>NC_080560.1:40515000-41715000 GCF_030253575.1 Rhododendron vialii
AAAAAAATAAAAATTATAGATGGGTGTGTTCAGGGCCAATTCAAGGATTTTTAGTGCCTAAGACCTAATAAAAAAAAAGTGTTCTTAAAGATACAGAGAACAACAAGCTGATTAATAAAAAACCCAATTCATTTTCCCTTTCCATTTACATCAACTATCGATAGAGAGAGAACAAAGAGAACAGAGAAAGAAAACACTGAATAGCGGAAGGTTCTTACCAGACGGGAAACCCAAGGCTTGCCAAAAAACCCAATCGAAAAATCGATCTCCTTTTTATTTTATTATGGGTCTTATATTGGGCCTTTAGGCCTAATGAATGTTGTGTAATTTAGTTTGGGCCTTTAGGTTGAATGAAGTTTTTTTTTGTCTAGGCCTTTTTTTAAAATCAGATTGGGCCATTTTTTTTTCCTATTGGGCTAAAAAGACTCCTACTCAAGCCTAATAGTAAAAATAATGGGAGTGCCCCTAATTTTTTTGGGGTTTTTTGGATGCCCAAGGCCTGTCTCTTGGGCCGGCCCTGGGTGTGTTCCACTAACTAAAACAATTTGATAAGTACTTATTTTTTGAATTAAAGACAATTTATTATGAGAGAATGACATGTCTCGTAAAACAAAAAATAAGTACTTAAAAAATATGAACCTTAGCGGCACGGCGGCTGACTTGAAAAAGCTTAGAAACCATAAAAACAATCTCACAAATTATCTGTTTTTAATGCAAACCTAACAAACAAGTTCTGTTTATACATTTTTCCATCAAGAAAAATTAATAAAAAAACTAACAAGAATATTTCAACCTCATTACTGATATGAGTAAAAAAAAGCTCAAATTAAAATAGAATAAAAATAAAGTAGAATGAAATAAAATTTAATTTACGAGTACTAAACTAATTTGTACATACCAATAAATTAAACAAAAGAGATTGTGTTAGATTTGAGTGCCAACTGCCAAGGGTTTATCCACACTCAACTGGAATTGGGTGGACCTCTCACCTTGGTGTTCGGTCTATGGACCTCGTATCAATAGAATGTGTGGCCGTCGTAGTAATCTAAAAAATATTAACATAGTAACATTCTATCGGACAAAAAATAAAGAAGAAAATGGGAATCAGGTAGTTGATATCAGCGCAACAATCCAATACCTTTCGAACACGTCAGCACTTTGTCGTAACCGTTTCTAGCTAGAAACGACAGCTCAAGACAATTTAGAGCAGGGGCAGTTTGGGGAGTTCATATAAACATAACCAATAGTCAAACTCTCGATCACTTTTAGCGCCATAATTGGAATTTCGACCACTCGTTTTTTTTTTAATATCCTCATGAATAAAAAAAAATCCGAAAAAAGGAAAAAAAAAAAACCTCCAACTGCCATTTTCTGTTCCACTGAATCACTTCTGAGCCTAAACTGGGCACACCCAGTTGATTCAACCCTCTCCATTACTTATCTGCACAAACACCCAACAAGGTATGCAATTTTTTGAAACAATTTCAAGAACTTCCAAGATCAATACTTGCACAATTATCAAGAAAAAAGAAAAGAAAAGAAAAAGATCAATACTTACTATGACTTGAGATTGAGCACTGTTCCATTTCTTGATCTTTCTGCTTAATCATTCGATCCTGTAAGCCAATATTGTGGATAAGTTTGTATCAATGTGTGCCGATATTTTACATGATTCAGATTTTATCATGAGTCAAAAACAATGAGATATCCACGGTATCCGCTAGATTCTTTTGATAACCGGGTGTCTGGTCCAGCTTACGTGCATTCTTTCTGATCCTTGAAGTTCAAAATAGAGCAAACGTCCAGTGGTCCAAGAGTTTTTTGGGTTGGCCGCGGAAGTTGAACGTGCGAGCAAAACCTTGGGGTTCTACAGAATCTATAGATGCATGCCACAGATCCATAAGCTTATATGCATGAACAAGCTTTTTGTCCCATAAAATGGAGAAGTTTGCTCAAAAACCAAGTAGAGTTTTTGTTAAAACTGGACTGTTCATAGAGAAACCAGTTTCAGCTGCTTAGAACACGAATAATCTATGTTCGGTCCATCTATAGATGCATGCCATACCTCTTTTACTTTTCGATATTTTTTTTTCGCAGTGAATTATGAATACTTGAATTGATTGAGGCGTATTGACAAATGGGTTGTGTGTATCTCTATATAAGCAGGGAATAGGAATAATTGGAAATGTCTTCAATTGTAAAGAAAATGCTCATAAGGTCAACATGTGATGTATATGCTGAAAGAGTATTGTTGAAGCACAAGTATGTAGATCACAAAAAGATTGGTTCACTTCGAGTGAACCGTCGACCTTCTGTTCACGTGAGCCGATCATCCTGTTGTCGAGTTCGGCTTATTCGCTGTCAGGAACTGAATAGCAGTGCCAATGGTTTCACCCACTTGACTCCTAACAAAGGGGAGCAATCAATCGGAAACCGGTTGCGATCAAAAGCCATAAGAACCCCGGTATCAGATCCAACCCTAACTACGAAAAAGGTATGTTATTTACATGTGACTAGTTCTTTTGATCTCCATACAAACAAGTTTAGTAGCAGTTTCATTAACAATGTTTAAAAATGCATGACAATTGAGAGTGAGGGCGTGACTTTCATTTGATCAGTTCGGAGAGTGAGCATGTCATTCTCGTTTATTCTATTCTTTCGATACCCATTGCAGGAGAAGAAAAAAAAAAGTTTTGGTTGTAAATTTTGGGCTGTCAAAAGCAATAGAACATCAATGTTATAATTGCAGTCGTTTTTCATTTTTTAAAGAAAAGATTAGGTTTTATTCAGTCTTCCCTCTCCCATCACATTATGCTCAATCTTGCTGAAGTAGTTCTACTGGTTAAAGGTTTTGGGTTCTTAAGTCATTTCAGAATTGAGCTTCAAAGTGATCGATTCGTTAGGCCATCATTTGCAAGGCTCATAGTGGGATTTCAATATGCGCCGCCATCCCTACGCCATTATACCATTGATGTTCTTTTTTCTTCCATTTTTTTTTAGTTTAGTTTATTCAAACTAGTGTTGTAACTTCTAATTCCATTTTCTTTGAATGTTGCCATAGCGCGTATTTACCTTTGGCAAGGGAAAGAGTGAAGGCAACAAAGGCATGAAGTCCTTGGTGAGTAACTTGCATCCCTCTACATGTAGAAAGCTATGTTTATCTTTGTCCGTGGACCATGGTTATTCTCGAATTCACGCCTTATGACCACCTCTAAAAGTTACTCCTATGGAACTGCCGTATTGAAATTAGTTGGGACCATTCTGATACCAAGATGGGACGACTCCAAATTTCTGTTATTGCTCTTAATACTTGTTTTCTTGGGTAATTTTGTGGGTCAATCAGATGAACGGAAAACTCTTCTTTTCTTTTCTTTTTTTCCCTTTAGGTGATGGAAACCCATGAGTGGTAATCTAGTCTTTCTAATTCTGAGTGACGTTGAAGGGGCAACTTGTTACTTGTTAAGCACCAATGCGTATTTCCGTTTTAGACAACCTGGTAAGGACATTGTCACTTGAAAGAGCTAGCAAGCAACTATTATGAGCAGAAAGAGACTTTCTTCTTAATCTAAGTTTCTTCTTTTGCTTGTTCTATCAACTTGTCCAATTTGTAACTTGCATAAGTGGTTTGCTCCGTATACATTTAACACTGTGAATTGGCATTCCAAATTAGTTTGAACTTCTGATAGACGTGAATTTGTATGCGTGGATATAGTTGGGAGGTAAAGGAGCGAACTTGGCAGAGATGGCGAGCATTGGTTTATCAGTGCCACCCGGGCTTACCATATCAACAGAAGCATGCCAAGAGTATCAGAACAATGGCAAAAAGCTACCAGAGGGTCTGTGGGAAGAGATACTGGAAGGCTTAGAGAGTGTTGAGAAGGACATGGGTGCATTCCTTGGTGACCCTTCCAAGCCTCTCCTCCTTTCTGTTCGATCTGGTGCTGCGGTAAGTTCCTTTTCTGTTCAACGGTGCATCAAAGGTACAAAGCAAGACGAAATATTTCAGTCAATTCTGACGGGTTTCTTATTTCCATCACGGCTCAAATCAAGACGAAATATTCTTCACATCTTACAGTAGATAAGAAACTTGTTATATCTACAATGACTTATTTTTTGCTACAATCACTCGGAAAGTACTCAGCTTGAGCCAATGGAAGATGAAAGTATGAGACCATTACTGTAGGACTGTAACTACCTTTGGCTTATTTCTTTTTTTTGTTCAATGTATATAGTAACTCTGTTTCCATATTTACCATTTAGATATCCATGCCGGGTATGATGGACACTGTTCTCAACCTTGGACTGAATGATGAAGTGGTTTCTGGGTTGGCTGCAAAAAGTGGAGAGCGGTTTGCTTATGACTCATACAGACGCTTTCTAGACATGTTTGGGGATGTTGTAAGTGTCGCGTTATATGTGGGATCATTACATTTTTTGAGTAAAGCATAAACCTTTTCTACTGAGACACATCTTACAGGAGTTCTCTTTCTTAGTTTTCTGTCCACTTTGTGGCTAAAATGTCTTAATAAGAGTCAAGATTGATAGAGTTGGCCTATCATTTTCTTGCTCTGAAATTCTCCAAAAAATTGTATCAAAGGTAATGGGCATTCCGCACTCACTATTCGAGGAAAAATTAGAAAATTTGAAGTATGCAAAAGGAGCTAAGCTTGATACTGAACTCTCGGCTTCTGACCTTAAAGAGCTGGTGGAACAATACAAAAATGTCTACCTTGAAGCAAAGGGTGAAAAGTTTCCTTCAGGTACCTAGTAACATTATCCACATTTCAACTTCTTATTCCAACAAAAGAAGAAAATGAAGGGGTCAAGCTTATGATTGCTTATGTTCATACGCAGATCCAAAGAAACAGTTGCAGTTGGCTGTTAATGCGGTTTTTGATTCCTGGGACAGCCCGAGAGCCATCAAATATCGAAGCATTAACCAGATAACCGGACTAAGGGGAACAGCAGTGAACATTCAATGCATGGTTTTTGGGAACATGGGAAACACTTCAGGGACAGGGGTACTCTTCACTAGGAACCCAAGTACTGGTGAAAACAAGCTCTATGGCGAGTTTTTAGTCAACGCCCAGGTCTTAAAACCATTATCTTTCTACTTGTAGTTTACATCATTATATGGATCATTCTAGCACAACTTACAAATTAGCTGATTAATACTTCTGAATAGGGAGAGGATGTCGTAGCCGGAATCAGAACACCTGAGGATTTGGACAAAATGAAAAGTTGCATGCCTGAAGCTTACAAGGAGCTTGTGGAGAATTGTGAAATTTTAGAGAGACATTACAAGGACATGATGGTGAAATTTCTCATTTTCGTGCAAAGATAACACTCTCCATTCTTATCAAAAAAACAATTTCCATTTGTTTTTTATATTTGAACAGTACATACCAGATCTCTTCATTTCGGCAAAAATTGTGACAATGTTGCTTTTGTTATCTATGGTGGACCTAGGATATTGAATTCACTGTTCAAGAAAATAGGCTTTGGATGCTGCAATGCCGGGCCGGAAAGCGTACAGGAAAAGGTGCAGTGAAGATTGCTGTGGACATGGTAAATGAAGGCCTTGTTGACACTCCCACTGCAATTAAGATGGTGGAGCCGCAGCATCTTGACCAACTTCTGCATCCCCAGGTATGCGTCTGTCGCAGAAGTTCGAAACTACAACCGTAGTGAAATTTCGTTCATCCCTTCTACTATCAAGTTCATTTATCTAATGGACATTTTAATTTGAGACACACTGATTACAGATTCACAACTACTAAACAGTTGCAGACCTCTGTATTCTAGTCTATTCACCATCGGTTTTATTTACTGTTTTCTGTTTCATTTGTCCAAACATTTGTAAACTTGTTTGGGCAACTGTTTCCAAAAACTGTTTTTGGCACTATTTCACAAATCTCTTATTGGGAAACGACAAACATTTGTAAACTTGTTTGGGCAACTGTTTCCAAAAACTGTTTTTGGCACTATTTCACAAATCTCTTATTGGGAAACGACAAATATGTGCTTTACATTTTGGTAACCTTTTTTGCACAAAATTGGAACTGATATGAAAACTAGTGATTTCGAACTTCCATTGATTTTGTTTCAGAAATACGAACACATTAACAGATACAATGTCGAAGAAAACAAAAATAATACCAAACAGACCCTTACCGAAACAGTTGATTTTCTGTCCTACATTCCAAACATTTTGTGTTTTCTCTTGCATATCATGTGCAATGTAATATCCTTTTCATCTCAGTCCACTGCAAAATTCCCTCTGTGGGAATAGGCATGAGGTATCTAATGTCACTTCTTGATTGTTGAAGTAGTTTGAAGATCCATCAGCTTACATAGACAAGGTACTTGCCAATGGGTTGCCTGCATCTCCTGGAGCAGCAGTTGGCCAGGTTGTATTCAGTGCTGATGATGCTGAAGAATGGCATGCACAAGGAAAGAGTGTCATCATGGTACGTTCCTATTAATCTTCACTTTAATCATTTCCATTACAGTTGCTTAAGCTGATCGACGTGGATTTGAGTCATGTTGCCTAATGCGTCGCTTGGATGAGTGGTTTTGATATGAACATATCAGAGATTGAGTTTTTGCAAATGTGGGGAATGCTAACCATTGGAGGCAGAGTGATCATTGTTGAGTGGGAGATTCAATAGTAAAAGTAAAGATGTGCAAAATCGGACAATCTATGGAAGGATCTCAAATAACTGTATTCACAAAGTAATTTCAAATTCATCAATCTAAAGCTCTCTAATCCATTCTGGCAATAACACTACAATACGATCTTCAAGTAAGGGTTAAGTTCTTAAATAAGTGAAGCCAAATCCTTTCATTTTAAATCCCTACTTCCAAGCACTACCTAAATGTCTCCATCGCATATTAGGCTTATAGGTTCCGATACACATGCTTGTTAAGTTGTATAGGAAGCTCTGATAGGCATTCCTTAGATGGGGAAGAGACTAGTGAGACAATATAATCACCTCCTGTCACAATTCAATTCATTCTACTCTAGTCTACAAGCTGTGATAGTGGAACCAACTTCCTTAATCCAATTTTTGATGTTTGGTGACAGGTGAGGACTGAAACCAGTCCAGAGGACGTGGGGGGTATGCACGCAGCTGCAGGGATACTGACGGCTAGAGGTGGCATGACATCTCATGCGGCTGTTGTTGCCCGCGGGTGGGGAAAGTGTTGTGTTTCTGGTTGTGCTGATATCCGTGTGAATGATGATGAGAAGGTAGACTTCAAAATGCATTTTTTTGAATGGGTAAATTATGAATATGGAGTAGATTTTTATTCTAGCAAAAGAGTGAATTATTCTTCATTTTCTGTAGTGCAGTTTGTGGTAATTGGAGACAAGGTAATAAACGAAGGCGAATGGCTTTCACTAAACGGGTCTACGGGTGAAGTGATCTTGGGTAAACAACCACTTTCTCCTCCGGCTCTAAGTGGTGATTTGGAGACCTTCATGTCTTGGGCTGACAAACTAAGGCGCCTCAAGGTGCTCGGCCATTTATTTCATACGAGCTGTGTTTGGAATATATTGTTCAGAGTTCAAAACTAATCAGTGATCTAATGCCCGATAGGTTATGGCAAATGCTGACACACCTGAAGATGCAGTAACAGCAAGAAAAAATGGTGCTGAAGGCATTGGACTTTGCAGAACTGAGCACATGGTAGGTCTTTCTCTTTGTTTCATCACCAGCATTCTTCTTCTTCCGTGTGTCCTAGACTTCTAGTAAAGATGTAAGAAGTTTATTTCCCAAGTAAATAATCGACATGAGAAACTGCCAATAACAGAAGTTTTAGATGCTATAATTTCACATATCAATTATCCTGTCACACTCTTAGTTGATGAGTTCAACTATTCGGCGCACCAAGATGTTTGAAAGTAATCTCTCTTAATGGGATTCTGTGGATTTCTTCTGTCTCTATGTTAGATTGTTACCATTCTGACAAGAGGATAAACATATTTACTACTATTTCAAACCTTCAGGTGTCTGTTCTGTAGTTCCACTAGCCAATGCAATGTTGCATTGGATATGTTCATAGTTCTAAATAGTTTGAATTATTTATGCATTTTGGCTATTTCAGTTCTTCGCTTCTGATGAGAGGATAAAGGCTGTGAGAAAGATGATAATGGCAGTAACACTAGAACAAAGGAAGGCAGCACTAGACCTTCTGTTGCCTTATCAAAGAATTGATTTTGAAGGCATTTTCCGTGCAATGGATGGTACTTTTCTCTTCCATGAATATTAGTACACATAATATTTATCTTCGCCTAAAGTAATGTGTAGAGTCAATCTTATGCCATTGGTAAAATACACCAGTCAGTACTAAGAATGATATATACTTCAGGCCTCCCAGTGACAATTCGACTCTTAGACCCTCCCCTTCATGAATTCCTACCAGAAGGTGACCTGGATCAGATTGTCGGTGAGCTGACCACAGACACTGGCATGACAGAAGATGAGGTTTACTCAAGGATAGAGAAATTATCAGAAGTAAACCCCATGCTTGGATTCCGAGGTTGCAGGTTTGGCAGCCCTTCTTATGCTAGCCTTCATTTGATGTTTTTCGAAACACTCCGTTAGTCCCCATTTATTTGTCTTGTTTTGAGAGCCATGCCTTTTAATAGTTTCAACTAACAAATATGTCTATACAAAACTCAAATGATCTCAACTAATTCTTGTGTACGAAGTTTTCAAAATCATCTAATATAGATGATTTTTTGGACATTGAGTAGTGAAAATGCGCCGTTCAAAAAAAAG
This sequence comes from Rhododendron vialii, assembly GCF_030253575.1. Lineage (NCBI taxonomy): Eukaryota > Viridiplantae > Streptophyta > Magnoliopsida > Ericales > Ericaceae > Rhododendron > Rhododendron vialii. The sequence continues at coordinate 40,523,787 of NC_080560.1, forward strand.
AGTAGTGAAAATGCAGAAATAAATGGGGACTAAGGGAGTATGTTTCTTTCAAAACTTTTCATCACTTGTACATCTGTATGTTGATTATCAATTTAGTCTACGCACAGTGAAATAACTTATGTATACGTACAGAAATGATGTTACTTATTAGTAGGTCCATTGGGCCGGATACTTCATAAAAAAACTGTTGTTACTTACAATGGGTTCTGCTATATGAAAAAAGGCTAGGAATATCATACCCGGAGCTGACTGAGATGCAGGTTCGAGCTATCTTCCAGGCTGCGGTGTCTATGATGAATCAAGGAGTCTCAGTCTTTCCAGAGATAATGGTTCCACTTGTTGGAAGTCCCCAGGCATGAGTCTCAGTCTTTTCTCTTTATCTGTTACTTCCAAACGTGATAGAATAAGTCTTATCACTTTTTCCCTACATCAATTCTTGGATTTGCTCTTCTATAGAATATGAAAAGAAAGTTTGGTGCTGCAAACAAATTTAACCTCTCTTTTTTCACTCGGCCAAACAAATTTAACCTTAGTTTATTTCTTTTGACTGATCTTGATATCATCCAAATTCGCTTGTATTATAGATGTTCATTCATCGATTTTGGTACATATGATTTCAGGAACTAGGACACCAAGTGAGTTTAATTCGTGGTACTGCAAAAAAAGTATTCTCTGAGATGGGTTCCTCCTTAAGCTTCAAGGTAGGGACCATGATTGAGATTCCTAGAGCTGCCCTTGTTGCTGATGAGGTACGTGGTGATGAACTTTCTCTTCCATTTGTGTTTAGTCTTATGGTAAAATTCTCGGAGACACTTATCAAACTTACATTTTGTTAAGTTAAATGAGAGAACTTATCACTAACAGCCCCTTTGGATTGCGAGAAAGGTAAAGAAAAGAAAGGGTTATCATTGTTTTCTCCATTTCTCGTCTCTTTTAGTTGTCCTAATAAGTGAAAGGGATTTTTCTTTCTTTTCTTTTTGCACCCTTTCTCACCAACAATGGTATCTATGGTTTCATGTTCTTCATCTTCTAACTGATATGTGCAGATTGCAAAGGAAGCAGAATTTTTCTCCTTTGGGACCAATGATCTGACACAAATGACCTTTGGGTATAGTAGAGATGATGTTGGCAAGTTTCTCCCCATATACCTATCCAAAGGAATTCTCCAACATGATCCATTTGAGGTGTGTCAAATCAGATCCATTAACCAATGAATTCCATATTCTCACCCCTCATATACTTGTAAACTTCTTGATCAATTGGAAAGCTCCTAAAGTGATCGAGAAAATTCCCCAGGTTATCGACCGAAAGGGTGTTGGCCAACTTATCAAGATTGCCACAGAAAAAGGTCGCGGAGCCAGGCCGAGCTTGAAGGTCAGTGTCTAACTTTACACTGTATGATAAGGCCTGTTCCTTGAACTGATGGACCTAACTTATAAACATTTGGCTTATTTTTAAGTATTTTGGGTTTTTATGAGGAATTAGACTGCATAATTGTCAGAATCTCCTTTCAGAAGAGTGCATAGGTTTTATGAGTGGTTTATCAAAGCTTGAGCATCTTATTATTGCTCCGAATGAACCAAATTAACAGGGTGCTGCTGCCTTGTCTAGTTGTTTGTTTTCTGCATTTTTCTGCATAAATTTTCATGCATTTCTTGGAATATTGTCAGTTTAAAGAGCTACAAAATTCCTACTTAACTGCAACGTATCACATGGGCTGTTTTTGGATAAGTGGATCAAGGAGGGATTTATAGACCGGAATAGGTACTAAAACAGAAGATTAAAAGAATATAATGAAGTGAAGGAGTGATAACTATCTTTCGGCCAATCTAGCCTTCTCCGTCCATCCCACGTGATTAATTTTCTTCAATCGGCCTGATTTCAAAATAAGGGCTGCAAGTTTTGACATTTGAGATGTCTTGCAATTATATGTTAATATTCATGGATAATTTGGCAACAAAAACAGGTTGGAATATGTGGAGAGCATGGTGGGGAGCCTTCTTCTGTTGCTTTCTTTGCAGAGGCTGGGCTTGATTATGTTTCATGTTCTCCATTCAGGTGCATAATCTCTCAATTTTTGTATCTTAATTTGCTTGAATCATGGATTGTATTCCATTCATTAGAATGCATAAGAGTATATCAATCTAGATTAGACTTTTTGTTTTTCGCCAACCGCCTAAATTTTGGCCTCCGTCAAACGAGGGTCCTGAATCTATGATCCAAATGCGGTCTAAATCAGACTTTTGTTGTTTTGACAGACACATGAATTTTGGCCTCCGTCAAAATTCGAAATAAGACTTTTTTGTTTTTTTCTAGATGATTAAATTTTGACCTCCGTCAAATGAGAGCCCTAAATCCGCTATTTTGCACCACAATCCATGATCCAAATAGAGTCTAAATTAGACTTTTTGTTTTCCTCTAGATGCCTAGATTGAGCTTTATATTCCTTACGTATATGGTCTCTTGGCAGAGTTCCTATTGCAAGGCTAGCTGCAGCTCAAGTTGCTGTTTGAAGAAGAAATTTCGAGAAGACAAGCTCTCCACCTTCCATACAATTTCTGCAAACCTTGTGCAGTTGTAAATAAATTATAATAGTGTTCATAAGATGAAAAACATTAAACTGGAATCACCATAGAAAATACATTCATACGTATATATAGCATACAGTCTTTGTATCAAGAAGCGGATTTTGAGAATTGGTTGCAAATGATAGGAAATATATTGTGTACGTTCTTGAGAGGCATTCAAATGTAATAGGAAGTATAGAAGCTATGGCTCTTTGACCCCTTTCGGGAGTCGTCTGCAGATCTGCAGGTTCTATGATTACACCCAGGAGAGGACCACTACGCCTCACCGCCCCCTCTCGACTCTTTCAGTCTAGCAAGATAAAAGTAGTAGCCCGATACACAAAAAACCAAGAGATAAAAAGTAGCAGTCATCTTCCAGGGAATTGGTCTTCACATCGTTTCACGAAATTCCCTCAGGAACTGGTTAGCTGTTTAGTGATTGCCATGAGACGGCCAAACCCGAGAAAGCTTCAATTGAGACACACAAAAAAGCTTCACTAAACTTTTCCGGCAAGGCTTTGAAATACCAGAATTGCTGTGAATCGAGAATATTAAGAAGACTCGCTCCAGTGAAAGCCAAGACATTACAAAAAAGTGAAGCGGTCGATCATTGAAGGTCAAAGCCACACAGATGAGGAACCCAAAAAATGATTTAAGAAACCAAGGCACCAGCCGAGCTAGTAGACCTCCAATGGAGCAAGCACGCCTTGACCCGCAAGAACGAAACTTCACAAGTCACATGGTATATGAACGTAGGGGACAGAATTCTCACCGGCCGCTTGAAAAAGATTCAAGTGTTTACCATGGCTTTTAGATCGCATCAAGAGAGCTAACGAACTAAGTTGCTCGATGTTGGTCTTCTCATTTCGTAATCATCAAGTCTAGGAACACAACTTCCGGAGACAACTGTTTTTGGACCCATCTAATGTATCCGGACCCACGTTTATCGACCGGCTCGTGTTTTAAAGTTGTGTTCTTAGCATTTCTCTTCCGAAATTCCCTAGTATTAGTAGACCAAGAAAACTAAGCCACGGATAAAGCGTCATCTGCATCTCGAATTCTCCAAAAGTAACCTACAACACAGGAATGTGTTCAAACTGATGACACGCAAGCGATTTGTGTTCTTAAAGCCAGAAAATGGCAGTGATTCAATATCACAAAAAAAAGTTCTGCAGGTTCAAATCACGACATGGGCACACACAGTCGGCCAGAAAACGGAAACAAATTATACATTCGAAAGCCACCAACAAAAGGTCGGCCGACGCCCTGACTCCTACGAAGCCGAACAAAATCAAACACCAAAAGAACATAGAAAACACCAGCAATGGAAACTGAAGTAAATGCATTACCAGAAGTTATGGAGCACAAGGAACAGAAACAAGTTTCTCAGAGTAATTTCTGCACTATTTCCTAAATGCCAAAAACGAAACCAAAAAACTTGATGAATTAAAGTTGACCAAAGAAACCACCAATTGGAAGTGTACCCATTGATCAGCCAACAGAACAAGAAACCTTCTTCGAAATTCTTGTTCACGTCATTCAAAACCTCATCATGTGAACCACCATTTGGCACCTCCTTGTAGTGCAAGGCGCCAGACTTAGGGGCAGCTGCATTTTTATGTTGAGAGGGTTCAAGCGAATCCTGTGGGCACAAAAAAAATGAGCTCAACAAAAAAATAGGCCCAATAAATTTTCAACTGGCTCTGTTTGGAACTTATAGAAAAGAAAAGAAAGGAAAGGAAAAGAAAAAGGGAGGAAAATATGAGAGAAAATTTACTATTCATTGAACTTAAAACTTTTATTTTCTTCTCGATCTCTTTCTCTCCCAAAGGGAAATTTTTTTAATTTTCTTTTCTTTTCCATGAGTTCCAAACAGAGTAATTTACACAGATTTTTTTTATGTCATGCCGGTAGTAGTGAGTAGTATTTCTGGCCCACCTCCTTGTAGTGCATTTTTATGTTGAGAGGGTTCAAGCACGAGGAACCGACATGCTGGTAGTAGTGAGTAGTATTTTTGGCCCGTCAAACCAACCCACCCCGCTCAAAATCCCGTTGACGTCTGCTGACGTGGTCATTATCATATCTAAGTATTTTAAAAATGCTACTCATACAACAATTCTATGTATTTTAATATGAAAATAAATTCTCTCCCGTCAGAATCGGAAACTCTCAATTTTCCTCCAAACCAATAATATCCTCCCACGTCGTCAAATTGTACCAGGAAATCGGACCTCCTCTCAGTATATTTGGATCCATTTACTGAATGAGTACACAAATGAGGAAGTTCTCATCGCCAGTCATCGGTTCGTTAGAAGTGACTCAACCATTAGATCAGATAGTCCATTGCATAAGACCGTCCATTGCATAAGACCCGTTATAGTAAGATCAATATTCGACTTCAAATTATCTTCACGAAAGTGACTAAGTCAATTAGCATTTGATAAAAAAAAATATCCTAGAGCACGTTACACTGTCAAGTGATTGTAAAGTACGCCATGCTGATGTGCATTGGATGATCCACATTTTAGGGTCAGGCGCTGATGAGCTCATTGAACTATTCATGTGGCTGAAAGCAGGGACGAAACCAGGATTTTACGCTAGCAGTGGCAAAATGTATACTAAAATAATAAAAAAGATGCATTACAATAGTAATAGTCATCGGCTCCATAAAAAATTAAAATAGCATAACAAAAACTATAGTAAATGATATGTTTGTCATTTCCACATGAGTACGGAAAAAGACTAACTCTAATTTTGGGCATCGATAATGCCACTTCCCAAATTTATAATTTCACTCCCCAGATCCCTATATGAATTTTCTAACTTGATAACCGCACTCTCTTTTGGAAGTGGCATTATAATTAAATTTTCTTAATTTTTTAGGTTAAGTTGTTTTAGGGTTAGAGTGTGGAGTTTTTTTTCTTAATTATACATCATCATTTATTCACTTTGGCCTATTAAATTTAGTTTTGGAATACTTTTTTGGGTCTCCTTTCTTGAAAAAAAAGAAGATTTATGACTAGTATATAATTAAAAAAACAAGGAAAAAAAACTAATAGTGGCGAAACTATATAATTAAGTTGGTGATTAAAAAAATTTCACATATAATAATTGCATTTTCTAAAATTCTTATTGTGGCGTCCGCCGCCATAGACCCCTCTGGTTTCATCCTCTTCGCTTTTTCGTTAGACAATGTCTTATTTTTTTGTTGTCTTTTTTTGTTACAAATTTTTTCAACTACACCTTGCTTTCTTTTAGACGGTGGTCTTCCTTTTCGACGAAGAGGTACCGGGTCAAGGATGTTCCTACTCTCTTTGGAAGGTACAACTCCATCTCCAAGTGAAAATGAATCATTAGGGATACCCAAACCCATACTACTTCCACAAATAACCGATGATTCAATCAACTCTTCTTTTAGCTCGTGTAGCCGTCCCATCACCTTAGCATACTTCTCTTGACAATCTTCCGCCAAATCGGCAACCTCATTAAAGAGATTGCACATGTTGTCATGCCGACGTGCTTCAATTGTTGTTGATGAGTTAGCATAGTTGATTCGAATCTTAGTGTGGACCCTTTTCACATCTTTTCTCCATCTTCTCAAAACATACTTGTTAGGTACTCTTTGAACTCCCCTATCATGGAACACCATTAATTGATGTCTACACACCATACCTCTAAACTCAAATAATCGACAATTACAATTGGCTTCATTGGTCTCACCATTAAAATCAACAGTATATGACACGTTTTTTCATTTTCTCTTCTCCTTCTCCAAATGTAACCCACTCTTTTATCTCATACTCCAACCAAACATCACCTACTTTTCTTTCTTGTAAAGAACAACCAAGTTTCCCGACAAATTCATCTTGAAACTCTTTCGCCTTCGTGTTTATGTAAGCACTTTGAAACTGCTTCTCCAACTCATCTTCAATTATGCATGGGATGTAAGATTGTGAACTTTTCGTATCTTCATTCTTTTCATTGTCCACCTTTTTCGCCAATGCATTCTCATATTGCTCCACAAATTATTTCAAGGTTGTCTTTGAATTGATGTAACCATCAAAATAATGATTCATACTTTCACTTCTTTGTGTGGATGACATTCTTGCCCAAAATACATCTTCCACAAAAGTCGGCACCCATCGATTCCTCTCCAAGTACAATCCATGTAACCATTCATTATTTTGAAGTTCGTACTTTTTGATGAACACCTCCCAAGCATCCTCAAATTCTTCTTTTGTAAGTGAATCATAAACTACATTGTGCAAAGTGCGTGAAATAGATTTATACGCATCGCAACTTCCCAACTTTTCTGGCACCTTTTTCAAGATGTGCCATATGCACCACCGGTGTCGAGTGTTAGGGAATACTTCTTCTATAGCATTTTTCATGGCCATACATTGATCAGTAATAATCGCTTTAGGAGCATAATCTCATATACATGTCTTCCAAGTCTTAAATAACCACGAGAATGACTTATCGACTGACCATGATGATTGACACTTACAAATGGAGCAAAAGGCATGTCATACCTGTTTACTAAGTATGTTGTGTCAAATGTCACAACATCACCAAACTCCTTGCATGTTGCCCTACTCCTTGCATCAGCCCAGAATATATTCCTCAGTCGACCCTCATCATCCAAATCCATGGCAAAAAAAGAAGTCAGAATTGTCGGCTTTCATCTTCATGAAATAACTATGCATCGCCTCAGCATCTCCTTCAACAAGTAATTTACGTCGCTCAGCATCCAAATGATTTCGGCAATCCTTCTAATAATATGGAAGGTTATCATGTCCCCCCGCCTGAATCTAAAGTGAGTCATAAGTCTAATGCAACGGAATCCCGGCTTTATCATTCAAAATGAGCTTTCTTTTCACATGTTCATCAAGAACCCTATTGCTTTTGTAAAACTTGGACTTTTCCGGGCTATATTCATGATTGTGCTCCAAGGCAACCCGATTTAACCTCCACTTTCCATTCGGGCATATAGAAAAATTAAGGCGAGTTGGACACTCAATTTTTGTTTATGGCCGTGGTTTGACCGGATTGGTTGTTCTCACTCTCGCCTTTCTACCGCGACTACATTAAAAAGTTACATGCCTCAAAGTTCCATCTCTTCTCTTTTTGTGACATTTTTTTGCCACACTAAACCCATTTTCTTTAGCATATCTTGAGTAATATAAATAAGCTTCATTTGGAGTGTTGAACATCATTCCAACCTTCGGTTGCTCAACTGTAAGTTCAAAATTATCTGTTGCCTCCTTTCCATTCTCATTAGTACCGATCTCATCACACACTTTTTTTGAAGAATCACTCGATACCACCTCTTCTTCTTCATTGTGTCCACTCCATACCTCCTCCTCCTCATTACTATCTATCTCATCTTGATTCGACGATCGATGAGGCATTGCTGACAGAATAGACTCTAGCGACATCAAAGACGATGGTGATGGCAACAGAAACATCACCTATATGTTAAAACATAAAAAATTATGACATGAGCTTATCTTTGCAAAGCATAATATCATTGCATGTCCAATATCACGTGTAGAAGCCACTATCCCAGAACCTTGAAAACAACGGAATATAAATCGGTGCTACATTAAGCACTAATACCATGAAAACGTATCTCTTTGTTTTAATCAAGAAATGTCAATCCAGTGGAGTATATGCATATGAATAATCAATTCATATTAGTGTAGCTTCAAATAAATATCAATCAGGAAATGAATACAACTAATGCCTTGTATCATTTTTTATGGAACAGAAAAAATATTATTAATGAGAAACTCGATAATGGGTACATCGAGAAAGGAGAGGGGGATAGAAGGGGAAAACTTCCAACGAGAAGTTGAGAAGAATCAAAAGAAAACTGAAATGGCAGACTGATATCCAGTCTCCAAAACTACCATGAAGATCAATACATAGAAACTTCCAAAACAACTACAAAAACCAGCACTACCGGTCCTCAAAAAAGCTTTCACACCACATCAACAACATGCCCATCGCTCCAATAAATGTGCAACAGCATCAGATACTGAATGGGATCAATACAAAGTATCATTTATACACTTGCCTTAATTAGTTAGTTCATAGGAGGGTATAAGCTTAATTAGTTCAAATGTAAAAATAAAAAACTGAAACCATCAAATAATCACTGATCAAAGGAGCCCAAATAATCGTAAAACATGAAACTAAAAATACATAGATAGGGTTCACCCAAAAAATCCCTTATTTCACACAAGCCCTAATTCTTTTCTTATTTAAACCAGCTAGAATGAACTGAATCGACAACCCACAGATATATAAACGAGAGAGAGATCTTGGTGGTGGATTCGACCTCGGTGGTCGTCGGTGGTGCGTCCATTTTTGCTACGGATTGGTTGCCGGAGGTGGATGCGGTGGTTGTGGTCGTCGGAGGTGAAGGTGAAGCTAGTGGTTGCTTGTGGTGGAGGTGACGCTGGTGGTTGGCCTCCTCCTCCTCCTCTCTCTTTCTCTCTCTCTCCATTCTCAAGCGTGGGAATGGTTTGGCGCGAGAAGCAAGATTTAATTTGGGGTCCGATTCAAAAAGTTCCTGAATTTGTTTTTTTTTTTTTTTTTGGGGGCGGGGGGCTTAAGCTGACAGCGTCCTGTTTTTGGGCATGGACGGAGAGCCTGCACCGTATCCTTATTGGTCACGAAATCATGCCCGCCATTTGTCTTTATTGGAAGTATTTTAATGTTACTGTAATGCTACTGTAATATAAAAGTATCATAAGTAATGACTTTATCAACCAAATTGTTTTCTAATAATACTGTAAATTGTTTCTAGTCGCATAGCTTCTTAATAATACTTAAATTGTTTCTAGTCGCATGACTTCATAATAATTCTGTAAAGATTCTGCATGATTTCCTTTGAATTAAGCTGACATCCGTTACCGTCGTAATTTAAGTCAAAAAAATCCAAGTTTTCATCTGCCGTGCAAAGTCCCAAGTCAGATGAAAAATTGAGCTATAAAACACCAAAAGTCAATGTATTTGCCGGGGAAAAAAAATACACCAAAGGCCATGGATTTTCATGTCTCAAAAACAAATACTCCATCCGTCCCAAATTTTTTGTACGGTCTGTAAAACGGAGTGTTAAAAATAATACAATTTTTACAAGAAAAAATCAAAAAAAATTCAACAACTTACTAGATATCAATAAGTATTTTTAATTTGTGAAAAAAAATTGAATTTTTTTGCATTATTTTTAACACTCCGTTTTGCGGACCGGACAAAACATTTGGGAACGAGGGAGTATTGATATTGTCGTTTAGGTGTAAGTGAATAGTAGTTTTTTAATCCTCTGTATTCCAGTGGGAACACAAGCCAAGCCACAGAAAACCCCTCCCCCCTTCCCTCCCTCCCTCCCTCCGTGGACGAATGAAACTCAGTATTTTTAAAATACTGCTAGACTCAACTCCTCTGCTCCTAATCCTTCGTCTGATTTAACCATGGTCACCCTCGAACTCGAGTATATTAATAATATCATGATCCTCTCTCACCCCATCTATTTTATTCTCTCACACGCTGCCCTCGTACTGTGGTTCGAACAAGACGGAGAAACGAATCGGAAATGAACGGTGAAAACTGTACCCACGTCCCATGGGAGCTTATGTCTCTGGAGATGGAGACGGAGGAGGTTATGACAGGAGGAGGCCAAGATTATATCTCCCGACTTCCGGACGGGTGTTTGGCTAGTATCTTCAACTGCCTCGACTCCGGCGACCGGAAAAATGCCTCTCTCGTCTCCAAACGGATGCTCAAAGCCGAAGGACAGAGCCGCCGCCGGTTGACCCTCTACGCCGCACGACCGGACCTCCTCCCCTCCTTGCTCTCCCGCTTCGATGCCGCCGCTGAGCTCGTCATCCGATGCCACCGCAGGTCCGTCATCAACGTCGACGACGCGCTGATTCTGATCAGTAAGCTCTGTGGTGACAGGATTAAGGAACTAGTTCTGATTGGTGTGGATGTGACTTGTGTCGGCATCGAGTCGGTAGCATGGAAATGCACAAAATTGGAGCGGTTAACTTTATGCGGTAGTAGGACGAATATCGGGGATGAAGAAATCTCATGTATTGCTGCGCAATGCGTGGGGTTGAAAAAGGTGTGTATCAAGGGGTGTCCCGTTACGAATCAGGGGATTAAGGCGTTTGCATTCGGGTGTCCTAATCTGGTGGAAATTAAGGTTGACAAATGCAAGGGTGTGACGAGTGAGGTCGTGGATTGGCTGGGGGCAAGAAGAAAATTGCTGGCGGTGAATTTGGATGTGGGAGAGATTGAAGATGGTGGGTTGGAGTTGAATTCTGAAAGTGATGGCGATGGTGATGGCGGTGATGGTGGAGGTGGTGGCAGCAGTGGTGGTGATAGTGGCGGCGGCGGCGGCGGTAGTGGTGATGGTGGTGGTTTACTAGAAAATGGTGTGGACATTCCACCAAACTTGGCAAGCCGCCAAGTCTTCAGGTCGAGGTTTGGGGTTTTCGAAGGTAGGAGTCTGGCCAGAGGCGGGTTCAGGAATTTCGGTTAGCGGCGACCAAAAACGGAAAGGAAATCTGGGTATTCAAAGTTTTATGTAAAATAGGCCTTTTTGTTTGTTTGTTTCGAATAATGGTGACGTAGAAGCCAGGGCGTCGGTCTGTACCTTTTTGGTGGTGGTGGTCAAACAGTGGTTGAAATGATAGGTTTTGAATGCTCTGAACATCCTTGTGCTCGATCGATAACTACTGCTAAAGCATTTACTTCAGTTTCCATTGCTGGTGTTTTCTATGTTCTTTTGGTTTAGATATTGTTTGGCTTTGAATGGAATTTGTTTTGCTTTCAGCCCGACACTGTATGCTGCCATGTTGTGATTTGAACCTGCAGAACCCTTTTTTTCTCTTTCAAGGAAATTTGTGATACTTAAAACACTGCCTTTTTGTGGCTTTAAGGACACAAATGGCTTCCATGCCAGTTTGAAGCAACTTAGTTTTTTTATTTGCTGTATAGATGCAATCTAAAGCTATGGTAAAACACTTCAATCTTTTGATTTTTCAAGTGCAGGCTAGAATTCTGTCCCGTTCATGTACAGGTGATCACTTTTGCAGTTCCATTGGAGACACAGATTAATTCCTGGCCCGGTCTACTGGCTTGGCCTCGTGTCGTGCCTTGGTTTCTTAAATCATTTTGGTGTCCGCTGTTGTTCCTTATCGTGTCGTGCCTTGGCTTTGACTTTCGATCGACAACTTCCTTTGGCTAAGTTGTCCTGTGAGAAGTTTGATCTCATAGCTAGTCTAGGATTTAACCGTGACATATTACACGAGCTGTTTTTGGATAAATTGTTCGAGGAGGGATTTACAGAACAGAGTAAAAGAAAAGATTAAGAATCTTGCAAGAAAGTGCAGGCGTGCAGCTAACAAGTTTCAAATTCCCCTTGGTAAATCTCTCTAGAAATCTGTCATCCAAAAAACCACCTAAATTCCGTTTCTGGTTTCGAGTATAAAAGCGAACAGAGATAGCCTTTATCTGTGAAATTAAGCAACGGCAAAAAAGAATAACAACCCGTCTCTATTGACACATATTCGACTCGTCCATATTCAATTCACAATCCGTTTCAATCTGTCCAAACCTGCCAATTTGACACATCTACTTTGTATTATAGACCTAATCAAGACCTATTAAACAAGATTTATATTGCATATTTTAGAGATTCATTTTAAAAGATATAAACGATTGAAAACTAATATGAATTTCAAAAAATGACAGAGAAAATGGGACAATGGGAGTAATAGGTATAATGATACGATGAATGAGATATGTTAAGCACAATGATATATTGTATTGTATGTTTATCATGAATGATTATGATTATTATTGTAGACCGAAATATGCCTTCAAATGACCGAAATTGGACCAAACTTGATGGGAGCTGAATCCGATTTGATAATGCACACAGTCACCGCGTCTGTGCGAGAGTTATATGACGTGAGGAACATGCGATTGCTGAAAAAAAAGATGAGAAAATAATTAACTAATCCTGCTAGTAGTTATCGTCAGTTCATTAATAAAAAGAATAAATTTCATTGTCCTCTCATAAAGAGTTTAAATTCTACGGAAAGTCTACCCTTACCGACCCAAAATCCCGATCGGAATCCCGACGTCCCGCCCTATCAGGCACACTTCGGCCACCGGACGGCCGATTCGAGCCGTTCAAAAATTCTAAAAAAAAAACCGAGTGGGCCTACGTGGGAATAAACGGCATCCAACTGGTGTAGATGGCCGATCCAAACAATCCATTTTTGTGTTTGGATCAGCCAAAATGGAGTGTTTGGATCGGCCAAAAATGGAGTGCTTGGATCGGCCACCTACATACATCGGATGCCATTTATTCTCGTGCTGGCTCACTTGGTTTTTTTTTATAGAATTTTTGGACGGTTCGGATCGGCCGTCTAGTGGCCAGAGTGTGCCCGGCGGGACGTCGGGATTCCGATCGGGATTTTGGCCATCGGGAACTATAGCTTTACTGTAAATTCTATCCGGACCGGGCGGAAAAGTTCTTTTTTTTTTTCAATTTTCAAACTCAAATATAACAAAATAAAAAATGATTTTTTGATTTTTTTTGCACTGTATAAAAGATATCAATGAGATTTATCAAACAATATCCATATTGATAGAAAAATTATTTACATAAATATATGATTTTTGAATTTAAAATTATCTTCTTTTTCAAAAAATATTTTTTGGATCGGAGAAACCGGAACACCTCCGAGTAAACTTCCACCGCAAGGCTGCAGTAAAACCTCGTCATTTTCTTCTTCCACTTCTACAGTGAGATGAAAAAGTTACCCTCTACATCTTTTCTTTTTGAATTAAAATGATGGTTGGAAGTCTCTTTTTTTTTTCTTTTTTTCTTTTTTTTCTGTTTTTCCGATTGTTGAAGACTCTCAATTACCGAAAATTAAAGGAAGAACCAAAACGACTTCGAACCAAAAAATATAGTAATTTTTATTCGGCATCGTTATTTTACTAAATCGTTTCTTCTTCCAAATTACAAAAAAAAAAAAATTTTAAAAATAGGTAGAGACTTTCAGTTAATAAAGTACAAATCCCTATTTCACAATATAAATTTACAACATTGCCAGGAGCATTATTCATACATACGACATTATATACCATAACAAATAACCACAAGCAAAATCGTAAAAAATCAAACCTAATTCATTTTCAATGCATATCTCTCATACACTATTTCTGCCGCAAAACGCATTTTGCATATATCATTCAAATACTGTACCAAATTCAAAATGCGTAGTGACCATAATACAATAAACAAAAGCCGAAAAAAGAAGCTCCCGAACACCCTCTTAGAGCATCTCCAATCCATCCAAAATAGAGGATGGATGTAACACATTGAGGGAAGATTTTGTAATTTATTTCATTTTTTCTTCACTTTTTGTATTTTTTGGGAGAATCTTTGAGGGACCCATCGTCCTTTTTAGAGTTTTGGAGGAATTTTGTACTCCAAATTTACTTTTGATCCTCCATTTTTAGAGGACCAAATTTACTTTTAGAGGACCAAACTCTAAAAAGGACGGTGGGTCCCTAAAAAATTCTCCCAAAAATTACAAAAAGTGAAGAAAAAAGAGAATAAATTATAAAATCTTCCCTCAATATGTCACATCCATCCTTTATTTTGGAGAAATAGAGGTGGATTGGAGATGCTCTTAGTGTCGGGAAATGCTGATATTTCATAGTGGTCGGAGCAGGGGAAGCGAAGCACGAATCGTAAAACCTGACGTCATCGAATGCGGAAACCATCCCTTTCTTACATCAGTTGGAAAAGCCCGAGTCGTACAACCTGACGTCATCGAATGGGGAAACCAACCATACATAAGTTGCAATTTGAAGGGAACTTTGATGGAGTCTTTCTAGGTACCGCCTAATAAGCATTTAAAAAAGATGGAAAAATAACCCTGCCAGTAGTTCTCGTCGGTCCATTAATCAAAAGGATAAATTTCATTGAGTTTAAATTCTATCCGGACCAGGCGGAAAAGTTCATTAAGTAAAAAAGGATAGATTTCATTATCCTCTCGTAAAGAGTTTAAATTCTATCTGGCGGAAAACCCATATTGTTTGCCAATCTATCCAATCTTGAAGACAAATTTTTGGGTGCTGGGTGGGTATCACGTGGCCGTGCTCACGTGGTGTTTGAGCAGTCCATTCAGACCATCCAAAAGTGTTTTGGACGGCCCAGATTGAAACTATATCTCTTCTTTTTTCTCTCTTCTTTTACTCTTTCCAAATTCGAGCCGTCCAAAATCGAAATGAACGGCCTGGATACGCCGAGCGGGCACCACGTGGTAACCACCTGGCACCAAAAAATTTCTCAATCTTGACACCTTACAATTGCATTTGAAAGGAAGAGAAAAATCTGTCAGATGTAATGCAATTCCTGAGTTTGTTTAAACTAGGGTTGCTTAACCCAAGCTTTAACCCAACCCACTGCGTGCAATTTTAATAGTTACGCCTAGAAACTTCAATTTAACCAGTTAAATGAAAAGATCCAAGGGACCAAGAAAAAAAAAGAAGGTTCATCTTTGATTCTTTATTTATTTATTTTTTGGTAAGTTTTTTTTAGGTACGTTTCATATTCTTGGTTAGTATTTTTTTTTTTTTTCCAAAAGTGGGACCGAAAGGAGTTGTGTTAGTAAACTTAATTATTTTCTTCATTTTGTGTAATTTGTTCGTATTCTCGGAATTTTTGTTAGATTCAAGTGTATTTCTCCCTAAATATATGTTATGTTCCGTATTGATTGTTTCGTGTCTCGGTATGATAAGATTCGAACCCAACGTCGCCGATCGAAATCCGGCTGCCAGGCGGCCACTGTTTTGCCGAACGTGTAGACTACAGTTTTTTTTTTTTGAAAAATCTTTGGATAAATCACGGTTTAGCCCCTCATGATTTAAGAGCTTATAAATCTAACCCTTGAGTAGTAAAAGTTAATATAAGGCCTCGAGGTTAATTAGTTTCGGTTTGGTTCTAATCCCGTTAACACCCCGAGGAGATTAAGAGTAAATGTAATATTTTAGTTTCGAGAAAGGAAAAGAGAAAATAAAAATAATTACTTAATTTGTTTTAATTGCATGATTAATTTTATCGCATGTTTATATGTTGTTAGCATGTTAGTACATATATTTTTTAGTTGAAATGTTAAATCGGGTGACATTCCTTGGCTTACTATCTTTTCTGATTGCGAATAGCCGCTCTTTGATTTGATAGAGGAAGTGACATCTAAGGGGAAATAAGAGATGGCATGGAAAAGGAGAAGACAAAGGGACTAAGGCTCCGTTCCGGAAACTTTCTTAAAAAATAAGTACTTATTTTGGAACTTTTCATTCAAAAATAAGAAGGATCATTCCACAAAATCCAAATAAAAAGTTCCTTTCACATTTTCAAACTCAAAAATAATGTAAATGGAAAAAAAAAATTCAATTTTTTTGCACCGTATTAAAGATCTCAATGAGATCTATCAAACAAGATCCATAGTGATAAGAAAATTATCTGCGTAAACACATGATTTTTGAGCTTGAAGTTGCCTTATACAAAAAATAAGACTGTTGCTATGAGAATGGGCGTCGGCGGAAGGAAATTATATCGACGGCCGCGCTGGGCCGTCTCCGGCTACCAGACGGCCGATCCGAGCCGTCCAAAAATTCTAAAATAAAAAAACGAGGGGGCTTTCGCGAGAATTAACGGCATCCGAGGTGTGTTAGATGTTTGATCTGAGCACCCCTTTTTCGTGTATATGATTTCACACAAAAAAAGGGGTGCTCAGATTAAGCACCCTACACACCTCGGATGCCGTTGATTCCCGCGTAAGGCCCCTCGAATTTTTTTTTTAGAATTTTTGGACGGCTCGGATCGGCCGTCCGGTGGCCGGAGACGGCCTGGCGCGGCCGTCGGTACGATTTCCCTCCTCGGCCGGTCGGTACCTATATAAATTCTTCCAAAATAAGTACCAACCTTTTTATTTTCCGGAACAAGGCTTCTTATTAGACAAAAAATAAGTTCTTATTTCGGTTCCGGAACGGGCCCTAAGAAAGAGTGTCTTGACAAGGGGCTTTGAGGGAGTCTTCGACTGTTGACTAGTGACTTTAAACCTTGAGACCGAGCTGTGCCTCTCACCTTTCGGTTCATTGCAAGGAAAGACTAAAAAGAAAAACGGTCTTGCTATTGTTAGCCCACTCAGCTGACGATAAATACACTAGAAAATAAGAAAAACACATAATTCTGTATACTTTTTGCACCTTTTAATACACATTCACACACTTATTATTGTCAACCCATTGGGCTGATTTTAGAATTTTCCAAAGAAAAAAGGTAGCTTTCCAGTCCCCGTCTTTGAACAGTAGTCGTTCTGCATCCCGCCATTCTTGACCTGAGAAAGGAATGGAATAAGGGATGACCTTCTTATACCGGATCTCGTTTTAGTGGTAGAATGGACAAATAGGTTCTCGTGATTGGTTGCGATGTGCGGATTTAACTTGGTAGACATGAAAATAGGATTAATGAAAAATATAATAAAATGAGAGGCTGAGATTTGGATTCCGGGCTTGGCACCCGCCGTGGTGTTTTGATCAGAGATTGATTGGTGGTGGATTTGTGAATTGTTGATTTTCGAAACCCCGGGTACGGCATGGTGGTGATCGGCTCTTGGATGTTGGGATGGGACATAAGGGTGGCATTGTGCTTGTGTCACAACCCGGGCTAGACGGCGCTTGTGTGTTGCCAGTGAAGTTTTATTTGAACTTATGGTCGCAGATGGGATATCAGGTATATAACTTAGATAGCTTTCATCTGGATCCGGAAAATGGGAGTCGGACCACACCATGTCTTGTGTCAAAGGTTATGGGTAGGAACGGATTTGTGGATAAGATCCAATAGTTCACTTAGATTGAAGAATAGTAATAAAATGATTGATTGTTCACTTTTTATGTTATGTTAATGCATTGTAAATCTATTTCCTTGCTGCTTGTAAGTTATGGATTCAGGTGGGTTTTGGCTACTGAGTGTCATCGCTCACAGTACTATGTTACCCTGATAAATCGAACGCTAGGTATTGAAGACGGAACAGAAGGGCATAGACAATGAATGATTTGATGATATCATCAAACTCTGGTTACATCCTTAGTTGCTTTGTAATTTTAATTAATTATTTTAACATTGTATAGTTAGAGAATCTGGCAATATACTTTAAGGTTGATACGTTGTGATTTGATTGGAATAAACAAGGCTTTTGAAATTTTAAATGCTTCAAAATGGAAAACTAATTGGAAATTTCTTTTAAATTTTTCTTTAATATCTCCGAATTCTCGGGGCGTTACACTTAGCACCATCCTTTCCAGTCACAAGACTCACAACATCACAATTTAACTTAAAACACCCTTGGTCCGGAGCCCTCCAATGGGAAATAACGTCCTCAATTATTGGGTTATCCAACTGGACAGGGGAAGACACCTTAATTTCCAGAAATTCATGAAAGGCCTGAAGAGCCCTCCTCATAGAAAGCTCAGGATTAAGAGGCGCGGAGTTGAAAATAGCCTCATTCCGAGCTTTTCAAATGTACCATGCTATGAACACCACCTTATTAAGAAAATCAACAGCATCACTATCTTTTAGATCATCCACAATCTGAGACGTCCACTTCAAAACCGATGTAGGATTGCCATTACCTCTGTTCAACTGGATGTGGCAGCCAAACCAAACTGCTCTAGCCCAATGTTGTGATCAAGTCCGGGCACGATCGGACGTTCCAGAATCCCACATGTGGCATGCAATAATTATGTTGTCAGTACAATTGAGACATGAGAGTGTACAAGAAAAATACTCCAATGTGTTATGCGCAAGTGAAGTGAAGAGATCAATGGTCCAGATTAAAACTAGTCAAAACAATCATGGAATGATCCGACTCACGAGGAACCGTAATAGCACTTTACCAGGGAGTACAATAACATATTTTCCCTGCCGATAGAATGACATGTGGGAGTTTTTTTTTCCCAAATTGGTAGAACTTTTATTATAACCATCACAATGAATGCATCAAGACATCAAATAAGATGGTTATCTTTCCCAAGGGGAGATAATAACTAGTTGGGAGACCTAGCTTTTCAAAATTTTACATCAGAGCCTCGCAAACCATGCTTTGCTGACGAGTCTGCTACGCCATTAGCCGACCTTCGAGCAAACAAAATCTCCCAACCATTGGATCTCTAGGTATTAGGGACAAAGAAAAATTACCCCGAAAGTGCCCTGAAAAGAGCAGCTAGTGGTTGAGATTCACTTTGATGTGTGGGGCCAAATCGTCAAAGTAAATCTCAACCACTGATTGTTTTTTTCGGGGCACTTTCACGATAAGTTTTCTTTGTTCCTAGCATTACTCTTTTTAATATTACACTCGCTACTCAAATGTACTTTGACTTGTCAACCAAATTGTTCCAATTTTCCATCTGACGTACAAAACCCCACGGTGAGTTTTAGGGGTGTTCACGCTAATAAATAAGTTGTGCACCACAACTTTCATTAGTACTCGCAAGTTATTCACACTAATGAATAAGTTGTGAATGAGAATGCACAACTTTTTCATTAGTATGAATAACTGTGAATGAGTATGCTCTGAACATCCTTGAACAACTGTGAATGAGTATGAACAACTGCCAATGAGTATGCTCTGAACAACTTTAAAATCATGTGAACTATATCTAGTTTATACAAATCATGTGAATGAGTATGCTCTGAACATCCTTGTGCTCGATAACTACTGCTAACGCATTTGCTTCAGTTTCCATTGCTGGTGTTTTCTATGTCCTTTCGTTTTTTATTTTGTTTGACTTTGCTGTTGATTTTGTTTGTTTTGCATACAAAGCTCTATGTAAAATAGAGCCCCCCCCCCCCCCGCTTTTTTTCTTGCTTTCACATGGAATTTTTGTTTTGTAGACAAAGATCTGTGTAGAAAAGATTCTGTGTGCGGATCAAAAAAGAAAAGAAAAGATTCTGTGTAAATTAAAGTTCCGAATTATTGGGCCTAGTTTCCTTTTGTTGAGCTACGTTATACAATATCAAGAAAAAATCAAATTATATGTAAAAAAAAAAAGCACAATTTTTGTGCATTTTTTGCATTAACAGGCTTGACCCTCTCAACATACAATCCAGAGTCCCCCTAGTATGTCGGGTTGCATTTCCAGGAGGTGGTCAAACAGTGGTTCAAATGATAGGTTTTGAATGCTCTGAACATCCTTGTGCTCGATCGATAACTAGTGCTAATGCATTTACTTCAGTTTCCATTGCTGGTGTTTTCTATGTTCTTTTAGTTTTGATTTTGTTTGGCTTTGTAGAAGTCAAGGCGTCAGTCAGTTGAGTCAAACGGGTCTAATGTGTTTGAGTGAACAAGTGACCCTTGATAGAGCTCAATGGAGGAAAATGATTCATATAGCCGACTCCAATTGATTGGGGCTTAAGGCTCGGTTTGTTTTGGTTTAGGGCGTCCGTCAGTTGTTGGTGGCTTTTGATTGGAATTTGTTTTGCATTCAGCCCGACTGTATGCAGCCATGTTGTGATGATTTGAACCTGCAGAACTTTTTTTTCTCTTCAAGGAAATTTGAGATACTTAAACACTTCCTTTTTGTGGCTTTAAGGACACAAATGGCTTGCATACCAGTTTGAAGCAACTTAGTTTGTTTAATTGCTGTCTTGATGCAATCTAAAGCTATGGTAAAAACACTTCAATCTTTTGATTTTTCAAGTGCAGGCTGGAATTCTGTCCCGTTCATGTACCAGGTTACGTTTGTAGTTTCATTCTTCCAAGTTAAGGCATGGTTTCTCCATTGGAGACAAAGATTCCTGGCCCGGCCTACTGGCTTGGCTCGTGTCGTGCCTTGGTTTCTTAAATTATTTTGGTCAGCTGTTGTTCCTCATTGACGTGTGGCTTTGACCTTCAATGATGGACAACTTCTTTGGCTAAATTGTCCTGTGAGAAGTTCGATCTCATACGCTAGGATTTATAGTCCACTCTGCATCCTGTAGTTGGCTAGTAGCTTCCTTGGAGAAGCTTTGTGTTTCTGACTACTATAAATGGTAAATACATTCAAAATTTGACATGTCTTGGCTTTCAGAGGAGTCTTCTTAATTTTCTCATACACAGCAATTCTGGTATTTCAAACCCTCACCGGAAGTTTAGTGAAACTTTTCTGTTAGTAGTTATGTATGTCACTTGAAGCTTTCTCGGATTTGGCTGTCTCATGCCAATCACTAAACAACTAACTAGAAAGTAAATGACCCAGTAACAAGTTACGCGTTATTTGAAAAGAGAAAGTAGAAGCCCGTGAAAGGGGATCCTTTTTGGCATCTCCAATATCCTTCCATACGGTACGTTCATCTGCTACGTTTTTACCGGTTTTCCTTTCCTCTGGTTGAACTTGCGCGCACAATGCTACAGCATTGCGCCACTGATATGATTTTTTTTCCACCATCAGTGTATATCTGATGCTGGTTCTTCGCCACAATGACAGACGACATGGAGGAGCATAACTGCCTTCTCCATTAACCAATGAATTCCTTTTTCTCACCCTCATATACTTGTAAACTTCTTGATCAATTGGAAAGTTCCTAAAGTGATCAGAAAATTCCCCCAGGTTATTGACCAAAAAGGAGTTGGTCAAGATTGCCACAGAAAAAGGTCGCGGAGCTAGGCCGAACTTGAAGGTCAGTGTCTAACTTTACACTATACCATAAGGCCTGTTTCTTGAACTGATGGACCTTTAACTTATAAAATTTTGGCTCATTCGTAAGTATTTGGGTTTTTAGGAGGTATTAGACTGCAGAATATATAGTCAGAATCTCCTTTCAGAAGAGTGCATAGGTTTCATGAGTGGTTTATCAAAGCTTGAGCATGTTATTGCTCCGAATGAACCGAATTAACAGGCTGCTGCTGCCTTGTCTAGTTGTTTGGTTTCTGCATTTTTCTGCATAATCTGTCATGCATTTCTTGGAATATTGTCAATTTCAAGAGCTGCAGAATTCCTACTTAACCGCAACGTATCACATTAGCTGTTTATATACAACTTTGTATACAGTACAAAACGAAAATTCCATACAAAAGCCACCAGGCCCCCCACCAAAAGGTAGACTGACGCCATGGCTTCTAGTTCTTCTACATAGAGAAAAGAAGAAAAAAAACAGGCCCAACACAAAATTTCTGTATACACAAATTTATTTTACACAGAGCTCTGTATACACATATTTTTTTTACGTTCTTTGTTGCCTCTAAATGAAATTCCTCTTACCTCCAAAATCCCAAAACCTCGACCTGAAAATGGGCGGCCACCCATCACTGTCTTGGCGGCTCACCAACATTGGTGGAATGTCCACACCATTTTCTTGTAAACCACCACCGCCACCGCCACCGCCACCGCCACCATCATCACCATCACTTTCAGAATCCAACTCCAACCAACCAGCTCCAGTCTCACCCACATCCAAATTCACCACCAACGATCCCCTCCTTGCCCCCAGCCAACCCACGACCTCACTTGTCACTCCCCTGCACTTTTTAATCTTAATTTCTACCAAATTAGGACACCCAAATGCAAAAGCTTTAATCCCCTGATCCGTCACAGGACACCCCTTGATACATAGCTTCTTCAACCCCACACAATTCGAAGCAACATACGAGATTTCTGCATCCCCAATCCTCGTCTTACTCCTTCCGCATAAAGTTAACTGCTCTAATTTTGGGAAATTCCTGGCTACCGATTCGAGGCCGACACAACTCACGTTCACACCAATTAGGACTAGTTCCTTAATTCTATTATTACCACAGTGCTTACCGATTAGAATTAGCATGTCGTCGACGTCGATGATGGAGCTGCGGTGGCATCGGATGACGAGCTCGGTGACGGTGTTGAAGCGGGAAAGCAGGGAGGGGAGGAGGTCCGATTGGGCAGCGCTGAGAGTCAGCCGACGGCGGCTCTGTCCCTCGACTTTCAGCATCTGTTTGGAGACAAGGGAGGCGTTTTTCCGGTCGCTGGAGCAGAGGAACTTGAAAACATAAGCCAAGCACTCGTCGGGAAGTTCGGAGATATAATCTTGGTTGCCCATAATACCCTCCTCCTTCTCCAGCGCAAACAGCAGCTCCGATCGGACGTCGGTACAATTTTTAGTTCCGATTCTCCTCGTCATTTCCTCTTTCGTATCTCAGTTTTCTTCTTACCACAATGAGGGAGAGAGAGAGAGAGTCTTACAAGGGAAGTGAGAGAGGATATTACTCCAATATACTCTACTAGAAAGTAGGAAGGATTCCAAGAAACCGTCGTTCCAGTATCGTTGAATCTATTTTAAATTCGGAGTTTCCTCGGCGGGAGTGTTTTGCTGTGCCCAAGGCACGGCCACGGGCCACCACCCGGCTGTGCCTAATATATGGCATCGTTCCGGTCCAAAAATATGATCCGAACCGTTCACTATATAGAGTTTAATGAGCAGACACAGATGAAGAAAACCAAGCCAATCAAATTATCAATAACTCAGTAAACAAACTGAATTTCGGGATGTTAATAAATGTCTGTAAAATTACACTACTTTGGACAAATATGGTTTGGTTACTAAGTTGCGGATATACGATGCATTTTGATTTTTTGTAAAAATTTTGTTGTAAATATCAAGTTCTAAATAATGAACAGTTTAGATCTTATTTTTAGACTCAAGACGATGCCCGTTTTTTGGGAGCAGAAGACTCCCCAATTCCCGGGTAGGAGGTTCTACTGCAGCCTTGCCGTTGAGGTTTTACTCACTTTCTTTCAGCAATCTAATGCGTTCCACGTCACTATGTTTACACAACGTGCATTCCACTCAACCGCTCAGATAAAATGAGAATAAGGCAAGGCAAGTATCACAATCGCATAGTCAAAAATGCTAAGTTTTTAAAACTAACAATATTAGTGTAAAATATGGCTGATAATACTATAATTAAACTTAGCAATCTTTTTAAAAATAATCAAATTTTGAACTTTAAATAACTAAAACTAGCAACATTTTGCTAATAACCAAATTTAATGAATCTCATATTCTCAATTAAATATATACATCATTACAAAAAAAATGTTCTATCTCTTCCATTTTCTCCCTTCTCTCTTTTTCTTTTTCAACAATGTTTTCAAAAAAAATATTTTACTTAAAACTTTATTTTTAAAAACTGTTTTCCCCCAAAAATTGTTTTTAACTGTTTTTAAAAACATTTTTATACACAAAAAAATTGTTCTTTTTAAAAAAAAAATTGTTTTGTTTAAGAAAATATATTTTTTCAAAACATTTTCTTATATAAAAACTATTTTTTCAAAAACTGTAGTTACCCAAGAGTTTTTTTTCTTCTTAAAACTGTTTTTCTTTTTTTTAAAAATTTGAAAAAAGCTCATTATTTTATATATCTAATAAATAGTGATAGTCTCAAAATTATTTTTGAAAAAAACTATTTCTAAGTTCACAGTTATTAATTTTTTTGTAATTTAAAAAGATAATGTGGCAACTTTTAGTTATTTAATTTTGATTATGCCATTGTGGATTTTTACATTACTAATCTTAGCAATATCTTAAATGGATAATTAAAAGTTGATGTGACAACTTTTAGTTGAGGTGGATGTGTGGTAAGACTAGACGAGACAAGATTAGAAATGAAACAGTTCATGAGATAGTAGGTGTAGCACCTATAGAGGAGAAGTTGAGGGAAATAGGCTAAGGTGGTTTGGACATATCTACAATAGACTAGAAGATCCAGTAGTTAAGAGAGCGGATAGGATAGCTCTAGGTAGCAATGTTATGGGGAGGAGTAGACTTAAATTGACATTAGATGCTGTAGTGTGCAAATATATGAGTATAATGGGTCTGTGTGAACAAGTGACTCTTGACAGAGCTCAATGGAGGAAACGAATTCATGTAGCCAACCCTAAGTGATTGAGACGTAAGACTCGATTTGGTTTGGTTTGGTTATTTTTTATTATAGCATTGTGGATGCCCAGGCATGACAACCACATTGTGTTTAATCTTATATTTATCTAATAAAACACAAGGGTGTTTAAGAATATTTCTTCTTAATGGTTTAGATTTCTTCCTGACACAAATTTTATCTACACATACAAACAAATTCAACGGTCCAGATTTCTTCACCTTTCACATACAAACCAATGGCAATTTAGTAAAAATAAATGGGATTTGAGGGCTGAGATTGAAACAATCCAAGGTTAGCATTGATTTGGGAATAGAGAATTAATTTTGAGCTCCCATCCCCACACCCCACACGTTTCTCTCCTCCTCTTTCTCCCTCTAGATTATCTCTCTCCCCCCATCTGCTCTCTCTTTCTAGCAACCTAGTCTCCAACGACCTTCAACGAAGCAACCTAGTCATCGTCTTCGATGACCCTTCGAGTAAATTGACTCTACACATCACAACCCAGTCATCCAAATCACCCCTCCTACTTGTACAAGGCCATTTAAAAGCCGTGAGGACGGGCTAAAGTGCATAGGAATTTCACAATTAAGCGTGTTTATCCTGGAGTAGTCTAGGGATGGGTGACCTACTGGGAAGGATATGGGATTTAGGCGTCTAAAGCGGACAATATTGTACAAAGATGGAGCGGTTCGTTACAAATGGTATCAGAGCCCCGCCTTGGGCAAAGTGGTGGTAGGATGCGCTCTGCTGCCACAGACCCCATGGGAGGTTGCTGGGCCTGTGCAACGAGGACGTTGCATGTCTAGGGGGGGTAGATTGTGACACCCTGCTTTCCGGTAATTCTCTTTCGTGCTACTAAGAAGAGGATCACATACTACACACTAATGAATCGATTTAGTGTTTGAGCCACTACCTAGCAAGTGCCATAGGCCAATTCCAACAGGAGTGCGTAGTGCCGTAGGCACGGGCAAACACTAGTAGTATAATAACTTTGCATTCTCCTTCAAATTGTCCATTTTGGAACAATTTTAGGCATCGCTCTACTAAGGCCCCGTTCCGGAACGTAGAATAAGTCCTTATTTTTTAAGAAGGCAATTTCAAGCTCAAAAATAATAGATTTATTAAAATTTAAAAATATGCAATATGGATCTTATTTGAAAGATCTCGATGAGATCTTTTATACGGTGCAAAAAAAAAATTTTTTTTTTTATTTACACTATTTTTGAGTTTGAAAATATGAAATAAGTACTTATTTTTTAAGAAGGTGTTCTGGAACGGAGCCTAAGCCTTCTTATTCAATAAATGTTTATTTTACAATTTTGAAAGGAGAAATAAGAACCCCTGTTCTACTAAAAGTTCTTAAGAAATATTCCCTCCGTCCTTAAATAAGTGTCCGACGTGTAAATCTAGGTCTTCAAAAAGATGCATTTGTTTCGTTAAAAAAATTAAATTTTTTTCACAAATCAATAGATAGCAACGAGTTCTATTAGATTGTGAAAAAAAAATTAATTTTTCAATGAAAAACATGTATATTTTGTAAGGCCTAGTTTTACGTGCCGGACACTTATTTAGGGACGAAGGGAGTAAGTATTTATCCGGTATGTCATTTTTTATTGCTTAAATCTTTTAATATAGATCTCAAAAAATATGCAATATAGATCTTGTTTATATCTCAATTAATTCTATTATAGAAAGTTTCCAAAATCATAAAATCTATTATAAATTGAAAGATATAAACGATAAAAAAACGTTAGAGATTTTGATACGTAGAAATAACAACCTCATATGAAGACAAATCATGACAATAGAGCACATTCCCAATGATCAAATAAAATAACTCTAAAAGCATACTAATTGGAATTTGTATTTTATTTTGCATTACATTTTTTAAAAGACGTACACCTGTTAACAATTATGACCAAAATTAAAAAAGAAAACCAATTTAGGCTCCATTCTTTTAACCTTAACTTAAACTTAAACTTAATATAAGAATTTTGTCCTTATTTGAAATTTTTTTCGCATTTGTTAATTTTGCGCTAAACTTTTATCAGCTATTGATTTGTCTCGACAAGAGGAATCGAAAAAATAAAATTTCTTTACTTTTATCCAAGTATTTTGAGAAATAACTACTTTTTCAGACTTTTTGCGCTAAAAATTTGTTATTTCTCAAAATACTTGGGTAAAAGTGAAAATGACTTTTTGCGCTAAAAAGTGGTTCTTTCTCAAAACACTTGGGTAAAAGTGAATTTTTTTTACTTTTCTCATTCGTTTTGTCGAGACGAATCAATAACCCACAAAAATTTGACGCAAAATTAACAAATGTAAAAAAAAATTAAATAAAAACAAAATTTTCAAATTAAATTTAAATTTAGGTTAAGGCTAAGGCTCTATTTGGAACATAGGAAAAGGAAAGGAAAATAAAAAAAGAAGGAAAATGAGAGGAAAAATTTAGTATTCACTCTACTTGAAATGTTTATTTTCTTTACATTTTTTCTTCAAACCAAACAATGGAAAAGAAATTTTTTAATTTTTTTTAATTTTCCTTTCATTTCCATATGTTTCAAACAGAGCCTAAAAGAATGGTCCCTCAGGCTATCCTTTGCGCCCCACGCTCTCTTCCTTGTCTCTTCTTCTCCACAGCTAGGGCTGAGCTCTTCTGCCCAAATTGCACGCTCTCACTGGTCAATGCTCTCTGGAACAACAGCCCTGCCTAGGAGAGAGCGAGCACAAGATCAATTTCCGGCGCCACACCCATCTGTGACAACAGCCTTCGATTCGTCGTCGTTTCCCGCGAGAGGGAAAAGATCTTCAGCTTAAGGCCCTCTCTTCTCTCCCTCTCTCCCTCTATATGTGTGTATGTATGTATGCTATAATTATACGGGAAAATGGAGAAGAATCAAAGTGGGGTTTACGAGAGCTACGTGGTGGTCCACAACATAGCCAAGAGGCACAACGTGGGTACCTTAGCTCGCAGCGCTACGGCGTTCGGCGTGTCGGAGCTGATTCTCGTGGGCCGCCGCGACTTCAACGCCTTCGGCAGCCACGGCTCCACCTCTCACCTCCGCTTCCGCCACTTCCACTCTCTCTCCGACGCCCGCCTCTTCCTCAAGGTCCTCTCTCTCTCTAAACCCCTCCCTTTCTTCTGTTATTATTTAGGGTTTTGAAATGTATTGCTTTCGCTTGTCGGCCCCTTCTTCAATGATCAGAAGTATTATTCCCTATAACTTGTCAAAAACATTAGTCACGCAAAAATTGCTCCCTCCATACCAAGAAGATTGTCTAGTCTGGAAAACCAGGACTTGACAAATTATATTTTTTTTAAAAGAAAAATTCTAATTTCTTTTTTGATAAATTAAAATAACTCAATTGATGTCTAATAATTAGCAGGCAAAAAGTTTGGATTTTTCTTGACAAAAAATACTATTCTTAGGTCCTTGTTGGGACGGAGGCAGTATAATGTATAATGGTGGTTGGATTATATATAATCTCGAAAAGATTTCAATGATGCAAAGGAACCAAGTTTTAGCAATATGATGTTTAACATGATTGAGGTTCTCGACGAGTTCTAAAACATGGAAGCGTTTTTTAATTATCAAAGCGGTTCTGGGCCAAATTGGACGGCCAGTTCTATTTTGGGACTCAAGAGGATCTGTTTCCTTCTTGTATAAGCAAATGAGGTGTTTGTGGAAATTTGCAGGAAAGAGACTGTGATATATGCGGGGTAGAGATTACGGACAATGCTGTTGCAGTGAATCAACATCCTTTTAACAAGAGCACTGCTTTCCTCCTCGGCAATGAGGTGTTTGACTAGAACTAATTCTTTTCACCTTGAAAGTGTTATAAACGGATGATTTTTCGTATTTATGGGATTTATATGTTCATCCTAATTTTAAACAGCCTGATCTAATCTTTTGTCAAATTACTTACTCAAGATGCTAGCTTAAGGAGGAATTGTGTCTTGTAGATTCAAACATGATGAAGGCGTGGTGTGTGTGTGTGTGTGTGTGTGTCTATATATATATATATATATATGTATATATATATTTTTCAAATGAGATAAGGACCTCTCCATTTCTTCCATTTTCCATTCGAATTACGATGATCCGAGCCGCTCAATGTGTTTAGAACGTGATTTTAAGAGTACCCATGATGAATCAGCAAAAAAAAATGACCGGGAAGGGTTTCATTCGAGTAGTTTTTATTTGAACCGTTCGATAAAAAACAAACAAAAACTGCTTGGATGAAGCATTTCCGGTCATTTTTTTTTACTGATTTCTCGCGGGTAACCTTAAAATCACATTCTGAACATATTGAGCGGCTTGGATCATCAAAATTCTATCGAGAAAGGGAGGTCCTTATTTTATTAAGTTAAGGTGGTCCTTAGGAGAATGAGAATATATATATATATATATACGGGGCGGTTCTGGGGACACTTAAAAAAACCCTCCAAATCTAAATCTCATAGTTTCCGATCAAATTTTATGATCCGAGCAGGTCAATGTGTTCAGAACGTGATTTTAAGGGTGCTCACGAGAAACTAGCAAAAAAACTAACCGGGAAGGGCTTGATTTGAGCAGTTTTTTATTGAACAGTTCAATAAAAAACTGTTCGGATGAAGCCCTTTCCGGTCATTTTTTTTGGTGATTTCTCGCGAGTACCCTTAAAATCACGTTCTGATTACATTGAGCAGTTCGGATCATCAAAATTCGATCGGGAACTTGGGGGGATTTTTTTAAATGTCCCCGGAACCGCCCCGATATATATATATATATATATATATATATATATATATATATATTGATAAGTAAATAATTATATTAGAAAGATTGCATAAAGGGCATGCCACCCGTATACAAAAGAAGGCCACAGAACAAAAAGGTCCTATACATTGCCAAGAGAATGGAAAAGCTTGAACCAATCTAAAAATTGGTCAAGGGATGGATGATAATCTCCCTTGTCCCAACTATACAAGCTAGGGCTGATACAAAACCGACCGGACCGAAAAAAACCGAAAAAACCGACCGTTCGGTTCGGTTTTCGGTCGGGGTGCTGGCGGGATTTTTTGGTTCGGGGTGGACCGAACCGAACCGAACTTAGTTCGGTTCGGTCTCGGTTTTCTGAAATTGTAGACCGATTGGACCGAACCGAACCGAACAAGACCGAACCGAACCGAACCGAACCGAACCGGACCGAACCGAAATGGACCGAACCGAACCGAGTATATATAATTTATATAATTATATAATTTGCATAAATCTTAACCGTAAACGGACCGAAGCTGTTGGAGGCTTGAACTGCTAGTCTTGAACTACTTTTTTTTTATGCTATCACTTGCTTTTTTTTTTGGATGCTATCACTTACTGGAATGCAGGTTTTCAATTGAAATGGAGAGAATTGATAGTGAAAAATTTGGTAGTGAAAAATTCCTCAACAGGTGTATATATGTATTGGACTGGTGAAAATTTGGTAGAGAATTGATAGTGAAAATTTGGTAGTGATGTATATCTTTTTTTTTTTAATTGAGCTTTGTATATGTCAGAGAAATGGAGAGAATCAAATCCTCAACAGGTTTTCACTAAAAAAAATAAAAAATCCTCAACAGGTGGCCCACTGTCAAAATTTTGAATCGGTGTTTGATAAAAAAAAAAACAGGTGTATTGGACCGAAAACTCTCCTGGCCCACTATCAAGTTTTTTTTAATTGGCCCACTTTCAAATTTTTATGTTTGGCCCATTTTCAAATTTTTATGTTTGGCCCAACTAGGCCCAATTCGGTCAGACCGAATTCCCCGAATTCCCCGACCGGACCGAATCCACCCCGAACCGAATTGGACCGAACTTAAGAACGGTCGGGATCGGTCCTGGCATTTTCATCCCCGAACCGATTCGGTCTCCAACATTTTTGGACCGAACCGACCGACCCCGACCGAATAACACCCCTAATACAAGCTATTCAGCAAAAAAGATTTTATCCTAGACAGAGGTTTTCTTCCCCTTCAAAAACTCCCGAATTTCTCTCACGCCATAAGACCCACATCAAACAAGGCGGGATCATGGCCCACAAACTCTTCCTTCTCTTACCCATTCTAACTAATTATGATGAAAGTGTGTATAAATCATGTAAGATATGTGTATGTTAGACCATCTCCAGAGCTTTGCTCAAGTTTTTACTTAGTTTGAGTAAAAGAATTTTTTTATTTAAAAAAGAAGCACTCCAATGGGAAAATCAAGATTTAAGCACAAGTTTGATTGGAAGTTTTCATTAATGGCACAGCATTGTGTTTGAAAGCCACAAAGTAGCTTTGAAATTTTCAAGTAAAGAAAAGAGTCTCCAATGGTTCGGAAGTTAAATGAGTATTACTCATTTGTGAAGCTGGGAAAACACACTTGGAATCTTTAGGAGTGTAAGTGAAGGAGTGGAGGAGGATATGAGATGTTTTCTACAACTCTTACGTTGAAGTTTGAGTCGATTTTTTTTAGTAAGGGCTTATCTAGCCCTAAGTCAATTGACAAGTGAGGTAGCCAGTTGGGTCAGAAATCGAGAGTTGATGCTAACTGTGTTTCTTTTGTGAAGTACTAAATTCATAAATGCATATCAGCTACATTACATTTTGCCTTTTATTTTGTAGGGAACCGGGCTTTCTGCTAAAGAATGCGATATATGCGACTTCTTTGTTTATATTCCACAATATGGGTGTGGCACTGCTTCACTGAATGTTACAGTAGCAGCTTCTATTGTTCTGCATCATTTTGCAGGTAAAATTCATTCAGTAATCACCGCATTACCTTATAAATCATGGGAAGTTTGTCAGCTGGACGATATGCTCATTTATGGTACTAAAAAGTACCATGCAACATACAATATGCTAATTGTAGGTTCCCATATCAAAGTTGATATGAATGCACCATATCAGCAGAATAAAAGAATGCTCCACGCTATGGTTGGTGCTGTACCATTTTTAGAGACATATCCATGTTGCTAGTTTTTCTTTCCTTCTTATATTCATCTTTTCTTGGCAAATTTCCATTCATTATTATGTCTATGATTACTGATCTGGAAGATCATGTTCAGAAGGGAAATCATTCGTGATAAAAAAAAAATGGTCCCCTTCCGGTACTCAATTTAGCAGTTTGAATGGCTTCCTTCAGTATTCTCGTGGAGTATGATCCAAAATGGAAAAGTCACTCTAGGAAGCTCCTTGGCCTTGCTATCCACATATTCCTTTCTATTCACCACCTTTGTATCTCTACCCTGCCCAGTTCTTTGCTTGACTTGTCTGGGGGAATTTGGTTTCAAGGTTTTCTAAGAAGATTTTGGAAATTTATGGTTTATAAATCAGTAGGTCAAAAGACACTGATCTTTTGTCTTGCGACTCAAAATTGATAATTTTGTTGCTGATGGTTGCGTGGCTAGAGAACAATTGTTGTGCCCTATAAGTGAATGATCTGCGAGCAGTGCTAGTGCCAAATCAAAATGGTTGCCGAAGAAAATCAGTCATGGGCATTGAGACGCGGGGTGTCAAATGGGTGGGTTCCAGTGAGTTGTAAATAGATTGGGTCTTTAATAGGTCATTGACCCCTTTAAAACCTCATTAGCCACATAGTTATTAGTTATTACTCATACGGTCATACCCAACAAGATCTATTTCTTTAGAGTGAAATCCAACTTGCCCAGTAACGTAATTACACTTCAAATTTATATCCACACACAAAAAAGGTGGTGTCTGTCAGTCATTTTGGTATGGCTTTAATAAATTCTGATGCGGTGTCAGTAATTTTTGTGTGGCATTAGTAAATTTGGCGAGTCATCACTGCATTAGTGATTTTGGTCTAGCGATAGTAAACATGGTGTGACAGTGATGAGTGTGTTGTAACGGTGGCAGTGAAACGTTGGAAGGTGTGATGTGAATAGCAGAGTATGGAATTGTTTTTCCATTTTTCCTTCATGATCTTTCTGTTATTCGCGATTTGAAATGAAGTTTACCTAACCTTAGTAGACATTAACACCCTGTTTCCCTTGACCTATTTCAGTTGATCTGCATACTGGTATTGTTACTTTTGTGCAAGTACTCTAGAATTTAGATGAATTAAATGTGTCTAAGTTACGAAACTCAGTGAAAGTACTAATAGTCAGTGTGATCATCACTGTACTTAAAATCTCAGTAAGAAGAGGATATGAGAATTTTTTAGTGGGTCTGAAGTCAGAAGGTTACTTTGAATATACTTGCTTAGGTTCCAAGTGATCCTTGGGGTCCATTTGTTACTCAGGAATTCATCTTATGAGGGCCAGCTCTCACGTCTGATCAATATTATACACTATGAGTTGATTTTTATATGTGGTTATATTCAGTTTGGGCAGGATTCTCTGAAAGAACCCGTGACAGGAACAAATATATTGTGGCTGAAAGACCTGTGAATCAGGCGAGACGGAACTACTGTGCAGAAACGGCAGATTCTATAATTGAGGAGCGGAAATTGAAAAGGGAAAACTCTGCTAATGGGTTTTTTGACGCGAGTGGAAAGGATGATTCTTCGCCGTCGAACCTTCTGGATGTATTGTTTGACGAGTAAGGAGGAATGAATACATGATGGTCTTTTCCTGATCCAAGACTCGAGACCTTGTAGCACTGAAATCAGTTTTTGTGATTTTGGGTCCGCATTCTTTCCTGCCATTTTTAAGAAGCAAACAGCCTGTGAATGAGCAATTACACAAGAGAATACCTTCAATGACAGGATGTGTTGTCTGTTAGTCTCAGAATTTTTTTGCGGTTCCTCGGGGTTCGGAGTGATGCTTTGATGTTGGAATCTTTCTGTATCATTTTCTGCGTTGGATAGAGTTATGTACCAGGATAATCCCAAGGAACTCCATGTTTCTTCATTCTAATTAATTTACAGCTTAGTTTGGAAATTCTGTTCTGTCTCTGTGTAAATTATTATGCGGTACATACACAAAACTTGGAACTGATTGGGTTTTTTGAGCTTAGTCGCACAATAAGTGAGCGAGTGAAAGCAGGAGCACGAGCATGAAAGCATTTTTCGAAAACATTCTGCATTATTAAAATTGGCGATAATGAGCGGGAGCGAAGGGTCATGCTGAGGATTAGGTGACTTTAGACTTTGAATTATGTGGCTTGGAACTTTTAGGTTTGCTGTTGACAAGCAACCCTGTCCTTTCCCAACTCTTTCAAGCAAGTCTCTTCCCCTGTTTTTCCACACATGATTGCCTCATTACTGTGACTTAGATATGGCCCTTGATAGCTCACAACTGCTCTCTCTCTCTCTCTCTCTCTCTCTCTCTCTCTCTCTCTCGCTTTGGCATCATAGACCTAAGGAAACCAACATCCAAATGGCTCCAAAGGAGAGTCAAATAAACCTTTTTGATTAAATTATAAGGCCCTCAATTCACCTAATCCCAGGAAAGTAACAGCTGTGCTTCAACACCAAAAAAACAAAACCATTTGGAGATCATCAAGCCAATAATCATGCCGGGGACTCCCACAAAGTCAAGAGTTGTTCTTTCATATATCACGGAAAGAGTTCTTATTGGCTGTGGTTTGCTAGTTTTACAGGTAAAGAGTAGTTGTTGTTTTGCTTTCATGTACAAAGAGGTTCCAACAAAATTGCTTCATTTTCAAACTCCAACCCTCATTTTGTTGTAGTAGTTGGAATCATTTTTTCCCCCTAAATAGGCCTAAGGGTTGGCCCGGTGGTCAAGGCCTGAAACTTAGGGGTTTGCTCTTTCCTAAGGTCTTATGTTTGAAATCTATCAGGTACTATCAACTCTTTTGGGACTAGTCCATACGGAGCATTTGCTCTGCCTTTAAGCGTGGTCCCTGCTAGTGGACAGTGGATCTATGATCCCCGGGATTAGTCAAGGTACACGTAAGCTTGGCCGGAATACCTAGTTATAAAAAAAAAAAAATCCTTCTAAATAACTACCCTTTTCCTCTTTGTTCAAACACCCACAAATAGCCCACATTGACTCCTTCATCTATTTATATATGCATGAACATAGATGCACAAGGCTCTCCTGTTATTGTATCCCCAAACAAACCAAGTTCAGCTTCTTTAGCTGAAACCAATGGAATCAAGAAAAGTCAGAGAAGGTTTGCGCAACACTCAATTATCTATCTTGTTATATCTCTTTAGCAGGAAGTTCCGGCAGCTATGCTCGAGGATCCGGTGGCTAATCCGGAGGCGTCCGAGGCCTAGACTCGTCATTCGGAGATTCGGGAAGCTAAATGTCAACGGCCGGTTGTGGGAAAACCCGAAAAAAATCAGCTCCCCTCTCCGCGGCCAAGTGTGTGGTGCTGCTCTTCCAGAAAGGCCTATTCGTATCGCCACGTTTAATGTGGCCATGTTCTCTCTTGCACCAGCCGTACCCAAGGCCGAAAAGATGGTTGTTCTCGTTCACGAAAATGAGGATGCAAAGTCCGGTGACCATCGCCCCAAAGGCATTCTAAAGCAGTCTCCGCTGCATCCCATGATTCCCGATGACTTATCCAAGCAGACGAGCCTCCTCAAGTCGAAGCTAAAAGTCTCTATCAATCTTCCCGACAACGAAATCTCTTTAGCGCAGAGCACTGTTTTTAGCCCTCAATTCCATGCGCCAATGAGATCTCCAGTGTGCTTTCCTGCAGGAATGTTCAATTATATGAACGATGGAAGCGTAATGAGAGGAAGTAGAACGATTCTCGATGTGCTTAGAGAGGTGGATGCTGATATCTTGGCTTTGCAAGATGTCAAGGCTGAGGAGGAGAAAAACATGACCCCCTTATCAGAATTGGCTCGTGCGTTGGGGATGAATTATGTTTTCGCTGAGAGCTGGGCGCCCGAGTATGGGAACGCTATCTTGTCCAAATGGCCGATTAAGCAATGGAGAGTTCAGAAAATCTTCGACGATCAAGATTTCAGGTACGTTTGGCTTTTCCATAATTTCTTAAAAATCGCCTGTTAGGCAAGAGGATGGCAAGTTACATTTTCGTTCTGACTTCGTACGACATACATTTCTGTACTAAGAACAAGTTTACTCGTTGATGTGTTGGCTGCCAGAGTTATAAGGTGAAGGCTTTTTTGGCAAATTCATGTCCACTGAGTCACTCATCTTTGGTGTCAAATTTGACAGCAATTTTGGTTTTGCGAAATTTGCTACAAACACATAAGTCAACTACAAAATGGGATACCAACAAGTGGACTTGCTGGTATCCCATTTTAATGATTTAATACATCGGTGCTTTTTAAACACTGTAGCAAGTCAACAGATGACTTCGACAAAGTCATTTTGACACCAACAAGTGAACTTGCTCAATCAACGAAGTAGGTAATGGAATATGCACAGATTTTTTTTTTTCTGATGTTGGGTTGTGAATAGGAATGTGTTGAGAGCTACAATAGATGTGCCATGGATAGGGGAAGTTAACTTCCATTGCACACAGCTTGATCATCTGGATGAGAGATGGAGGATGAAGCAGATGGAAGCAATTATCCAGTCAAATGATGGTCCTCATATTTTGGCAGGTGGTTTGAATTCTCTCGATGGTGCAGATTACACATCTGAGAGATGGGCTGACATTGTCAAGGTATACTTCTATATGACAAAATCCAGAGAGAGAGAGAGAGAGAGAGTCTTGTTCTAAAAGCAACACTTTTTATTGCAGTACTATGAGGAGATAGGAAAGCCAACACCAAAGGTTGAGGTGATGAAGTTTCTGAAGGGAAAAGGGTACAAAGACGCCAAGGACTATGCTGGGGAATGTGAGCCTGTGGTCATCATTGCCAAAGGCCAAAGTACAGCAACAGTTATCTTTATGAATAATTTCTACCTTTACAACTTTCATGATTAATTTCTATCTTTATGCACCATGCTAGAGATTTCACAATTTTGTTGATTCAGATGTGCAGGGGACATGTAAATATGGAACAAGAGTGGATTACATTTTGAATTCGCCCGATTTACGCTGCAAGTTTGTACCCGGATCATACTCGGTGGTTTCATCTAAAGGCACTTCCGATCACCACATTGTTAAGGTTGAAATCGCGAGAGAAGTGGAGAGAGATCGAGGGCGCATCAAACGAAGAAAACCCAGAGTGAAGGAAAATGTTGCGAGGGTTACAAACTCTTGTTCTTCAAGAGGAATATGGAGAATAGAAACTTGATTTCCTCTCACAGAGTTTAATAATTTTCATTTTCACTTTTGATAGTTCTTGTTTTTCTTTTTCAAGGAGGGATAGTGAAACAAGTTTATTTATTTGTATTTACCAAAAAAAAAAGTTTGTGTATTTGTATGTGGGTTTCCTTCTTTGTTTGCATACTAATCATTTGTCAATGCGATGGCCTATAGAATTTTTTCCAACACACGAATCTCAGCATCTGTATTAAAGAAGCAACATCGGAAGTTGTGCGCGTAACCATTCAAGTTGAACATGCATGTAGTTAAAAGGGAAAAAAATAACATTAAGGGGTTGAGCAAGTAAGAGCATGACAACAAGTTAGATGTTTTAATCAGTCAGTCACCACCAACAGTATCTCTTCAAGCAACTGGAGATTACTCCGGTCGTTATATTCAGGACTCTAAGAACAGTTAGGGCTTGTTCGGACAAAAAACCATTAGCTTTCCCGCCAAAAATAAGCCAAACAAACCCACATAAAAATAAAAATAAGCCAATAAGCCACTTTTTTCTTCTTTATTCAAAAAATATTGGATTTCGATCAAAATTTTATACTTTTTAGATTCCTCTCGTCATGAAGATGCAATAATTCCCAAAAAAATGAGAATAGGCCAAGTGATACGAAAAAAATTTGAATAAGGACAAAAAATAAGCCTCTTTAACCTATTTGTCCGAACACTCCTTTACAGTGTGCATTAGCTAACCTAATAACCTAAACACTTTATCTCAAAAAAAGAAGAGAAAAAGTCATGTTCCCTCATGGAAAGCTAGGACAGCTGTGAATGTCCAGTATTTTGGTCCAGTTGATTAGGTATTTTTGGCGCTAAAAAAGTAGTAGGTGTGTGGACCATAGACTTTTGAGGGGCATCTGTTGTGCAGTTCTGTTGCTTTCAAGTGAAAATAGAAAAAAGCGATAATTACACCAACTTCTCATGAAATACATGAATGATGATATAAATATGCTATTACCATATAATATTGCAACAACTCGTTGAATCGAAGGATTTTTTTATGTGATGTTGCTTACGTAATTCTTTATGGGACGTAGAATGAACCACTGATAGTCTCATTCTACCGATTTAACACGGTCA
This sequence comes from Rhododendron vialii, assembly GCF_030253575.1. Lineage (NCBI taxonomy): Eukaryota > Viridiplantae > Streptophyta > Magnoliopsida > Ericales > Ericaceae > Rhododendron > Rhododendron vialii. The sequence goes on from NC_080560.1 coordinate 40,561,604, forward strand.
TTCTATTCGTTTATCTTGATTCATCGTATAATAATAGGACTTATGGTTACCCAAACTCACTCGATTCATAAAGGAGTTTTGCTTGATATTCCCAAACCTAGTCATATCAATCTTTTATTTCGATTAACTGATTTATCCTTTAAAACCTCTTCTATGAAAGAAATTTCAAAATCTAAACCACCCTTATATGGTGCAACTTTTGCTTTTATGTAGACAAACTTTAGAAACTAGAAAATAACACCAGTGAGTGCTTTCTTTGCAATATATTCAATTTACTAATATACTGAGTATAATGTGTACACATGATTTTTATACGTGGAACAAACAGACGGGTTGGATTTTAAGAGATATTCTCAAATCCATCACATTAGTTGAACAGATTAGATTACCAATCCCCTATCTTTAAACAAGCGGGTTGGGTTGGGTTGGGTTGGGTTGGTCGGGCTGGGTGAGTTGACAGGTTTGTGCAGAGCCTATCTTTAACTTGAAGTGAATTGGAGGAAAGGTTCGGCCTTTTATACTCTTTCTTTTAGGCCTTCTCCCCAATGAATTTGGAGGGAAAGGTTCGGCCTTTCATACTCGTTTTTTTTAGGCCTTTCTTCTTCCCAAAGAAGGGCCCAAAAAACACCAATCTAGGCCCAATCTTACGTCAATCCCAAGACCAAATATAAGAACCACATAGTGGGGCTCATGGATTATATGCAGTAGGAGAGTATCTCATCATCTTCTATCCAAATTCCAAAAACTTTCCTAGGAACCACATGTTTTGTCAAACAAGACAAAACTCAAATAACGATAGGGGTAACGATGCTACCAACACAACTACGGTAACAGACAACTGCGTTTAGAACCTTTCGATTCATATGGACTCACACACATCAAATGGTTCCAGAAACCATGTCTAAAATTATGTCCCAAAGGTGTGGTCTTGGAAATTTTGTGGTAAATCCCATGACCCCTCATCTATTAACAGATTATTCAGTGCCACCACGTGGTGCTTTAAGGGTCTCTATCTCCACTCATTCATATGAGATTCATACAATTATACTCCACTCTTTTGGATGGGGGATTTTTCAGAGAAAAGAAAGAAATAGAGGGTGAGAGGTTTCTCTCCTCTGTTTGGATGGTAAAAGAGGTGAGAGATGATGAGAATCAAGAACACCTCATGAACCCATTTTTGTTTCTCATCAAAAAGTTATGGGATTTGGTGAAAAGAGAAAGTGAGGGGTTTATTTAAATGAAATGGTGTAAAAATATACTTTTTTTTCTTTCTTTTCTCACAATTAAGAGAAATCACACTCCTTACTTTTTTATTTTATTTCTTCTCGCCCCAAGTAGCCAAAGGGGATGTTAGCGGTGAAGATCTTCGGAGCACTACGTGGCGATGCTCCAAAAGCTATTAATAATTTCGCCTTATCTTTTCTCACATTCCCTCCATTCCAACACCCTCAAATACACACCTCTACTTTCTTTATCAAGTTTATCAACACATCTCCCTCTATAATTGAAAAATATACTTATAAAAAACAGATACAGTACGTAGTATAGTGTAAAATACTAATCCGAAAAAGAAAAAAAAAAAAGAAACAAAAAGAGAAAGGATGCTAGCGAAGGAATCGGCGGGACCGAACTTCGACCTTCCCGAGGAGGTACTGGAGGTGCTCCCCTCCGACCCCTTCGAGCAGCTCGACGTGGCCCGCAAGATCACCTCCATTGCGCTCTCGACGCGTGTCTCCGCACTCGAATCGGAGGCGTCTGTCCTCCGCTCTAACCTCGCCGACAGGGACAATATCATCGCCGACCTCCAGTGCCAGATCGAGGAGCTCGATGCCTCCCTCTCCGACTCCAACGACAAGCTCGCCCGAGCCGCCGATGAGAAGGTCCGGTTTGATTGAGCCCGGTTCACTTCATGGTTTCTTCCCCAAAAGAATTACTTCAAACTTTGTTCTGGTTTTCCCCTCTAGTTTGACTTGTTCCGACTTTCCTTCATTTCGGGTTAGAATTTTACTACTACCACGCTTCATGGAATAAATCTTTTTGGCAGAAAACAAAATAAAGTTCAGTGAAAACAGAAAAAAGTAAAATAATATTCATTTTTCAAGCTTTTTTGTTTCTTAGAATTATAGAAATTGAGTTTTCTATTCGGGTTTAGAGTTAATTTAACAGGAATCAAGTTATTTAAATTTTTTTTTTTTGGCAGAAATAATTACACTGAAAACAATGACATAATATTTTTTTTTTCCATTTTTGTTGTTTGGAACTTTTTTCAAATTGGGTTTATAGAATTACTGTAACCTGCTTCAATAAATTTAAAAAGTACAAATTTTGGCAGAAAACTACTCCTAAATAAAGTTCACTGAAACAAAAAAAACAAGTCGAAATTTTTTCCCCATATTTTTAGACTATATTTGCATTTTAGAAGTTTTTCAAATTGGGTTTATATTTGTATATGGATTACCATTATTATAATCTACTTCAAAGGAATCAGAGAGTAAAAACTAATTAAATTTAGAAAAAATCATTTTTAGCTTGTTTTTGTCTGTTTAAAACTTCTCCCATATGGGTTCTTATTTTTCCTTATTTATGATAATGTTAGCTGAGATTGAGTTATGAGTGAAAATAGTAATTCCGTTGCATGTATTTTTTAATGTGGTTGCAGGAAAATTTGATGAGAGAGAACGCTTTGTTGTCCAATCAAGTGAAGAAGCTTAACCGAGATGTCTCCAAGGTAAGTGGAAAGTCAACTTGGTTAATTTTTTCATTTTTGGAAGGTCAATGTTGTCAAATGATTAAATTCTCTCTCCAGATAATTTTTTGGAATTTAAGGTAAATATGAACTTTTGTAGTGATTATATTCTGTTTGGAATCTATGGATGTTAGATAGGTGAAGGGAAGATTTTTGAACGGACAAGAAATTAATAGTGGAGATACATTTTTTGCAAAATTAAATTAAGATTTTATTTTTTGACAAGCAATTATTTATTTTCTTCATACTTTCCTAACCGAACCACATACCTAAAAAGGAAAAAAAATTCAAGAAATCAAGGGTAATACCCGCTGCTATTGACTTTTTGGAATTTGCTGATTTTGGATTGTTGTTTTACTTCCAATGTATAAAAAAGAATTGTTTTGCTCATTTGATATATTAGTACTTACTAGTCAGCGAAAAGCTGGAATTTTCTATCATACGTGGTGGAAAATGATTGGAACACAGGACTTGGTTTAGTTAGTTTCTAGGGGAAAATAATCAACTATGAAACTACTTCAGTTAGACGACATTTAGCGTTGATGAACCAATGCTCAATAAGAATTTTGGGAGTTCACAAAATGGTGATCATTAAGAGTATTGGTAATTCAAGAAAAGGAGAGAGAGAAGATGATTTTCCTTTGAGGGTCGATAGAATGATCCAATAGCTTCAATGTGATTGCATTTCCTCTCGCATGGCAACTGCATTTATAATGGTGTGGATATATATTCCAATTTCCATATGCATCCAAACAGAAACGCAACATGAATCTCGATATTATATAAAACTATCTCCGGAGACTTTGAACTCCCCAGAGTCTTGGAAAATCCAAAATGCCCACAATTTGTCTTCTTATTTAGAAAATTCCACATGGTTAACTCTGCCCTCCCATCTTCTTTTCCCTTTTTTCTTTCCGGTCATAGTAAAGGTGTCTTACTATCTCGAATACATGCAGTTGGAAGTCTTCAAAAGGACACTGATGCAATCACTTCAAGAAGATGACGACAGTTCTGTGAGTACTTTGTTCCTTCTTTCTTTCTTTTTTTCTTCCTTTTTTCTTTTTTTGAAATTGGTCCTGTAAGTACTCTTAATCCATGTTTTGTGAAGTTAGAACTTAGAAGTATCCAATCCATTGATAGAGGTTTCACGAAACTCAGAACCTAAGACATGATTTAGTTGTATACCAACTTCAACGGCTAACAAAATCTTCTTTTACCTCAGGCAGGAGGCCCGAAGGTTGCTGCTACACATATGTCAAGTCATGCAAGCTTGTCTTCTCAATCACTTGTTGGAGGTAATTTAAACTGTTTCGGTTTGCTTATATGAAAATTGTAGAAAATCTATGCTGCCCTATCCATTTACTGTAGTAGTGTTCTACTGACAGCATTTGATTAATTACTTCCAATTTCTCATTGGACCATCCAACTCTGAAATTGTATGCATGAGATCAACCAATATCTTGTTCAATTTTCTATGTAAAGATCCTTTAAGTGAGGATTGTTACCTTTGTCACGTACAATGTCCTCCATCCTGTGTTTTCTTCAATTAACTTTTGAGTGGTTTCTGGGACAGTCCAGGAGTGAAGCGTTTCTTTGAAGTTAACTTCTAACGATTGACAACTAATATCTTATGTATTGTTGTCTAATTTGTTTCAGAAGATGATGATACGTTGCCCCCTTCAAGAACTTCTTCAATGCGCAGTCAGTGCTCTGAACTAGGAAATTCATATGGAGATGATCATGAGTCAGATGGTACATTTCCGTTAAACGTTTCTATTTTAAGCTTAGAGAAGTTTTTCCCTTTTTTCTCATATTAACTTGATAATACACAAGATTCCCATTTCCATACCAAAGAGTGTCATCTGTGCTGTGCCAAATGAAGGATTGCAAACCTTGCAATTACATGCGATCATCATTCTTTCTAATTTGATTCTTTTACCATGGCAGCCCGAAGGCCTCGGGTATCACAAGGCCTGTTAGCATTTCAAACACCACGGTTTACTCCTCCTGTTTCTCCTCCTAGTCTATCTGCATCTGTATCTCCAACAAGAACATCTAAGCCACCGTCCCCAAGGCGACATTCGATGTCATTTTCTTCGGCGCCTTCAAGCCAGCATAGTTCAATGTCAAGCGACGTGGGATCACAATCTGGTAAAAACTTAATTCTGGGACACATTCAAAAAGTAGAAAAAATGATAGAGGTGATGGACAAGTTTTAGTTCTGAAAACCTTTGTGGAGAAGGTGATATCGTTCAACTAGACTTGACATCATATGTTGCTGTTACTTAAGCAGTCAAGTTGTCTAGAAGTTGGATCATCTTCTCCCACATGGTTTGGATATTCTTTAAAAAAAAATCTTATACAGTTATTTTCTTCTTCTTTATGATGGTGGTGACCTATTAAAACTTGGAACGGGAGAACTATGTATCAAAACTTAATGCGGAAAGACTACGTCCTTTTTCCTTCCTTTGGACATGAGTGAGCAGATTGTTTGCTTTTGATAGATACCCTGTGTGATGCGAAGTCTCATAGTGGTTGGGTACCTAAGCAATATGAAATACATAAGCATGAGCTTCAACTGCTAGCCTTTGGGGTTGAGTACACTGCGCGTGATATTAGAGCTAGGTATCAAGGATGGGTAGGCTGCATGTCTTTGAAGTGCACGCGGCAGGTGCTACTGAGTATACTTCGCGTGAGGGTGGGTGTGAAGCGAAGTCCCACATAGTCTGGAGGCCCAAGTAACGTGAAGTGTAAAGGGTGAGGACATCCTCACTTCATCAACTAGCTTTTGAGGTTGAATTCTACCCAAGACTGAGTACCGTTCAACAACACGGACTTGTTAAACTATACGTTTGGAGACACCAAGGTCTTGCATATTTGTATACAGGGTGCTCATCTAGTATAGTCCTTGACAAGTTTAGATTGATGGATATTTGCTTTGAGTGTTTATCGCATCTTATAACCCAGGGCAGTAATTGATTTGCGTGTTTTTTAGGACGGACTCGAGTTGATGGGAAGGAATTCTTCCGCCAAGTCAGGTAAATAGAGTGATGCTTGTTTTCCTTATGAAATCATTGGTTGAAGATACTTTGCAAAATGACACTCATCCTCTTGAAGAGATCCAAAATAAATCTTCAGTTTCTATACTGAACCCCGGAAACCTTGTTATCATATCCTGTAAGCTGTTTTCATCCATCTAATCAATAACAGTAATTATCTACAGCTGCTGGGTTTTAATAGAACGCTTATATATGTGAAAGTACTCTACTTGCAATTTGAAGTCTTGTCCCATTTATAATTGAGTAAATGCTACAATGACCACACGTATATTGAGTAAATGCTACAATGGCCACACGTATGCTCCACGTTCTGGATACCATTTCATGCAGCATCGACACATTCATTGTTGTTGAATGGGGCCCACTTTTAAAAACTCTGCCAATACTTTGACAACATGTGAGATAATACCCAAATACCGTACTCAAAATGCGATCACCCAAGCAATAGTCTGTAAATTTTTACCAAAGCTGCAAATCCTGGAAAATTGTCCATCTGACCGCTCCTCTTTCATCAGGAGCCGTTTGTCTTATGAGCAATTTAGTGCATTTCTAGCAAATGTCAAGGAGCTGAATTCCCACAAGCAGACTAAGGAGGTATATAATGGATCTCTCTCTCTCTCTCTCTCTCTCTCTCTCTCTCTCTCTCTGAGCAGATTCTCTTGCCATCGATGTCTCATTTGCCTGTATTGTGTGGAAAATTCCAGGAGACCCTACAGAAAGCTGATGAAATATTTGGCCCTGATAACAAGGACCTGTATGGTATATTTGAGGGATTGATCACGCGCAATATCCATTGACCGAGGCATTGTACTATCGCTGTAAAGCTTATTGTGTTTAGTATGTGAATGTAAAAAGTTTCATTGACATCATTCTTTGGAAACCAGTTCATCAATGTCACTCCGAACCACTGTATTTATAGAATAAAATGAAATGGAAGTCTAGATGATTTGTTCTGTATTGGAATAGCAGACTGCGAGTTGGTTTCTTGACGGTATTTGGTGACAGGATTCGAACTGCCATGGTTCTTGATGGCTGATGGCTGATGGCTGATTGCGGGGAGGGGTGGAAATGTTGGCTTCGGCAACTTCGAATGAGGGAGCTTATGCATTGTTATCCACCGGATAGCTTATTGTTGAAATCTTGGTTCCACCGCTAAACATATTTTTCGATTTTTTAAAGCTTGTTTAGGTTTGAAATTGAACATTTTGATGCTTACAACCAATGTTTATTCCCGATCTAAGTTTAAGCCATTTCTAAGCTTAATACCTAAATTCTTATCTTAAACGAACCTCCAAGCCAAAACCAAGTCGAGCATGAGTCTCGGGCTGCTTGCGAACTTCACAGTTATAATCGGTAACATCCCTAAGTTCGATCAAAACTCTCAGCAATAATCGGTAAAATTCCTAAGGAGGTGTTCGGACAAAAATTCCCCATGGCTTATTGGCTTTCCCGGCAAAAATAAGCCTCCTGACACACTGTGGCTTTTTTTTCCTGAAAAAGCCAGCTCATTTTTATTCCCAAACAGTCCCTAAGTTTGATCACAACTTTGTTTGCGAACGCAATCCCTAAGTTGGAACGCAACTTTGTTTAACTCGAACGTTAAATATACATGAGAGGTGAAAAGAGGGGGCAGTAAATGTTGGATTTCGATAGTGTATTTTTTTTTTTTTGCTTCTTTTGGGGACAGGAAATTAATTATTTATATGTCTTCATTTTTGTCCGGTTGAGGCAAGAAATTAAATTAATTTGGATTTCAATATCTTATATACACTATTTGGCAAAATCAGAATAGACAGCGACGGCGTCGTACCATTACTAACGTGAAAAAAGAAGAAGAAGAAGAAGAAAGTTTTTACGCGTATTTCTGACAAGTTTTTTTACGCGTATTTTTTCGCGTATTTCAGTGACGATTGAAAGAAAAAGATAGAGTAGTTTATTGCGGGTGTGCATAATTTTTTCTCGAGAAAATTGCCAAGAAAGTTTTTCCCTCCTTTCCTTCGGAAAATGGTTCGATTTCCGCTGCTTTCAGTCATCTCCTTGTTGTCAAACTATTCGATTATAATATACGAATCCTCAAGCCCGTCGATCAACCCATCTAAAGTCAAGCAGGTTTCATGGAGCCCCAGGTACTATGTGAACAAGGGGTGCAAACGAGCCGAGCTTCATCGCGTTCGAGCTCCTAAATGAGCCTAAAACTCGAATTTAAACCTTAACGAGCAGAGCCAAGCCTGGCTAATTTACTCAACGAGCGTCTTGTAAGCCGAGCTTTTGAGTATCAAGCTCGCCTCGTTTAGTAAACGAGCCTAAAACTCGAGCTCGGCTCTTTTAGTTAATGAGCCGAGCCGAAACTAGCTGAGCCATAGGTTCCTTTGCAGCCCTAACTTCTTTTTTTTTTTTTTGATCCGCGCCCTAACTTCAACTACTGTGATTTCCTCTAAACCCCATTTTTTCCCTGTTTGGTTTACTCGAATTGAAACTCTCGTGGATTATGTTTATCACGTTTTTAAATCGGGATACATATCGTGAATCATTTTTTAAAATTTCCCTTCCCGAATCCTATTGCGATAAGTATCGTGTATTATCGTAACATATGCCAGCAGAAGCTAATATATTAAAAGTTAATTATACATAGTTACAAGCTAAAAATCTGCTTTATATGTGGAACTGAAACATAAGTGTTTCTTATAGGAATAGTGAGTTTTTGGAATGAAAAATTTTAAGTCTCCCGAGTGGGGTCTACAACATTTAGAGTCGAGGGAAGAGAACAAGAGTCTCATCTGATTCATGCAAAATATGTTCTTTCTTCTATACGAGCCCCTAGTAAATTGAGTATTGGTTTTCTTCAAATAGTTTGAAGGTCATCATAATTAGATCAAAGATTTAGAATGTGTTCGAGATTATGCTTCTTAAAATATGGTATGACCGAAAAAGTAATAGTAAGGTACATACCGAATCAGGATACGCTAATATATCGTAGGATACGTCATGGTATCGAATGATTTTTATACAAGGATACGGGATGAGATGCATATTGTTTTTGGAAGGAAACGATACGAATCGTAGCACATGTATCCCATATCGTAGGATTTTAACAACCAATTCCCACTAACTAACTCAGTTCAATTGGATGGTTTTGCAGAGCTTTTGTGTACGAGGGTTTTCTGACAGACCAAGAGTGCAATCATTTGATATCTCTTGTGAGTCTTATTATTATGATTCTTCTCAATTTCTATGTAAGTTGGAAGTACTTGGTTGACTCTTAGCCATATATTTGTAACTAGGCGAAAACATTGATGTGCATACCGTATACAGCCATTGGTAAAGCAGTCAGAATAATGCGTTACTGATATTGTAAAAAGTCGTGACAAATGAGTCTTTTAAGTACATAACAACTTGAACTATAGGAAATCGTTATAAAACGAACCATAAAAAATGCACAACACATGAACCACCAAAACTAACCATAAGTATATATTATTTTATTTTTTGTGGATGGTGGATACACTCATGCATAACTATCAAAAAAACATGTGTAACATAGAAGACAAAAAATGATACTTACCATTTCTATGGTAATATTATGTGTACCATATCTTTTTCATACAGTTAGTAGTTCAAATTCATATTTCGTTAGTTCGACATCAATTTGGACTTAGGTTGTGGGAGCTTTATCACGACGTATAAGAACTGAAAATTAATAGGAGTTATTTGAAATATGTTGATGATGGTCTGTATACAAGGAACCATGAGAAGAATACATATTTTCTACCTACAGTCCATTTTCGGCTCGAGTATACAAGTTATAGCTAAACCACTTAGATCTTTGTAATAGTGGTGATATGTATTGTGTTTGGATTTTGGGAATGTACTAGGCAAAATCAGAGCTGAAAAGATCAGCCGTTACTGATAATGAGTCTGGAGAGGGCAAGCTCAGCAAGGTTCAAACAAGCTCTGAGATGTTCATCCCTAAGGGAAAGGTTTGATGATTGTGCACTGTTATCTGAGTTTTATTTCTGTTGTTGTATACACGTGGAATTTGTTATGTGTTTGTCATTGCATCTTACCCCGAATCATTCTTTTGGCCTAGCCTCTTTCCTATTAAAATCTCCAAGTACTTTGCTCCCCGCTATGGTGGTTATGGTTGTCTGTTTTGTTACAAACAGTTAGCTAGGTGGTGGTGTTGTTATGCTAGCATGTAGCAGGTGTTGGCTGGGAGTGGTGTTTGCTCCTGGTTGCTTTTGTTTTGTTTTCCCTGTATTCGGCACTATGGTGTGGTGTTGTTCCTTTTGTAGTAGTTAGTAGGTTAGGTCCTCTTTATGATGTTTTGTTGATCTTGTATCTGTGTTTTGGTGCTACAAAATTAACCTAACCAAAAAAAGAGAAGCTGAAAGAAACTTTGAAATAAGGGGAACTGGTTGTGCGTTAGATAGCTGACAGCCAGAATGTAAAAAGCCCGTCAGATCTTTATGCAATGAATCCAAATATGATAACGAGACATGCTAGGGTGTTAGGTTTGTGTGAACAAGTGGCCCTTGACAAAGCTCAATGGAGGAAAAGGATTCATGTAGCCGACCCTAAGTGATTGGGACATAAGGCTCGGTTTTGGTTTGGTAAGTCTATGATGGAAGAAGATTTGATATATAACATTTACTGAAGCTCCTTAGAAGCATTGGCTTCAAGATTTGATCAAGAGGTGGTTATGGAGTATGGTATTATTCATCACATTCCAATAAAAAGGATCCCCAATAAAAAATCTCTTATTTCTCAATACACTCTCATGATACTTTCATTTCCCTCCAACAAAATTTGATATCCCCTCAAGAATTTGATGATCACTTGTTAATCTGTTGTTGAATGTATATTGATCTTATCTTGAAGGTACTGTCAATAACTTTCCAGAGGCACAAATTTTGTGAATAGAAATTGGGTTTTGTGAAAGTTATATGCATTTTGATAAAATGAAAAAGAAGAAGTGAAAATGGAACATATAGGATATGGTTGAGTAGTTTGATTCTGTAAAATAGACAAATAGAGCTTGATTGGAGATGCTCGGCTAGGCTGAAGATGACAAATGGATGCTGCTTGTGTATAGTAGAATCAAAGGTATTAAATTTGAGAGAGAGAGAGAGAGAGAGAGAGAGAGAGAGAGAGAGAGAGGAACCTTTTAGTTGAACAGCGAGGGCGAAACATCAAATGAATGTCATCTTTTCATTCCAATTTTATGGGACTACGTATCTGTTGCTCATGTTTCATTCATTCTAGACCATTTGAACCTATGATGGAGATCACATAAGGCCAAACCCCTAGACGCCCTCGTGTTGCTTTCTTACGCTGGCCTTCTGGCATCAACCTGACTTTGCATCTTATTCATTACATTCACTTCTATTCTTTCCCGGTATTTCCAGTAATTGCAGAGCCAACACAGTCAACTTCTCTCTCTCTCTCTCTCTCTCTCTCTCTCTCTCTCTCTCTCTCTCTCTCATTTATATTACATGAACGTAGGATCCTATCGTTGCTGGCATAGAGGACAAGATTGCATTGTGGACCTTCTTACCTGAAGGTAAACCAGATACTCTTGTGCTTTACGCTGATAACAGTTGCTTGAAATTGTCTTGTGAGATATGGACTATGGAGTGTCCACGTGGTCTAACTTGTGTGTATTTTCTCAGAAAATGGGGAAGACATGCAAGTTTTGAGATATGAGCAAGGCCAGAGATACGATCCATACTATGATTATTTCGTTGACGAGATAAATATTGCAGAGGGTGGACATCGCATAGCGACTGTGCTTTTGTATCTTAGCAACGTGGCAAAAGGTGGCGAAACAGTGTTCCCTGCGGCAGAGGTTCGTTCAAAATTCTTACGGAGTTCAGTATAATGCGCCTGATATCATGACATACATTGACCATCCAACTAACTCAACATTTAAGAATTACAAACTCTTGTATCCTGGGATTCTGTTTGCTTAGACATAAAGTATTCCTGTTAAAGAGCAAACAAAGTTTGATATGGACAGAAGACATTGTAATAAAGAGTTAGTTTTGCTTGAGATCCTTGTGATTGGTTCGGTTAAAGCTCGTTTGAGATCATCTCACATGATGAACAAGCGAACATATGTTTGACTCGTTTATCAACCTTATTAATCCCACACATGTGCAGCTTGCCCTCTTTTTGTATTGCCCACTGCTGGCTGAGCAATGATCTAAATATTGCCTACCACCTTATTGCTTTGTTATTGTCTGAAACATTAAGCATTTCTCTGTTCATTCCAGTTAGAAGCTGGAATCTTCAGCTTGCTGGTTGTTTAAGTAGTCAATCCGTGGTAGATTCTTTTTGGGTGATTTCTGCTCAAGTCTTGATTTGTGGTTTCTGGGTGTACAGTCCCCAAATATGCATTATGATTGTTATTCGTAAACTTGACAGAAGTCCCCTCACCACATATCTTCTACATCAGATGATGATTTGTCCGGGTGTGCAAAGAAAGGTATTTCGGGTGAGTCACTTCAACCAAACACAAATCCTTTAAGTAATTCAAAACTTCATTTTCAAATACGACATTTCCCTCACCCACCCCGTTTGAAATGCACAGTGAAACCACGAAAAGGCGATGCACTCCTTTTCTTCAGTCTTTACCCAAATGCCATTCCGGATCCTAGCAGTGTCCTTGGAGGATGCCCGGTAATTGAAGGTGAGAAGTGGTTGGCTACAAAGTGGATCCACGACAAGACTCTGGGTTCCGCCGGTGATGATTGCATAGATGAGAATGAGAATTGTGAGAGATGGGCTGCTTCGGGAGAGTGCTCCAGGTATCCAGAGTACATGGTGGGAACTCCAAAAAGTCCAGGATACTGTAGGAGGAGCTGTCAGTTATGTTAATCTCTGCTTTCGAGGTACCAAATGGGGGGGGGGGGAGAACAAAAAGGTTTGGTTATTCCATGGTTTATTGGTAAAACAAACTTCGCTTCTCTCATAACACATACTTTTATTCAGTTTGAGATGTTACTGGTCATTGCTGCAACGTGGATATTGAGATGGTACAGTCAGAGGTTTATGGCAATGAAACTTGGATACAGAGGGGCTTTTATCTTTGTTAGGGGAAGTTGCCGCATTTTTACTAGCTACTTCCTATTTTCATTGTTGTTAAGAGGAAAGACGAGTCTCATGTTTTCATTGTAAAAATCTTGGAATCATCTGACTTCTATTTTCAATCGATTTGAATTTGTTCATTGGCCTGGATGATAGAAACTTATTTTGCATCTATGATTATCACGGTATCACCTTAGAAGTTAGCTATGATTCTATGAACGTGCTAGTTTTTTCATTTATCGCAAGTTGGTTTTCAATTGAATGCTGTCGTATCAGAGTGGATTTTTCTTTTATTGCCACAAAAGAAAGGAGTTGATTTTCCTTGTTTGTGCAAAAAGTGCACCTCGTTATTTATGATTCCGGGCTTTCATTTTGTTTACTCTTCCATCTGAGTTTTGAGCGGGATGGAAGGGAGTGTTCTAGTTCATTGCTCTGGATGACATCTCCGTCTATTGTCAATAGAGCCACGATGGGGATGGTATCAGAGTTGAGCTTAGGAGGAGGCGATTGAGACGAGACATTTTATTTCTTACCGTTTGATTTTTCATTGTCTGTGCAAAAAGTGCACCTCGTTATTTAGGATTTTGGTGGAATATATTCATTTGTTTACTTCTCCATGTGTCGCCATATGATACGAACCGAATACTTCAATGGAAGACAACAAATCCTTAAAATGTACAACGGGCCTGCAACGGGGCACCGTCCAATCCCTTTTCTAGGTTTGAATGCAAGCCCAATTCCTTTGTCGAATTAGAATGCTTGCTTAGCTACTTGTTTTTGTGGAATGAATCATTGACAAAGGTCTAATGTGAAGCAAAGCTCTTAAACAAATACTACTCTACGTGATCAGATTGATTCTCTTATATCTAACGCAATGTATTACACAGTTTTAGGCATCCTGGCAGGCACATGTTATTCTTAACTTTTGACAAACTTTTTTTTTTTTTTCAGACGATAGGATGTTAGGAGGGGTTAGTGGTTAGTATGACAGGGAGCCGAGCACCTCTCCATGAGGACTCAAATTGAGAATCTCTCGCTTAGAACAGAGAGAATGATGAACTGACCTCACTAGCCGTAGTGTCCGTGACATCCAATTCAAAACTGAAACATTTTGTTGATCCAACCTTGTTCGTTTTGGGGTTTCAAAATTTCTGGGCACGGTCTCCAATAAATTTTCTCTATCTATCTTTCTTCACTCGTTACTCTCAAGAACCTCCCTCAAACCCAGACCGAATAAGACAACGTGTCCAATATATATATATATATATATATATATATATATATATATATATATTTCTCTGTATCTAAAATGTGAAGTAGGCGCGGCCCAAGTGGTAGCGCCTTTGGAGGAGTTACAAGCTCGAGGGCTTAGACCACTAATTAGCTGGTATATGTGGAATGACAGATTATATTCGTCCAAAATATTATTTTTTTGGTTCGACAATCAGATGTGTTCAGGTCAGCTTAAGCGCACCTCGACAAATTTTCTCTTCAATCCGGTCAAAGGCAAGCCATCAATGCCGGAACTAGGAGGTTCACAAATAATTTTTCTGTTACGACCTGACCCCAATAATCGAATCTAGTCAATTATATGGGGAGCAAAATAATCCGTCACGAGACTTTTTTACTACTCTACACTATTGAATCCTCAAGTTAAGCATTCCCGAACTGTATGAGATTTGAAATGAGGCACATGTAGGTGCAAGAGAAGTTAGAAGGGAGATTTCTAACAAGAACAGAATTTCATCACATGTGCATCTTCAGATCCGGACAAAATTCTCCAAGAGAAAATTCAAGAATAAGGCTGATACTATTTCAGCATCCCCGGAATATCACGCGATGTTGCGCTTACGTGACCACTTCCAACCAATTATGTGGTGAAAAATTATGCAGTAGTGACATTGGTGATTGGAAGACAATGAGAGACCCACATCGTGTGGTGAGAATTTTTTATTTACGAAAAGTACTACATGATAATTGCACATGGTACTCCGAGATTATATCCAATAATTGCCCCCATCTCTCTCTCTCTCCCTCTCTTGGAGGAAGCCTGACCACATAAACCAAATAGCATGTGGAAGAAACCATAAAGCTATAGGGACCGACCGGTCCCCTACAGAAATCGTACCGATGGCCGTACCGGGCCGTCTCCGACAATCAGACAGCTGATCCGAGCCGTTCAAAAATCTATAAAAAAAAACGAGGGGCCCCATGTGATCCAAACATCTTTTTTTTTTAGTGTATATACATATATATACGAAAAAATTGGTGTTTGGATTAAGCACCCTACACACATCGGATGACGTTGATTCCCGCAAGGATCCCCTCATTTTTTTTTTAGAATTTTGGACGGCTCGAATCGGCCGTCCAGTGGCCAGAGACAGCCTGGCGTGGACGTCAGTACGATTTTAGTAGGGGACCGGTCGGTCCCTATAGCAGGACTCTGGAAGAAAAGGGGGGAATATTTAGAAGGTAATATATCTCATTCGTCCTTCTTCGTTTGTTATTCCCTTTCGTCCCTATTTTTTGGTCCCACGTCTTATCCCAACCGGATAACAAATTAATTATAACTTTTAATTGATAATACTGGTTATATGCAATATGGATTTTGTTTGATAGATCTCAATAAGCTCTTTCGAACGATGTTTTCAAAACTACCTAAAAGATTATAAATTGCAAGAGATAATCAATTGAAAAAGGGAATAGAATTTCAAAAGAGACTAAAAAATTGGGACGGAGAGAGTATTATTGAAGCCCAACCAATCAAAATGGTTAAGGAAACATGACAAAGTGGTAAGATTCCAAAGAGAACTCAAAAGAGTACCATTGATGCGACATGTTGGAGGGTAAGTTCAATGAAAAAGGCAAGGATGGAATGAAAGTCTGTGTAATGGCCCTATTGGAGGGTAAGTCCAATGAAAAAGGCAAGGATGGAATGAAAGTCTGTGTAATGGCCCTAAATTATCAGGGCAAAATGGCCCTAAATTATTAGTCCCATGTCCTCTATCAGGGCAGGAGTCCCTCATAGGACAAAAATGGGCTTATCATAGTACTACTTAGTTTCTATGTCTTGATGCGTTCATTATTTTTTCATATAAAAGTTTAGTTGCTCGGACACTAGTTTCTATTCGAACAAACCGTATTCGTCAAAAGATAATTGAATATATGGTCTTACTCTTGACAATTTATTCATGTTCCGACAATTATGAAAAGTCTTTATCTCCTTATCGACGCCTATCAACTTGATTAGTCGAAGATCTTTTAAATGGCTCACGACTTTTGGCCCAATAATCATGATCTTGTTAATGATTACAAGCTTTGTGGTAAGGAATGAGCAAAAGAGAACTTTACAAAAAGAAAGACAACATGATCGAAAAGAAAAACTAAAAGAAAGAAAGAAAAGAAAAAGGAAGAAGAGAAACACCACCACTAAAAATATTTTCTATAATTAACCATATAGGTTAAAGATATATAATTGAGTTGGATAAGGTTGGTTTTGGAAGTGAAAGGACTTGAATATGATGTTTAGGCATGCTAGCTTGCTGAAAATGGCATTCAGACATTAAGGGCTTTTTGGTTACCTATCTTTTTGTTTTCTTCTTATTTTTTGAAGGTCAAATAGTAGAGAAATAATATTGGCACTTTAAAAATTTATGAAGGCACTTCAAAAAATAAAAGAAAGTGACTTTGAAATTATACTGATTATGGAATGTCTGCATCAATTTTTAAAGTGCCAATATCATTTTTCAAATGTATATGTACATTCAGGTATGTATAATAGTTAACTCTAACGGGATATCGTATCAATCATGCGAGAGTCAGCAACATTTAAATCATGTCCAAGAGACAAATGCCAGGTAATGATAATATTCACTTTCGGTAAGATCTGGCCCATGGACCTTTTAGTTGAGGATTTACCCATTTTGTAAGTTACTCACTCGATCCGTCTCTTTTCAAAAGTCCATTATGATTCTGCGTTTCATTTTTAATCGCTTATATCTCTCAATGTATATTTCTAAAAATATGCAAACAGATCTTGTTTAATAGATCTCAATTATTTCTATAAAACACTGATTTTAAAAACATAAAACATAATATACGTCGAGAGATATAAGCAATTGAAAATAACACACAGAATCGTAATGAACCGTATGCGATGAATTTACCGTTCTAATCTTCAGAAACACATAAAACAAAAGCCACTTGAAAAAATTGCATATGGAAGTGCAAGCGTTAGGAGTGATACGATGAAAGGTTTGATTCTTCATGTAGCGTAAAACAAGTTTTATCATTATTCTATTCGACAATTCAAGCTGTTCATTTTGTAAAACGCTATTTATCTCTCTTTTTGGCAAAAAAACTAAAAACAAAAAACAAAAATAAACAAAGTTGATGACAAGAACGTTAGCCTTACAAGTTACAACTCATTGCAAGTCTGAATTATTCGCTTCTCTCCCTCTCGCGCTCATGCTCGCACACGCGGCGCTGGAGGAGGGGGGCCGGGGCCTTATTTTCCTTCGAAAAGTACCGTATGAAGGACACATGACAAGGAGAAGATGCCAAAGAGGATTGAAGACCTATGGTGGGACCAACGACTAAGGGTTAGGCCCCGTTTCAGAACGAATAATAAGTACTTATTTTTTAAGAAGTCAATTTCAAATTCAAAAATAAAGGGTTTAATGAAATCTAAAAATATGCAATATGGATCTTGTTTGAAAGATCTCGATGAGATCTTTAATACGGTGCAAAAAAAAAATCAAAAAATTATTTTTCATTTACATTATTTTTGAGTTTAAAAATGTGAAATAAATATTTATTTTTTAAGAAGGTGTTTTGGAACGGAACCTTAGTTCAATGACAAGACAAGGATGGCATAGAAATTGTTGCATATTAATCAAGCCTTATGTGAGGACACAAAAAAACGGAAGCAGTGTCCTGCTGTGCTCCGTTTGTGGGCCCATTCCGGTCTCGCTCCGATAATTGAAAACGTTTACTTTGTAGAGCTTGTTGAGTAGAACAACTATGCAAAAAATCAGCTTAATTGAATATCATTAAGTGTCTGATTGGAGCCCGTATAACTCTCGGTCCATGGGTTACAATGGATTTGATCCAGTGTTTCGGATCTATTCTTTTCAAGATAAAAAGTTACGATTAGGCACTTAATGATATCTAATTAAGCTGATTTTTTGCATAGTTATTTTACTCGACGAGCACTACAAAGTGAACGTTTCTAATCATTGGAACAAGACCGGGATGGGCCCACAAACAAGGCACAGCAGCACGCTGCTGAGCAGCCCCCTGCTTCCCAAAAAACCCCACCCGGCCAATTAAGGCCAAGAGCGCATTAAGGCTAGCAATGGATGTCATCTCGCCGGTCCGTAGAAATTAGAGTTAATTAGCCCAAAATAAATTAGTTGTCGTACGATAGTGCTTGGAAGAATACTCATAGTAACGTAAAACAAAAATGTGTGGGCTTAACAATTTAGGATTGATATAGAATGAGAGCTGATCAATGAATTGTTCAAGCTTTAGTTTGAAAACGTACTGTAACAATCTTTTATAACAAAATGAACAAGAGCTCAAGTTAAATAATTTTGTTCGTTTACAAACCTGCTACTATCGAATAAATAGAGAAAGAACAAGGAAATAGTAGAAAACAACAGCCACAAAAAAAATATGTCACAATATTAATTATTAATGATATGTGCCAAATATAATTAAAAGTTGGATAAAGATTGTTTTGGCAGTGAAAGGACTTGACTGTGATGTTTGGGCACGCTTGTTGAAAATGGCAATTCAGACATTAAAGGGGACATTAAAGGCCTTTTGGTTACCTTAATTGGAGTAATTAATAGTTTTTCTTTTCTTTTTTTAATGCGAATCAATAGAAAAATGTATATCCGCGTATATCACAGGAATTATGACGGCATATTATCTCGACTATGTGAGAGTCTGCAAGAACTAAATGAAGTTCAATATACAATAACCTAAAAAAAAAATTTCCATACGAACAAGAAATAAACCAAATACAAACTAATAATCAATCATCGCTTTCGACAAGATTTGACCCAATAACCTTTTAGTAAGGGTGCACGAAGGTGGCCAACTTCGTATGTTTGCTTATTTTCTCGCCCTTAGGGCCTGTTTGGATGCCACGATAGAAGGGTGTATTGTAATATACACCCTTCTAATACGTGGGCCCTCTTCTATGGCGTGCTTTGGCAAGCCAAAAAACGGGGGATATCTTAATACCCCCTCCTCCATAATCCCCCCTAATACGCCCTAAGGGGGGCTTACACATGGCTAGGGTGAGAGCCGGCTATGTGGAATCCCTCCTTATAATACCCCATTTTTCTTCCATTCAACTACAAAACAACCTTATCCCTCCATTTTATATCTCATCCAAACCAAGTATTATTTAATCACCCCGTCACATCAATGTGGACCCATCCTTCTTACATAATACCCCTTATTATCCAATCCCTCCTTCATACATAATACCTCCAAACCTAATACCTCATCCAAACGAGCCCAAACGCAATAGTAATTTGCACATTGAATATTTCCTTTGGAGGAGACTGGTCCTGTCCAATTATTGTTATGGTCAAGTCCATTCCACTTTTTTATTTTCCAAAAGTAGGAGTAATAAATCATTCATGCTGAAAATCAATTCCATCGGACTTTGTTTTCGAATATGCACAAATCATATTTGTGCAAGTAAAAGACAGACCCAGGGCTCTGTTGACTCCATGGCACAGCAGCCCCTATCCACCCCTTAGAATGGCAACATTTTGGGAAAAGAAAATTCTTACCCTTTTTATTTGCAATTCTATGGAGTAAAAATGTGATTATGAGAGCTTTAAAAACAAAATTTAATTATGTCTCTTTAGAATAATATAATTAGAATAATAAAATCTTCGCACCGGTACAAAAAAATTGAAAATTAAAATACTTAATTTTTTAACGATATTTTTTAATATATAAACAATCTCTAAAAAATTAAGTGCTCAAATTTTCACTTCATTTGAACAAATGAAAAGATCTTGTTATTCTGATCATATTATTCTAAATAGTTATAATTAATTTTTGTCTCTAGAACTCTCATAATTAAGTATCTGCTCTTAATTTAAGACCATGTGGAGTAGAAACGTGATTATAAGATCCTTAGAGATAAAATTTAATTATGTCTCTTTAGAATAATATAATTAGAATAATAAGATCTTCGCACCGGTTCAAACGGATTGAAAATTGGAGTACTTAATTTTTTAAGACTGTTTATATATTAAAAAATCTGGTTAAAAAATTAAATGCTCCAATTTTAAATCCGTTTGAACCGGTGCGAAGATTTTATTATTCTGATCATATTTTTCTAAAGATACATAATTAAATTTTATCTTTAGAGCTTTTATAATTATGCTTCTGCTTTATAAAATTGCAAATAAAGAGGATAAATATTCTTTTTTCCCAAAACGTTGCCCTTAGGTGGGTAGGGGCTGCCATGCCATGGAGGCGGCAGAGCCTCGCGTCTGTAGAATGCAGTGTAAAAGTTTCAAACAATAATTGGCCCTTTTTTCCCTCACACAACTATGATTGTTCGTATATCAAATTTTATGATATCAAAACCAAATCAATTTTCGGCATGAATATTTTTTTTTGATGATTTCTACAAAATAAACGATTTCAACTACTTGTATACCTCCGTAATGTATCTCAACCAATTTAAACGGGAGAGGACTAGATCATAGAATAACTGGACAGGATCTAGTCTCCATCGCGGAATAGTGAAATACTATGCTGCGAAAAAAAGATAGCACACTCCATATATCCATTTTTGTTTGTTCATTTCTACTATTCAACACACCTTATAAAATTGTATTTATAGTTTAATACGAATCTCTGAAATATGTAAAATGAATATTATTTGATAAATTTTTATTAATTTTATTACTCAAAATTTTCCAAATCAATTTATTACTCCTAAAAAGTTCAAAACTTTACTCGAATGCTGAATATAGACCGACTAGTATCAAAGATAGGGGAGTGAATTAAAAAAAGTTGGTGATAAAAAAAAAAAAAAAAAAAGTCGGCAGTGGACTCCACTTTTGTGCTTCGCAAACCCCCAAAAGCCATTAAAATCGGACATCGCTATCCATCTCCTCTCTCTCTCTCCCCTCTTTGCCATATTTAAATTCACCAAATCCCTTCCTATAGCATTTACTCCTACAACCATTCTGATTGTGAAAATATTCCCCACAAGATCTGCTATACCATCAGCTCCCAAGCTCTTATTGGGCGAGACAGCTAAGAATCCAGAGAGTCCTCTCTACTGTTTTTAGAGAGAGAGAGAGAGAGAGAGAGAAGCACAGAGAGCATGGAGATGTGCCAGATGCGGGTACAAGTTTTTGAGTACAAACAATCATTATTCCGTGAGGTAGAAATTCACAAAGCATTCAAACTCATATCTTTGCAAAACATAGCATATGGGTTTGTTAGATTTTTTCCTTTTTTTTTCCCTTTTTCTCCGTATGTTGAAATTTCCTCTTATGTCCTGCGATTTGGGTTCGTTTGATAATTGAGTACAGAAAATCTTTAATCCTCACGGTAGCGGGTATAATATCTAACACTCAAACGTATGTCTATGAATTTCGAGCACCCCAGCGTCGTGCACTCCACTAGTATCCTTTATCGGCTGGTTGCTCTCTAATGGTTTCTTTGCATGTGCTAGAGTGGTTTTGTTCAAGTATGGTTTCTCTACTGTGTAGCATCCGAGCTGTTGATATCTGTATCATGGATTGCCCAAAGGACGGTTCGGATGTTGCACAACACCGTCCCCGATTCCATTTTTTTTTTAATTTTCCTTATGTTCTGAACGTATCCCTATAAGTTCTGCTTCTTGTACTTTATATAGTTATTATCAATGAATTTCTTACTCTACCAAGAAAACAAAATGGAAAATTTCTGTTTCTGTTTTTTTTTCTTTTTTGGGCTGTTTCGTGATTTGGGTGTTTTCTGATTTTTCTGAGTTTTGTTTGTTTGGATTTGAAGGGGACTTTGGATGCTCAATTTACACAGCTCCAGCAGCTGCAGGATGAGAGTAACCCTGATTTTGTGGCTGAAGTTGTCTCTCTCTTCTTTGAAGATTGTGAAAAGATTCTCAATGATCTCACCAGAGCTCTGTGAGGAACCCTTGACTGTTTTTGTTTTCCTTTTCTTGTTTTGGTAACAGAGATGATGAAGAGTTGGAAAAACCGCTCATCATTTTCATTTTGTGGGGAAGCAAAGTTTGGAAAGGAATCATCTCTATGGGTTTAAAAATACACTTTTCAGAAACAGTTTGCTGAACAAATTTTATTTATTTTTTCTGAGAAATAAAACTAGAAAGTTAAAATGATAACAAAATGAAATCTTTCTGCTGTCCAAGATGTGGGTTGGTTTTTTCAGACAAAAAACGAAGGGTTTTTTTGAAAAAGTTTGCCAATTTTGTGACCCTTTTAATTATGTCCTTGTACAGAGAGCAGAAATGTATAGATTTCAAAAAGATTGATGCCCACGTTCACCAGTTGAAGGGTAGCAGTTCCAGGTACATATACTCAGGAATGCATATGTGTGTGTGTATATAGACAAACATGTATTTCCGCATAAATGGATATGGATTTTGCGCCCTTCTCCAGACCCACGGGGACGTCGGGAGTGGTATATTGTTCACCCATCAAAAGAGTGGGCGAAGATTACCAACATTTTTTGTGGAGCCCCACCCCGAATCCCACGTCGATGACCAGAACTGCTCATTACGTAGAGCTTGATTTTAGGGCTTTTCCTGCAAAACATTAGCTCGAGCGGGTATGGTTATGTGCTTGATCGAATAATACTTGCCTTGCCCATCCACTAGACAAGGAAGTGGCCATTTGAGCTTTGAAATCAGTTTCTTGCTTAATGGAAAGGTTGAGAAATGGATTATTCGTTTCATCGGATTCAAAGCTTTACTTAAACATTCATTCCACAAACAAGCAAAGCCTAACTAGAGAATCTTACTGTGTCAGAACAGAGCTCATTGAAAAATGAGGAGTGGTTTGTAAATAAATAGATCTGAAATAAATAAATAAAATATTACCGAAACATATTGCTTTTATTTGCTGGTCTTAGTCTATAATGTGTTGATCAGAATGAAATGGATTGTTTTCACAGCGTAGGTGCGCAGAAGGTTAAAAATGCATGCATTACCTTTCGCAACTGTTGTGAGGAACAGAACATCGAAGGGTAAGTTCGTTTTGTTTTTTGTTTTTTTCCTTCTCTGTTTCCGTTTTCAGTTTCCCAATTAGTTTGTATCTGAGAATTTGTTAGGATTCTTGTTTTCCGAATTAATCGTGTTCAATTAATCTGAAAATCGGAACTAGAAGCCGTTAACTTGCAATCGTGCATGAACCTTGGAAATTTGCTTGAGCTTATGATCATTTTCGGGTGCATATAGGTGCTTCACCTGCCTGCAACTTGTGAAACAGGAGTACTTGCTTGTGAAAAACAAGCTCGAAACTTTATTGCGGGTAATTACATTCAGTTGCTTTCTTGAAATTCACTCTCCGCTTATTACCTAAGAAACCTACCTCAAAACCTTTATAAATAAACAACACTCTCGTGGGCGTGCTGTCAATAGTAATAGTCGTCTTTTTTTTTTTGGAATTTGCAGATGGAGCAACAAATTCTGGCTGCTGGTGGGGCAATTCCTATGATTGAATGAGTGTCTCTGAGCTTACAAAAAACTAGAGGCAGAAGTATGTAAAATTAGGTGGTGTTTTTTCAGAGGTTTTTGTGAGTTTGTATTTTTACCAATTCACCTAATATATTGTATAAGCTACTTAATTAGCTTGTGCTTTGTATCAGTTTTAACCAAAAAGAGATGGTAAATTAGCCTTTTGGTGGACCTAATTCGCTCTATGAATGTTGTCCTTTCACCTTTTTGTTGTATGATGATCAATGGAAAATTCTACTTCTTGTGATTCCCATTGTTTTACTCCTCTGTCTGTGTGCGTGCAGTAGTGGAGAACGCGTAGGTACTCTTACCTTGTTTGGAGATACGGTATTTCCGTTGACCTTCAGCGTATAGGTACATAACATTAACCAAAGTAAGACAACAAATATTACAAATGGTGTAAGAAAAAACCCAATTTTTTTTTTCTCGGCAAAGAGAGAATTTTATTGACTCGAAAAGGGTACATCGAAAGAGAAACTCACTAAGCAAACACGCTTACCGAGTGAAGAAAAAACCCAAATTGCACAACATTCATACCCTAAAATGGCCTAGTAACTTTACCAAAAGTAAACATAATATCATCACCATCATATGATGCATAATATGTTTCCAAATAGCATTGTTACACTTTTGAAGTCACTTATTTGACCGTATCTTCTGTCATTACCATCATCATATAATGGTAATAACTATTTATCATGTATTTATCATGAAAAGGCATTTCATTTTAACATCGGCACCTTAGTCACATATAAATATCTCTGAGTAGGGCTTTCGTTCGCGCTCTCAATCTTCATTGCATTTCACTGCGAGAGATTTTTAAAAGACGCTTTTATACTCGTGCTCTTATTCACGCATGTGCATATGAGTTATGCGACTTGGATTTCCAGTTGGTTGTCGACGAATTTGAGTGGCAAGTCCTCAAAACACTCAAAGCTACATGTATATGGAACCTTACGTTGTAAGCCTTTAGCATGAAATGATATAAGAGGAGTGAACTACATATTCTAACCGGAGTATGATATACCCAAGGAATAAGGATGTAGTTAGAAACAAATAAGTACTGGTGATCGTCACCCTAACTATTAAAAAGCCTTCTTAACTCTCCTAAATAGTTTTTTGGGTTTAGCGTCAAACTATTTAGATTCGTCACCTATAGATCTAGATTCGTCACCTCTAGATTTTTAATGCAAGAGGACAAGTGGTGGCGGTTGCCATCCCAGTAATATTTTTCTTTTTTGCTTAATGTCAAACTAATGAACCGCCACCTCTGGATTTTTCAACAGAAGAAAAAGGAGATTAAATAAGAACTTTCCAATAGTGATGAATTTTGCGCTATGAGAGCATGTGTACCAGAGTAGGTATTTACATGGTCTTAGGTAAAATAGAGAACAAAAGTGAAAAAAAGTGAACTACATCAGAATAGGTAAACAAGAAGGTAAACTAACTTTGTCAGAAAGCTTCGGTATTTTAAGCGAAGCACTGTACCATAGGTATGTATTAAACAAATATTATTTCTTCTCTCCTCTCTCTCTCTCCTGTCTTTGTTCTCCACTCTCTCTCCTCTATCATTGGGGAATTTGTAATATTTTATAGTATTTTATAAGGATAGAAATGATAATAGAGAGTATTGGTATGGGATTGAGAGAAATTTGAATAGGTAAAATGAAAAAAAATGTACCGTTGAGTAGGTGAAATCCATTTTCATTGGTGTATATGCTCTAAAACACCCTACGAAACAATCCATTGCGTACCAAGGTTTAACTAGTAGTAGTATAAAAGAATCACCAGGGTGAATGGGGAATGGGAAATCCTGCAGTGCAGCCTACACTGCAGGGGCTATAGGGCGGAGCCGATCCGGCCATCCATTTTGACTCCGACGGCTCGAATTTAATCGGAGTTCCTATTGATCAGAATTGTCCATTGTTTAGGTTAAAATCCGAGCCGTCAATCGCCAAAATGAACGATCGGATCGGCCGCCCTATAGCCTGCAGTGCTGGCTGCACTGCAGGATCCCCGGGTCCGGGCGAATGGTTTAGGACTAGCTTTTTGAAAAGAAAATTTTTCATAGACTGCTCAAGCTTGAAAGGTTTATGTCACTATTAGCCTCTTACGACAAATTTTTAGATGTTGTAGGTCGATAGCTCTCATCGCCAACTAACTAACTGTGTGCACGTTACCTTAGTTCAAAATCTTGACTCCGTCCCGGAATACACCCTTCTTCATTCTCTCTCTTAGATAATTTTTTTCGCTTGTCGGCAACGCTTTTGAAGTTGAAAAAATAAGCATAAAATTTTCAAAACTGAATCGGTCTAAATCGCTGATCCTCCTCAGTCCTCAGAGAACAGGTTCTTCGCATAGTCCCTGTTTGGTTCAGTTAATTAACAATTCTTGGTTTCTTTGATGTTGACTCCTAAGTGAAAAGATACATGCAGGGATTCGGTAAGATTTGGGAGCAATTAGCTGGAGATTTGGGTGACATTTTTTGGAAAAAATAAATAGCAGAAACAGCTTGGATTTTGGCATGACTTGGCCCAATTTATTACTAGTTTATTTGATTTTGTTGAAATCAAGGTTCCCCATGTGGGGTTAGGCCATATAGCATTCATGCACACATGGCATATTTTGTTTTTATGAAAGCTCAGTACTCGACTCAATGCGGACTAATCCGAAGAATCAATCCTATTATATATCGTCCGCTTACACTAATAGGGCCTCGATTAAAGTCGGGACCTAATTCCGTAGGACCGGCACAAGAATTGATAGAACATGAGTGAAAATCGAACCTTACACCGAAGCTCTCAGTTGCTAGGTGCCTGTCATTGTGCCAACCCACGGGTGCATGCATACTTGGAAATGCAGATTAATTGAACCATTGCGTACATGATTTTATAAATTTCTATTAGATGGGGGGGGGGGGGGGCGTAAGAAGCACTTAACAGGTATAGAAACGAAACGCGACAATTTTAAAACATAAGGACACATTAGAAAATGAGAAATGAACCCCTCTCACATGCATGTACCTTCTACTGAGCATTAGACAGAGTTTGACTAACAGAGGCTTTTGGACAACTGCTGATTAATTGCCCCAAATGTTTGTACCTTGAGTGCACCTTCTTTCTTCGTGATCTCTATGTTATCAACCATTGCTTACGCTCCTTGTGCAAGTCAGAGACGCATGTGCGACTTAGTGTTATACTTTTTCTAACATTACTCCCTCCGTTCCACAATTATAGTCTCCTTTAAAGAATCCAACTATTTAAGGAGACATAATCATTACAATCCAAAATGTACAATCTCCAAAATCAAAATGGACATCTTATCGGATATCTATTAAAAGAGAGGGTTTTCTTTTTTTTTTCTGAGAAAAGGAAAAGTAGGACGAGCTAATCACAGTGGCAACAATACTTCTGAAGTTAAAAGTTGAGACCCTTTTCCCATTCGAAAGACCTACCAAGTTTTCAAGAAGAAGAGTTTGTGTTGCGTTCAATCCCTTTCTATTGGTTTAATCTCTTTAGTGTAGCCTACAACACTGGGGTAG
Source organism: Rhododendron vialii (assembly GCF_030253575.1). Lineage (NCBI taxonomy): Eukaryota > Viridiplantae > Streptophyta > Magnoliopsida > Ericales > Ericaceae > Rhododendron > Rhododendron vialii. The sequence continues at coordinate 40,588,783 of NC_080560.1, forward strand.
CTCCCAACACTTGGTTAGTAGCAATTTCCAGTTAAATACATGAATAACAATCAGGAGAAGAAAAAAGCAAATACGTTTCTTCTGCTGATGAGAACTTTATGTTGGCGGCTAACTCCGAATTCTTCTGCTCTTCGAAACTTCCAACTACAGCAGACTGCTGCTCATCGCCAAGTTGATTAGCGAAAGCATCGTAATATGCCATATCATCCACATTTACCAATATTTTTGTTGGTATCCCGTTCTTTTCATCAATTTTCATTTGTCCATCTTCAGATTCAACACCGCTCGCAATTACATTTATGGGTTTCACTTGAAATTCAGAATTCATTGTAGAATCATCACCACCCAAGATTACAGCACCAAGAATTTCCCCCAGAAATGTGTCCTGCACCGGATAAACTTTTTGTGTCAGACTATCAGCAACTGAAGATTCAGCACAATGCTAGTTGGTATTGCTTTTGTGTTCTTCGTTTCTGTATTCCGTGATTCAACAACAATGAGAAGTTTGGAAAAAAACTCAACAATATTCCTGAAAACATTATGTGGATATTTCCTGAAAAGTATGCTGGGATACAATTCACAAAAGCTAGTTTCATATGTTTTCTGGGAAACAAAACAGAAACATAAAAACCAAAACACTAAAATATAGGAGTAGTTGATATCTAGCACTGCAAAAATCAAGTGATAGCCTAAATTGTGATGAACTAATTGCATAAATTCCTCAGATAGAGAATTAGGTAAGCATACCATGTGCTGATATCTATCATGCTTTTGCTGCAACCAGTGCAGCCTCGATATCAACCGCCTTGCAAAAATTGCTTCTGGAGTCCTCTTCGTCTGATGCAGCCTTTCTAAAATCTTAGGAAATGCACTAACTTTACGCTGAATTCCAAGTGGAATTAGTGTAATATTGAGTCCTGAATCGAATACCATTTTGGCAGCTAAAGGATCAAGAAACATATTGAGTTCTGCATATTCATTTGGAGGAATAGCAAAAACATTTCCTTTCAGTGTGTAATTGTAGTTGATGTGTCCTCCCACTATATATACGTCCTGCATGCAGTTCCAAAAGGACTTTAAGGTAGAACTTGTAGATAAATTAACCAATATGTCAATATTATGTTGGTTTTATGGGTTTTTGTAAATTTTGGCCATTGTCTACAATATAACCAAGATCTATGTTTTAGGTAAAGTAAGCATATATTAACCAAAAAGAAAGACTTAAAATAGGCCCAATGCACACCCCCATGGGATAAACAAGATCATGGTAGAGCAAATCATCCCAAACAAGTACCTTAAAAGGCTAGCGTAAGAGAACAAAGCAACAAATCGTGGAAGATTTCCTCGGCTTATTAGAGAGGCAAGAACTAATAGCCATTATTCTGATTAAAATAAAAGGAAAAGGAAAACCAGATGTAATTTTTGTGACAAGGCCACAAGCATACAGTACATAATTAAATGCAGCAAGAAGGTAGGTAAAGCCACTAACCTGAATTATAGAGCTTATGTTTTTTTCTGAAAGAACTATCTTTGCTAAATTAGTCAAGGGACCATTGGTTAATATCGTGATCTTAGATCCTGAATCGAGCGATTTCAATACAGACTCCCAAACTTCAAGTGCTAGCGGCTGTCTCAGTTCAGGGTGATCAGTGTCGCGAGGAGCTCCAAATTTTACAGAGTTCTCTGCAGTATACCTGGAATGGAACTCAAGCTTCAGCAATGAAATGATCTCGTAAATGAGCTGGAGATGATGCTATATATATCTTCTTCCTTTTTTTAATATAGGGCAGCAAACAAAATACAAAGCTAATTAAGCAAACGAGAACAAATTCAGGGTAACAAGCCAAGTGGTTTAGAAAAGGAGACAATGACTAGTATAATATTCCATTAACACAAACATGCATACAAAAATTTGTATTCTATCACCAGCTTCTTTTAGCCTTCAGCCTACTTTGTGACGGGGATTTCTTGGAAAATAAGGAATCTGTAAGTACCTCCGTGGGCTTCGTGGCAAATCACGAGCAAATCCATACAGGGTATCAGATTCCAGGAGTCCACCACTACCATGTGGAATAGCCTTCGCATACTTGCAGTCTCCAACATCAGAGGAAACAGAATCAGACTGGTTTGTTGCAAATAAATCTCCTAGACCAACAGGAATGTCGTCACGACCCATCATATGCAGCAAATCATAGATGATATCTATTGTTGCTGCGTTCGCCCACCCAGTTGGACTTACTAATATTGCCTGCATCAAAAGAGAGAAAATGTTTGGGAAAGATTTTATTTCTCTGTTCACATTTTGTTTACACACAGCAAGATTGTTGTGGGTCCACTGATGTGGTGATTTAGTTAGGAAAAAATGGGAGTCCGATATCATATGGATTCATCCACGTGTATTTGGATTAGGTGCTGACGTATAGAGGTTTAAATGTATGGACTATGGAGACTAGAATTCCAGGGTTGCCTATAAAAAGGGGTTTATAGCTAATGAAAGAGGTGAGAGATGTGACATGCAAGGGGTTAGAGGGAAAATATTGGTAAGCAGCCCGAGTGAGCGAGGGCTCGGGAAGGATGGCAGTTTTACGTATTTTTCCCGTGGATATAGGCGATTTGGGCTAAGAACACGTAATCTTTCTCTTCTTTTTTTTGTGTGCGCGCGCGCGCATGTGCGTGTTTATTTTGTGGGCGCTTCCATTAATTTGTGGTAAATAATTCCCAACATAGTTTTGTTGGCAGTTTCATAACCCCTCTTAATTTTTTCTCACTTCAAAAAAATAACCCGTCCTCCAAGGAGAATCATTAAAAAGTTGTCTTCAAAATCTCATATACAATTCCTGCTGAAATATGAAAATGCCATGACACAACTCATGTTTATGTTACAAAAACAATAATATTGTGAATTTTTTTTTTTTTTAGAAACTAGAAAAAGTGATAACTTTCAAATTCAGAGAAACCCCGGGAAAAAAAAGAAGGGCTATCCTGAGCCTGAAGAAATTGACATTGAAGTGCGATTTGGAAAACGGGACCCGAGTTTACCTTGAGGTTGATGACTTCAACGGGTACTTTAAGGAGATAAAATAACGCCAGAAAATCGCCTGCACTCATATCCATGTCAAACAACACATTTTTCCCGAACTCTTTCCCTCCAAAATCTGGTTTATAAAGAACTTCTTCGTAGTAGGGAAATTGTGTTGTGAAATTGAACCTTCCAGTATGTTGAGGGAGGTTCAGAACCTGCAATCGCAATACCTATTGTGTAATCCACGAGATAAAATGCAATAGATTCACCAATTTAAATAGGGAAGAAGTGTCGAGGATTTGTCAATAGACCAAGGGTGAGTTCTACTTACATCCAAGAAACTTTTGAAGAATTCTCTGTTTAAAGAGCTGTTACTGTCGCAACTAGGCTTTGCTTTTGTTGCAACACGCACAGACACGGCTTCTGGACCGGTTACTTCCATGGTGTAGCCATCCTGTTTTAAAGAAAGAGGCAAATGATGCCAAAAGTAAGAATACTCATTAGCTGTTTCAGGAACAGTTTCAGTATTTTTTTTTTTGGAAGCACTAAAAATTGGAAACCATTTTTTTTTGGGTGTTTTCTTAATAATAGGTAGTTTTCCTTCTTAAAGACACGAACCAACCTAGTTTTCTGAAAACAGGTCTGCAAAGTAGATTCTGAAACAACCAAATAGAGAATCCATTTTTTTGCTTCACCTCCAAAATTACCTTACATTTCCCTTTCCCATTCTTGACAACGCAAAACTGGTCGCGAAGTCGAGTCTGAACATGACCACTGTGAACTCCACCTTTCTTTAAATTGAATTTTGGAATTTTAAGGTCATCAAAAAATGGATTTGAGCCACCGGATACCCCGTACGGTTTGTTTGAAGTAACTACGGTGATATTCATGACCTCTATTTCAGCAAATTCATTTTCCCCACTTTGATCGCGTGTGTTCCGCATGATAGAAGTAGCTATACCGGATGCAAATGAATCCCACATAAAATAACTCTGCATAGAATAAGGTTAGAAGCATTAACTCAGCATAATTATGTTTGGTTTTAGAAGCATTTTGATGAATCTTTGAAACCTTACCGCATAAAATTGATCATCAAACCAAGTATCACGCGCCATTTTCAAGGACTTGAAGCAGTACTGTGCTTCATAGGTGCGCTGATTCTGCTCAAATGCTTTGAAGAAGTTTTCACTAACTGGGATGGTGTTTGTTGCATCCAGTGGAATAAGTGTAACTGGAATTCCAGAATGGATTACCTGCAATATGACGAAATAGAATTATTAACATAAACTTGTCATCAGGCCCTCATTATTATGTAAATCAGATGCTTCTTTTTTTGGTATTAGTATTTCAACAGAGAGACGGGAAAGCTGCACTTCAGTTGCGAGTCAGGACACTGGGAGAGCTACCAAGGCGAGAGTGGACGCGATAATCTTAACTGGCTTTTGAAAATCACCTAAATCTTTGTAAGAAGTTTTTCAGGAAAAAAAACTCTTCCGTAATTTGTGTTGTCCAAACTAATAGGTTTATCTAATTGCCTGTGAACGCAACTCACTAGAAATAAAACAGACTAAAAAGGGAAACTGAAAGAACATGACTAGGGAACAGAAAATTAGAATGACAAAAATGAAATAGAGAATCAGAACATCCTAAAATAGCACATCAAGGCTTGTGCACCAAACGATGTCCTTCATAGCAGATTTGCCCCTCACCGTAGATGCATGATGCGTGCACGTCTTTATCCGTATCCTAGGATACAACATTCTTCAACCATCAGAAATAGCTACACATCGTGACAGTTCAGCAAACTAGAACAGCATGCATCTCTCTCACTGACGAACAAAACTCAGAATATTAAAGGAGGAAGACATTGATGTTTCGTGAACTTGGTGAACCGGAACAGTGTGCATCTCTCTCACTCGGCCGCTCACAAAACTTGGGTGCCCTTAGGGATCCCCTCTTGATAATTTGAGTATATAAACCCACCACATGTCACCTAATTGACCAATGTGGGGAGAGCCTTTTCACCTTCTTCAACCCACATTTCCTGAATAACAAATGAGACAATTTCTCATTCACCATTAAATCATTTTGATCCCAATCTCAACATTAAGAACCCACTGCCACAATAGCCCACCTAAATTGGTTTGTGGACCCCACTCTCGTTTTAGCTCAAACAAAGCTAAAAGCCTTAATTGATGACCATTTATCCTCAATTCCGCGCCCATTCTAATGATTTTTTTCCCTTGTTTGACTCCAAGTAGATTTTCTATAATTTCTAATCTATCTCACTATCTTCGGCTCCCTACTGTCAATCACTCTCATGATTCCCTTCCTATTTCTACCATTCTCTCCCTCTCCCATGACCTCCACTATGACCTTTGTCCTCTCCCAATAAATATAACTCACTTATATACAACCACTTCGAATGCACATAAGAAAACAAACCAAAAGTTGTATAGTCTGAGGCACAATATTGCTCCCATTTTGCAAAAAACCTGCCCCTGGCCACGTCGGTCCTAATAAAGGACATTTATCAGACTACATTATACAATCAACAGGCAATATAATCATGTGCTTGTGTTACCTGGTATGCAGCAAAAGGATCTCCAAAAATATTGAACTCCGCATACGGATTGCTTGTATAATCTGCATACAAATTACCACAGTCACCACACTGCTGAGGCTCGCAAGTGGAGCTGCCATTGGTCGGGCAGCAACCGGTTGGGTTCTTTGACCTCACACCACCCCCCATTACGTAAATGTGCTCAATGTTTTTCTTTAGATGTGGGTTTTTCATGAGAAAAATGGCGAAATTTGTATGTGCTCCAATAAGAAAAACAGTAATGGGACCAGCAGATACTTTGTCGATCATCACTTGTTGAGCAGTTGGCTGCCAAAGTGGAGAATATTTCCGGCTCCCCTGATTCCATGACCAAATTAGTGAGCCATTATTAATGAAACTAAAAATTTTATATCGCATTTCTCATGGAAATTAATGCTGGAACAGGCATTTGCCGTTATAAAACTGGTCTAAGACTAAATTGCACAATAAACTTGAAGATAAATTTCTGCATAGTTCCTTAATATCATAGATTGAGGAAGCCAAAATTCCCTATATTCTTTGTATATCATAAATGTTGTAGATGTCATAACAGTACGTCAACCAGTGTCTAACCTTAGTTGATCGAGACATATAAAATGATTTAGTATTCTTGTAACTTTGTATCCAATGTTGATGACAGAGTTTTAGTTAAGTATCTTGTGGTAATAATATCATCATTTTGTTAGTAGAAACTTTGAGTTTCTCGGCAGATTCTTTACTAAGCATTACACAAGGCTTTTAGTCTTTTACCCCCAAAGTTGGAGTCCAATATCCGTCCTGACTATATTAGAGGAACTGAGAAAACATAACTAAAAAAGAACAGCGAAATGACATAAAGCTTGAATTTTAGCAATATTTCATATGATACATACCTGCGGAAGGAAGCTCTTTCTAAATCCAAAGTTCGAATCAATATCTAATCTCCCTCCTTGACCAACAGGAATTGCTTGTCTGTATCTACAATACCCAGCTGTGCCAATCCCCTGATAATAAGAAGTTAAGAATAATAACATTGGAAACATAAATGCAGTAGCAGACAACTACAGGAAAAAGAAACCAACTTTTGGAAAACATTACCTATGATGTTAGAGACGCGAAAACATTACCTATGATGTTAGAGACGCAAGCAGAAGAAAGGATCTTTTCCGGTAAGTAAAATTTTCTTACCAAAATGAAGAGATATTCACCAATAGCCTAAAAGAATGGCTTAAAAGGCACAACAAACCTCTATAAAAGTTCAAAATTTGCTTTTACTAGGTGGAATGGAGAAACTAGGAGAAATCACCACACCTGTTCAATTAAAGGGAGATATCCACCAACATCTGGTTGTATGGTGCCATCTTCAAGTATTCCACCCTCACCTCCCACCCCAACAGCAATGTCGTCGCGGCACATCATGTAAAGGATATCATAGATGTGATTAACAGCATGCCCAGCATCTGTCCATAAGTTTGTGCTAATAGTTACAGCCTGTTGAAATGTATTGTCAAAAGTTAAAGTTGGAATGAGTTATAGCAGCTGTCAGACTATCTTAAAGTAAACCATTGATAGTTAAGGGCCATTTTAAGAAGTTGTTTCTGAAAATATCAGAAAAAACAAACTACATATAAACAAGTAAATAATAATCAATTATATGACATGCACACGTAGTTTAAAATGCTATGTTCAAGGAAGAATAAATATTTCAAAGAATTTCTCGCTTATGCCTTCGATCACAAGTACTCAATTCGATGATTGCCTTGGCATTTCAGTATTTTTTTGTTTAATCATTTGCCTCTCCAATGGAGGATTAGTATAATTCAAACAAGTAGCTTTACAGGTTTCATTGAATCTTGGATTACACAAGAGTAAAGGTATATTTCAAATTGCAAAAATTGGCTACAAAATAATCAGAAGTGAAAGCAGTCTGATAGGACCTAACATATCTATCCTTTTCTTTTTTGTTTCTTGAGGGCCTCCTATATCAACTGTCTTACTTTCTTTTGCAACCATACCTCTCCACACGTGAGATGCTTGAAACTATAGAAGTTGATACTGGGAAAATGTCAAGAGAATCGATATTCCATTCTTGTCTTGGACGGCTGCAGGTCAGTAAATCAACAACATCGGCAGACCGGGGCAATGCGAGACATCCATTAGTCTTTGACTTGGTAATCGTAAGTCTCAGCCCGTTCCCAGCTTGCCTCGCTCAGGTTGGCCTTTCTACTTGACGTAAGGCCCCTTTAGCCAGGGCGAAGATGAGGATAAGAAGTAATTCATGACCTGGACCCAAACTGAGCCAAGGCAGTCCAGAGGCCAAAAGGTACGGGCTGATAATCTTTGTCATTCGGTACACTATTGAGTGTCTAGGAATTTGGCCTATAAAATGGGCATACAAAAAATTGGAAGCGTTGGCGGGTGGAACTTAGCTCAGCATAAGCAATCTGGGGAAAAGAAAACCAACTTTTCCTCTTTATAGTTCACAAATCACGATGCAGCATAGCAGAAAGATGAAAGGAAATTGCTAACTTTATCCCTAAGGGCGATAGATAATAGGTAAAAGGTGCATCAATATCCGAGAAAAGCATATTGATATCTGTAAAAGTGTATTAATATCAGTGAGATATATATTGAAATTCGAACATGTTTGGAATTATTGGCATATTTATCCGTCGCCTACTAGGAGGAGATTAGCAAGAACTAAGAAGAAAATCCGGGACTTGTCTCTGGATAATTCATAGGTATATTGTACTTCATATACCGAAGCTTCTTGTCAAATCTGACCATCAAATTTACACCAAACTTCTTAAGATATTGCAAGTGATTGGACTTGTGCACATAAACACATTCATCCTTCCATACACACACAAACGCATTAATAGGTAAAATAAGCAATGGAAGCGACTTGGTTAGCTCTTACCCCCTTTTTTTTGGACTCAGAACCAGAATTTGAGCAAAAACCAACTAAAACTCACTCCACTCCACTATAGTGCTTGACTCAAACATACATCACAATGATTTTTACACAAATTTTTACTGAAGGGAAACTCAAAATTCACTCGAATTTCATATGATTATTCCCTCTTTCTGCCATTAATCTAACTTCTACTCACTTTAAAGCATTTATATTCAAGTTTGCCTGTTCAAGTACTACATACCAAATGAAGTTTTTGCTCAAACTTTTACCCATACTCGAATAACAGGGCGGGTAAGGGCCGGAGATGCTCGAAAGTTTTACAAACTTAGGAGTAGTTACTTTTACGAATTTTGGACTTCCGATACCGATATTTATCCATATATTTTCGGATACTTCGGATTTCCTCTACCAACATTCATATCCGCTGCTTGTAAATATCAGTATCACAGTACAATTATCTGTTCCTTCAAGCATCTCTCGTATAATGTGTTCTACGCTTCCGTTAAGACTACTAAAACCCTATGAGGGAATAAAAAGGAAGTAAAACAAAGACCTGCAGATCGAATTCTGAACGGTCAAGCTTCAAGAGGTACAACAGAGCGAAGACATCGTCCGTGCACACGTCCGTATCCAGAAGGATGCGATGCGGCCGCCGGCGACCGCCGCCCTCCGCCGTGTAAAAGTTAGCTACTACGACAGCTCCGATTACAACTACAACTACACATAAAAGTCTCTGTGTCAACATTTTTTAGGCGATTTGATCGGAGAAGAAACTCTCGAATATCACTCCCGAGAGAAAGCAGCAAAAGTGATTAGCGATTATAAGCAAATGATGATGCTGTGTTAATTATGCAAACAGAGAAGCTAATGCAAGTGATGAATAAATGAGGAGGCTTGTCAGCACTTGGGTAGCGTGCATTTGACACATTTTCGGGCTTGGGTTAATATTTTGATGGTCTAAACCGTTCAACTATGCAAAGCTAGTTGCAATTGGATGACGATCGATATTTTTTCAGAACTATATTAATCAATTAATATTCTATACAAATACGTTCTGTTTGATGCATGGGACAACGAATAAATTTCATCCGAATGATTTTTTGATGCCTCGTACCTGAAAACAATGATTTTTTGATGCCTCGTACCTGGAAACAACACTGATGAATACATGATTCTTAATTTGTGGGAAACAAAATACATGTATTCATAAATTAATAACAAAATCTCATCCTTAAATATTAATAACAGATAAATGTATGCCAAAAAGTGGGAAAAAAAAAAACCCCCAAATATCGTGAGTATATTTTCAGCTTGCAAACTACTACAAAAAAGATCAAAGTGGATTGCATAAATATACTTTTAAAAGAAAATGAGGGGAACACATTTTTTCAAAGGAAAAGCACGGCAAGAATTTTGACTCAAGCTTGTGATGTTGGGACCATTCTTCGTGACTTTTACAAATAAAACCAAAATACAATAAAACTAATGGGATAATTGGGGGGTGTGCAAGGGGTCCGGACCCCTCTTGCACCCGGTCCGCCCCTCGGTATGCAGGTGGACCCAAAATGTGTTCTGTGCTTGATGAGAATGAGTCCCTCTCCCACTTGTTTTTTTTTTTTTTTGTCCATGCAGTTATGCTACTTAGGTTTGGTCCTCTATCTTGACATGCAATGGGATTACTTAGTTTTCCTGTGGATCTGTTTGGTGTGTTGGTTGGGCCAGGCAGTTCAGAAGAGGAAATTCACTGGCTCACATTTTATTCCAAATTCTCTTTTGCTCAACAATTTTATTGTCTGCGGAAGGAGAGAAATGGCAGGATATTTCAGACCCAGAGCGCGGATTGTCGAATACTTTATGAAATGAGCAGAGTCGCAGAAAATATAGCCAGAAAAACTATTTCGATAGCGGCATCAAAAACTATCATTTTTCTCTTGTTTCTTGCTCCTTGTTTGTATGGGCACATTATAGAAAGTATTCAAGCTTTGCCTTGGTTCCTGGAGGAGAGTTGAATCATCTTGCCATTGCTGATGCTTGGAGAATCAGTAGAAAGATTTTTTTCACCCGTACCTGTTTTCGGGTGTAGAGTTCGGTTTGGTTGTTTTGTTTCTGGTTAAACCTGTGCAAGGACTTCCTTTCATTCGTCGTGCTTAATAAGATCGTAACTTACCCAAAAAAACAAAGATGAAGAAGAAGAAGAAGAAGAACAGTTCTAGTGTTGCTTTCAATCTCTTTGTATTGCTTTAATGAGGTAATTACAAGAAATTGTGGGAGCTCCCAAATTGTGACTATATCGCGGGTTAGTAGCATTTTCTAGCCAAACCCATGTATGAATACTAATGAAAACTGCTGTGTAACAATCAGGAGGAGGAAGAAAAAGAGAGTGTGTGTTTCTTTTTGCTGATGAGGATTTTATTTTGGTGGCCTACTCCAAGTTCTTCTTTGCTGTTGGAAACTTCCAACCACAGCAGACTGTTGCTGGTCGCCAAGTCGATTCGCGAAAGCACCGTAGTATGCCGTATCATCCACCTTTTCCAGTATCTTTACTGATTTTCCGTCCTTTTCGTCGATTTTCATTTGTCCATCTACAGATTCGACACCGGTTGAGACTACTCTTATGGATTTGACTTGAAACGCAGAGTTGGTTGTAGAATGATCGGCACCCAAGGTTACGGCACCGAGAATTTCCCCCAGAAATGTGTCCTGCAGAAAAATAAGATTTGGTATCACAGGCTAGACTAAAACCTTCTGCAAAATGCCGTTATGGTGTTGCTTTCGTTTGCATTTTGTAATTCGAAATAATCGGAAGTCCGAAAACACCCATAATTATCGTGTCTCTTCATCTTTGTGTACTCAGTTTTCCGGAACATATTTTTGGTGTTTCCAATTCTTCGCGGCCAAAGAGTAATTATTTGCGGTCAAGAGTAATTCTTCGCGGCCAAGTGTAATTCTACGCAGCCAAAAATAATTCTACGTGGCCAAGAGTAATTCTAAACAGCCACGTGTAATTATTTGTGACCAGGAGTAATTCTATGTGGCCAAAAGTAATTCTTCGTGGCTAAGAGTAATTCTACGCAGGTGTAATTCTTTGCGGCCAAAACTAATTCTACGCGGTCAGGAGTAATTCTAAACGGCCACGTGTAATTATTTGTGGCCAGGAGTAATTCTATGCGGCCAAAATTAATTTTTCGCGTCCAAGTGTAATTCTTTGCAGCTAGGAGTAATTCTTCACGGCCAATAGTAATTATTTGCGGCCAGGAATAATTCTACACGGCCAAGTGTAATTCTTCGCACCCAAATTGTAATTCTTTGCGGCCAGGAGAAATTCTACACGGCCAAAAATAATTCTACGCGGCCAGGTGTAATTCTTTGCGGCCAAGTGTAATACTTTGCGGCCAGGAGTAATTCTACGCGGCCAGGAGTAATTCTTTGCGCCCAAGAGTAATTCTAAACGTAGTTGTTTTAGACTTTTCTTTCATCAAAAACATTGCTTGGAAACATTACCAATGCAAGTTTTTTGTTTTCTCTTGGAAATGAAATGAAAAACAGAAAACGATTTGCTGATTCATTAGCTAAGCTTTTTCTTTTCTTTTCTTTTACGAGAGATTAGCTAAGCTAATAGCAGAAATTCCTTACAACGACAGTTGCGTGCCATACCATATGCTGATATCTATGATGCTCTAGTTGCAACCGGTGCAGCCTTGATATCAACCGCCTTGCAAAAATTGCTTCGGGCGTCCTCTTCGTCACATGCAGCCTTTCTAAAATCTTAGGAAATGCACTAACTTTACGCTGAATTCCAAGTGGGATTAGGGTAACATTGAGCCCAGAATGGAATACCGTCTTTGCAGCCAAAGGGTCAAGAAACATATTGAATTCTGCATATTCGTTTGAAGGAATAGTAAAAACGTTTCCTTTCTCTGCGTTATTATAGTTGATGTTTCCTCCGACTATATACACATCCTGCATTGAGTTCCATAAAGACTTTCAGGCAGAAGTTGCATATAAATTAACCAATACACCAATACGAATCATATCTTTATGTCGGTTTTATGGGTTTTGTAAATCTTTCCATGGTAAAGGAAAATGAAAACCACAAATTTTGTGTCAAGGCCACTGGGATGCAGTAAATAATGACATGCAGCAAAAAGGTACTTAAAAGCTGCTAACCTGAATCAGAGAACTTGTGTTTTTGTCTGAAAGAATTATGTTTGCTAAATTAGTCAAGGGACCATTGGTTAGTATCGTAATCTTAGATCCTGAATCGAGGGATTTCAACAAGGACTCCCAAACTTCAAGTGCTAGCGGTTGCCTCAGTTCAGGGTGATCAGTGTCGCGAGGAGCTCTGAATTTTGCAGAGTTCTCTGCAGTATACCTGAGATGTAACACAAGATTCAGTCTTAGCCTATCCAGCACAAATGAGATGGACATAATCCTAGGTAATTAGTATTGTTACTCTAGTAATTCTTGTAGGCTAAATTGATTATATGAGGATTAACAGTTCAGAATTCCAAGGGAAAAGTTGATGTTTCCTAACTGAGGAAGTTAATTCCAACTGCCATTCCATAAACATTTGTACTCGATTCTGAAAATGACCTAGAGCATTTCCACTGGTTTCTGCCATATTTGCCAATGCCTTCATAAAAATTGACATGCTATAGTGCATTTTATCCAATTTTAGCGATGTTGCTCGATTGGTTCAATGCTATTTTGGCCAACTATTCACTTTTACCGATGGATCAAAAGCAGTGGAGATCACTAGTATTGATACCGATGTGATAGGTTAGCACAAGAAATGGATTTGACAAGTTTTGACGGCAGATCTGCCCAACCAGTAGAGTTGCAATTTTCCTCATTTTTGCCAAATGTTGACAATGGCAAAAGAATTTGCGAAACCATTAGATATGCTCTTGTGCACTATGGAAGAGACAGCTAAACCTGCGGAGATACCCTTTTGCATTATCAACCATGAATGAAATGTGGATTATCATCTTCTTGTAATGTTTTACATAAATGTTGAGAGTAAAAGTCCCAAGATATGCATTTTCTCGATGTAAATATAGGATCTACAAGTACCTCCTCGGGCTTCGTGGTAAATCACGAGCTAATCCATAGAGAGTATCGGAGTCCAGGAGTCCACCACTACCATGTGGAATAGCCTTCACATACTTGCAGTCTCCAGGATCAGACTGGTTTGTTGCAAATACATCTCCTAGACCAACAGGAATGTCGTCGCGACCCATCATATGCAGCAAATCATAGATGATATCTATTGTTGCTGCATTTGCCCACCCAGTTGGAGTCACTAATATTGCCTGGATCAAAAGGAAAGACAATCTGTTTGGTAGAGATATTGTTTTCTCTTATCTGTTCCCATTTTTCGAATTAAAGTTGGCAGCTTCAAAAGTTGTTTTCTGGAGGTTGAATAACGTAAATTTTTTCAAAACAACTCCTGCAAAGTATTATGGTAAACTATTCTTCTAAGCTAGGTGAGCAACAAACAAAAAATAAAGGGAATGTCATGCTAATGGGATTGGAAACCAGTTTACCTTGAGGTTGATGACTTCCACAGGTAATTTAAGGAGATAAAAAAGAGCCAGAAAATCGCCTGCACTCATGTCCATGTCAAACACGACATTTTTCCCGAGTTTCTTCCCTTGAAAATCTGGTTTGTAAAGAACTTCTTTATAGTAAGGAAATTGTGTTGTGAAATTGAATCTTCCGGAATGTTGAGGGAGGTTCAGAACCTGTAAATGACAGATACTTAGCGCGAAAAAAAAAAATTTACCTGCACATTTTATAGCGCACAAATAGAAACTAAACTTATATAAAGGATTTGTCAATGGACCAAGATGTAGATGAACTTACATCCAAGAAACTTATGAAAAATTCCCTATTTAGGGAGCTGTTACTGTCGCGATTTGGTTTTGCTTTTGTTGCAACAAGCACTGACACTGCTTCTGGACCAGATACTTCCATAGTATAGCCATCCTGTTTTATACACAATGAATAAGCAGGCAACTGAAAAATAACAACAGTCATCACTCTAGTTCATGTTTCATAGTTCTTTCAGAATTAGTTTTTCGAAACACTTTTCACAAATTTGTTTTCAAGGCACAAACAATATCGGTTTGGTTTTGGACTTAATTTTTTCAGTGAAAATAATTGTCGTGAAAAGTGTTCCTGTTCAAAAGAAAATCCCTTAAAAAGAAATGTTGAAATAAGTCAACCAAACAAATTTTTCAAAAAATGTTCTGCAAAACTGATTCCAAAACCATACAAAACAAAGGAGAGCCATTTTTTTGTTTCAACTGCAAAATTACCTGGCATCTCCCTTTCCCATCCTTTACAAGGCAAAATGGGTCTCTGAGTCGAGTTTGAACATGGCCACTGTGAACTCCACCTTTCTTCAAATTGAACTTCGGAATCTTCAGGCCATCGAAAAATGGATTTGATGCATCGGATACGCCATATGGTTTGTTTGAAGTAATAACAGTAATATTCATAAACTCCATTTCAGCAAAATCATTTTCCCCATTAGGGTCACGCGATTTATGCATGATTGAAGTAGCTACACCCGATGTAAACGAATCCCACAAGAAATAACTCTGCACAGAATAAGCTATAATCACGAACTGCAGCATATCGATTTTAGTGGAAATTCTTGACATACAAGGAAGAAGAAGTAAATTTCATGATTTTGGATTTAGTTTTACCGTGTAAAACTGGTCATCGAACCAAGTATCACGAGCCATTTTTAAGGACTTGAAGCAGTATTGTGCCTCATAGGTATGTTGATTCTGCTCAAACGCGTTGAAGAAGTTTTCACTAATGGGAATGGTGTTTGTTGCATCCAGCGGAACAAGTGTAACTGGAATTCCAGAATGGATTACCTGCGATATACAGTAAACACCTTCAACGTAAACTTCTTTGCGTGGCCTGCACTATTGTGTCAGCAAGACACTTCATTATCATTTCTTGTAAGAAATACTACTTCTACATCTGAATTTAAACCGCATATCAATTTCCATTCCCTCTTTCAACATCGAAATGTTTACCTAACTTTCTGTCTCGTTATCTGTCTCAAGAGAATCTTGTCCAAAAGTCTAGCTCTCATACCAACGTGGGACAAGCTCTAACAAAATTTCCATTTTACACGTCACAATAAAAATCGTCTCCTGTTCCGGTGCATTTCCACAGTTGAATCAAGGAAAATCAAGACCTCTATAATTGGTAGACTTAACAACAAATGAAGACCTCTATAAGAGGTAGATGGACAACTAAGCCTGGTAACAAAGAATTATGTGAAAGTTTGGGCTGGGTTCTAAATAATAAGCTAAGTGGCCTAATGGTTTAGGCATTTCTGTTATGATAATATTCATGTTAGTTCCAGTAGGGGCATCAAAATACCAAAGAGGTAGTACCTGGTATGCAGCAAAAGGATCTCCAAACACATTGAACTCGGCAAAAGGGTTGCTAGTGTAGCCCGTGAACAAATTACCACGGTCGCCACACTGTTGAGGCTGGCAAGAGGAAGTGCCATTTCTCGGGCAGCAACCGGTCGGATTTGTTGACCTCACACCACCCCCCATTACGTAAATGCGCTCAATGTTTTTCTTGAGATGTGGGTTTTCCATGAGAAAGATCGCGAAATTCGTATGCGCTCCAATCAGGAAAACAGTAATGGGACCGCCGGATACTTTGTCTATCATCACTTGTTGAGCAGTCGGTTGGCGAAGCGGAGAGTATTTCCTGTTCCCCTGATTCCGTGACCAAATTAGTGAGCCATGCAATCCTCTGTATTCTGGTTCAAATGAAACTAAAGAGTTTATGTTGCATTTGTCATGGCAAATAGTATTGGACCTTTACAAAACTTGTCAAGACTACATCGCGCAATAAGATGGAAGATGAATTTCTACCTAGTTCCCAATCGAGGAAAACATAGATTTCTCGACTCTGACATCGTGTCTAAACATGTCACGTATAAGAAACAATGATAAATCCCTTCCCGCATACAATGCATGTGTCACATGCATTGTGAGCTGGTAGGGATATATATGTACGTGTTTCATAAAACAAAAATTCCACGTCATAGAAGTATGTCATATACAGTCTAACTTTGATTGATTGAGACATGTAACAATATTTTGTATCTTGTATATCGAGATATATAGTGTCTAACGGTTGTGTAATTGTACTTTCGGCCCCATGGTTAGAGTCCAAGGTCCGTCCTGACTATACCTTAGTGGTATACAGAAAAAAGAACAGCAAAATCCTAATGAAAATGACATAAGCCTTGAAATTAGCAAGATTTTCAAATGATTCATACCTGGGGAAGGAAGCTCTTTCTAAATCCAAAGTTGGAATCAATGTCTAATCTTCCTCCTTGGCCAACAGGAATGGCTTGTCTATATCTACAGTATCCAGCTGTACCAATCCCCTGATAATAAGAACTAATAAAGCATTAGAACCATCCCCTACTCAACATAAAAATGTCAGGAAAAAACCAAGCATTCTCAATTTATTCACATGTTTGTTAATTTAGTAAAAAGCAAAACACAGTTTGGATCCTCTGGATCCTCTGTTCGAAAATGTTCGAAAATGCCGTAACCCCTTACTCCAGGCCTCTTACAGAGAGAGGTCTGGAGTGGAAGTACGTGCATTTTGAGACAGAGGATTGTTAGCAAAAGTCACTAATAACAAGTCTATTTGTAACTGTGTTTAGTGATGTAACAGTGATTAGTTGGTTGGTTAGTTAGGTTTGATTTGAGCTGAGCTGGCCTAGTGTAATTGGAGGATGTAAGTCGGTTGAGAAGGGGTTTTGCCAGCTGTCATTGTAGTTGAGTTGTATATAAAGGCTTCTGAGCTCATTTGTACATCATCGAACGAAGAACAGAAAAATCAATTTGGGAAAAGATGAGTTTGTTCTTATTTGAGTTCTAGGGTTTCTTAATTCCTTTGTGTTTCTCTCTTGTTTTTCTATCATTCCTGTAAATTTCCATATGGTATCAAAGCCAGGTTTCGATCCTGGGACCTGTGGGCTAGGATCACTTGGTAGCAGCATGAAACATGTGATGCCGTAGTTAGACGAATACATGTTGGATTTTTCGCAGCTACAAAAATTGCCATAATTTGTTCGGAAAAAACGTAGAATTCCTCTGCACCTGTTCAATTATAGGGAGATATCCACCAACATCTGGAAGTACGGTGCCATCTTCAAGTATTCCACCCTCACCTCCCACCCCGACGGGGATGTCGTTGCGGCCCATCATGTAAAGAATGTCGTAAATTTGATTCACAGCATGCCCAGCATCTGTCCATGCGTTTGTGTTAATAGTTACAGCCTGTTGAAATGTATTGTCAAAGAGTTACAGTTGGCTTGAATCAACAAAATATCTCAAAATAAGCCATTTTGATACTTGAGGGCCAGTAGAAGTCATTGTTTCTGAAAATATAAAGCTATTCGATTTCGATCTTGTGTTCGTTCTTAAAAAAAAGCTTGTTCAAGATTGATTTGTTACATAAACACACCAAGCTTGAACATTTTCTTGAAGCTCGTTAAGATTACAAACCATGCTCAAAAAAGTTAGTTATTACTCAGCTCATTTGGCTTATGATGTCTAAAAAAAAATTCAAGCTACTCAAGATCAACTGGTATTTAGCTTGATTAAAGCTCGTTTGTGGTCGGCTCGTCTCATAGACAAGCTAAGCTCGAACATATTCTTGAAGTTCGCTAAGTTTTGAAACCAAACTTAATCAATAGCTTGATCGGCTCGTTTGGCTCGAATGGCTTGTTTGTCACCCCTAATCAGAATCAATTTGTAACGTGCAATTGCTACTTGATTAAAACTATTCTCTCCGTCCCATTTTCATTGTCCCTTATTTTGTTTGTCTTTTTTATGTCTTTTGTCTATATCTTTTAGGAGCCCTGCTATGGGGACCGATGAGTTTTCCACCGAAATCGTACCGACGGCCTCGCCTGGCCGTCTTCGACCACCAGACGGCCAATCCAAGCCATCCAAAAATTCTATAAAAAAAAACGAGGGGACCCACGCAGGAATAAACGGCATCCAATGTGTATAAAGTGCTCGATCCAAACATCCTATTTTTCATGTATTAATGTATATATGTATAGTGGCCGGAGACGGCCCGGCGAAGCCGTTGGTATGATTTCGGTGGGAAACTCGTCGGTCCCCATAGGTTTTCTAATCTTTTAGTGTAGATCTTGAAAAATATGCAATATAAATCTTGTTTGATAGATTTTGATTAGTTCTTTAATCCAAAGTTTTCAAAATTATGAAAAATATTATACTAGATTGAAAGATATAGAAATTAAAAAATGACATGCAAATCAGAAATGAATAATGAAAATGGGATGGAGGAAGTATTATAATCCAAGCATTTTTATATTTTTTTGCAATTTATGGAACTCTACTCCTAACTTACATTTTTTTATGCCAAAGCGGTCTACGAGTGGTTATTTCATGCTTTCATGCTTTTGGAGCACCGCTATGTGGCACTTCAAGGGTTATTTTCACAAGGGATGCTACGGCCACCGACTAAAGGGGAGATTGACCGGCTACCTACGGCGCGCTGGGCCCACTCCGGCCACCGGACGGCTGATCCAAGCCGTCCAAAAATTCTTTAAAAAAAACGAGTGGGCCCTAAAGAGAATCAACGGCAATCGAGGTGTGTAGGCGCTCGATCCAAACACTTCATTTTTCGTATATATTATACACATCGGATGCCGTTGATTCTCGTGTGGGCCCACTCATTTTTTTTTATAGAATTTTTGGACTGCTCGGATCAACCTTCCGGTAGCCGGAGTGGGCCTGCCACGCCGTTGATAGCCGGTCAATCTCCCCTTTGGTCGGGTGTCCTTAGTTTTCTTGTATTTTCACCAGAGTTGTGAGTTTGTGTAGAAAATACACGTTTGGTAGTTGGTATTGGAACTCACACATTGGAACTCACACGAACGTGTGATGGACATGCAATGAAACTAGGGTACAACTTTAAGTTTTAAGTTGACAGTCAACCTAAAACAATTATCTTTTCTATTCTCGAGCTCGAGCTGATTACGATAACAACGTGAACGACTATTCCACTGACTGACGTACCCAAAATAAGCAAAATGAAGGACGGAAACGAGTGGAATCAATGTGTTCCAATTTCTGGCCTTCAACCGAGTAGACCATTGTTTGTTCAAAAAAAAAAACCGAGTAGACCATTGACTAAACGGCCGCTACCTGAAATGACAATGTGGCCAGTAATTGCTCGAGTCGGTGTGTGATCACCTTTCGTGCAGCAATCCTTCAGATTGCTCTTTTTATTCATTCAGAAAATAATTTTTGCATTCACTTTTTATTCTCTTCCACTCATTTTTTTTAAAAAAAAATTCTTGTGATGTTACTAAACTACACTTAGTCACTTACTTATGAACTCAATTTTCACATGTGAAGAGTATTTTTGTAATTTATGTGAATAAAGACAAGCAAATGAGTGCAAGAGGATAAAATAGGAGCGCAAAAATCATTTCACCAGTCAATAGTCCAAGAAATTATATAGTTTTCCAAAGATTCACGAAACCTTGGGGAAAAATAAAAACAGAGTTTCAAATGTCAAATTGCAAGAAATTTATACATTTTTCTTTGCCAAATAAACGCCAAAAATGAATTTTGAAAAATGCACTTAAAAATAAAGGTCTATAACATGAACGATTCGGATTTAATTTTGGTACCTGGTACAAGGCTGTATGAGGGGCACAACAGGCCCCCTAGTCCCCGTTCAATATCTATTCATATGTATGTTTTGGCGTTAAAAAGTAATAAATTCGTCTCCAGTCCAGCGAACGGTAAGACTTCTTTTTTTTTTTTTACATGAAATTAGTTGGAGTGTGCATATATAGATCGGACACCTAAATTTGTTGGAGTGCGCATAAATAAAACGGATTATTTCAAGTTGAAGTGCACGTAAATAGAATGAACACCTAATTAATAAAAAAGAAAACTACTAGAAGAGCAACTAAATGATAAGCACATATGTCCTGACCTGCAAATCGAATTCTGAACGGTTAAGCTTCAATAGATACAAGAGAGCGAACAAATCGTCGGTATCCACGTCCGTATCCAACAGAATTCGATGCGGCCGCCGACCTCCGCCGCGGTCGCCGCCCCCCTCCGCAGTGAAGCAATCAGCTGCAACCACCCTTCCAAGTATAACCAGAGCTAAACATACCAATCTCTGCATCAACATTTTCGCCGCAGTTTCGATCGCAAAATTACTCTCTCTCGAGGCTCCGCTTTTCAATCCTTAACGGTTAGTTGAGGTGCACATAAGCTGGCCCGAACGCCTGAGTATCAAATAAACAACTGTTACATCAGTCCCATTCAAGCGTTAATAGGCTCAAATTGATTGTATATACGATACGCATCTTTCATACGAGAGCATTTGATTGTATATATACCTATAGGATGTATAGCATGTTGAGACAGAGTGATGAGTGAGAGGGAAGGAGGTAGAAGTAGAACAGAGAGGACAGAGTCAAACTTGATTTTCTAGAGAGAGAGAGAGAGAGAGAGAGAGAGAGAGAAGTTTTAGTTACAGGGATTTGAATATAGTTGGCGGAAGCCGTGAGAGGGGGCGAAGTTTTCGTGATCAGTAAACAAACGCCGTTGAGGGAGAGGGGGGGACAAAAGGAAGATTTGCAATCACGTCCGCTTTAATTTCCGTACGAGATTCTTGAAGAGAGAGAGAGAGAGAGAGAGAGAGAGAGAGAGAGAGATCATAAATGGCTGTAGTGTACGTACGTATGTATATATAGACAGAAACCGTAATGGAGTGGATAATTGATTGAAGAATGGGCTGGCAGAAACAGAGACATGGAAATGGCAGTTGGTCAATGGGAACAGAGTACTCTCTCTGTGTGTGTTAATAAATGGGAATGGGAGGGACATGCTGCTGCCAAGCATAGCTCCTTGTTTAGATTTTAATTGAGCAACGAATGGTTCAAATTCATATATGCTCAGATTTAATTTGAGCCATCCGTACTGAGATAAACGGTTGGATCGGCCGCTTTGCACCCCCTCAGCATGAAGCTGCCGAGCAACATCTCCGAGCGTGCAGCCCCCAAAGATTAATCCGGTCGGTGATTTTGCTCCCCACAAAATTGATATTTCATTATCGTTCTTAACATTCATTATATATATATATGCTCTCATTCTTAAAGTTTTGTCCTGCGAAGTAATTTAGGCTGTCTCACTCTTGATGCGCGTCCGCTCATACAAGCTCATCATGTGACTTCGTGATTTTTGGTGAGTCATCGTCTCATGTGATCATCACGTTAGGAGAATGGATCCTATCGAGGTCTTATTTTAATAATTTGAACAGTTCATTGTCTCGATATGATAGTCGTCCATGCAAAAAAAAAAAAATTTAAATCGTCAAAAGGCCTTTGGCTCAACGACATCAGGAGGTGCACTTTAGTGCTAACAATAACGAGGTTGAGAATTCAACTCTTCCAAGATGTTAATCTAATTATTCCAACAACACTAACTTTCGCAAAAAAACAAAAAACAAAAAAGACGAATGAATCAAACATCAATAATCCTATCTACAAACCATATCTACAAATGAATGGTCAGAAATCTAAAAGTTGATTTTCAATTCTGACCGTCTATTTATTGTGAGGCAAATTAAAATCGTTTAATCATGCAGACCAATCAACTAGATTTTTTTCATCGGTAATCACACATTAAAACTTACAAAATAAAATACTCGGATCATCAATTTCATGATCTCCGTGTGCGAAAATATACCCTAAAGCTCTCAGTTCACGAGGATCAATTATAAATTCCTGATACTTAACTGAAAAGATCATCTGTCCCAGCTCATGTATTAGTAGCAGTAGCAGTTAAGAAGCATGGATCATGTGTATTTAACAAGTATATAGAATGATTTGCTTAATTTTTGGGTAATCTGATTCTTATTGACTATCAATATTACAGGCATTTAGATATAGTGTTTGGTCGTGGTTAATATATGTGGCTGATCACACAAGTGTCGGCACACGCCCGACATCACTCCCGACGTATACATACGTATCCGGTTAAACCACAAAGATAATGGGGAGCCGACACGTGGCGCCCCAAACACCCCTTCTCTAGCTTTTTCCACATTTTTGCAGGGTTGAGTAGTGTCGCAGCACCCTTCTCTAAACAAGTACTTATGATGCGTGTGGAGAAAAAAAATTCGAAATCATGTGAGGATGACGCAAGACAGCCGAATACTTTGCTCTAAACACCTGCGTCCACAATCATCATCATCATAATTTAAAATGTGATCACCATGGTGAGAGAAAAATATAGTCAAATTTGAAGATGATGGGCACCAATACCCCATACCACTGGGTCATCCAATTGAACTCTCTCATTGTGAATTGAAAAATCTACTCCTATTATAAAGAATTATATGATGGGGTTGGAAAGTTGAACATTCCATATATATGGGGTGACATTGCTGTCACTTATCATAGTCGTCATTAGTCACAACGCTTACTACTATTATTAATCCTTTTCCTTTTCTTTTTTTTTTAATCGGCAATTAATCTCTTGCTGACTAACAAGCTGGGGGACGGATCTTGTCCAGTCCTTATCGACCCCAGTTTCTTCCAGTTTTTGCATCGGGACTGTCCAAAACATTATGTCCTAGGCCTCCTTCTAGTCCAACTTCCAAGGTGGTAGCATGTCAGGCTCAACTATTCCAGTTTTGGCATCAGGGCCCAGATTTGTCTGCATAAATTTTTATTACAAAATATCCAAAAAAAAACCCTAGCAAATATGAGCTGTCCAAAACACTTTCGGACGGTCCAAATACAAAAAACTGGACGAAACTGGTCAATAATGACTGGATAGGATCTGAACCCAACAAGCTGTGTGTGCTTTGACCATTACCCACATTTCGTTTCTTTTTTTTTTATCACGACCAAGATCCAGATTAATTATTGTCTCCCTTTTTTATTCTCTAATTTTTTTTGGGTCTGACTTTGTGCTTATGGAACTTTGTGGTGCATCGTTGGTAGGGA
This sequence comes from Rhododendron vialii, assembly GCF_030253575.1. Classification (NCBI taxonomy): domain Eukaryota; kingdom Viridiplantae; phylum Streptophyta; class Magnoliopsida; order Ericales; family Ericaceae; genus Rhododendron; species Rhododendron vialii. The sequence goes on from NC_080560.1 coordinate 40,612,379, forward strand.
TGGTAGCTGGGCAGGGCAGGGTAGGGCGGATTTTGTCATGCTCCGACCCCACGCCCGGACCCCGACAAATGTGTGAGTGCATCTGTCCCTCTCATGATCTGTTGACGGGATTTATCTGTCCCGTTAAAAAAGAGAAAACTGTTTAACTTAAATTAGAGACCGGAGAAAATAGCTATATATAAGGTGGTATTTTGGCATAATAGTGAAAATAGGATGGCAAGTACTGCCTTCGTCCTATTTTGCTTGCTCATTACGGGATCGACTTCAAAGACTTTTTGTTGAAAAATGTGCAGATTTCCAAGAAATGTTTTGTTTGCTCATTACGGGATCGACTTCAAAGACTTTTTGTTGAAAAATGTGCAGATTTCCAAGAAATGCCCTTTAGAGCAACACAATTACTTCAATTGTTGTGTTAGAATTTTACACTAAAATGTTATAATTTGAACTTTGCCCATTTGGTGGTTTCAAATTATGAAAAATTGCAAATAATTTGAGACAGTCCAAAAAAAAAAATGTGAGCAAACAAAATGGGATGGAGGGAGTATATTATTTTGTTTAGTATAATGGTGAAAACACAAGGATATAAAATATAATTTGTTTTGGTATAATCATAAAATATTAAGGGTGAAAATATAATTTCATACATAATAATATTTCGGAGAGGGTTTAGGGTGGGGCAACAAACCCCAAACCCGATCAGGTTTTTCAACATTTTTCCGAAACGTACTCACCCCTGTACTTGAAAAATTGACGAAAATCCACCCAGATCGGGGCCGAGGCAGGATGGAGCGAATTGCCACCCCTAGATGTAACACATGGATGGCATGAGTTTTCAAAAGCTCGTGGGTTTTTACTTGGGGAAAATTCTATGTAGTCACAACTTAGTGAAATTTGTACTGACCTCACAAAAGATGTGAACGTGTATATATATGTGTGTAACTAGTAAAACTCTTTTTACAATTTTGGCTCAGTTTGATGGACCAAATCTACAAGGAACATGAAAATAGTGGTTTAGATTTGGGCGCCGCTATTCGCAGCTCTCTATTTACTCCCGTAGCCCACTAAATTTCGGTAAATGATTGTTGAAAATCATAAATAACATTTCGGTAAATTGCTGTTGAAAACAAGATTATATTTCGGTAACTACATGTCGAAAATATGTTCAACTTTCGGTAAACAACTGCCGAACATGCATTTTCGGTAAACATCTGTTGAAAAAAATATTATATTTCGGTAATTGGACGCTGAAAATATATCTCAATTTCGGTAACTAACTGTCGAGTATAATTGAAAATTTTTAACGGGCTATGGGAGTAAATAGAGGGCTGCGAATAGCAGCGCCCTTAGATTTTCATAGTTTTTAGGGAAATTTATGTAAATGATCCTCCTAGTTTCACCCAAGTCTCATTTTTCATCCTTCAAGTATCAATTACAACTATTTTGCCCTTCAAGTTTGGTTTTCGTATCAAATTGGTATAATTGATAACTTCTGTCAGCAAAACTGGACAGAAAAAATCAAATTGATGGTAGTTTGGACGTTGCAGTTCATACCAAGTTGGTCCAATTGATAACATCTGCCCTCAATCTGATTTTTTTCGTCCAGTTTGGCTGACAGACATTATCAATTGGACCAACTTGGTTCGAAAATCAAACTTGAAGATCAAAAAAGTTGCAATTGATACTTGGGGGACGAAAATGAGACTCGGGTGAAACTAGGAGCACCATTTCTATAAATTTCCCTAGTTTTTATGTTCAAAGTGATCTGAAATGGAACTCCATGTAATTCGTTGATTATCTAGCTACGTAGTTTGGAATCCCGTGTACAAACTAAATAGGAGTTTGATCCCCACCTTCTTCCGTAGTAAGTTTAGTTTGACTCTCACCGACAATAACATTCTTAGAGTCAATGAAGGTTTGCCTAGTCATTCATTATAGAATTTCGTGATTAGTCAATATATGAGCTGATGCGTATATTATATGTGGTGTGCATACATATATATTTCATCTCAAAACATTGGGACCCAGAAGAAGATCTCCCTGATCCTAAAATATCAGACATGAAATTAAAGAAGTATCAAAACCCTAATGGGGAGAAAATATTTTGAACTTTGGGATTCATGCATTATTTTGACTAAAGTAGTATCTGATTTGTTATCTTATGATGGAACACCCATTGATTTTGTGTCATCAACTTTTCCTTACCCCATTCAATGTATAGAGTTTAATTGAACCTTTAAACAAGGATCACCAAGATCGATCATTAAAGTGAAATCCTTTTTCTTTTTTCTTTTTTTTTTGGTTTCCACAACTTAGCCCGGCCTTTTTCAACTCCTTAATTTTTGTTTTCAAAATAGGGGACACATTAATCATGCACGTATCTAGGATTTTTTTTTTCTAAAAGAAAAGATGTCCTTAATTGGTTATTCGAAAAATCTTAATTTCGATAGACTATTTCGTTTAATTCTATGGAAAGTAGCGAAATAACGTCAATAGATTAAAGTCTGCCAATATTGATGATGAATTAATGATCATATATGCATCTCCTTCAAAATGATTTTCGCTCTCGCTCTTAATCCTCACTATGCGCTTGCGCTTTCAATTTTTACACTCATGAATTTAGTTGTTTGAAAAATTTTTGGAAGACGGACTTGCGCTCGCCCTCTTGCTCCTGCACCTGCGCCCCCATTATACGTGACTTAGATCGCAGGTTGGGGAGCCTCACCCGTCACCTTTCCAAAAAGGCCGAACGGCATGCATGCTGACGGACTCCCGCATGGTGCGTCTGGGCCAAGGCCTGATTATTTTCAACATATATACATAAAATAATGTAAAGCTCGCAAGAAATACTTTCAGATCGACGACGACGATTGCTGACTACAAGATATAATGCTCCATGACCCTTTCCACACATACAAACCTAAACACACACACACACACACTCTCTCTCTCTCTCTCTCTCTCTCTCTCTCTCTCCCCCCGCTTTTGTGCTCGAAGCCTTGCACTCGAAAGCCCATTTGAGAAATTTGGGCATTTTTGAGGTGGCCAAAATAATCAGTCCATTCATTCAGGAAACAAGGTGGTATTTGACTTTCTTCTCATTGGAGGCCACCACGTCCACGTGTCACCCAAACTTCCCATTATAGATTTCCTGCTGCTGTACGTTATCTTCTTGTGGGAGCCCCCTAGATCCTCCTGTCTTATTAGGGAGTAATTATTTAGTGGTCTAGCGGTGCCAGTATCTCTAACACTTTTTTTCCATCGCACATTCATATGGAGTATGGTATCCTAGAACTAAAAGTGAGTTGTGATGATGAGTCTTCCACATACAATGGTAAATATTCCATGTAGAGTGGTAAAAATTCAAATGTAGTGGTAAGTATATTTTATATCTAAAATATTTACCCGTGTACTGAAATACTTAACGCTCCATGTCTAATACTTACTACTATATATGAAATATTTATCACAATCCATCTTCGGGATACCATACACCAAAACATATTGGTGTACTATAGAAAAGTTCTCATACACGTACATATTACTGAGCTCGATATAAATGTGTGATGAAGAAATATATAGGGCACATATGTTGTGTCCAAATACCACTATGCTCCTCCACTTCCTATTCACCAAAATAATACACCAAACTACAACTGTTCCTAATCGATGGGTATAACAATTGACTAATCAAATAAGTAAAATAGTAATTTACGAAAATATATAGTTTAAATGTTTTCCTTACTTCTTTTTTTCCCTTCTCTTAATACAAGTCGGCTACCACTATTTTCTTTTCTTTTTTTGGTAAGTTGCTGCCATTCTCTCCCTCTACTTCGAACCAAGACTCTTCTTCATGTAGCTTTCCATTCTCGGGGTACGCAGATCCACCCGTGTTTGTCTACTTCCCACGAGCCATTTATGTATGCTATTTCATCCATTTTTTTGGAACCTAATACCTTTGTAGAGGCCACATCTCAACCCTGTAGGCAACTCTATGCAGAAAGAGATCGTAGCGCTTTAATGAATGATTTGTTATTTGGGATGGAGTCAAAGATATTTAATTTGGTTTGAACCCCATATAGACACGCACGGAAGGCCATGAAATTAAGTCCGCTATGATTTATGGGTAAAAGTTCTTATTCACAAGATACTACTCCGTTTGATAGAATTTATATAAGTCAATTTATTCAACTTATTTGCTCAATAAAAATTGATGCTCTTAAGAGATTTGTTTCATACTGTAATTTTGTACTGAGCGGCAGATCCCGACGACACGTATATTATTCTATTTTCTTGAGATTGTGAGATCACTGATGAGTACTAAGAAACTTCAACATTCAAAAATGGAATGATTAGATGTATTTGGACTTTCCCCTTTGAGTAGAGGCTGCAAAAATTGAAATGATTAAGTTGAGTACCCTTTTCATTGTTTGGTGGGAAGTACTATTCAAGGACTAGCTAGCTCACTCTGATTGGTCCAAGGTTTGATTTGTTGTCCAAACACGGTGCTAATTAATGGAAAAAGTTGACCTTTTTTTCTTCTTCTTTTTTGGACTACAAATTAAGCAGTTCGCACGAGGAGTATAAAGGAAAGGAAAGCACCTTTTGTTGCCCAACAAAACCTTAGAAAATTAACCAATAATATGCTTCTAAAATCTTCTCTAATCCTTTTTTGGGTGGCCCTTATCCCTTATTATTTTAGTTTATCCAATATGTCAAAACCGTTGTAGTTGCGGCCTTTTCATTCTCCACCATCGGATAAAGAAAAACACCCAAACGAGTACATTCATCTATATTATTCATAGTATTTTAATCATCTGCGAGTATTGAACTTGTTACGCTACAAAAGTACACTTTCCTCGAGAATTTTGAAGCTAAAAATCATATGCTCGTGCTTACGACATCTGAATTTCAAGAGTTATTAGTTACTCAAATCGAGACTTTATTAGATGCGTTTGATATCAGAAACTCTACTTTTGATTATTTGTTTCTATTATATTTCCGGAAAAAATTATAGTTGTTTTATGTACTTATTAGATACAAAGAAGAGGTATATAGAGGGGGGGCAGTGGGCCATAGCCTCCAATGCTCATTGAATGGTTGAAAATGGGGAATAAGCTTTGTGACATAAATGTGCCCACCCAGGGGCTAAATTAACTAAAATTCCAACCATAATGAGATTCTTCTAAAAGGGTCTAAGATGATAGTATTGGGAAAAAAAGAAAAAAAGAAGAAGAAGAAGAAGAAGAAGAAGAAGTCGGCAAAAGGGTTTTTTGTGCAGTTCTTTGCTTTGGAGCTTTTTTTTGGCATAGAGTAGTTTACTTCCAATGAGTAAACTTTTAGAAGAATCTCATTATGAAGAGCTAGCCTACATTCATTTTACTTTACAAAATGCTACTCTGTATATATAGCTGGAACTATTTCTCCTACTTAAAAGCTTAAGCTTGTAAGTTCTGATTCCGAAGATCTAATTCGCATTTTGAGTCATTGTATAAGGGGCTCTTGCTATCCTTTTGAGTTTGATTTACCACATTTTACAGTGAGTTAAGAGTTCAAGATCGTCAAAACTCTGTCTCAGCCCATTGGTCTTCGTCAGCTACCCATGTCGAAAGCCCCTACGATTTTTAGACTAGGAAAGTTACGTGCACTCATAGATCGTCAATCATCGACTCTTATATATATATACCTCATGTTAGGAGAGAATTTGCTTTAGGGGTCCGGTCAATGGAAGCCTATAAATAGAGATCTAACGTCGTCGTCCACTATATACATTATATGAGCAAACCCTAAAGTCCAACTATCTTGGTCCAAGCTAGAGTGAAAACAAAACCCGTAGTAAATAGCAGCCAATATATATGGCTGCTGTATCGAGTATTAGGGCCTCAAGTCTAATAATGGGTTTGGGTAAAAATAAAATATTATTATTTAGGCGTGCAAATTGTAATGCCAAAGTTTAAAGAGCTAATTATAAAGTGGCTTTGTAGTGGTGAAAGCTAAAATGGAGTGGAAGCATTGATTCTTTTTGTGAAGTCAAGGCCACCTACGCTAGAAATTCAAAAGCCACTTTGACTTTTATCTTTGTTACTACTAGCTTTAATTAAACAAAAGTAAAAATTCAAAATCCATTAAAGAATGTTTTAGCAAACCTTGAAAAAGTTAAAACTCACTTTAAAAGCCTGCGAAAATCACTAATCCAAAGTAGGCCTATATTCAGATCACCAATTTATGAGGTGCTTTCAAGAAACTAATTTTCAATAATTCGGTCCCGCGACTAGTTCACGCACACTTTGACTAATATCGAAATCTTGAAATTAATGGTTGATAGCGAGAGTAAAACCATTAATTTACTCTCCAACTGGTTGTATTCCGTATGGATTAGAAGCTCTTCTTTCTAAAGATAGGCCCCTGTTACTTCTTGTTCCTCCATGATCTTATAGAAAAAAACACAATTTCGCAATAAATCCGATCGATGATGATGATAGGATTTACCCTAATTATTGGTTGTTTTCCATTTGATAAGGGTATTAGCCCTTAGGATTGAACTACTAATCCCAAGGGACTAACAATACTTTGTTTGGTAACCCAAAATGGGTTGGGACTGTTAGTCCAATGGACTACTAAAGTGGGCTTTAGGAGGTATACACAATACCCTCTCACACTTGGTATTGATAATTCAATCCCAACACAAGCCATGCAAAATTACTTTCCTATTGTTGTTTAAACCAACTAATGACCGATCCCTCCTCCCTGTTACAGATTTTAGTTCTTGTTTTTTTGGGTTCCATTAAACGCAAAAAAATAGCTAACACCATATAGATTAGGTTTGCTACTATTACTAGTATATAGATTAGGTTTGCTACTAATTGTTTGGTATTTTCGAAATTTCCATCTGCGTAATAATTTTTTTCCAAAAGTATTTTTTTGATGTTGTGATAGTTTCTAGAAAATTGGTTTGATCCGGAAAATATTCATTTGGGTTTGAGTTGGTTTGATTAGGTATTGAATAAATCAAATTGCATAAGGGTAAAAATGAAAATGTATACTATCAATCCAATTCTATCACATGTGAAACAAACATGATATTAATAATCTCATTGCCAATTTCAATTCTAATCTCATGTCCTTACAAATCTCAACCATCTATTACTGTTATCAAACGAGACATTAGGGACCTATAATATGAGGATTCTTGTTGTTAAAGAAACAATCTACAAAGTTCACGCCTATTAGCTTTTCAACTCAAGACGAACTTTACTAAATAAGTAAATTATTATTTTTTTAAATGGCCTCCAACTCTCATAAGGGAATTGAATGTTCCACATTGTCGTCCACTGGCCTCCACAAAAAACACATAAAAAAAAAGTCCAACTTTCTCTTCTGAGGGCTAGTTTAATAGTCATATACCTGAATAAAATGACTTTTCTTTGATGTTGACAAACCAAGCCATACCTAGAGAAGAATAAAGAGAGAGTACCATTTGTTCAAGGAAAGTTCAAAACAAGCCATGTCTAGTCTAGAGAAGAATCAGTTTAACAAAAAAAGTCTAGAGAAGAATAAAGAGAGAACCATTTGTTCAAGGAAACTGCAAGTTCTTCACCACTCGCAAGCTTACATCCCAATAATCCCACGACAATATGATCTTGGGATTACTAGAGAATTTGTCCGGTCGTCAATTTCAAGGCCCCAGACTTAGTCGAGATGCATTATATTGTGACACTGACTAGTATGTTAGCAGCATAGTATTGTAGCATCATCTGGATTTTTCAAGTTTGTATCCCACTTCTGCTTCAACTTTTTTTTTTTTTTTTGAAGATGACTTCTGCTTCTGCTTCAACTTGAAGCAGCTAAAAATGTCATGTCATTTTGTCAAACAAACAAAACAAAAGTAGAACAAAAGAGTGGATATACAAAATCAATATTTACGCGGTCTACATAAATAGATAAACCTGGCATGGGTGGCTTAAACTTAAAACTACCCAACTTACCAAACATGGACCCCTGCGACTTGACCTGGGACATAGCCAACTCGAAATGACCATTCAAAACGAATCAGACTTCACAAACCAAACATCAATAGCACTTTTAAACTCAGAAGCCAATCACAAGGTCGTAGTAATGCAAAAGAAAGTGCTGCTACAATCATGATTAGAGCACATGCCTGTCTTGTTTTTCCAACAACTTAACTGAACTTAATGTACAAGAGAAACGGGTGAGAAAAAAGGATTTGAATCACAAGTTACACTAGAAAGGGAAAAGGAAAAACAATATAGAAGTACAAGGTACTGTGTGGTTCTAGTATACATGCTTTTGAAGAATTCCCCTCCAATAACTACTGCCAGCCCTAGTAGAAAATGTCTGGTGCATCTGAAAGAGCAGCAAACCCACACGATTTCGACTCTGGTGGAGCAGAAAACCAGCATTCAGGTTTGAAGCTCAATAGCATAACGAGCACATGCATATGCTGAAGATTCTGACCTGAGACTGCGTTTTTGGATAAAGAACTGGCCGAGGTATCTTTAAAGGAAAGGAAAATGATAAGGAAATGGAAAATAACTTCTTCACCTCATTACCAACCTATCTTTTTCCTTTCCAGCCGTAAACCCACCACAAGTAAGCGATCCAAACACAGCGTAAAAGAATGGCATCCAAAGCATGATTACAAGAGACTCTGGATCTGAGATTCAGTTAACAGCTATTTGTTGTCAAACAGACACCTGCGGATAGTCGTGGCAAAATGTCCAACCTTTTGCGGATGGAAGACCACAGCACATATCCCAAAACAAACAGCAGCAGCAGCAATTACAAAGACAAGACGATGAGATGCCAAATATTTGTTAGTAGTAAATACACGACTGCAGGACATTCTGGGCCTTTCCTTTATTAGGTTCATCCTCGTTACCGCCTCTCTACTCAAAAGTGGTAAACTTAAACTCTGGTCTTGAGAATTTGATCCTGCTCTAGCATCCAAATTGCCTCTCTTTGTTGCCTCCATTTCCTGCAATTACAAAAGCCACTATACTTTAACAGAAAGAAAATAATATCTGACTTAAAGGAGTAACTTTGCTACAAGTTCAACGTTTGCGGGCATCTTTGCCCCCTTGCCCTTTTGTATTTTTTTGACAAGGCACGTGAACACCATTTTATATATAACCTATTTACTGAACCAAACACTAAAAGAGAGTCAAGTCTAGCATCACATGAAGCCAAAACAAAAACAATAACAGCATAAGTGAAACCAGGTGTCATAGTTATGTTTCAAGGCACGCTCCAAATGTAAAATAACAGAAAATGAACCAGACAGCTGAACCCAATCAAAATGAAACTTAATCAATCAAAGTTAGAAAGCATAACAAAAATGTAGACAAACTTATTAATACAATGCTCAAACACGACCCCAACAATAGGAAGAAGTGTAATATAAATTTAAAAAGCTGATCAAAATACACACACACACACACACACATTTAAAAAAATTTGAATTACATTTACGTAAATAAATCATGATTCCTAAGCATCCTAACTTCAAAGTTCACCAATAACGAGAAATGAGTAAATTTTAATATGCGATATAATGGCACAGTCCTCTTAACAAAATGATGTTCGTACTATCTTGCTAAATCACGCAGAAGGTCAGTAAACAAAACCACTCATGAAGAAAAACATCAGTTTTAAGCAAATATAGAAACATCATTCTTTTATGTCATTTCTGCACAACTACTCATATTCTCACCTGATCAGAACATGTAATGGAGAGCATGTCAGCTTGAGAACTTCTGCATAAGCTGTCCCGTTTTTGGACAAGATTTCCAGAATGCAGAACAGAATCCCCATTCGGCTGAAGTCTCTGACAAAGGATGTCTCTCGCATGTTCCAAATTGCCCTGAAGTAACTTCATATCGGAATCAGCAATGCCATAAGCCAACTTGTTTAACTTGGTATGATCCATCAGAGTCGTTATATAATGTAAAACTCTCTCCAATATGCTCGTGGACTTATTGTCTATTAGAAAGGTCAATAACCTATTGAATCTTCCTATCTGAGACAAAGTTAAGATGTGTTCTAGATCTTCCAATGCAGGCTTCCTGAGTAACCAAGCTGTATCTATGATAAATTGAGAGAATGCAGGTTGTCTTCGAACAGAAACCTCACATTCATGAGATGAAGAACTAGATGATTCAAATCTGTGCTCCATAATCTTCATTTCAGAACAAATTTCTTTGGTCCCGATGACAATTGGAATGAAGTTGGATAGGCCGGATTCATTCTCAACCTACAACAGAAGGTAAAACAGAACTCTTCAGGAGTTGAGTAGAGGACAATTTCTCCCATGCTGTGAAATGCAATTATAATCAACACTTTGGATCTAACTGTATTGACGAATTTGAAAGAGAAATGATATGTCTATTGTCTACATCTAACGCAAAAATCTTCACAAGTCTGCCTTCTTCACCAAAAAGGCAAAAAGTTTATGTAACTCCATTCTAGATAACAAGTCGACAGGCCAAACCAACATATTACCGGACATAGGAAAAATGAAAAAAAAAGATCTAACTAGTAGTTAAGATACAATAATTACTATATTCCTTATCATATCAAGTTCCAAACATTTAGATCTTTCTTCAAGGCATCTCAAGTAAAAAGGTGTGCACGAGGCTGTGCAAGATGTACCACAGTGGGTATAGACCACAAAATTAGGAAAATCCACACAAAAGACTTCATCTTTTACTACCACAGCGGGTATATACCAAAGACGATGTACCCACAGGCTAGGATGCCTTTTTCCATAAAGCCACAAGAATTTTGTGTGTTTCTGGTACGGTCTTTCAAGGGGCTGGAAGCCGAACAATAATCGAAGCAAGGAAAGCACCTTTTTGCGATGAATATCACAAGTACAACCAAACTTAGTGCCTGAGAATCTGTCGAAACAAGCATAGCATAATAATCCATACAACATCTAGTGCAGAATCTGCCCACTGTGAACTGTGCAAAAAAAAAAATAGTGCAAGCAAAATCAATCTACTTAAAATGCGTTCATTACAGCATAAATCTGTTAAAGGGAAAAATAATGTCCAGTGCAGGACACCTTTATAGTCGTTGCAAATTTACTCATTCTGGGAGCATCTCACACAGATAATGGTACTTTTAGTATGAGATTAGCGGAGGAACAAAAAAATTGAAGACAACAATGTGAAAAAGTAGCTCAAATCCAACCTCAATAAAAGCGGGACCATAAAGATCTGGTTCAGAATGAGGGACATATATCTTCAATAACTGATGATCAGAACTAGCAGTGACCCCTTCACTGTCACCAGACTCGCCACACATAGATGGAACACAATAATCACATCTTAGATACTTCCCAGCAAAAGAAACAAGAAACCTGCCATCGAGATCCCAGTCAGGAATATGTCGATCTGAGAAGAATAAATTGACAACATAACCAGAATGCAAAAATGGCACTCTAGCATGTAGATGCCAGGGCTGGATGGGAGAGTAATAATATATGCTTTAGATATCTGAATGCTGAGTTTTAAAATAATTTGGAAATATGAAGCAAGGTACAAAGAATAACATAATACTGGAGAACCTCATAGGGTTCGAGCAAGGTGAAATTAGAAGATGATAGACGCCAAAAAATTTAAGAATCTGACACATGCATAATCAATCTTTCTTAAATCACGAACTGTTCCTTTCCTACAGGTACTTTATTTTCAATCAAAGAGCCACAATTCCATAATTAACCACAATGGCCAACTGCCGACATTCTTGCTCTTAATTTAGTTTGTTGGGCTGCTTTGCATGGGACCACCAACCTAGGGGGGCTGGGAGGAAGAGAGTAGAGGAAAATGACAAGTGAAACTAAGGAGCTTGACTCAAAATTCTTTGTGAACTAAATACTAGATGAGAAATATACAAATAAAGGGGGAAAATCATTACCAATGCAAAACAAACGGAATGCTGAGCCTATTTGAACAATGATCAAATCAAGGTAGCACTGCCATACCGAAATTTAGGTTGAAGTAGATTACTTCCACAAGCCAAGAACTCCATGGGCTGCCCAGCCTCAAAACATGAAGGACGAACATAGTGAAGCTTTGGGGCCCGCTCCTCCACCTTGACATTCAAGACAGAAGTTCCATCTGTATCCATTACAATGCTATGACCGCGTTAGAGAGTTTGAAAAAGCTCCAAAAAAGGCAAACCGTTCCAACTGAACAAGAAAACTTCCAAGACTAAGAACAAAATGTCACTCTCAGGAACTGAGGAAGTGCATCTACTGCACAGATACAAGTAACATACGCATCAGATTATTTTGATAAAAGAAAATTCCTTGAGAGGTCATGCTTTAATTAAAAGAGAAGCACATACTATACACAGAGGCCTCAACCTACCTCTTACCGCTCGGAAGAGCACATTGTCAATATAAACAAGAATATTGCCTCTTCCAGGTAGCATCTTCCCGGGAGCAGCAACAAAGTTTCGTATGTAAACAACAGGGTCTTCAAGTAGCTGCTTGACAGTATGTAGAACTCAAGTTAGATAATAAAGATTGCTCCAAAACATGCCCTGAGAACCTCAGGTCATAAAACATGACTTAAAACAAGTACACATACAACAAAAGCAAAGTATCATTTACAAATAATGCTGCGGGAATTTAAATACAAAACCACAGTTAATGCAAACAATTTGGGATTCAATGAACGCCTACAAAGGAGTTTCAAAGTAAACTAAGTATGCACCAAAGTTTTCCATTTGTAGCAGAAAAATAACCACGCATACATAAGCATATATTTATATAAACGCTGGTGGGATTTGTAGGAATGAGCTTACAGAAAATAAACAAGACATTACCTTAACCCACATAAAATTTGGCATAGCAATGAACACCGTCAAGATTGTACAACCAGGGCGGATATACCCCTCCAACTCAACAGGCATGCTAGCCAACCATTGAAATATCTGCATAACATTTACCTCGTGTTAATAACCTCCCAGTACCTCTGATGCAAACGAAAGTTTATTCTTTTCTACATACTAAACTGTAATAACAATGCTGTAAATACTTGGTGCCGGAGTCGTCTGGGGAACTCTGCAGGATTCCAATCATAAAGCTTAAATGAGATCCGACCGGTGGGGCACTACATTCAAAAAGAAGAAAAGGAAAAAAAAACCATTTAACAATTAGTTTCAAGTAGTTTACTCACAGGCACAGAAACATATAAACAAGCAAACTGGCAAAAGGCACCCATCGGACATACCATTGAAGAGTAAGCACTCTTATCATCACAGTAGGATGATGAGCGAGCATATTTGGACTCGTCTTTTTCTCCAACTATCTGGGCCTCACCAGATGCCCCAAAAGATCCACCACTATCGTTCTGGTTATTCTCAGAACCAGGATTTGAGCAGAGTGTAGAAATTCGTCCTTCTTCAGACTCTAGTAACGGTTCCCTTTCTGCTATTTGGTTGCTCAAGCATATGCTTTCTGTGCCAGGTAGAATTCCAATATTTCAGCAATTAATGTATAAGTAAATGTAAATGGATGTAACAGGGTGAGTTTGCATTATCATGTTTGGCAAACTGCTTAATAATAGCTCCAATAACGTTAAACAATATGTGAACTGCCTCTCGAGCAAAGCTACTAAAAGGACATCATCTTCCCCAAGTCAACATATCTAAGACTAGGAAGTTACTTAAAAAAGCTACAAATCCAAGAGTAGGAAACCATGACAAAATAACATAGGTATTTTTCTGCAATACCTTTTCCATTTTCATTTTCACAAGCTTCATCATCAGCCAATACAAGCCCATGAGGTTCCCTTTCACCTGCAACTCTGGACTCGCAAGGTTTTCTTCGGCGTCTATTATTGTGGCGTTCTAACTTTCTTCGACAACTACGTTTACCTTCATCAAAGTCCGACAAGATATGAAACCTGCCAACAAATCACCACACCAGCAAAGATAAACATCAAAATACAGAAAAACTGTCTCAATACATTTATCCCTAGAAAGAATGCACTGCCACAATGGTGCACACTATATTTTTGATGAGCTACTATGATCCTAAGAATATAAGTTAATCAAAGCAAATTCTCCAATCTTTCTATGTGCTTCACTCTTTACGATTAATAACCAGTTTCGTGTCCACGTAAGTTCGCTCTCATAAGCATGGTGTACCCAGAGAAAGAGTGGATAAACATTACATCAACAAACACGAGCAGACAAATCAGTATTTGCAGATTAGTTAAGAGGATGGTACGGAGGCACTACAGATAGAATACTAAACCTACCTCCTTCCCCCTAATAAGCTTATTTTTCAATCCCAACTATGCGGAGGCGGAGTCTAGCCTTCTCTATCCCTCCAGGGAGGAGTAAATATGATCGGCTAATTGAGTGAAAGAGATTATGTCTTTCGAGCTATGCTCATAGGGAATGCTCTGAGTAAAAGGAAATTTACCTCACATGAGGCATCTGGATATATCTGCTATTACTTACTCCTTTCTAGGGTTTCCAAAAGGACTTTGACTTTATCTCCATGGAAAACAAAGAAAGCAGAGGATCCTAGGGTGTTTTCTTAAGGAAAAGCTTTACAATCTTTGTGCCCCAATGAGAGATTCGTTCACATTGTTATTCGGCCTAAAAGGGACCTGCCAATAGAGACTGCCTTTCACGGGAAGTCATAGACAGGTAATGCTTGCTGAAGCACCATCATGGATAGGTAATAGGAATGAAAAGGATGAAGCTAAGACAAACAAAACCTTATGAAACAAGCAACATTTAATCAAGCAGAATCACCAGATTTCCTGGTGAATAAGAACCACTTCCCAGATGTTTCCACGTTATTTGTAGTCTAACAGAGCACAGGTGCTCTTTATCACCATTCAAGATTCATTCCATAAATATTCACCCATAGTTTCATTCAGTCACATAGTAGAAAATAAGGCAAATTTTCTTCTTTGTGTTTATATCTCAGAGTGTCTGGGCCAGCTTACGCGCACCTAGACTAATTCTTGGGGACCAATCCCACCGTCCACTTGTGGGGGCCGCAAATTTTCTTATTCAACTATAAATTTCACAACCTTTAGTAACCCTACAACAAAGATAGCCAATCAATCACTACTACCTAAATACCTAAATGGTTAACACCTATCTAGCTACAAGTGGTCCAGTATAAGATCATCGTTTGCACAAGGATCAACAGCTATGATATTCAGGGCCGTTCTATTGGCCAAATTAGACATTGAACTCTACTAGACTGCTACAATTCCGAAAGGACCGCGTTCTGAAATCTCAATGCAATAATGCAATTAGAGGAGGGGTCACCTATCCATTGGAAACCAATCCCAAAAATCATGCGATATAAAATAGCTTATGAGATATGTGGTATTCAAGTAAAATTGCAAATGCAAGTTGATGTTCCTGACAAGAAAGCAACCGGGGCAAATCTTTCCCCTGTCTCTAAATACACTCTTAGTATGGTGGAATTACTAATCATAAGGAGATTACATAGCGGTCCATGTCATGCTTAGAGTATCTTCCACACAGTTAGTCCCAAGCCCGAATAAAATAAGAGTAGTATGTGTTAAACACGCGACAATCAGCACGTAAAAGTCCCCGTCCCCCCCTCTTAGATCCTTTATTTCCTTATGACATGAATCCAATTATGCATACGGGGCCCTATCAAGAGTCATGCAGCTGACCCCAATTGACTTTATGACATGAATCCAATTATGAATACGAGACCCTATCAAAAGTCATGTAGCACCACCCCAATTCATAGGGAGTCTTGGGACTTAAAAGACTAGGACCGGGCGACCGGCCGGGCGACCGGCTAATCAAACATGGCTTTCTGTCATTCATTAATGACTAGCAATTCACAAAATAAGCAATAAATGTGGATCCACATCTCCTCAATTACAACTATAAAAAGCAAAACCCCAACAGCCAAACATCAAAAAAAATTCAGCTTTTACTTACTTGCCACACTGTTGACAGTATCTCTTCCTCACCCCCTCAAGCACAACAGCACTCGCATTCGCACACCTAAGACAAACCCTATGCCTCTTATGATACCCTTTCAGCTCCCCGATATCCGCCCCGCATACCGGCACCTGACACCTGGCCCCCGTCGCCTTATCCATCACCTTCACCCCCTTATCCGCCGCCCTCACGCGCTTCTTCCCGGGCAAACCCTCCTCCTCCTCCGCCTTCTCCTCGTCCAACTCGGGGCAGGCGCAGGGGACCCGGGCGATGTAATTGGGGCAGGTCAACCTCGGGTCCCGCTTTCGCACCCTGTCCAGATCGTGATCGGGATCGGGTGCAATCGGAGGAGAAGGGAGTTGGGGCTCGGCTTGGGATTGATCAAGGTTTAAGTGATCGAAGGGGTCGAGTTCGAGGCCAAAGTCGAGGAAGTCGGACCAGTCCCATGGGGAGGGGGAGGGGGAGGGGGAGGAGGTGAGGTCGGGTTGGGCTGGGAGGTGAGAGAAAGGGGTCGGTGTTGTTGCTTCCATTGAGGAGAGAGAGGGTTCGGCGGAGGGATGCTGCGGCGGAGGGTCCATGATTGTGGGGGAAAAAAGGGGAGAGAGAGTTGGTGGGTGGGTGGGTGGGTTTTGGTGGCGGTGGTTGAGGGGAGAGAGAGAGAGAGAGAGAGGGTGTGGGGGAGGAGAGAGAAAGGGGTTGCGGGAAAGGGAGGGAAGAGAGTGGACCGGAGGTGCGAAGATTCGGTTGGGGAAAATGGGGTGGTACTGACTGCGTGGAAAAATAATACTGTACAGTGCACACCTGTGGGTAATAGTAGGGGCCCACTAGGCAAATAAATGTTGTCATATGGAGGAATGAAATTTTCGGTAATGCTTCCAAACATGAACATATCATGCACATGCATTTTTATGGAGCCTATATCGGGGTTTCAAAAAATGATCCGAACCGCTCATCTTTTTTAAATATTTTTTGAAAGGTTCTTGTAAAAAATCAGCTCCAACGGATATCGATAAGGGCTTTCTCAAAAATCGTAGGGCGAATCAATCTGTTTTGCCCTACGATTTCTGAGAAAGCTATTACCGATATCCATTGGAGCTGATTTTTTACAAAAACCCTTCCAAAAATATTTTAAAAAATGTGAGTGGTTCGGATCATTTTGTGGGACCCCCATATGGGCCCCATAAAAATGTATGTGCATAATATGTGCACAAAAGTATGTGCAAGTAGCATTGTTGTGAAATTTTATGGCCCCCACCGTATGTAGTTTTGTTCTTTGTTTGTTTTTTCACAGAGGTAGTCGCCCGGAAAAAAAATAATACAGTATACAGTAATAATAATGGATCTCTAAAAAGAAAAAAAAAATTACGGCGGAGTCATGAGAATAATTTACGGCACTCAATCGTGCGTGTTCAAATGTGTTTTGAACAGTCTAAATTTTGAAAAACTATTCGAACTCTTCAAGCGAATAGTTCTTTTAAATCTAGACCATTGATTGCCGAAACAGACGACTAAGATTGCGTGGAACCGTGAATAAGTTTCTTTAAAAAAAAATGTCATTTTCTAACCAGGTTAGAATTGGTGAGAAGTAGCTACCATCCTGTTGGAAGTGCCTTAAAGCATGGATAATCCCTGGTTGAAAGAAAATAAGAAAATATGAAACAAATGTAGTGATATGAAAATTGTAAAGTAGTAGTTTTTTTAATGGAAAAGTCTAACAGAAGTTATTGAATAAAAAAAGGGTCATATCTTTGGAAAAACAAGAACAAAAATATAATGACTTCCCTTGGCACAAAGGTTGTGTTAAAAGAATTACATTCAGATGGAAGTGTTGGTATAGTACTCGTCACTTCTGTCAGGAAGTATTGCTCTGTCACGTCACACTACCGTCGGTAATCCCACCGCACGGTTCACACCTATGTTGGTACCAAAGCTAAGGTCCCACCATATAAGGGGTAGTGTTGTCTTGCTAACCTTTGTCCACTAGACGGAGGACAATAAGCATATAATATCAAACAAGTTCGAATATCAATAATACACTTTTTTTCCCCGCATAAATCTGATATCAAGATTCAGATAATCTGATATCAATATAATACACTCTCCTATTGTAGATAATTTATTATCTGCTAAGTCAGATTTATTCCTTATCTTGTATACTTCATTTCGTTTATTTTATCTTGTTCTATTTATTTGATTCTACTCTGCGGAGTGTTTTCAGTAGTGAAAAATTTGTAAATTTTTATTTGTAGTCGAAAAATTGTTAGGTGTTTCTGGTAGTGAATAAGTTGTTAGAGAAACATCAATTTGTTTCCGGTAATGAATAACTTGTTGATGGTTTGTGAGTAGAGTTACTGTAGCAAAAATAATGTTTTTTGACAACTTTTTTGTCAGTGAAAACGAGATGGTAAAATGCATAAATTTTTTGTTAATGAAAACGATATGATAAAATACGTTAAGATTTTAGTATTTTTTTGTTAGTGAAAACGGGGCCGCAGTTTTTAAAAGTATATTATTGAAAACTTGAAAGCATAAGATGCTATCTAATCCAAGATTTGATTACAAAGAAAATGAGTGAGAAAATAAATGCTTTGCTGGGAAGTGGATAGTGAAGCCATTATGACGACACTCAAGAAGACTCTGTTGTTTCTCACATTTGATTCGCAGTCTCTATCTATCGCAATAAAAAAACATACTACTGCTAAAACTCTGTGTGAAATGGTGTGATGGTTGACCGGAAATAAGCAATATATACCAGCAAAGGCTAGTTTTGGACCGACAATGGGTTGTCTTTATCTTTATTTTTAAAAAAATTGTATTGGTTAGTTTTGCGTTAAACTTTTGTAAATTATTGATTCATCTCGGCGAAAGGAATTAAAAAATTAAAAAATTATGATCGAAATTTGGTAAATTTGAAGTTTTAAATTCGCACTCAAGTTATATTAGGCTATTTTCGTCTCTCAAATTTACAACTATGTCATTACTGAAACTTAAGTTTGTCCATTGGTGTGTTTCATAGTGAAGGAAGTTTTTAATCCAATTTTTACTCAAACTTGACTAAAAATTCGAGTAAGGGCGGGAGATGCTCTTACTAGACCTTCGTTTCGTTTGGCTTAAAAATGACAAGATAAGTATATGCTTAATTTTTTGTTCAGGCATCCATTAAAAATACCATGTATGGAGTAAAAATATTAATCTTTTATTTTCTCGTCAATATTTTATTTTACTTCCACTTGTCTTGTTTCAATAGCAATGAGTGTCCACATCAACTTACATACATCTCGGCAAATTTCTTTCTAGGTTCATTATAGAAAAACCGTCAATGCCGAGACCAAAGGATTCATGAGGAAAATGCTCGTGATCTATCACGAAAAGCCTACTCCTTGAAAGTCGAACTAGTGACCTATGCTTGCAAGACATTTATCTAAAGTCCCAGCAACATAAAGGGGCCCATTACCTGTGCGATATCTTGGAGTGTAACGACCCTGAATTTTGGTCTATAAAAATTTCGTTAAAAATTTGAATTTTATTTAATTTACTTATTTTCTTTTGAGTGACTATATGTTTTCTTGTAAAATTCGTTGTAGTTAGATTTTGGTCTCAACTAGAAACCCTACTTGGCCAATTTGGTTAATTTCCAACCGACTACTTGGAGGAACCGAGCAACCTGTAGCAGGCCGAACATGAGTTCGCTACTTAGCAACCGAGCCCGTGCCTTGCCGAGCACGCATCTTCAGCACGGCTCCCGTCCCTGTTCTGCGACAGCCCTTTCCATGACCACGGACTCGTTGTCGGATCGTCTCGTTGACGGCCACCTTCCACGGCAAGTCACCTGTGACTGTCCTCTCCTGTCGATCTGACGCCCGATCGACGAAGGCGTCTTCGGCCACCCGCAGGGCGAGGCCACTGCCGACCACGGCTAGCCGCTGGTTTTGCATATTTTTCCACGTGTAAAGACGGTTATAACAAGCAATGATCATGAGCGCACATGGGTATGCCAGCTCAGCCCTAAAAACGGTTACCAGATCTATTTGGTGACGTCATGATGACACTGCCTGACCTGTGCAAGGCACGTGTTAGTGCTTGAAGATCAAGTGAAGAGATTCTATAAATACCTAGCAGTGAAAACCCTAGAGAGGTACATGCTACTACATACTCTCTGATAATCTTCTGCCTACTCTCTCTACACATTACTCATCCTCACGCCGGAGGGCCTTGCCGGGACAACCCCCGGCCTGGCCTTTAGTCGTGCGCTCATCGTGCAGGCTGCGTGGAGAAGGCGAGGAGACCACTGAATCAACGAAGGAAGGACTCGAGTCGGAAGAGAGGGGCCACACACAACCAACTTACCTAGTTACTAGTTGGACCTTTTGAAACCCTTGGACCTTTTGAACCTTTGCCTTTACCCTTTGGTCCATAATGATTAGGGTAATTTTTGTCCATTGGATAATAAACTTTTTATAAAAAGTACATGTAGTCTTTTCAAAATTTTATTTTAAAGGTACTTGCACTCTTTTAACCAATGGTTATTAACCGCAAGGGAAACTATTATCCATTGGGTAATAACCGTTAGGAAAGTTAGTGATCATTGGATAATAGAGACTTTTGACCAAATAAAGTACCGATGTGACAAGGAAACTTTCCAATAAAGTTGATTTGACTTGTACTTTATTATTATTTTATTGGGGAGAATCCTAGTCAAACTTTTTAACCCTAGAAAATTACTTCCTTATTTCCTTTTGTTAAATTGGTTTTACTCTTTGTCCTTTGGACAATAAAAGATTAGGGGAACTATTATCCATTGGATAATAGAAACCCAATTCTTTATATTAAAGGGGTTTTGAGCAAAGTACTTGAATAGACTTTTATAATTATTTTGAAAAGTACTTTTGATTATTTTTTCTAATAAAAGTACCCTAGTAACTATTGTCCCTTGGACAATGATTGATAGGGTAATCTTTACCCATTGGTCAAAAGCCTTTTCTTTATTTTATTTGGTAAGTACATATATATATATCACATGTGTATTTTCAAAAAGGACATGTAGTCTTTTCCAAAAACTTAAATTATGATTTAAAGTACTCGTACCTTATTATCCATTGGACGATAACCGTTAGGGTATTTATTATCCATTGGGTAATAGAGTTATTCTTTCACCAAGTACATGGGTTTATTAAATTAGTCTTTTTTTCTTAAAACCCATGTGATGAAGTACCCATATTTTAATTTGAAAGTACTTATTAGCCTTAGTAGCCTTTAAGGCCTAAGATTTTCCAAAGTACTCCTTTATTATTTTGTATTGGGGTTTTTACCCAATTGGATTTATTTATTGGGGACTTGATCTTTCTAGATTACAAAGTACCCTAGTTTATTTATTTAATCAACATGTGCCTAAATTAGATTTCTTTAATAGGATTTGGATTTAGAAAATCTTGTACCTTTGTACTTTTCTTATTCTTTCTTGCATTTATATTTATATATATATATATATATATATATATATATATATACATGTGTGTGTAGTGTACTAGGGAGAGAGAGAGAGAGGGAGAGAGACCCGAGAGAGAGAGAGAGAGAGAGAGAGAGAGAGAGAGAGAGAGAGAGAGGAGGAAGGAGAGTAGAAGATAGGATTGTATTTCCTTGATCTTTCTCATCTTTTCAAAATCCTTGGTGAATCTTTCTCCTAACCAAACATAACTCCCATTTGTACTTCTAGGATTTGTTCAAACCAAATCTTGTACCCCTTGTCTCCTATCCTTCCAACAAATCTCCCATAAATCCCATCCTTGGTACAAACTAGCCTTGCAAGCTACCTATATAGGCCTAAGTCTTTTTATGCCTAATGACAACCTATGATGGACCATTATGACATAATCCTAGCCTTTATTAGCCTTAGACCTTGACTACAAGCTAAACCTAGGTTATGACTACCTAAAAAGCCTAAGATCTTAGTTGATTACATAGCCTTACACCTAAGATTTAGATTGGACAAACTATGACTTGGTTGAAAGGTTGATTTGATGACTTGATGGAGCAAAATCCATGGGAGATATAGAGAGAGAGAGGGCCAGCCATAGAGAGAGGGGGAGAGCCAAGGTTTTGCCTATAAATAGCACCCCATGTTTGCCATTCAACTCACACCTTCACCTAGCAACTTCTCTCTCCAGAAAAATTGTATTCTTTCTTTGATTCTTGTTAGTTCTTCCTTTGTTCTTGAGTAGTTCTTGAGTTCTTCAAGAAACTCAACCTAGGCCGCCACTAAACCGCCACTCGACCACCCTTCGATCCAAAAGTAGTGGTAGTATTAGTCAAGTAGAAGTTTCGAGAGAAACCTTTCTCTTTCGAAGCTACCGGAGACCACCGTAGGAAGTTACTCCGTCCGACCACCGACGTACTTTCCGTAGCCGACTACCGCCAAGAAGTAAGGTAGAGTCCCTCGTCCACTAACTCAACGTATAACGTAGAACTGTATGTTGGAAAGTATAATGTAGAACCCCTTGACCCTAACTCCACGTATAGAACCGTATGATATAAAGTAGGTTATCTTTATTTACGTACTTATCGTTTGATTAGAAGTATTCGTATTTTGATCTTTAAGATAGTTATGAGTATGCGTATATGAGTTGCTTGTATTACTTGTGGTATGTGATAAAGCATAAGTGATTTCACTCCAAAGACGTCCGTACATGTGGCGTTGTGCTTTGAATAAAGCATAAGTGATACACTCCAAAGGCGTCCGTATATGTGGCGTTATGCTATAAGTAGTGATTGAGCGTGTTAAAGTAATATAGAATTGGATGATCTTGTTAGAAAGATTCATGTCCTACCGCGGAGTCTTTGAATGTAACGAGACACGAGAACCGAGAAAGTAGAAATATGACACCTAGGGTGTAGTTAATTAAAAGAAATGTTTTCTGAGGAAGGAAATATTTTTGAAACAACATAATGACCAGTTTTGGGTGACATTATGTGAGTTGTGTGCGTGTGTAAAAGAGACATTTGAAAAGGTTTTTGAAATGTTTTGAAAACCGCAACGTGGCCGGACTTGGTAGCCCGTTGTGTGTATGAAAACTCGTAATGTGGCGGGACTTGGTAGCCCATTGCGTGGATTGTGAAAACCACAATGTGGCCGGACGTGGTAGCCCATTGTGTGGTGTGTGTTTTGTGTGTGTTCCAATGGGATCCGGGAAAAACGGAACCATTGTGAGGTTGTGTGCCAATGGGAACCCGGCGCGGCGGAACCATTGTGAGGATACTCGGGAACCCGGCGCGGCGGAACCGAGGTAGGGTGTGTGTAGCTTGGTTATCCGCGGTACGGAGCCAATGCAATTATTTTTGTGTGCCAATGGGAACCCGGCGCAGCGGAACCATTGTGAGGATACTCGGGAACCCGGCGCGGCGGAACCGAGGTAGGGTGTGTGTAGCTTGGTTATCCGCGGTACGGAGCCAATGCAAATATTTTTGTGTGCCAATGGGAACCCGGCGCGGCGGAACCGAGGTAGGGTGTGTGTAGCTTGGTTATCCGCGGTACGGAGCCAATGCAATTATTTTTGTGTGCCAATGGGAACCCGGCGCGGCGGAACCATTGTGAGGATACTCGGGAACCCGGCGCGGCGGAACCGAGGTAGGGTGTGTGTAGCTTGGTTATCCGCGGTACGGAGCCAATGCAAATATTTTTGTGTGCCAATGGGAACCCGGCGCGGCGGAACCATTGTGAGGATACTTGGGAACCCGGCGCGGCGGAACCAAGGTTGGGTGTGTATGCTTGGTTATCCGCGGTACGGAGCCAATGCAAATATTTTTGTGTGCCAATGGGAACCCGGCGCGGCGGAACCATTGTGAGGATACTTGGGAACCCGGCGCGGCGGAACCAAGGTTGGGTGTGTAGCTTGGTTATCCGCGGTACGGAGCCAATGCAAATGATTTTTAAAGTGTGTAGCTTGGTTATCCGCGGTACGGAGCCAATGCAAATGTTTTTGTGTTAAACAAATGGTTTTTTGAAAGGTTGTTTTGTAAGTGAAAATGTTGACACGGTCTACGATGAGTCGCGTAGAAGAAACTCTGAAATCTTGGACACCAACGATAGTTGATTAACGAATGTGGATGTGTCATTGATTGTTAACTACGTATATATACTTATCATGTGGAAATTGATGTGTTATTTCCTATTGTTTATAAGTTATGGGTTAGCGGGTATGAGATTACTCTGCTGAGCTTTGTAGCTCACGGTGTTGCCTTTTGGTGACCCTGACATATTATATCGGTGGCGACGCTGGTATAATGTGTCAGACTTTGTAGATGATCAGGGTAAGCAGATCACCGTGGAGGCTTTGGAGCTGAGGAGCTGGCAAGAATAGAGGAGCTGAGGAGCTGTAGTTAGGAACCTTAGAACCCCTTCATTTGTGTAAAATATTGAACTCTTGTGAGAGTATTTGTTGTAATAAGAGCCAGACTCCATTTGATGTTATCAATAAAATGTTCTTTTAACGTACCCAAAATTCAGGGCGTTATAGATTTTTATCAATAAATTGTCTTCTTAACGTACCCAAAATTCGGGGCGTTACATGGAGTACCTCTCATCTCTACACAGGTTGAAGTATGAGGATTGTATACAGCTTAAGGAAAGAACCCAACAAAGATAGCAAGTTGGCCAAATAGAAACCTCTCTTTTGGGGGTAGAGCTCTTCTGATCCAGTCTGTTCTCTTCAGCATGCAAACTTTCTGGTGCTCTTTGTTTATTCTCCCTCAGAAAGTCATTAAAGAAGTGGAAGCTTTACTCAGAGCATTTCTTTGGTCAGGGCTTAATCTAAAGAAGGCTAGGGCTAAAGTGAAGTGGATGGATGTTTGTACTCCGAAAGCAGAGGGTGGATTGGGTTTCAAATCTCTGAAAATGTGGAACAAAGCCTCCATGTTAAGACACCTATGGTCTTTAAGCAAAAAGGAAGATACTTTATGGGTCCAATGGGTGCATAGCTATATCATCAAACATCACAACATCTAGTACATGCCTATCCCCATCGAATGTTCTTGGACAATTAGGAAACTTATGAAGTTAAGAGATTTGGGCCAGCTCTATGTTAAACACACTATAGGCAATGGCAAGTCTACCTTCCTTTGGCTGGACAATTGGCACCCAAAAGGCCCTCTGTATAAACTCTTTGATGATAGAACTGTGTCCAGGCTTGGCTCATCCCTTTATGACAAAGTCAGTTCTGTAATTGAGCATGGTGCTTGGCATTGGCTTAGACCACGCAATAGGGTCATTCAGCTGATCCAATCCTCCACCCCTACCTCTCTTCTTCCTCTCGGGGACAGTAAGGATGTGGTCACTTGGACTTGTTCCCCTTCAGGTAGCTATTCAACTAAACATACTTGGGAAGCTATCAGAAACAAGAATCCTAAGGTAATCTGGTCTTCTCTTGTTTGGTTTTCTCAAAATGTTCCGAAATGGGCTTTTATCTTGTGGATTGCTTGCCTTCACAAGCTGCTCACCAGAGATAGACTAAAGCGATGGGGTATGCCTATTGACCCTCATTGTATCTTATGCTTGCGACATGATGAAACTGCCAATCACCTTTTCTTTGAATGCTCCTACTCTAGTCATATTTGGCAGTCTATATTGACCAAGTTTCAAACTATTAGAAGTTCTGGGAACTTTGATATGAAACTGAATTGGATTTTGGCTCACTGCAAAAGTAACTCATTTCGAGCTATTCTTATCAAGCTGTCCTTCGCTGTAGTAGTATACCACATTTGGCTTGAGAGAAATTCTAGAGTATTTGGTGGAAGACTGTGGAGCTCTGAAATAGTTTTTGCTTGCTTAGAGGAAAATCTGAGGCTTCGAGTTTCTACCTGGAAACATTTTCCAAACTCAGTGGAAAATGCAAGGCTATGTCAACTTTGGAATCTTCCCATTAGAATTCTGCGAACTCCCCCTCATTAGAGTTTTGATTCTTTCCTGCAGATTGTTGTAGGTTTCCCATGTATTGGTTACCTTTGTTTCTGGGTTTTCCCATTGGTTTTCTTGGTTATTGGTTATAATCAATTACCACAAAAAAAAAAAAAACATAAAGGGGCCCAAATGTAGTAGTTTAAACTACTCGGGGCTACGAAATTCAAATCGGAAAAGACAGGGGGGTTTCACAGTAATTTATCCCAAACCCTCGAAACTTTATAGAGGGGTTTTCATACATAGGGGGCGTTTCAGCCCCGTATCTGAGAGACCCTCGAGAGATTGACCATTACTGTAAATTTTAGGGTTAGGGTTTTGCACGAACCAGCTAGGGTTTAGGGAGAGAGAGAGAAGAGAGAGAAGCATATCGATGGGAAGGTACCGAAGCAGAAGCAGAAGCCCCAGCCCGAGGCGAAGCAGCAAGCGATACGACGACCCTCGAGACTCCTCCAGGTCTCGCCGCGACCGGCGCTCCCCTGCTCCTTCTGGTCTCCTCGTTCGCAATATTTCGCTCGACGCAAGGTCCTTTTCGTAATCCCTCGATACGTATATGTATAGATTGATAGATTGGTAGATAGATATATCGAGTCGTAATCTGTTGCGTTTTGCGAACTTGGACAGTGACTTGATTTCTTGTTACATATATTAGTAGTGGAACCAAGCTATCGATTGAGTATCCGTTTTCAGGCAATCTTAACTTGCCCCGGATTTTCCCCTCAGATAGTAGAAGTCCACGGAAGCCTTGTTTTGAATAGTTGGGTGTTTACAAATGAACGAACTGAGCTTTTCATGGGCAGCTCGAGGGTTGGCAGTTATGGATTATAGACAACAATAATCAATCAAAGTTCACGAAATGGACTATAGACAACAATAATACATTTGCATGTTCATTTCCTTGAAAAGAAATATTTGATTTGCATGCTCATAATTAGCGGAAGATAACCAGCCTAAATCAATTTTTTGCTTTCCTTCAACACCTGATCGAAACATTAACAACTCCACGATGAAACCACAATAAGGAAACCAAAACAAACATGATCTAAGAAAATATCAGATAATCCCGGAGGGCAGCCTTCTGCCTCTCGAGTCCGGTTCTGGGGCTACAAGCTCCCACTCCACCACCGCCGCCGGATCAGAAGGTGGCCGTGAGATTGAGGGTTCTGATGATTCCGTCGCAAACTCCGGTGAGAACATGTGTGATTGGTAGTATCTAGTAGTGTTTAATGTTCCTCGTACAAATTTTTTGTTCAAGAAAAATACTAGAATCACTGTTGGTAGTGAATCTCGTAATTTCAGTAGAACTGTAGAAGTAGACAAGAAATCCATCGAGAATACAAACCTTTCGGATTAGCTTTTGACAAGACAAGACACGGAAGTCTCACTTTACAGATTTGAAATTTACGGGTGTGAGATTCAAATGAGATGAGAGAGAGAGGTGGAGAAAACCTTTAGGGATTAGCTTTTGACAAGACAAGACAAAAAAATATAGGTGAGAAGAGTAACATAGTTGCAGCATTTACCCCTTGCTGTCATGGAAATTTGAAGCTTAAACTTGCTAGAGAATGTGGAGGAGGTGGTGTGGCTGCTTCATGAGGCAAGTAGGATCGTTTATCAATTGCGGTCATTGGAGTTTTGGCCATTGTGAGAAGAATGCCCCCTCCCTAACCCCTTTACCAAATAAAAAACATCATCATTCATTTCGTTTTATGTAGTTGGGTTTCAATTTAACGTGAAACACTGTCTTTTAAAAAGAGGAAATCTAATGATTCTGAGTGATTCTTGCAGGCCAGAAGATCTTAGAATCCCATTTGAGCGATTTGGTGCGATAAAAGATATTTATCTACCCAAGAATTACTACACTGGGTATGCCAACTTCATCTATTTTGTACTGTTTGTTTTATTGTAACTTTGTGTTATCGGTTAGTTATTTTCTGGTTTCTGCAAAGATCTAGTTTTACATTAAAGTTCATTGCATAACCAAAGATTCAGAAATTAAAGATTTAAATCTTACGTTTAATTTTGAAAGTACCTGCCAAATAGGTGGGATTTTTTAGTTTTACCAGATTCTTATATCTCACAGTGACATTTTTGACAGTTTCATGGCTTATTGTTGTTCTGATAAATTTTTTAGGGAACCACGAGGCTTTGGATTTGTGAAGTTTCGTTATCCTGAAGATGCAGCAGATGCAAAGGAACAGTTGAACCGTACAGTTATTGGAGGACGCGAGATAAGAATTGTTTTTGCTGAAGAGAACAGGAAGACACCTCATGAAATGCGTCGGACTACACGCCCAAGGTCTGATAATGATGTAGTTTGTTTATTCTTCTGCTGTATCATCAGTTCTTTTCCTTTGGAAAACTTTATTTATCCTTAAAGCAGTTTTTGACTGTATTTGGCTTATTTTTCTGTATAGTGGAAGGGGAAGTTACAGGAGGCGAAGTCCAGTGGGGTCACCTAGACGCCGCCATCGCTGTCAGTTCATGTTTTAAACCTTTTCCATTTGTTGATATTTTTCAGATAGGTGTTGTTTATGGGCTACACATTTCTCATAGTAAAGATTTACACTTTTATATCCCTCCATTCATCTCATGACTGGAGGTTCAGTTCCATGAGACCTTTTCCCTCTGATAAATTATTGGCGTGTTTTCTATGACAGCTTACTCAGGCTCCCTTTCCCCAGCAAGAAGTGATTCAAGGTCTGGCTTCATTTCTGTAAAAGTAAACCTAATTGCATTGGTTTTTTTTTTGGGTATTCGGGATTCCGGGGCTTTCATTTCCACCTGACAAACTTCTTTGTGTTTTTCTGGAAGGTTTCATTTTAGTTCAATAATTGTTTGCTTTTCCCCTCTCTTTTTTTTTTTGGCTGTTCGTACACATACTAACTTTACCGAGAATATCAAAATACTACCTTTGTTTGTTGACGGGTTGAACATATATTTCACAATTTTGCGAACTATAATTACTGTTACCCAGAAGGGTGGTACAGTTTATATAGTTTGTGCATGTGACTTTGTTTGGTTTGGTTTGGTTTTGTGCCTCTGTATAGTTTATCTGCTTTCTGTCTTGATTTCTCTTATTTGTTTATATTATCGTAGTTTTTAATGGAAATAGTATTTGTTTCCTTAATGAGAAGATTCTAGTGTTACTTGGGAAGTATTACTATTTTTACCTTCTTTCCATTTGCCGCTGTCTGTTCTGAGTCTTGTGAGTTTGTTCCTATATTTTGATCAGAGGTTATCTGCCAGACGTGAGAAATATGAGTGCTTCTTATTCTAATATTGGTGTCCTTTTTTAATTCAAGTCTCTCTCTCTCTCTCTCTTCTTTTCTTTTTTTTCTTATGCCCTTTCATTGCTGTGATTACCCCCTTTTACACATATATTACGCTTTAGAGTGTGCTGTACATGTTCCAGTGGATTTAAATGATACGTTTCAGTGGCCTTGTTGGTGCAGATTCTAAGTGAAAAAGAGAGAAAGAATTCCGTATTAATAAAGACGGACAAAGATCATAAAGTCACGCGTGCTTGCTTACCTTTCCATCAAAGCCTCTCCTGAAGTTTCATTTCTAAACTCACCTTCATCAACAATAACCTACAATTTGCATGGGCCTTTCCTATTTATGCCTTATGGGTTGTAAAGCTTCGACCGTCTAATGGAACCAACTTGTTGATCATGGTTTGTTAAATGATTACAATCACACAAGAACTTCATTTGCTTTCTTGTTTAATTTGTTAGTTTGATATTTTGGTGTTGCATACTATCCAGTTAAAGAAAGAACATAGAGGTTGTAGTTGGCCAAAGAAAGAATCGTCTTCAAATATGGGAACTGTTAGACGTACAGTGGGTTGTTCAAGAAAAGATAGTGTGTTGTAAAAAGTTGCACAAGAGAGCTGTGAAGTTATCTGATGCTGATCAACCAGTACACCATTTTAAAGACTTAAAGTGTGTTTCGATCAAAGTATCATGTTTTTGTGCAGAAAACTCTTAAAGGTTCAGGTAAAGGTCAATTTCAACTGCTTGGCTTTTGAGGGACGTTTATGTAAATTCTCTTAATTCAAGCAACTTATTCAGTTTCTATTTTCCTAATCAAGCGTGTGCCAAATTTGCTTTTTTGGATTAGTTTATTTCTCGCCTTGTGACAAGTTTGTCTTGTGGGGAAGCCACAATGCTTATGCTTCTAGTTGGTCTTTTATATGTAGTTAGATGCATCAACTAGGCTTATTTTCTCAGTTGTACTATGTATTTAATTTTTTTGTATTCTCTCCTTGTTCATTGATACAGGGATCGCAGGGCAAGGGATGATGATTACTCTCCACGTAGATCTAGATCTGTTTCGAAATCAGTTTCGCCCCGTGATGAGAGAAATTATAGGTCAAAGATGAAGTCTCCAAGGCGTTCTAGATCCATTTCCAGGTCTCCTTCTCCACGCGATAAGAGGAATTACAGATCTGACCTCAGGTCCCCAAGCCCTAGAGTGAATGGTAAGAACCCGCATGATGAGAGGTATGATGAACAAAGCAGGTCACAGAGTCCAAGGAGAAATGCGCGGATCCCCTCGAGGTCTCCTTCTCGATCCTTAAGGTACTTACCATTTCCAAATAAAGTCTTGGATGGATGATAACTATATGACAATCACCCAATGTGGTGGAACTCTTGTCTACTCATATTGAGGTTTTGATCTGCATACGGGGCTTGCGTAATGACTTTATTTTTATGTTTCTGAGATGCAAACTTCTAGAAATGGTTTATATGTGATACCATGGCCTTCAGGCTTAAGCACAAAAATTCCAGCAGTCAAGAATTGAGAGTTAAGTAACAGGGGCTTGGTGTTCGTGGCACGCATGGGACTCTTGCCATAAGCTTCAAATGTGCCGAGTTTAGTACAACAAATTGCCCAAAAAGAAATTGATTCTTTACATTTTTTAAGCAAATTATATCTATATTTCATATGGTATTGACATACATTTATACACATGTACACATGTATGCAATATTCTGTGAGGCTTTCATTGAGCTTGAAAATTTGAAGGCATAATATTTCATGACGTCATCCACAATTGACCTCTCTATTATTTCCTGCCATTCTTCTCACATGATCTATTGTTTAGATTGCTACAAGGTAGACAGCAATGCCGAAGTTCTACCAGAGGGTCTTGTTTCCTATTTAATCTCTACTTTCAAGTTTTTTACTTAATTTGGTTTAGTTTTTGGTTTTTTACCGTTACACGCTTCAATGTTTATGCACTGTAACCTCTCCTGATGTCAATGATCAGTACCCTCTGTGACATATTGTTGTAGTCATGATTATAAATTGGCTGACTCGCATTCATACACATCCATGCGGTATCTTTATAATCATTTGTGCTTCAAGGCTTCGTCCTTTGGATTGATTTGGGTAACCTCTCATGTGATCAATACTGTTTATGCACGTATTAACCACGCACACGAGCGTGCCTCCTGTTTGGTGCTGAAGGGATATGTCGTTCTAGCATAGTGGATTAGAGAAGTTCTGTACTCTCCCTAATTCATTTGTTTTTCTGTGCAGTCCTCGCTGATGGATGTTTGACTTGCGTTTCTGTTGTCCTATGGCCCTGTCCCTCCAGAGTGTGCTCCTTATAAATTAAAGCTAGATGACTACCTTATATGTAGAACTTGAATTTAGTTGACTTGACATGTTACGAATGATGTTATTGCCGTTTCGTCTTTGTCTTTGTTAGACGAACCCTTGTTATGTTTCAAGGAGTTTATGATTTTCGTATTTAGCAGTTTGTATCGTTGAATTTGTTGTTATGGTTCCCGACTACTCTAAGCAGTTTCTAATTATGCAAAATGCATGCTGAACCCTATTTTGTTCTTCGAGTTCATATATGTTGATTCACTTTGCAATCCATCCAAGCATTTTGGCATGTTTTGTGCCGGGTCTCTCTATTTTTATTTTGTAGTTGCGATTTTTGAAACTGCTGGTGTGCGAACCGGTCGTTTAATTGGTTTTGAAACTGCAGTTATGATTTTCTAGAAGCAGGGGAGGTTGTGGAGACTTGACTTGACGATCTTAAGATAAATGAAATTTTTGTAATTGGTAAGTGAGGTTCGCAATTTTTTTCCTTGTTTGGAATTATGACGCAGAGCCTATAAAAAGATTTACAGACCTTTGCAATCTGAGAATTTGATGTTAATTGAAAATACAAAAAACACGACAATTGAAACCGTAACGATGGTTACAGTATCTGGAAAGTCTCCTTCAATTTTGCCTGATGAACGTGAATCAGTGCATTTATAAATTCATGTTCCTTATCAAACACAATTCATTCTGCTTATCTAACCAAAAAAGAGAGTTCACTCCATTTCCTTATTTCCCATGTATTTACTTTGATTTTCTTTTCTCTCCGCGAATTCAAATCTCCAAAGGCATCAATACACAGACATGCGACGGTGCAACCTCAAAATGGATCGAGATGAGAAAAAAAGGAAGAGAGAACATGAATATTTCAACAAGGAATGGAGTATTTTATCGATATTTGTGATGGGAAATAAATGTCGTCTCAGGAAGCATTTCTCAAGGACAATATGCGCCAATAAGACCGTCGTCGGGTTAAAAACCCATCAAAAAAGTGAACAATTGCTCATTACAGTTTAGCCAAAATTATTACGCGCATTGGAATCGGGTTGGCATCTTCCAGTCACTTCAAGGGACATGCTTTCTCAAACTCTTTCTGCTCTTTGCGACATAGTTCAAACTCATTGGTATGGTAGTACATGCAACCAACATAAGCATCCATCTCCTTTGTGCAACTTTGATGAAGGTCTTTCAACCTGTGCGACCAAATTTCATATAATTGAGAAATGTCCAAAGTGAAACACAAGCTTTGGGCGATATTGATGCAAAAACCTGTTCAGCTTGTATAATCAACAAAATGTTTAGTTCCACACTAATTACAGTCTAGTATACCAAATGCAGTTTGACTACAAGGTCATCGACTAGCAAGAAAAAATAGTCAGACCAGATAGGCTGGAGAACTGAAAAACTATGATGTAAAATTAAAACGTTGAGCTCATAGGCAAGCTTCAGGATGCAAGCCTGGTGCCAAAAATCTAATACCAAACTTCTGATAGAAGGGTTAAATCTCCCTACAGTCCTGAAAAAAAAAGTGTGAGCACAAAAGGTTTACACTAGACAATTCCTGAACAGGTTTGCAACGGTAATCTCACTTGGATCCTCCATTGTCGATTTGGAATATGTCTGGCTAACACCGTTTAGCATTTGATACCCCTACCCCAACCGCTCTTCTTTCCAGCGTGCAGCAAAATGCAATTATGTGGGCCGACCGGCAGGTAGAGCTTCATTAAGTCGTAATGTAAATTGACCTGGTCGCTCATCTTCCAACACAGAGAGAGAGAGAGAGAGAGAGAGAGAGAGAGAGAGAGAGAGAGAGAGAGAGAGAGAGAGAGAGAGAGAGATGGACAATTGAAGTCCAGGAGGAGAATTAAGTTGTTTGGAGAAGAAGATGAGACGGGCACATAGACTGAGGCCGAGGCAGGTACAAATGGAGGATACCCATAGGTGGTGGACGTGCTCAGCTAAGCCTATGTCGAGTGAAGAACAACCAATATGGCTAGGTCTTGAGTGGATGAATTTCCGTTTGACCAAAAAAAAAAAAAGGGTCTTGAGTGGATGCCCTCAAGTGTCCGTGTCAGGGGCCAAGGCACTGCATGCATTTGCCTGAACTTGCCCTGGAATGTTTTACCCCGCAGAAAGTGCATAAGATGTATAGGAATTGAAGTGGTGGCCGGACCATACGCCACATCAGGGGATGACATGTGGAGGCATACGGTGACAGGGAGATGACATGGGCAAGGTGTGATAACATGCATAGGTTCTCCACGAACTGGTCTGATGGAATTTCAGCCTTCCCACATCGACCTCCAAGAATAGCGGTGATTTGATCCTATCAAGTTCATTATTGAACATACTGATATCTTTCGACGGGTATGTGTTGGTATGTCAAAACGAAAACTCAACAGTTTGATAACATGTTGTTTGATAGCATTACGCTTGAGTTTTCATTCTCATTAGCAACGTTAATGAAGTGAAGGAGACAAGGAATACGTTATCATTCTGCCGTTGAATTCAACCATAATACTAGCAAAAAAAATGAAAGTAAAGTACAAGTTAGATTGGCATTGCAGAAGGGCTCAAATAGGACTAGACACGCGGTCTGGTTGACAGGCAGGTTTCATTTTACAGACCCCGCAATATAAAGAAAAGGCTGAGACTTGCTGGAACCACGAGCCAAAGAAATGCTTACTGATCTGATACCTAAACACAAAGAGAAATGCAGCGCATCTATACTGTAGAACTTGGACAAATCAACCAAATTACGGGTTCATTAAACGTTACTGAGAAGACACAAGATAGGAGTCTATAAAACAATTGGAACAACTTGGATTACAACAAGATAACTCGAGAAAGAAAGAAATGAAATTGGAAGATGGGGGAATTAGCGTACCAATTACACTTCATCATTGAATATAATTAGCCAGTTCCTAAATTACCACTGAAAGCTTTCATTTTTTTTAAGTCTAAAAGCTTGTATTAGAGATTGTGCCAGGGAGAACTACCCATGAACAAGAGAAAGGAATAACTAAAAGGGAAACCAAGAAAAAAAAAAAAAAAACCGTTGACAAGAAGAAAACATAAATGCTAAAATCTTGACAAGACCCAACTCCTCCACAGGTTATTTGCCATCACAAATAATTGAGCACTGCAACATCTTCAACTCACTGCTAAAAAGCCCGCCACGTTATACTTTTCTTCACAACGCTCACCTGTTGCCTCTATCTATCTTATCTACATCTACCAACCTTTACATTCCATCTTTCTCCCAACTCCAAATGACACCCCCCAAGAAAATGCAAATCGATCCGATGTTTTGCTTCAGCAACACTCTGCACTAACATTCAACTTACTATCTCCACTTGTAGGTAACACAGACAAAGGGGTAGCATGAGGCATCTCAAACCCTTCTCCTCCGACACCTAGACCTGGTTGATTCACCTCATCCTTTTGAATGACCACCATAACTTCCCCTGACCTAAATGTCCATATTCTTCCTGGCCCTCCTCACCAACAAGGCCACACCCTTCAAGCCACAATGCTGCTCCATCTCACCCTTTCTTCCAACTCAGCTTCAAGAAAAGTCAACCCCTACTGTCTACTTGCAATGAGTGTATTTGTTCAATGCTTTCATGGGATACCTTCAATTTGAATTTCAACCATCAAATTAAACCAAGATCTTACCAAGTGAAATGTGTGCTATAGCTAAAAATTACCCGTAGAGAAGGCAAAAAACTAGCAGGGACGAGAAAAGCTTTCCTTATGATATATACAAAATAAATGATCAGATCCTTAACAAGTCAAAGTGGGTCCATTCAATCATGTCTTTAATGTATAAGAAATTTCGACACTCAGTTGGAAACATCTCAATCTATTCAGGAACCTAAAAGATGGCCTCTATATAGAGGATATGTTATTCTGAGACTTTTTGGTTGTACATGTAGAAGTGAACAAAAACTTGTCCAACTACGAAATACTTAGCTCCATGAAAAATCATAAAATGCCACCACAAATGCATAATTAATCCTCCACAAATCCCTTAAAATGGACACTTCTTCAACATTCCAATATCATCTTTCTTCACATTACAGCAAGTGAATGATCACCCAATTTTAACCACCATATCCATTATGAATCGGTTGTCA
This sequence comes from Rhododendron vialii, assembly GCF_030253575.1. Taxonomy (NCBI): domain Eukaryota; kingdom Viridiplantae; phylum Streptophyta; class Magnoliopsida; order Ericales; family Ericaceae; genus Rhododendron; species Rhododendron vialii. Next base: position 40,648,064 of record NC_080560.1, read on the forward strand.
TACTAAGAGATTCGTCATTACAACGCAACACATGGACAATGTCCAACCTCAAAATCTCAATCAAATTCGCACTTCATTTTTTGATAGCGACAAATCCCTACAAAGCATGGCCACTTTCAACCCAGTACCGCTGTACCCACATTGTTCTCTATTACCACTATATCTAGTCCCTCTTCTACCAAATGATTCTTATATGAATTTTCACTAGAACTCCATCTAGCTCTTACACATAGCTCAAAAACAAAGGCGTGCACACCTAGATTGCAGAATCCTCCGGTAGACTCCACTCCCACTCTCAAGGTGTCTTTCTGCTAAACTAAATGGATTAAATGGACAAAAGCTCAAGTATTCACGGATTTTCAGACAGGTCATCCTCCTCACAAACATCAATAAAATACCATTTAGCGAACACAACTTGACAATTGCCATCACCCCGTACTCCATTTAGTTTAGCGGAAATGCACCCTCAATCCTCGCTGTAATGAATCTTACTAATTCAGGATGTTTTTGAAAGGCGCTCACACACATTAGGTGCACAATCACATGCATATTCTAATTATCCGTAAACATAAATATGTATACGTATAATGCTTACAGGCTGAGGACGCAGCGAGTGACTTGCTGGCCTTTGTCGAGGCATTTCTCGGGGTTAGGGTCGTCTTTCTTGCACTTGAGAAAAGCAACGTTCTCAGCCCTGCATCTAGTCGATATGTGCTTCGCCGACGCCATCAGAACCGCCGACGTCGGGATCGGTTCTCCCTCCGGATCCACAGCGCTGGACGACGACATCTCCGGCCCCGATCAAATCGATCTCCGCCCTGGTCAGTAACAAAAACCCCAACTTTCAGCAAGATTTCAAGAACTCGTGCCGTTCGGTTAAGAAGAAATGTAGACGTAGAACTCTTTGTGAAATAGCGTAGGGCTTATTAAAGTTTTCGTTTTTCTGGTTTCCTACGAGTTCCCAGCTACCAAACAGAAAAAAATTCATCAATTGAAAGCTCTGTACCTTGATCTCTCTCTCTCTCTCTCTCCTCTCTTCCCACTTGCTCAATGCCAGCGTCAACGTGAGTAGTGAGCGCACAAGTTTGTGCTCGTGTTCATTCGATGAAAACTAACAATAAGATTGCAAAATTATGGACAATAAGATTGCGAAATTTTAATGTTCGGGAAGCTAATAGTTTATTTGATTTGGGTTTTGAGAGAGATTTTCGAGTAATGAGTTGAGAGATAAAGAAATGAAAATGAAAGTAATAATTGAAAAAAATTGATTGGGAGACTGTGCGCAAAGAGGGATTAGGTTTTGAAACACAAAATGAACTCAATGAAATAACATCTAATAAAAAAAAAAAACAATACATAGGTGTTCTTAACATATAAAAAAAACAACTAAAATTAATTTTTTAAATTTAAAAAAAAAAAAAAAACTGAAACTACAGGTGTCTTGGCTCCTATCCTTCCTAGTTTCTTCTCTGATTTGAACATGTGTTTGTTGATTAAAAACTCATTTAATAGTCAACTTAAATTTAAACAATTTTTAAAGTATGTTAAACTCTTAAATGAAGCTCGAATAACCTACCACGCGGCTCCTAAAAAAATTTAACCTACTCACAATTTACTGGTGTTCGGCTCGATTAGGATGCATTTTTGAAATTGGCGTAGTAGGTTACTCCATTTTGGAAATGTTTAATGCTCTGTTTGGAAATGGTGGAAATTTGGCGAAAATAAGAAAAAAAAAAAAAACAGAAAGTCTATATCCACTGAACGCCATGTGGGGTCCGCTCTGGGTTGTGCATGGATGATCCGAGTCGTTCAATAATTTAAAAAAAATTTGTGTGGGCATTACGAAACATCAGCTCGATCCGATATGTTTATATGCTCAAATCAAACTTCTCATCTTTCTGTACATCAGAAAATTAATCTTTCTATTTTTTCGATTTTTCAAAGATGAGAAGTTTGATCCGAGCACCTAAATACATCAAATTGAGTTGATGTTTCGAGGAGGCCACTCGGTTATTTTTTTTAATTATGGAATGACTCGGATCATCTGTGTAGAGCCCGGAATGAGTCCTACCCGACGTGCGATGACCGTATTTTTGGTACGGTGACTGTGGCGCTGCTAAAAAAAAAGGTGGGCAAAAAATGAGAGGAAAGTTTACTACTCCTATAGTACGGAGTAGCATTGGTAGTCGGTACCCCACCCCCAATAACCCTAAAATCTAAAATCGATCCCACCTCTCTCTGTCTCTCCCTGACCTCGAATCAGTCGAAGGTGTCGTGACTCCAGCGAAGATCGACTCTGATACTCTACAGTGGTACGTCTCTCTCTCTCTCTCTCTCTCTCTCTCTCTCTCTATGCACTGTGCCACTGATTGTCGACTGTATATGGGATTTTTATTTATTTTTTGCGATTCGGTGCAATTTGTGACTGTATCGTACTATCATGTAGTCTATGCTACTTTTACTTTTTTACGATATTTAACCTTCTCTGTTCATAAACCTCCCTCGATTCATTTCGCCCACAAACTCGCTCTAGGGTTTTGATTGGCGACTCTGAAGATCGAAAGGTAAGTCGAAAACAATCACTACTTTCTTTTGTCAATTCCGCGGATTCATTGAACAACATATGATTATACGGATCGTGTGTATTCCGCAGAAAAAAGTAAAGATATCTGCGATACAAGCATCGCAAAAGTGGGATATACGCATGGACATATATATATGCATACACCAGTGACCAGTGTAATTCCGTTGCTTGAGTTAGCAGTGAAGAATATTCCTTCCCCCCACACCCCCCCACCCCCCCCCCCCCCCCCCCCCCCCGCCCCTTTTTTTTTGGAGTTAATAGCAGTGATGCAAAGTATTGTCCTTTAGAATGTCTCTCTGAGTAAGTTCGCGATTTAAGGTAATGCAGTTTGCCTCGTGCCATTTTTAGGAAAAATGCAGGTGGCTGATGTTTTGTTGCCCTTTGCCAAAAAAGGCTACATTGTAAGTTTTAATAGTTTTTGGTTAGTGAATCACGCTGAAATAGTTAGGCAATTTTAGTTTTGGAGAGCACCAATAATAACCGGTGGAAGGTAGGTTGCGCTATTAATACAAAGGGCTCAGTTTATCTATTTGAGTAATTGAGTCGAGGTCTCACAATGCACTGAAACTGTTTGTAAGAATGCCTGATTTAAGGTAATAGCTTCATCAGTTCATTCTTCTTTTTTTTCTGAGTTGAGAAAGGTGTGGTTTTCGAAGGTAAATAGAGTTTAAGAATGGCCCGTCAGAGTTGAAATTATGATCTATAACATGCCTCATTAGTCGTCTGATCTCTTGTATTTTTGGGTTTACTCCTGCAGCACTATGGGTTACTGGAAGTACTACTCAAGCTAGCAGCTTGTTTGGTTACTTAAATCCACAGGGGCAGAGCCAGGATTTTTTTTAAGTGGGGTCGAATGAGTAAAAATGAATTCTACTCATATAGGTTGGGGCAAAAATGAATTTTAAAGGGGAGTCAAATGAGTAAAAATTGGGTGAAAATTATACCGATCTCTTAAAAAAATTGGGAGGCAGCAGGGTCGGCTGCCCCCCCTTGACTCTTAATGGCTCCGCCCATGTAAATCCATGTCCTGTTTCATGTATTTGTGTGACAAAGGTTTTACCGGCCTTTGCTCTACGAACTTGGTTGAGTTTATAAGGTCTGCACCATAGGAATTGGTCTTTTTTGGGGTACATTATGTCGGACATGACCACAGAAAGGGTACGGACTGACTTCACTATTAACCAAACCTAAAGCCCAGGCCAGGCTTATTATTTCGGATTTCCACTAGCGTTATTGCTGCTTCAGGTTTCCATTAGTGTTATTGCTGCTTCAGATTTATAGCCTTTCTCTTTGTTTAGTCAAATGAATGTCGCCCATAAAGATCTTGCTGATTGCTCTTCACTTAGTTACTTTTCAATAGGTAGCTCTTGTTTCCCTTTCCCTCCATTGGTTTTGTATGATGACTTGCTGCTTTGGATTGAACTCTGCATCTACTTTAATAGTTCAATGACAATCATCACACATTTGACAAAATATGATCTTGTGACGCGGTGATGTATTGTCACTCGTGTACTTGGCTTGTTATCCTTTACACCTATGTTTGCATCCTTATAGAGTTTTATGGATTTGTGGTCATGTAAGGAAATAGTTTCCGTGCGATAAATTGTTTACTAGTGTCTGATGCTAATTACTTGATATGAGACTATTACAATGTTGTAGAACATGCATTGCACTCCCACACACTCGTGCATAAAAGAAAAGCCAGTTAAAATATGGAGTATCCCTTCATAATTTCATATGCTCAAGTCTCAGCCATGAAGTCTCCAGTAAAAAAGGAAGCTCTTGAAGCCTCAGCTTGGAAGAGAAGCTTCAGAATTACCTTTTTTATGCATTAGTTGGTGTTATTTGATCTTGCGAAAACAATCTTTTGGGGTCAACAATATTTGGCTGTTCTTTAATTTTACTTTTAAATCTGCAATCTCTGTGGTAAAGTACATAGTTGTTCCCGCATTTCATGTCCTTGCTATATGTATCTGTGTCTGCTGACTTGCATCCTTTTTTCCTTATTCATATCAAGACAATGGGCCAGAAGAAGAAGTCAGCTTCGCTTTTCATCAGGCTTGTTTCTGCTGCTGGGACTGGATTCTTTTATGTGAAGAGGAAGAACCCCAAGCGGATCCAGACAAAGCTTGAGTTCCGGAAGTACGACCCGCGGGTGAATCGCCATGTTCTGTTTACCGAGGCAAAGATGAAGTGACGCAGAAAAAAGGCCCATGACAAGATCCATCTGTGCGTGTCCTATATCCTGGATCAGCATGGTGTTGCTCCTATTACTTGTAGTCCATTTTTCAATTAACCTGCCCCTAGATGCAGAAAACATAGGAGTAGTATTTTCAACCAAGGGATAGTTTCTAAATTCTCAGTGTATCGTTTGCAGTGTGACGACTTCTGTTATATTTCTTGGAAGTGCCAAACTTTGTTATCAGGAATACACGATTCACGGTAAGTATCATTCGGTTTGATTCGACACGCCAAGCAATTGGCTTGGGTACTGAACACCATCAAGCGAGATGTGTAGAACACACGGCGATATGGATATCGAGAGCCTTTTGAGGAGAGCAGTAAGATTGCATGAACTGCAAAATTTTAATCATCCACCCATTTGATGAGGTGTAGAATCTTGTAATGGGTTTAATGTCGTATATAAATTCTTATTGTAATAAGATTTCTCTCAATTTGGTTTGGCAAAATAATAGTACTACTACTTGTTATTCCGATAGAATTATAACTATATATTTTGTGTCATCTTGTATGATCGTATATCATAGGTTCCTATGAATTCGTCTCCTAAGACAAAATTAATAATGTAGTAGAGGGAGATAGAGACAAAAAAAAAAAAAAAAACAAAGAGAGGAAAATGATATTGCCAAAACTGTTTTTGTTGGTGCTAAAACTATAGTGCACAAAAGGTTTGTACCATTTGTAATGTACTACAAGATTTTTATGCGCTAGAGTTTTGATACCAACAAAAACGGTTTTGACATTATCACTATCCAAAAAAAAATCATATAGTAAGTCTAATGTTCTTAACAAGTTATTTGAATCTTTTCCGGTTTTTCCTATAAAGGGCATCCTTTATTGAATCGCATGATTTCCAATTCATCACCGAAGACAAGCTTCTTATTTAGGTTAATAGTACTCGTAGTAGTAATCAGTTTTTATTTTTTATTTTTTATGTCATATTCTAAAAGTCACGACCATCACCTAACCCTTGTGAGGGTAAAGAGCGCTCTCTCCCTCTCTCTCTTTCACACACACACTCTCTTTCCATTCGTCTTCTTTTTCCACTTACCCCAAGTAGTATTCTCATTTCTTTACTCAAATCCACCACAATTTTTATTGTAAGTGGGAAAAGACGACGAAAGAAAAGAATATGTGTGAGAGAGATTTATCCTTGCAAGGGTTAGGTGATGGTCGGACGCCTTAATATTCAAATTCAATAATCAAGTCATCAATATTTATTTCCGATATTTATAAGCCCTATCGAAGGCTATACTACTTTCTAGAGATAGAACAAACCCAAAAGCCATTAATATGTTTCAATGAACCTATGAGTTAATGAAACATTGAATGTGACTCTTTGAACGAACAAGCATACATTGAATGAGAATAAATTCTCTCCGCAAAAGTCCACTTTTCCACTTTTCCTCCAAACCAATGCAAACATGCCACGCCATTAAATTCCAAGCAAAATCTTCTCCGATTAAAAAGTGGATATTACCTGAGCAGATACGGCGCCGTTGTTCAGGTGCCAAAATTTCTACGGCTCTTTTAGGGCTCTCATTGAAAGTCTGAGAGCTAAAAATTGATTATGACTTTTTAGAAAAAAATGATCAAAAAAATAATATATTCGCAACGATTCAAACGGATTAGAAATTGGAACACTTAAGTATCTGCTATTCATTTGGTTCTATGGCTCTCTTAGGGCTCTCATTGAAAGCCTTAGAGTCAAAAAATAATTATGAACTTTTAGGATAAAATGATTAAAAAAATAAGATCTATGCACCGTTCAAACTTATTGAAAATTAGAGCACTTAATTTTTTTAGATTGTTTATATATTAAAAAATTAAGTGTTCCAATTTTTAATCCGTTTGAACAGGTGTAAAGATCTCACTTTGTTTTTATCATTTTATCTTAAAAGGTCATAATTAATTTTTGGCTCTAAAGCTTTCAATGAGAGCCCTAAGAAAGCCGTAAAACCAAATGAAGAGCAGATACTTAAGTGCTCCAATTTTCAATTCGTTTGAATCGGTGCGGAAATACTATTTTTCTAATCATTTTTATCATAAAGGGTCATAATTAATTTTTCGCTCCAGGGCTTTCAACGAGAACCCCAAGAGAGCCGTAGAATTTTTGGCACTTGAACGGCGCCGTATCTGCTCAGATAATACCCATGTTTTAATTGGTAAATGTTTGGCTTGGAGTTTAATGACGTTGGCATGTTTGCATTGGTTTGGAGGAAAAGTCCACTTTTCCTCCCCTCGCGGAGAGAATTTATTCTCACATTGAATATACAATTATGTAAATGACCCTAAATATCAATGCATACATGGAAACTAACTAACTAACAATAGGTTCATTCATGCAATGAATTTATAATGCGTGTTTATAACGTATCTAAATGCACATTCACGCAACTATAGATCCATGTGACTGACTCTTGAATGAACGGTTTTTGAATGATCCATGCCGCCCTTGATTAGGATCTATGCAAACACAGTCCAACAACAACAAATATGAGAATGTACATAAACCAAATTGTGCTTTTGTGAAATGCCATCAATGATCCAAACACAATAGTGTTTTCTAGAATATTGTTGTAGAGTCTTTTCCACCACACATTCACGTGGATCGCACCGATGTGTGGTGGAAAGAACCCAAGGAGTATTGTTTCACGAGCTCTAAATAAGCTCGGGACTCGAACAACTTACCAGGAATAAATTTGGCCTTCAATCATTTCCAAAACAAGAATACAAATTACTACTAAAGAAAAAGAGTTTGAAATATAGAGAAACGAACAAAGTGTTTTTGAAGGCAATAGGGTAGCTCAAAGTCGCAAACAACATACTCTCAAGTGCTTCAGAAACCAAATGAATTAACTACTAAATTCAAATTTTACAAGGATGGATAAACATGTTTATAGGAAAAGATCGCTATAAATATTTTGAGACATGCTGCACTGATGGGGAAAAAAATGCATCTTTCCTAATTTTGAACCAATCTGATGAATCTTTCAAATGTCGATACAAAGAATTTATAGGCGGAGTTAACTGTACGGATAATATATCCAAATCCATTTAGTCTTTAATCGTGAGGAATTAAAATCGATAAAGTTCTCCATTACTCCAAGGGTTTGGCCAAATGGTTATGAGAAAGCAATAAGTGCTCCTCTATGAGATCGCAGGTTTCATTCCCACGGAGGCCAAATATTTCAAATATTGGGGCCATTAAGGGTTATGCCCGGTCATTACCTTCATGCCCCCAGAATTAGTCAAGCACCGAGCAAGCTGGTTTAGACATCCGGTTATTAAAAAAAATATGAAAAATAAAAAGAAGGTTCTCCCCATATGTGACATTGCTCCAATCGGGTAGCTCCGATGTAACATTTCGCCTAATCTAAGATCCATAAGACACGAATCTAAATATTATTGTAATAGTTTAAGTGCTCACAACATTACCCTACTATTTAACACATTGACTTACTAATCAGAGAGGAGTCAAAATCCACAATTGGAAGGGATTGACACTCTCCTCTTTTCCCCCAATGGTGAGATTAATCATGCATCCATTATCTTTTCCTTTTTTTCCTTCCGATGTTCGGATCAACTTACGTTCATCTCGATTATTTTTCTTTTCGGTTCAGTCAATAACAGACCATCCACAATAGAACTATGAGATTCTCAAAAAATTTATATCTTGTGACCCGACTTCAAGAGGTTGCAAAATTTCGTACCCAGCATTCTGGATTACAACTCATCGGTGTTGTAACTTGAAATTACTCCAGGGGTTTTCGAGCATCCATTATCATATCTCCCTATCCCATTTTGTGATTTCTGCTGACGTGGCCCAATAGGAATAAGCCAGCGAGTTTTAATTCTTGAGACACTGTCCCCAGACTTTATTACCAAAAATAAAGTCCTGGATAGGCCGCCCAAGTTTGGTCCTTTTTGAAAGGCTCCCTCTGTAACACCACCTCATTTCCCCCTCACCACTCTCTCTCTCTCTCTCTCTCTCTCTCTCTGAGTCAGCACAGGAGCCGTGGGTTTTCACACACTCTCTCTCAATTACAAAGTCAGCATAGAAGTAGTGGGTTTTCATTGTCACTGGCACCAAGCAAGCTCCAGCAGCTCCAGCAATAGCAAGAAAGGGCATCAAATCTCTCTCTCTCTCTCTCTCTCTCTCTCTCTCTCTCTAGCAGGCTAAACTTGGTTTGCTAATCTGGGTTTTTCATCTTGAACCCTTTTACTACCTTACTGGTATTCTACAGCTTTGTCTGTACAGTTCCACCCATTTACCGCATCCACAGATATATACATGGCTCTGTGTACATTCTCTTTACCCGGGCACTTTAATCGGCCATTGACTTCAGATTTCGCCAAAAATGGTCTCCTCTCTACTCAATTTCAGCACAAACACCACCAGGTTTGGGATTTTCTCTCTCTTAGTAGAAAGTAGCAGAATTTTCTAATTTACCCAAATCATAGATTTCCTACGCTTTTCATTTTAGATTACTTTTTCCTAATGAAGCTAAATTCCTATGCTTTTCACTTAGAGATTTACCCATTGGAGAGTCATACCAAATGAAGCTTTTACTCAAAATTTTACCCAAATTTGAGTAAGGAATGGAGATACTCTTAGGAAAAGAAATTAATTTTCTTGATGTTGTATTTTTCTGTTCGACTCTGTGTGTTGATTTGGAATTTATCTTTATTCGTAACCGAATTAGGACATACTTAGGTTCCGTTTGTTTCGATGTAAAATGCTTTACAATGTAAAATATTTTTCATGTAAAATGTTTTTTTAGAAAACAAACTTTAAACTCTTATTTTTTGGTGTTTGGTTGGCACTTGAAAATATTTTCAGAAATCAACAAAATAGTGTAGAGAGAGAGAGAGGGGCTTAAACGGTGCAGAGATTTGAGAATATTGGAATTGAACGTGAGTCAGGACTGACGATCAAGGAAATTGAGTAGTGAGAATTGCAGTAGAAGGTAGCGGGTTTATTTCGGAAAATAACTTACGGAAGATTTAAGGGTAAGTCATTTTCATCCAATTGATGAAAAATGTTTTACATGTAAAATATTTTCCTAATTTTTTACACAACCGAACACCGGAAAATAGGTAAAATATTTTACCGAAAAATATTTTACACCCAAACAAACGGAGCCATAATTGAAAGATTTCTTGTGTTTTTCTACCTTTTATAGTAGAAAGTAGCAGAATTCTCTCATTAACACTAATGTTCTAAAAGTTGGCCGACCAGTCCCTGCCTTGGGACTAGGCAGTAGGCAGTAGGCAGTGGTCCAACGGCTTGATTAGGCAGCCAACTAGTTGGCGCCCATTTTTTGCCCGACTAGCGCCTACGATTTTTAGAACATTGATTAATACATATCATGGATATCCTATGCTTTTCACTTACCAAAGGAAATTAATTTTGGTGATGTTGTCCTTTTTCTGTGTTATAGATGCTGATTTGGTATTTGCCTTTTTTTGAATGCCAATTAGGACAGACGTAATTGAAAGATATGTTTGTGTTTGTACTGGGTTTTTTTCCCCCCACAGGTCAAGAAAAGCGCAGGTGGGGTTTGTGCATCACTGTCTGAGAGAGGGGATTATCATGCACAGAGGCCGCCAACGCCTCTTTTGGACACTATCAATTATCCAATCCACATGAAAAATCTGTCAATTAAGGTACCAAGTTATTGAAAAACTTAAGGACACAAAAAGGGTCATTTCATTTCATTTCAAATCAAAATAATCATAATCCCAGTTTATAACCGCAAAAATGTCATTGCCATGGCAATCTGGTGGATTTCTGTACCGGAATTTTGTTTGTAACGCTTTTTTTGACAGTTATCAAACATTTGTTGCAGGAACTGAAACAACTGGCAGATGAACTGAGGTCTGATGTAATCTTTAATGTTTCAAAGACTGGGGGTCATCTGGGTTCGAGCCTTGGTGTGGTTGAGCTCACTGTGGCTCTTCATTATGTGTTCAATGCTCCTCAGGACAGGCTATTGTGGGATGTTGGTCATCAGGTGATTGCTACTTACCTTGTGTACTTAAATAGTCAAAACAGGAAACTTTGTGGAGAGAGTAGTGCTTAATGGGGAAATTTTGTGCAGTCTTACCCACACAAGATTTTGACTGGTAGAAGAGATAAGATGCACACAATGAGACAGACAAATGGGCTGTCAGGCTTTACTAAGCGATCGGAGAGTGAGTATGATTCCTTTGGCACGGGTCATAGTTCAACCACTATCTCAGCAGGCTTAGGTAATTCTCTGTGCTGCTCTCATTGAGTCTATAAACTTAAGTTAGAACTAGAATCTCAACAAGATAGACTTGTTTAGACTTCAATTCTGTTACTGTGGTGGCTATTCATCCCGTGTTTCATGTTTCTTGGGTGCCTCGTTTCTCCTTACAGCTGTATTTTATTGGAGAAGACTATGGTTCCTTTTTTGATATTGGATTTTTTTAAAGTCCAGAAAATGATGGAGGCTTTTTGTATGTTTGCTTGTTTGTCCAATTACTTGTTTTGTATTGCTGCTGCAAAATAGGTTGGATTTTCGTATATGTCTTTCTAAATGAGATATCACTGTCATGTCATGATAATGTTTTGTATTGTTTATAAGCTAAACAAGGAGGCTTTACTCAAATTTTGCTCATTAGTTTGATAATTGACATGTTTTGGGTGGACAGGGATGGCTGTGGGAAGAGACTTGAAGGGAAAAAAGAATCATGTAGTTGCTGTTATAGGCGACGGTGCCATGACAGCAGGTCAAGCATACGAAGCCATGAACAACGCGGGTTATCTTGACTCGGACATGATTGTTATTCTTAATGACAACAAACAAGTCTCTTTGCCCACTGCAAATCTAGATGGGCCTATACCACCAGTAGGGGCTTTGAGCAGTGCTCTAAGTAGGTTACAATCAAACGGGCCGCTCAGAGAATTAAGAGAAGTCGCAAAGGTTACTGTTGTTTTACTTCACTGGAGTAACAATGGGAAACACCTCCCTATTTGGTTGCTAGTTGGAATTGGTTTTTCAAAATACTTCTCAAACAGCTCGTTTTGGAAACATTAAACAACTATCCTTTTCCATATAGTATTATCTTGATAGAAAACGATTTTCTGAGAATCTAAAGCCATCATTTTAGTGTTTTCAAAAATGGGTTCTTGTGCCAAAAGTTTCTTAAAAACAAGTTTAAAAAATTGGTCTGCCAAACGACTTTTTGGATAAGCGTTCTGGAAACCAAGTTTTGAAACAGCAACCATATAGGGATGCTTTCAGTGAACCTGATTCTATTGTGATTGGGATTTTTCAGGGAGTAACCAAGCAGCTTGGTGGGCCTATGCATGAACTGGCTGCAAAAGTTGACGAATATGCCCGTGGAATGATCAGTGGTTCAGGGTCAACCCTATTTGAAGAACTTGGGCTCTATTATATTGGTCCTGTGGATGGCCACAACTTAAATGACCTTATTTCGATTCTTAAAGAGGTTAAGAGCACTAAAACAACCGGTCCAGTCCTCATTCATGTTGTCACTGAGAAAGGCCGAGGATACCCATATGCAGAAAAAGCAGCTGACAAGTACCACGGTATATGCAAAAAGTTTCAACTTTAGAAAATCTATTGCCAAATTTAGGCTGGTTATGATGGCTGAAAGGTTATGTATTCCCATTTCCCATTGGTGTGCAGTTGATTTCAGCTGAGGAGATCACAATGTAGAATCGAGCTTTCATTTATTTTGGCAAATCTTCTCATTGGAGTTGTCTTGTAAACCATATAAAATCCATGTCACTGACATCTAATTTCCATGTCTATGTCAATGCATTTGTGTGAGAAGTAGGACAATGCCCATTTCACATGTTGTAGTTTTGACGTATATCTACACACTTTCCACCAAATACTGACAACCTTTTCAAGCTTATTTGGCACTCTTGTGGACTGTTTTTAGCATTTTCCAATTTTGAATAGTAAGTGGACCTTGTTATTGCAGGAGTGGCCAAGTTTGATCCAGCAACTGGGAAACAATTCAAAGCCAGTGCTAAAACTCAGGCTTATACGACGTACTTTGCAGAGGCTTTGATTGCAGAAGCAGAAGCAGACAAAGATATTGTCGCAATCCATGCTGCAATGGGTGGTGGAACAGGCCTGAATCTTTTCCTTCGCCGATTCCCAACACGATGCTTTGATGTTGGGATAGCAGAACAGCACGCTGTTACTTTTGCAGCCGGATTGGCCTGTGAAGGCATTAAACCTTTTTGTGCAATCTACTCATCTTTCTTGCAGAGGGCTTATGACCAGGCAAGCCAACTTCCCCTCTTATTCTTTTAGATGAATACAATTGAGGGTTATGTTATATGAGCTTCGTACATGTGTTGGTTGTGGTCATGTGTCTAGGCCTCAGATTTGTTTATTTTCATGTTTCCAAGGACATGGAGACATCAAAGTCTTTAATTTCTTATAATTGCACGTATAAGATACGGCTCTGTTGGGATAGATGCGACTTTCAAATGAAAGGATTGTTGTGACTATGCAGCTGTGAATGGCTCAAATCTAGATTTGATAGTTTACCTATGAATTACGACATTGAGTTTGGGAGTTTTATCGTGATGGATTAATCTACATAAGGATCCCAAAATACATTTGTACAAACCTCTAATCGGTTTTGCACTTTATTTCATGAGCTAAATGTCGCTAAAGCTCCTATACTGTTTGGGTGTTGCACAATTTATTGCTTGATGTGAAATCCACATCTTTCCAAATGAAGCTAAAGTTTTATGCGTATGGACATGGCAAACTCAATCTTGTAGACATACTTTGTTGGATGAATGTTAGGTACACATGGGTACTTACATACATTTAGCCATTTAGGCAATTAACATATATCGAGATCATTACAAAGTTGTGCCCAACATTGAGCTCTAATTTTTCCTTTGAAATTTTCTTGGTTTATACCACAGGTTGTGCATGATGTCGATTTGCAGAAGTTGCCTGTGAGATTTGCGATGGACAGAGCTGGGCTAGTTGGAGCAGATGGTCCTACACATTGTGGTTCTTTTGATGTCACTTACATGGCATGCCTACCAAACATGATAGTAATGGCTCCTTCCGATGAGGCTGAGCTTTTCCACATGGTTGCAACTGCTGCTGCCATTGACGACAGACCAAGTTGTTTCCGCTACCCAAGAGGAAACGGGGTGGGTGTTGAGCTGCCACCAGGAAACAAAGGCATTCCTCTTGAGGTATGGCTGAACCTATATTCCAGTTGTTTTCTCCGTAGACCCTGTTTGTTTAATAGGACTGTTAGTGAAGCAGATATAAATTATGGTAGGATAAGTAATGCTATCAGATGAATACTGAGGGGATTAATAATGCTACATCCCCAAGGTATTGTGTGTCCCATGTTTTGTGTGATTTTAATCAGATTCTTAATCTTGGTTGCAAAATTTTCAATCACACATGTGGTTCCCTTCAATATGTAATCCAATCTGATGCTCTAATCTGAGCAAACAAACTGGGCCTCAAGATATGAGATAACCCGTGTTTCGTGGATATCATCAGACATGTCTACAAAGATGCAAAAGGTCCAGCCAAATGTGTGATATGTGGTCCCTTGGATTTCTAGTTCGGACAACCAAACGGGGCCTCAGTGAAAGGAAAAAAAAATCACGAGCATTTGAAAAGGCAAAGTTATATGTATGAATTGGGACTTTTGCTACAGGTTGGGAAAGGCCGTATATTGATAGAAGGGGAGAGAGTAGCACTGTTGGGGTATGGATCAGCTGTTCAAAGCTGTTTGGCTGCAGCTGCCTTGGCAGAAGCCCGTGGTTTACAGTTAACAGTCGCAGATGCCCGCTTCTGTAAGCCATTGGACCATGCTCTTATTCGCGCCCTAGCAAAGTCACATGAGGTCTTGATTACAGTAGAAGAAGGAGCAATTGGGGGGTTTGGGTCTCACGTTGTTCAGTTCCTTGCCCTAGATGGACTTCTTGATGGCACAGTAAAGGTACGAAGTTATGAGATCTTGAATCCAAATTATGGTTTTTAACTTCTTATTATAGTCTTGTGTCATGGTTCAACTTCTTGGTGAATACAAAAGTTTTAGACTACTGTTGTTTCCACCAGAATCTGTTGGTTGCAGTGGTCAAAATCAATTGCACATAGCACTTCCAGTTCCAAACTCTAGTACCATCAATGTGGAACCATCTTTCTCATGTTCTCTCAAAGTTGGTTCTTCTCCGAAAAGTTTCCAGAGAACAAATTCTGAAAACCCTCAACGAAACAAGGACCTGCTTGATATATTTTTAGGATTACTAGAACCTGTTTTCGGGATTTTTTTGTGTTGAAGGCAACGATTACGATATGCACACCGTAGGTGTTTGCTTTCAACCGCACTTTCTGGAAAGTGTTATGCAAACTGTATTTCAAATTTGCAACCAAATATTTTTCTGCTCTTTTCAAGAAATGGATCCAGATAGCTTTTTCTTATTTCTGCAGCCAAACAGGAGCTTAGGCTTTCTACACATTATTTGCTAGTAATTTATATGCGTTCTGTTAATAACCGTGAACAAGATAAATGGAAAGTTCAAAACCTCAGCTCCAGGTAGCTTATTTTGCGTCTTTTTGAAATTCATTTTGCAGTGGAGGCCACTGGTTCTTCCCGACCGGTACATTGAGCACGGTTCACCGGCTGACCAACTGGCAGAAGCTGGTCTTACACCATCTCATATTGCAGCAACTGTATTCAATATGCTCGGACAAACAAGAGAGGCTCTGGAACTCATGTCATAGAAAGAAACGGTGGGGATTTCAGCTCTCTCAACAATGTACAAATACAGTGGCTGTAAGAATTCTGATATATTTTTTTTTCCCATTTCCATTCTTTGGTAGCATATTGTAGCCTCACTGAATAGATGCAGGGGCGGCCCTTGGGCACAAGGCCAGCAGACCGCAGCCTAGGTCCCCACTTTTCGGCCCAAAATTAGTGCCCCAAACCAAAATATGTAATGAATAATGTATGCAGCTCAAAGTTGAACAAGGTCAAGTGGTAGGAGCAACAGATGAAAAGCCACAATTGTACTCACGATTGAATAATGCCTCAAGAGTGCCTCACAATTGTTTGTATGATTCGCGTCAAGTTAGTGTTGGCGACTGAGGCATGTGTTATAAAGATAAAGGGTCCCCATCTTGTAGTTTCGCCTCGGGTCCCAAAAATCTCTGGGCCAGCCCTGAAGAGACGACGTCAAAAAGAAGTAGCAGGATCAAAAGTGAAGCGGTTCTTGTTCTGATTAAAAGACGGCGTTCTTACCTTTCTATCGATTTAGGAAAATTACTGAGAAACTTTAGATGCTCGAATGAGGAACTTCAGTGTTAATATGATATCAGATACTGCTAATAATAAGTTTTACTACTTCTTGGGCTGAGTCAGTAGCCAATAGTGTTGCATTTATCAGGAAGGGTTGCGATACAACCGAATCAAAGGATAGATTGATTAAGAGAAACTTTCCGAAAGGGATACAGAGAGTTACGCTCTCAAAAATTCCATTTTTTCAGATAAAGGAACAGAAGGATATATCAAGTTGAGGACAGAAAAGAACATCAAGCAGACGGACCTGGGGATGCTGCGGAGAAGCTCCAGCATCTCCCCATTCCCAAGCAGACATTTTTTTGCATTTGACATTGTTGTTAGAGGGTGTTGCTTGCATGTTACATTACGTTCCATTATTGCAATTTTGATGGGGTGCCATTACGTAGTATGGTCCCATCTTAATTTCTTTTTTAGCAATGCATGATGTTTCGGGTCAGATTGCGCGCATCTCGGACTAATCTCTTCAACCCCTCCGAGCACTGTCTCTCCTCATTCCCTCTGCCTGGATCTGGGCGGTCCAAAATACGTTTGGACGGCTCGGATGGGAATTTCTCATGTTATTGACACTTGGCACATTCATGACATAAAGAGGGAGAAAGTGGGGGGATTAATTAATTTACGAAATTCCTCAGATGAATACGTGTTGTGTTGGGATGTCCAGGTGCCAATAATAAGATGCCTAGTTTTAGTGGAAAAGTGGAAAGTGCAATAACTAAAGTTTGTCGGTTGGGGGTGGGGATAATGGAAAACTCTCTCTCTCTCTCTAAATTCTTAATAATGGGTAGTGGAATCAATTGTCGGTGGGGTGGGGGTGGGGATAATGAAAAACTCTCTCTCTCTCTCTCTCTCTCTAAATTCTTAATAATGGGTAGTGGAATCAATCGTTAATAAGCAGTTCTTCATGATAATTGATTTCCCATTAAAAAAAGATAGTGGTATTGATTAGTTGATAAGATATTGATGTTCGATTCGTTAAAATCTTATTCTAATTAGTCAAAAAACATTTTTAAAAAAATTCGTAGAATCTTAAAACAGCTCAAAACTTGGATCAACATGTTCATACCTCATTTAGAAAAAGACAAAAAGAAAAAATGCCGAGCTACATAAGTCCGCTCGTGAGACTTGATTAATGCTCATTTGAGAAGACAACTATTGCTAAATAAATTAAACTTGAACATATTTTTAACTTGTTTAATTAGAACCCTAATGGACAACCCAAAAGGGAATTATCGGGGCACAACGCGTAAAGAACATCAAATTCAAGTGAAAAAAGAAAAACATCCCAACTAAGCTGACGTACCCGGGATAACTCACAACTGAATCAACCAAACGGTAACGGGAAATAAAAAAACGGGAAGTAAAGGAAAAGGAAAGCAGCTCGCAAGATACCAACTTGAAAATAGAAGAAACCAGCAAAAGCAAAACAACAAATCATCGGTTAATCGATACTACTAATTCAAAGCATATCTGATTTGTTTGTTAATAACTGTTAATTTACGATACGGCATTTCTTCCTAATCTCCCCATCCTTTCCAGTAAGCAATTCGACGGCTCCCATCTTCTCCATCGACGTATTAAACTCGAAAAAGATATCGCCTGTCGACTGCAGCTGTTTCACCATCTCCGCCGATTTTTTATCGGTGAGGAGCGCAGCGTCGGATTGGAGCAAACCCTTGTGTTGGTTAAGGATAGTGAAGAAGTGAGTGTCAAATGTGAGGGAGCTACGAGGGTCCATTTCCACAGTTGTTGAGGATTTTGCTGGATTTGGGCACTGTTTTTTCAGGGATTGGGCATAAGTTGGGTTTAGAGAAGGGTCAGAATCGCCTTTTCCAGTGAAATTGTATAGTCTGCTTGAAAATGTTGCACAATGGGCTACTCCAATGGTATGTCCACCTGGTTAAAAGAAAAACGATTCGTTATATCGGAGGGAAATGATAGAAAAGTAGGTCAAAATATTTCAAACTTTGGAGTCGATCACTGGAGATTTTTTCGATCGTTAATTTTAGGATATCCCAGAATTAGTCGAGGCTTTTGTGTTCTTAGTTTTGTTTTTGGGGCTTGGTTAATAACAATTGAACATGCAAAGCAAATCATGAAAAATATCCCATGATTGATCATATGGCTTTACCTGATAATACTACAAGATCAATGGCGCTAAGGCCTTTCTTTGCAAATACTTTCTTGAGAGTGATGAAGTCCGAAAACGGCGACGGAATGTTTCCGGCGACGTCCGACGACAAAGAAATCCTTCCATCTCTTCTTCCAGTGAGAACGTCCCATTTAGGCTGCTTAAACTGCATGCCACCAAGGAAAAAAAAAAAAAAAAAACTTGTGTAAGGTACACGAAGATAGTAGTAGTTGAATTTCATTTTTATGTGATTATATAAAAAATAGAAAATATTAGGGGTCGAAAATTTTTGTCTTTTAACTTAGATCAAATCCTAACTCCATCAGTCATCTATGGGGTCCACATCCACACAGGTCTTTTGTGCATGTTCCTCAAGTTCAATTTCTCTGCACATAAAAACACGAGTTCTTTTAAGGACTTACAGGAAAGGAAACCAAATCCCTAGCAGCCAACGCTAGAATATTAGCACAGGAAACAATGCCAGGGCAAACTTGCTCGACTTTAGCCTTGACATCATCTATCACATCGAATCCAGATAGTGTAGGGTTTGGTATTGTATCCTTCTCGGACTTGGTAGTTCCAACCGTGTCTAGCAGTATTTATGCATCGCAGCCTTGCCTCACATTAGAACAGCAAAATCTTATGTTCAATTAAAATTTGTCATGTATTTTGCACTCTCTTCTCATTTGATACGTAGAGAATTTATGATTCATGAAATGTACCTGATTAAAAACTTACGTCTATTGTCGTATCGTGCTTTCGACCAGTGTGTTTTTTTTTTTTTGTGCAATTCTGTGCGTGATTTTGGGTCAAATCCACAATATTTAACTGTTGCATCTAAGAGCTAGAAAATGGACATACTCTAACAAAACATTCATGAAAATGCATCCTAAGCAATTTAGCACCCAAACTAGGGTTCTTTTGGGCTTTGCATGTCCCTCACGCGTAGCCTCTTTTTGTACAAGCTCTTTGCTAGTCTGTCAATGCGGACTCACTACAACACGAAAGGGATATAGCGAGGATTCAATTTCCTCACCGAAGAACCTTATTTCCTCGCAAAATGTATTACATGTCCCTCACATGTAGCCTCTTTTCGTACAACCTCTTTGCTAGTTTGTCAATGTGGACTATATATATTTCCTTAACATGACCCTCACTTTGCATTCACCAAGTGATGTACGTGGGACTTGTGACCACCCATGCATCCAGACGTCTACGGGGATTCTTTACCGGAGCCTAGCCCCACCGTGGCTATGGGGTGCATCACAGATGGTATCTATTCATTTCAAGCTGAGCTTCAATATTGATCATCTTTCTTCTACATTGTCCTTGCTCTTTCTTTTAACGGACTTGGGTCTTCTTAATTAACGAACTTGGTTCTCTAATGACTTCTCCAACATAACATTTCTCTAAGTTGTTAAAATACGTAGTTGTGCTGCGACAGTTAGTTTATTTGTGGGAATTTTTTAGAAAATCTGCATTACCTAATTAAATTTTTAATGCACTTGAGAAACAACTGTAACAGTTATTGTTCTTGATCTTAATTTTAGTTGTAAATTCAACAAGAATAATCTTTTATGTTTCTTTGCCAATCGAATTGTCTATTTGGAAGCAGACTAGTCCTCTCTGCTCCCCATGTCGTTTTCGATTGGTACAGGAGGGGGTAGCCTTAAAAAGACTAAGTCAAGTCGTCCCATGACAATTAGCCAATGGAGAGTGTCATGGAATGACAAAAGGGCCCAAAGTTTCAAGAAAACAACAGGCCGGGGAACAAATTTAACTGTATTGATAAGCATATAAACTGTGATTAGGTATCCTAAATTGGATTGGTATTAATTAAGAGTTTAAGATAGTATTGGTCAAGGTTGTGAATCTCGTTCCGTACCGACCGGTACTAGTGGATTTGTATGAAACTGGTAACTTACACCTCCAATACCGCCCCAGCTCTAATACCAGGCCTTACTGGCGAGTACCGTCGATTCTGGCCGATTTCGGACGAGACGGAGGTACCGAAAATTTTGGCCAGTACCGTTCAAAACCAGATCAGATCGTGATCAAACGCATCTCGGTCAGAATCAGATCACGATCAAAGAGAGGAGGAGAGAGAGAGACGCATCCCGGTCAGAATCAGATTGCGATCAGAGAGAGAGAGAGAGAGAGAGAGAGAGAGAGAGAGCTATACCTGTGCTCTATTTTGCCATGGGTGGTTGAAGAGAGAGAGAGGGGCTCGATGGCAGGTCACGCAGGAGTAGAACGAACTGCTGGTGGAGGGATAAAAATTTGGAAACCCTAGGGCTCCGTTTGTTTGGACGTAAAATATTTTACCTATTTTCAGGTGTTTGGTTGTGTAAAAAATGAGGAAAATATTTTACATATAAAACATTTTCCATCAATTTGATGAAAATAACTTACCCATAAATCTTCCGTAAGTTATTTTCCGAAAAGAACTCGCTACCTTCTACTGCAATTCTCACTACTCAGTTTTCTTGATCGTCAGTCCTGACCCACGTTCAATTCCAATAATCTCATATCTCTCCACCGTTTAAGCTCCCCCCTCTCTCTACACTATTTTGTTGATTTCTGAAAATATTTTCAAGTGTCAACCAAACATTGAAAAATAAAAGTTTAAAATTTATTTTCTGAAAAAATATTTACATGGAAAATATTTTCCATTGAAACAAACGGAGCCTAGATGAGACAAGGCCCAATTACCCTTTTATCCTTATTTTTAAAGGGTTATTACATGTGTGATGTGTCTCTACATGGTAAGTATTTGTTCAAAAGAAAAAAGGAAAAAGACTGGCCTGGGCCTTATTTGGGAGAGGAGTTGACTGCAGAATGATTTTTATTTATTTATTTTGTGAACTTAAAATTATGTGAGCTTTTATCTTTATCTTTTTTTAATTAGAAGAGGTTTTTATAATGAGAGTGTAATTTTTGTTGTCTAATAAAAGTTTATTTTATGATGAATTGCAAGGCATGGCAAAAAAAATCGATTTATAACTATATGTAATAGCAATAGCACTAAATCCGAAAGGGTACCCAGTATTTGTCCGGTACCCGTTCCAATATATAAGAAAACCGGTATCCTAGCCGATACGGTATTCAGAACCTTGGTATTGGTATCTATATTCTTAACCCTTGTTATTAGCCAATATTAATTGAAGTCTCGGGAAGCATGGATACTACGACTATGCATACTCGATTAGGAGCAGACTGTCCAGCTAGGTGGGGAACCAGCTCCTCACTCTAGTGCTGCAGTTGATCTAGCTCACACTGGAATGCAAACGCCTCAATGAATTTCCTTTCCGGAGATGATCACTCCTCTTTCACAGTAATAGCCGAAGACTTGAAGACCTTTCATTTTCCATGCAATAAAAGTCCATGTAATAGACAGCCAATTACATATACCATGACGCAATTAAGTCCAATTTGCGTGCAATTTGGGGCATCTCAAAAGGGCATTTTTATCCATAATTGATATGAAACAACCGTGGGAAATTACCGGATAGTGGTGGGGACATAAAATAATTATAGTTCTAAAATCCCCAAAACATGATTCTGTTTGAATTTTGAGTGAGATTTTTTTAGACTAATGAGTGGAGAGAGATATATAGAAGGAGAAAATTTATAGGACAAAAGTTTATGGTTTTGGCTAGACCATTTTGCCCTCAATGAAGTGGCGTTGTTTCCAATACAAGGAGAGTTAAATGTTTGAGAAGCAAGTCAGACATGTAAAAGCTAATACTCCATTTGTCCCAAATTGCTCCTCTTTTTGAAACAGTGTATTTAAGAAAAGTAATGTATTAGCACGAATTTTCTTTCAAAATTTTTGCAGCAATTTAAAGGTCTCATTGACAAGAAAAAATTGATGCAATTTTTTTTAAAAAAAAACTCATAAATATGTTATTTTTGCGTGCAAAATGCACGGTTCCTAAAAAGGGCGAGCAATATGGGATGGAGGGAGCAATGTCGTAGCATTACTTTCTTTTTATCTTAATAATTTAACATCACCTTTTTTATCTGCATGAATTTTTTGCAAAAGTTAATAATGCCTCAATTTTTTATAGATTATTGGTTCGTATCGACAAAAGGAATTAAAAATTTTAAAAAGTCAATATAGATGATTGGTTCGTATAGACAAAAGAATTTAAAATTAAAAAATTAATTTTTTTTTATAGATTACTGGTTCGTATTGACAAAAGTTAATAATGCTTCAATTTTTTTTTATAGATTATGGGTTGTGCTACACATTTTTGTTGTGAATTGCAATACGCTAATAGATGTTTAAAGCAATGTCTATGGGGTCCTAGAACATTTATGGTGACCATAATTGACTGAAAGCTCCCAGTTCTTCCCAAATGCCATGCAGTAATTTGATATATTATTCCATCTTAATTGGCATACCCCTTGATATCGATCAATTTCGGCCACTTCTGCTAATTATTCTCATCAGTCATCCTCATTCTGACCCAGACAACTGTAGAATTTCCACAAATTGAAAACATTTGTTGTAGATATTATGGAAAGTCTAGGTACACCGCATGAAAATGCGGTGACCGTCCACCGCACGCCTATTGGGGCCCACTCCGGGCTTCAAAAAAATAGAGAAAAATATTCATAAATTTTAAAATAATATTTCATGGGACCCTATAAAAAATCAGCTGCAACGGATATTGGTAGGTATGTTTTTCGGAATTCTTAGGAACGAAACTGTTTAGTTTTGCAGTTTTGTCCCTACAAATTCAAAAAACATATCTACCGATATCCGTTGGAGCTGATTTTTTTATAGGATTCTATAAAATATTATTTTAAAATTTATGAATATTTTTTTGTATTTTTTTAAAATCCGGAGTGGGCCCTAATAGACATGCGGTGGATAGTCACTGCGAAATCCATGCGGTGGCGGTGGCCGTAGTCCTGCTCTAGATATCAAGACTATGAGTACTTCCTTGAGTGGGCCTGGGAAAAACAAAGTGACCCAAGACCGGGCCCAACATCAAGTCTACCCCTCCGTGCACGGTAAGTGAATTCCATGTTTATTGGCATATATCTTGCCCCCCAACATCAAGTCTACCCCTCTGTGCACGGTAATTTGATTCCATGTTTATCGGCATATATCTTGCCCCCCAACATCAAGTCTACCCTTCCGTGCACGGTAAGTTGATTCCATGTTTATTGGCATATATCTTGCCAACTCATTTGTGTAGCTGTTCCCTCTCGGGCCTGTGGTGGTATATGATTGTCGAGATATGGCGGTGCCAATCTCGTTGGGATGTCCGAGCCTCGGGATAAATGCCTTGTCCCTAGTTCTTTTAATCTTTGTAATGTCTTCAAAGGTTAATTAATAAAATTTCCCTTTTACTGATCAATCAAAATACAAAAAAGACAAAAGAATAATCGAATAGGATTATTAAGCCAAAACAGGAACGTATATCAAAAGGGTAAACATATCCCATGCATGAATGGCAATAGAATAAATATCCGTCGAATATGATCCCACAGAAAGCATGGTTTAGGTTGGAAACTGTCTCGCCCTCTCATTTGGGTGCCAACGTTGTTGAGATACTTCCTTATTGTTGTGATGCCTCTTGCTCCTTATTCTTTAATCTTTGTACTGATCTCCTCAAAAATTAATAAATTCTCTTTTGCCATTCAAAAAAAAAAAGAAAAGAAAAGAAAAAAGAAAGAGCAATTGAGTTACTTTTGGGTGGCTCTTCTTGCTTCTGGCCCAGGGGCTTCTAAGGGAAGAGAAGGTCTCCATTAACAAAAAAGTCTATAAATACAATTTTAAAATAGAAAACCGGATACAACCGCGTTTGGAGCCATTCGATGCATGTACCACATGTAAATTCACATTAATTGGGTAGGAAAACAGTAATTGATTTTCACACTTTATTTTTTACCCTTATGTTATATGAATTTACAAAATTAATCTTTCATTTCTATAGTTTTTCACACTTAGAAGGACAACATTATAAATTGACATCACAAGATGATAAAAAAGAGTAGTTATTAAAGGAGGCTATGAAAATCACTCCTTGGAAAATAGAGAAATTTCCAAGACATTTCCATTCTTCTATAAAACTGAGAATGGTGAAAGACATTTCCACATCTTTTGTTTGTCCAGGGTGTTTCACCTTAATAATTAAGTCAGATGATTTTTTCGTTTTATTCAATTTTTTTCATTTGTTTGTTTTTCGTCAAATTATTGTGGCTTATTGGTTGGTCCAGAAAAAAGAAATCAAAAAAACAAATACAAAATAAAATGAACCAGACGTAATTTTTTTTAAGGAAAACAAAAATATTTTAAAAAAAGTCTGTATGTTTTGCATAATTTTTGTCTTTCGTGAAAGTTTTTAAGATTTTGACCATAATTTTTTTTAGATTTCTTTCGTCTAGACGAACCAATAATTTCAAAAATTGAAGTAAAACTATCATTGACGAAAAAAATTTGAATCAAAAGGTAAACATATCCCATGTTTGTATTGAACTTCCGAGCTTAGGATAAACATGCCAATTATTAGGTACTCCCGGAGTACCATGTGGCATTTTCATGTGTACTGGTCGCACATAACATATCGTGACCACATTAATTGTGTAGGTCACTCCTTATCTCCCAACCACCCAACCAAGTGAATGATAATATTCCTTCCGAATAATTTGCCATTACGTAAATTGTTAGGGGTGGGAGTACCATGTAGGCAACATCACATAGTATTCTGGAAACGCTAAATAATTACCTAGATAAATATCCCACGGATATGATACCACAGACAACATAGAATAGACAATGACAATAGGCCAATAGCATAGCTCAGTGACGGGGCCAAGATTTTGACCCGAGGGGCCTCTAAATCGACAAATATTTTTTATCGGAACGTGTACTTATTATATTATAAAAATTTGCATTTCCAATACATATTACATTTGTACATTGAAATTATTCTAGCCTAGTGTAATTAAAGTATATATATATCAATCATTTTATTTTTTTCTTTAGGCTATTTCAAGTTTCAACAGCCACGCGCTTGTTTTTTATTTATGAAAGAAATTAAGAGATGAGAATAAAAAATAACCGGTTTTTTATCAAATCAAACCAAAATTATTAAGATCATAAGTAGTTATACACAAATAATTATCATTAATATTCAAAATCAAATATATACAAATAAAAATTTTAAAACTCGCTGCCGAGGGGCCAACATAGCTCCGCCACTGCCAATAACTCACTTCTTGCTGCCCAGAGGCCTCCAACTCTCCAAGGGAAGAGAAGGTGACCAATAGACACCGGAGTCAAGTCTATGCGGCCCCGTAATATTGATGATGATAATTGACTGAAACCTCCCAGTTCTTCCCACATGCCTGTCGATATCGATCAATATTGACGACTTCTGCAATTAAATTGTTCTCATCGGCTGTCCTCCTTAATTATGATCCACACAGCTGCAGAATTTTTCAACAAAATGGGAGTGTAAGTCATAGATATTAATTAGTACGTATACATATGCACACCGCTGCAGGATTATAACTTTTGGAATATTTAATGTGTGATGAAAATTTCAATTTATCTGAACCACGCGATTTACGTATGCGATAAAACCATGTTCCTATAAATAGTCCCCCATACAATGGAAATTTAAAGCTTTCATCCTTCTAAGAAACAACTGCCACTCCTAGCTTAATTGTCGTAAGAAACCAACCATGGCATCCGTACCTAAAAATGGTCCCAATTTCCAAGCAGTTCACTCCAGAATCATATTTGTCTTTGTTATCATCCTAATTCCATTTGTCTCTTCATCTGATTCCGCCGTTGCTCGTGCTTCTCCTGCAACTCAAACAGTTGCAAAAAATAGTGAAGCAGTCGCTCTCTTGATGTGGAAAGCTAGCCTTGACAATCAAAGCCAATCTCTCCTTTCATCATGGAATGAAAGTAGTCATTGCACTTGGGTCGGAATTGGTTGCAACGAGGCCAGTAAAGTAACAAATTTAAACCTTGACAGTATTGGTTTGAGAGGTACGCTTTCTAGTCTTAACTTCTCTTTGTTACCTCATCTAGTGAAACTAGATCTGTCAAACAACCTAATATATGGGACCATTCCCTCACCGACTGGTGGCCTTTCGAGACTCGCATAACTTAATGTGTCCAGCAATCATCTTTCGGGAATACTTCCTTCAGAAGTTGGGATGCTAAGATCTCTCATTGACATTGATTTGTCAATAAACAATCTCATAGGATCCATCCCCACATTAATAGGGAACCAAGAAAATCTCACAACATTGTACCTTCACCACAACTCTCTCTCTGGATCTATCCCTCAAGAAGTAGGAATGCTAAGATCTCTCACTAATCTTCAATTGTCAACGAATAATCTCACGGGATCAATCCCCGCTTCAATAGGGAACTTGAGACACCTCACAGCATTGTACCTTGACCACAACTCTCTCTTTGGATCTATCCCTCAAGAAGTAGGAATGCTAAGATCTCTCACCGATCTTGAATTGTCAACTAATAATCTCACGGGATCAATCCCCGCTTCAATAGGAAACTTGAGAAACCTCACAACATTGTACCTTTATGAGAATTCTCTCTCTGGATCTATCCCTCAAGAAGTAGGAATGCTAAGATCTCTCATTGATCTTGAATTGTCAACGAATAATCTCACGGGATCAATCCCCGCTTCAATAGGGAACTTGAGAAACCTCACAACATTGTACCTTTACCACAACTCTCTCTCTGGATCTATCCCTCAAGAAGTAGGAATGCTAAGATCTCTCACTGATCTTGAATTGTCAACGAATAATCTCACGGGATCAATCCCCGCTTCAATAGGGAACTTGAGAAACCTCACAACATTGTACCTTCACCACAACTCTCTCTCTGGATCTATCCCTCAAGAAGTAGGAATGCTAAGATCTCTCATTGATCTTGAATTGTCAACGAATAATCTCACGGGATCAATCCCCGCTTCAATAGGGAACTTGAGAAACCTCACAACATTGTACCTTCACCACAACTCTCTCTCCGG
Organism: Rhododendron vialii; assembly: GCF_030253575.1. Taxonomy (NCBI): domain Eukaryota; kingdom Viridiplantae; phylum Streptophyta; class Magnoliopsida; order Ericales; family Ericaceae; genus Rhododendron; species Rhododendron vialii. The sequence continues at coordinate 40,675,404 of NC_080560.1, forward strand.
ATCTATCCCTCAAGAAGTAGGAATGCTAAGATCTCTCACTGATCTTGAATTGTCAACGAATAATCTCACGAGATCAATCCCTGCTTCAATAGGGAACTTGAGAAACCTCACAACATTGTACCTTCACCATAACTCTCTCTCTGGATCTATCCCTCAAGAAGTAGGAATGCTAAGATCTCTCACTGATCTTGAATTGTCAACGAATAATCTCACGGGATCAATCCCCGCTTCAATAGGGAACTTGAGAAACCTCACAACATTGTACCTTCACCACAACTTTCTCTCTAGATCTATCCCTCAAGAAGTAGGAATGCTAAGATCTCTCAATGATCTTGCATTGTCAAGGAATACTCTTAAGAGACCAATCCCCGCTTCAATAGGGAACTCGAGAAACCTCACAACATTGTACCTTCACCATAACTTTCTCTTTGGATCTATCCCTCAAGAAGTAGGAATGCTAAGATCTCTCACCGATCTTGAATTGTCAACGAATAATCTCACGGGATCAATCCCCGCTTCAATAGGGAACTTGAGAAACCTGACAACATTGTACCTTCACCACAACTTTCTCTCTGGATCTATCACTCAAGAAGTAGGAATGCTAAGATCTCTCACTAATCTTCAATTGTCAACGAATAATCTAACGGGATCAATCCCCGCTTTAATAGGGAACTTGAGAAACCTCACAGCATTGTACCTTGACCACAACTTTCTCTCTGGATCTATCCCTCAAGAAGTAGGAATGCTAAGATCTCTCACTGATCTTGAATTGTCAGCGAATAATCTCACGGGATCAATCCCCGCTTCAATAGGGAACTTGAGAAACCTCACAACATTGTACCTTTTTAAGAATTCTCTCTTTGGATCTATCCCTCAAGCAGTAGGAATGCTAAGATCTCTCACTGATCTTGAATTGTCAACGAATAATCTCACACGATCAATCCCCGCTTTAATAGGGAACTTGAGAAACCTCACAACATTGTACCTTGATGAGAATTCTCTCTCTGGATCTATCCCTCAAGAAGTAGGAATGCTAAGATCTCTCAATGATCTTGCATTGTCAAGGAATAATCTCACGGGATCAATCCCCGCTTCAATAGGGAACTTGAGGAACCTCACAACATTGTACCTTCACCACAACTCTCTCTCTGGATCTATCCCTCAAGAAGTAGGAATGCTAAGATCTCTCATTGATCTTGAATTGTCAACGAATAATCTCATGGGATCAGTCCCCGCTTCAATAGGGAACTTGAGAAACCTCACAACATTGTACCTTTATGAGAATTCTCTCTCTGGATCTATCCCTCAAGAAGTAGGAATGCTAAGATCTCTCATTGTTCTTGAACTGTCAAGGAATAATCTGACGGGATCAATCCCCACTTCAATCGGGAACTTGAGAAACCTCCAAACTTTGTTCCTTGATGCGAACTCTCTCTCTGGATCTATCCCTCAAGAAGTAGGAATGCTAAGTTCTCTAATTACGCTTAGCATTTCAAGGAATAATCTCACGGGGTCGATCCCCGCTTCAATTGGGGACTTGGCAAGCCTCACCAGATTGATCCTTCGCGAAAACTCTCTCTGTGGATCTATTAACTAGTGAGATACCACCAGAGGTTGGGAACTTGAAAAGCTTAGTGACATTAAACCTCTTCCACTACTTGTTGTCCAGTTCAATCCCCTCTTCTTTCAAAGGGATGTCAAGTTTAACGTCGGTTGACATATCTTACAATCACTTAGAGGGTCCTCTGCCTAACACAAAAGCATTTAAAGATGCTCCATTTCAAGCACACCGAAATAACGATGGATTGTGTGGCAATAAAACTAGTTTGATGCAATGCTCACTGTAGCAGAGCGATGGAGATAAAGAAAGAAATCATAACAAAGTTGTGCTTCAGGTTGTAGTTCCTACGTTGGGAATTTTTTTTCTTATTGTTGCTATGATTTTCCTGGTTCATTGCAATAGAATGGGGGACAATGAAATTGAGCCAAATAGAGCAACTAATAGAGATTTGTTTGAGATTTGGAGCTTCGATGGAAAGCTGGTGCATGAAAACATCATCCGAGCGACAGAGGATTTCAATGACAAGCAATGCATTGGAGTAGGTGGATATGGCATTGTTTATAGAGCTGGGCTTCCGAGTGGTCGAGTTGTCGCTATAAAGAAGTTTTCATGGTTCTCAAGATGTAGAGTTGACTAATCTACGAAGTTTTATGAGTGAGATTCGTGCATAGACAGAGATACGACATCAGCATATCACAAGGCTTTTGGATTACTGTTCACATCCACAACACTCATTTTTGATTTACGAGTTCTTGGAAGGTTGGAGCTTGGACAAGAAACTAAGCTGTGAGGAAGAAGCACTAAGGTTGGATTGGGGTACGAGGATGAATGTAGTTAAAGGTTTGGTAGATGCTTTATCATATATTCATCATGTCTGTTCACCCCCGGTAATTCATCGCGATATATCAAGCAAGAATGTTATGCTAGACTTAGAAGACGTCGCTCATCTCTCCGATTTCGGAACTGCTAGATTTCTAAACCTGCACTCATCAAATTGGACGTCCTTTGCAGGCACCTTGGGATATGCTGCTCCAGGTACTTGCACAGTTCATCTTAGCTACCAATATTAGTGTCGTGTTTTTCTTTTGAACATGCTAATTCCTAGCTAAGCCACCTTTACAATCTCTTAGTAGTTTTTTCCCGTGATTTTTTTTGCCCTAATTTCTTTGTGCAGAACTTGCTTACACAATGAACGTGAATGAGAAGTTAGACGTTTACAACTTTGGAGTTTTAACACTCGAAGTTGTAATGGGGAGGCATCCAGGGGATCTCATCTCTTCTCTTTCTTCATCAACTTTGGATTCCTCGCCACCATCTTCTTATGGTATTTTCGTGAAGAATGTATTGGATAAACGGCTCCCACTGCCAAGGAATCAAGTGGAGAAAGCAGTGGTTCTTGCTGTCAAGCTAGCACTTGGGTGAATGCGCCCCAACCCGCGGTGCCGACCAACTATGCACCAAGTTTCTGCGGCTCTATCGAAACAGAAGTCGCGCCTGCAGAGCGCGTTTCTCATGATCACATTAGGACAACTACTTGATGACAATTGTCCAAATGCCTAAGTATTCATGTTGTCCCCTCATTGCTTGGGTTTTGGACCTTTGGTTCTCCAGTTTTCTACTTTGTGAGGTATGGAATTTCCTAACATTGGCTCTAAGATTTTTTTGGGTAAGTCATTGGCTCTAAAGTTTTGTATTATATTCATATTATAGCTGATCATTTCTAGCAATTGAAACTTTGCGAAATAATTTTGATTATTATACGTACTTTTAAGTATTGGCATTCAAAATGAATGAAAATAGCCACGGAAATATTACCTCGTACACCTGACGCCAACTCTAGGCCAATTTACAAAGTTCAAATTTGGGCGCAGTGTGGCGGGAATGATATAGTTTTCAATGGATCAAGATAGGGGGAAGAGAGGATCAATGCAAAGGCGGTGGCAGAATTCACAAATTATTGTCGAGCCACAGAGGAGGGAAGAAATGGAAATGGAACCAGTCAAGCAGTGGAAATACAGTGTCGGGAGAGACCACAACAGGGGACGTTGAAGATCAACATTGATGGTTCATTTATAAAGGAAACAGATAGAGGAGGAATGGGTTTTGTCGTTAGAGATCATCTGGGAAGCATTCTAAGTATGGAAGCCATTCCAATCACAAAAGCATGCTCAACTGACATGGAGGAAGCGATGGGATTTTGTATGGCAGTGACCCGTTTGCAGAATTTGGGAAGGCATAATGTTGTCTCAGAAGGTGATGCTCAGAAGATCGTTCGTATGCTGCAAGGAAGGAGCTCGATCAAGGCTGATTTGGATGTCATCATTCATGATACTTTAGCTTTATCTTGTACTCTAAACTCTTGTTCTTTTAATTTTATTCCTCCCACGTGTAATAGGATGGCTCATTTGATAGCCAAGTATGCTCTATCTCTTGTTTCTCCACTGACTTGGAATGGGGACTTTCCCACCTTGTTGGAAGCGTGTTTGAATTGAGACTTTTGTGCGATTAATAATGCTACATCCCCAAAGTATTGTGTGTCCCATGTTTTGTGCAATTTTAATCGGATACTTAATCTTGGTCGCAAAATTTTCAATCACACATATGTGGTTCCCTTCAGTATGTAATCCAAAATTCATTTGTACTAACCTCTAATTTTGCACTTTATTCATGAGCTAAATGTAGCTAAAGCTCCTATACTGTTTGGGTGTTGCACAATTTATTGCTTGATGTGAAATCCACATCATTCCAAATGAAGCTAAAGTTTTATGTGTATGGACGTGGCAAACTCAATCTCGTAGACATACTTTGTTGGATGAATGTTAGGAACACATGGGTACTTACATACACTTAGGCATTTAACATAGATCGAGATCATTACAAAGTTGTGCCCAACATTGGGCTCTAATTTTTCGTTTGAAATTTTCTTGGTTTGTACCACAGGTTGTGCATGATGTCGATTTGCAGAAGTTGCCTGTGAGATTTGCGATGGACAGAGCTGGGCTAGTTGGAGCAGATGGTCCTACACATTGTGGTTCTTTTGATGTCACTTACATGGCATGCCTACCAAACATGATAGTAATGGCTCCTTCCGATGAGGCTGAGCTTTTCCACATGGTTGCAACTGCTGCTGCCATTGACGACAGACCAAGTTGTTTCCGCTACCCAAGAGGAACTGGGTGGGTGTCGAGCTGCCACCAGGAAACAAAGGCATTCCTCTTGAGGTATGGCTGAACCTATATTCCAGTTGTTTTCTCCGTAGACCCTGTTTGTTTAATAGGACTGTTAGTGAAGCGGATATAAATTATGGTAGGATAAGTAATGCTATCGGATGAATACTGAGGGGATTAATAATGCTACATCCCCAAGGTATTGTGTGTCCCATGTTTTGTGCGATTTTAATCAGATTCTTAATCTTGGTCGCAAAATTTTCAATCACACATATGTGGTTCCCTTCAATATGTAATCTAATCCGATGCTCTAATCTGAGCAAACAAACTGGGCCTCAAGATATGAGATAACCTGTGTTTCGTGGATATCATCAAACATGTCTACAAAGATGCAAAGTCCAACCAAATGTGTGATATGTGGTCCCTTCGATTTCTGGTTCGGACAACCAAATGGGGCCTTAGTAAAAGGAAAAAAAATCATGAGCATTTGAAAAGGCAAAGTTATATGTATGAATTGGGACTTTTGCTACAGGTTGGGAAAGGCCGTATATTGATAGAAGGGGAGAGAGTAGCACTGTTAGCGTATGGATCAGCTGTTCAAAGCTGTTTGGCTGCAGCTACCTTGGCAGAAGCCCATGGTTTACAGTTAACAGTTGCAGATGCCCGCTTCTGTAAGCCATTGGACCATGCTCTTATTCGCGCCCTTGCAAAGTCACATGAGGTCTTGATTACAGTAGAAGAAGGAGCAATTGGGGGGTTTGGGTCTCACGTTGTTCAGTTCCTTGCCCTAGATGGACTTCTTGATGGCAAGGTAAAGGTACGAAGTTACGAGATCTTGAATCCAAATTATGGTTTTTAACTTCTGATTATAGTCTTGTGTCATGGTTCAACTTCTTGGTGAATACAAAAGTTTTAGACTACTGTTGTTTCCACCGGAATCTGTTTGGTTGCAGTGGTCAAAATCAATTGCACATAGCACTTCCAGTTCCTAACTCCAGTACCATCAAAAAACTCTCAGTGCTCCTAATGACTACGATATGCACACCGTAGGTGTTTGCTTTAAAACGCACTTTCTGGAAAGTGTTATGCAAACTGTATTTCAAATTTGCAACCAAATATTTTTCTGCTCTTTTCGAGAAATGGATCCAGATAGCTTTTTCTTATTTCTGCAGCCAAACAGGAGCTTAGGCTTTCTACACATTATTTGCTAATTTATATGCTTTCTGTTAATAACCGTGAACAAGATAGATGGAAAGTTCAAAACCTCAGCTCCAGGTAGCTTATTTTGCGTCTTTTTGAAATTCATTTTGAAGTGGAGGCCACTGGTTCTTCCCGTCCGGTACATTGAGCACGGTTCACCGGCTGACCAACTGGCAGAAGCTGGTCTTACACCATCTCATATTGCAGCAACTGTATTCAATATACTCGGACAAACGAGAGAGGCTCTGGAACTCATGTCATAGAAAGAAACGCGGGGATTTCTGCTCTCTCAACAATGTACAAAAACAGTGACTGTAAGAATTCTGATATTTTTTTTTTTCCCATTTCCATTCTTTGGTAGCATATTGTAGCCTCACAGAACAGATGCAGGGGCGGCCCTTGGGCACAAGGCCAGCAGACCGCGACCTAGGTCCCCACTTTTCGGCCCAAAATTAGTTCCCCAAACCAAAATATGTAATGAATAATGTATGCAGCTCAAAGTTGAACAAGGTCAAGTGGTAGGAGCAACAGATGAAAAGCCACAATTGTACTCTCACGATCAAATAATGCCGCAAGAGTGCCTCACAATTGTTTGTATGATTCGCGTCAAGTTAGCGTTGGCGACTGAGGCATAAAGATAAAGGGCCCCCATCTTTTAGTTTCACCTCGGGTCCCAAAAATCTCACGGCCAGCCCTGAAGAGACGACGTCAAAAAGAAGTAGCAGGATCAAAAGTGAAGTGGTTCTTGTTCTGATTAAAAGACGGCGTTCTTGTTACCTTTCTATCAATTTAGGAAAATTACTGAGAAACTTCATATACTCGAATGAGGAACTTCAGTGTTAATATGATATCAGATACTGCTAATAATATGCTTTACTACTTCTTGGGCAGAGTCAGTAGCCAATAGTGTTGCATTATCAGGAAGGGTTGCGATACAACCGAATCAAAGGATAGATTGATTAAGAGAGAAACTTTCCGAAAGGGATACAGAGAGTTACGCTCTAAAAAATTCCATTTTTTCAGATAAAGGAACAGAAGGATACCAAGTTGAGGACAGAAAAGAACATCAAGCAGACGGACCTGGGGATGCTGCGGAGAAGGGCCGGCTCATAAGTTTTGGAGGCCGGAAGCGAACCTCTTGAATGAGGTCTCTCTATATCTTTCATACAAAAGTGGTCTACAAAAAGTCTCATAAAAAAACCATTACAAAAGATTTACCATTACGAAATAGAAGCATATTATCCCAAAAAAAATGCAACTATTACAATATCTTAAAATTCATCATTTAAAAATTATTCTTCTCACACTTTTTGCTGCAAACGTACTAATTAAGTCTCCATAGTCCTCAACTCTTCAAGCATTTCTTTTCTCTCTCTCTTTTTTTTTATCGCCCCAGTGTTTCTAATGAGTAATTCTACCGTTTGAGTTTATTTTGTGTAAAGGAGATTCAATGCAGAAAAAAAAAAATGGGCCACACACACACACACACACACACACACACACACACACATATATATATATATATATATATATATGGATATGGATTTTAGAATGTTGGAGGCCCTCGTTTTTAACATTTTTTGGAGGCCCGAAGCACGTGCTTCCCTGGCCTACCCCTTTAGCCGGCCCTGGTCAGAAGCTCCAGCATCTCCCCATTCCCAACCAGACATTTTTTGCATTTGACATTGTTGTTAGAGGGTGTTGCTTGCATGTTACATTACGTTCCATTATTGCAATTTTGATGGGGTGCCATTACGTAGTATGGTCCTATCTTAATTACTTTTTTAGCAATGCATGATGTTCCGGGTCAGGTTGCACGGACTAATCTCTATAACCCCTTCGACAGTCGTTTCACACGTTAATGCATGAGGATTTTAAGAGAGCAAAACCCCTATGCCCCATCGCAAGACCACTTGGCTAATCCCTCGGACTATATGGTCCAATATTTTTTCTCTGTAACACCCTTTGAAGTTGGTATTGGGGTGTCCACCAAAACCAAGTAGGCAAAGGGGTGTCCGATTATGTTCTCCTTTTCTTTTACTACTTTTTTCCTTTCTCCATCAGGGTGTCCAATTATGTTATTGGAGAAGTTTTTGGTTGCAAATTGGATACCACGTAACAGTATTCAGCACCCATTTGAGCCATTTAAATGTGTTTTGGACGGTCCAAATCCGAGCACTGTCTCTCCTCTTTCCCTCTGCCTGCAGGATCTGGACGGTTCAAAACACGTTTGAACGGCTCAAATGGGAATTTCTCATGTTATTGACACTTGGCACATTCATGACATAAAGAGGGAGAAAGTGGGGGAATTAATTAATTTATGAAATTCCTCAGATGAATACGTGTTGTGTTGGGATGTCCAGGTGCCAATAATAAGATGCCTAGTTTGTCGGTGGGGATAATGAAAAACTGTCGGTGGGGTGGGAGTGGGGATAATGAAAAACTCTCTCTCTCTCTCTCTCTCTCTCTCTCTAAATTCTTAATAATGGGTAGTGGAATCAATCGTTAATAAGCAGTTCTTGAAGATAATTGATTTCCCATTAAAAAAAGATAGTGGTATTGATTAGTTGATAAGATATTGATGTTCGATTCGTTAAAATCTTATTCTAAGTTGACTTATTGTACGTAATAAAGTACTAATTAGTCAAAACACATTTTTAAAAAAATTCGTAGAATCTAAATAAAACAGCTCAAAACTTGGATCAACATGTTCATACCTCATTTAGAAAAAGGAAAAAGAAAAAAAGCCAAGCTACGTAAGTCCGCTAGTGAGACTTGATTAATGCTCATTTGAGAAGACGACTATTGCTAAATAAATTAAGCTCGAACATATTTTTAACTTGTTTAATTAGAACTCTAATGGACAACCCAAAAGGGAATTACCGGGGCACAACGCGTAAAGAACATCACCTATCAAAAAATAAAATAAAATAAAATAAACACGTGAAGAACATCAAATTCAAGTGGAAAAAGAAAAACATCCCAACCGCTGACGTATCCGGGATAACTCACAACTGAATCAACCAAACGGTAACGGGAAGTAAAGGAAAAAGAAAGCAGTTCGCAAGATACCAACTTGAAAATAGAAGAAACCAGCAAAAGCAAAACAACATTTCATAGGTCAATCGATACTACTAATTCATAGCATATCTGATTTATTTGTTAATAACTGCTAATTTACGACACGGCATTTCTTCCTGATCTCCCCATCCTTTCCGGTAAGCAATTCGACGGCTCCCATCTTCTCCATCGACTTGTTAAACTCGAAAAAGAAATCGTCTGTCGACTGCAGCTGTTTCACCATCTCCGCCAATTTTTTATCGGTGAGGAGCGCGGCGTCGGATTGGAACAAACCCTTGTGTTGGTTAAGGATAGTGAAGTAGTGAGTGTCAAATGTGAGGGAGCTACGAGGGTCCATTTCCACAGTTGTTGAGGATTTTGCTGGATTTGGGCACTGTTTTTTCAGGGATTGGGCATAAGTTGGGTTTAGAGAAGGGTCAGAATCGCCTTTTCCCGTGAAATTGTATAGCCTGTTTGAAATTGTTGCACAATGGGCTACTCCAATGGTATGTCCACCTGGTTAAAAGAAAAATGATTCGTTATATCGGAGGGACATGATAGAAAAGTAGGTCAAAATATTTCAAACTTTGGAGTCGATCACTGGAGATTTTTTTGGTCGTTAATTTCAGGGTCCCGCAATTAGTCGAGGGTGTTCTTAGTTTTGTTTTTGGGGCTTGGTTAATAACAATTGAACATGCAAAGCAAATCATGAAAAATATCCCATGATTGATCATATGCCTTTACCTGATAGTACTACAAGATCAGTGGCGCTAAGGCCTTTCTTTGCAAATATTTTCTTGAGAGTGATGAAGTCTGAAAACGGCGACGGAATGTTTCCGGCGACGTCCGACGACAAAGAAATCCTTCCATCTCTTCTTCCGGTGAGAACGTCCCATTTAGGCTGCTTAAACTGCATGCCACCAAGAAAAAAAAAAACTTGTGTAAGGCATACGAAGATATTAGTAGTTGAATGTCATTTTTGTGTGATTATATAAAAAATAGAAAATATTAGTGGTCGAAAATCTTCGTTCTTTTAACTTAGGATCAAATCCTAACCCCGCCACTCATCTATGGGGTCCACATTCACACAGGTGTTTTGTGCACGTTCTTCAAGTTTAATTTTTCTACACATAAAAATACTAAGTTTTTTTTAAGGACTTACAGGGAAGGAAACCAAATCCCTAGCAGCCAAAGCTAGAATATCAGCACAGGAAACAACGCCGGGGCAAACTTGCTCGACTTTAGCCTTGACATCATCTATCACATCGAATCCAGACAGTGTAAGGTTAGGTATCGTATCCTTCTCGGACTTGGTAGTTCCGACCGTGTCCAGCAGTACCGATGCATCGCAACCCTGCCACACATTAGAACAGCAAAATCTTATGTTCAATTAAAATTTGTCATGTATTTTGCACTCTCTTCTCATTTGATATGTAGTGAATACTTTATGATTCATGAAATGTACCAGCTGATTAAAAACTTACGTCTATAGTTGTATCGTGCTTTCAACTAGTGTGTTAATTTTTTTTTTGTGCAATTCTGTGCGTGATTTTGGATCGAATCCACAATATGTAACTGTTGCATCTAATAGCTAGAAAATGGACATACCCTGACAAAACAGTCATGAAAATGCATCCTAAGCAATTTAGCACCCAAACTAGGGTTCTTTTGGGCTTTGCTCCATGTGAGGTTCCTAACCAGCTGCTCAGCTTGTGGGCAGCTCTTCTCATAGAAATTTTTCCTCAACCCATTTGCTTCACACTCCCCTATGAGTGCTCCAAACACAACAAGCTGGCAAACCAACACAATGAAAAACATTTCTCTAGCACTCATTTTGGTTGAAATTAAGCAAAACAAACACAAAAGACATAGGGGTGGCAATAGCAAATTAATTAATTAGGAATTCCAAGTCTCTAAAACTAGACCAATGTATCCATATATAGCACACAAGCTAAAAGGACATAGGATTTTCCTTTTATAGGCAACGAAAATGATAGCCCCCATGAAATCATGAGTTCATGACCATTGTGGGGATCAGAAATATATCTAAGAACTCTTAATTTCTCCTTGATCTTAGCTTGCGGGTCTTGTCAAAGGTGGACTCATTTGTTTATCTTCCCAATGCAACTGTTATCTAGTACGTATACTGGAAGGTTTGTCCGATTGTTAACTTTAGAATTCCGGAATTAACCGAGATGCGCGCAAGCTGGCCCGAACATCCAGCTATAAAAGAAATATTAATTTTCTGAAGTGCTCATGATGAAATAAAATGATCATAGCATAGCAATTAGACATATGATTAGTAATTCCGTGATGATTATATTTCTTCATATCTAAGATTAACTAATGTACGTGATTCTAAATAACACCGACCGTTCGTAGTACCTGATACTCCTCATAGCAATTATAATTGGACGAATGCCTGCATAAAGTGTTTATCTAAATTGTCAGGATATATCCTCTAAGAATGAAAAATAGGCCGGTCCAGTTTTGACAATTTTGCAATTTTGGATTATCTCTGATCCACTTTGATGATAATTAAGAACTATTCATTTCTGTTCAGTAGTTAATGATCATAACCATTTCTAGAATTTTAGTTGAATATTCTGATATTAGAATGCAGTCATCTTTAGCGAAACATACTAGCTAGATTGGACCTCATTAATTTATTTCAACATAAACAAGTTGCGCGTAGTCACATGATGGTCGATTTCCGATCACAATTTTCGCAATTGTTGAGCTTCTCGACAATTCCTAAAAAAAATTAATGATTCCAGTTTGACCCAGAAATGTTAAAACTGGACTGATTTCGATTAAAAAAAAATTTAGAGCATTAGTACACAAAAATTGTCACTGTGGTGTTGTAGATTACATGCAGATGGGGATTTTAAAGGCTGATCAGAATACGCCTCGTGATTCATCATGCGGTAAAAACGAAAAGATTTGACGTTTCTCCATAGACTCGCAGACCTCTCCTATGGGAGCCAAGGTGTACAAAGATTGGAAAGTCTATGGTTCCCGACCCAAATCCCGATCAGAATCCCAATGTCCTGCCGGGTACACTCCGGTCACCAGACGGCCGATCCGAGCCGTCCAAAAATTCTAAAAAAAAAACTGAGTGGGCCGCCGCGGGAATAAACGGCATCCAACGTGTGTACGTAGATGGCCGATCCAAACAATCCATTTTTTTGTTTGGATCAGCCAAAAATGGAGTGTTTGGATCGGCCACTTATACACGTACGTTGGATGCCATTGATTCTCGCGATAGCCCACTCGATTTTTTTTATAGAATTTTTGGACGGCTCGGATCAGTCGTCTGGTAGCCGAAGTGGGCCCGGCGGGACGTCGGGATTCTGATTGGGATTCCTCCCGTCGGAAACTGTAGCACCACTCTACAAAGATATAGCCTAAACACATCGTTACAATGTAAAAAGCTTTGTTTAGTCCAACGGTGGCACATGCACCCACCGTCACGTTTGTCGGTGTTCAAATTGCTGGCAAAAAAAAATAAAAATAAAAATTGCTGGTTGAATCTAATCGTGGCTTACGTTGACTTTTGAGAAATTGATTTACTCCCCATAAATATCAGTCCCTGATGAAAAGGAAGAAAAAATTGTCACATGCATGTTCATTTTCATTAGAAAAAATTATCTCCAACAACCATCCTAACGTGCGAAAAAGGAAAAAAATAAAAATTTGCATCGTTCGATTTAATGGTACTTTGTTTTTTTTGTTTTTGAGAAGGATCAGAAGCTCAAAGCTATAAGATTCGAACTCAATCCGAGAGGTTGGCCTGGTGGTCAAAAACTTAAGGCCAAAGACTTAGGTTTGCTCCCTCACGTTTGAAATTTCTCAAGTACTATTAGCTCATTTGGGTTCAGTCTATGCAGAGTTTTATTCTCGTTATTATTGAGGCCTCCGCTAGTGGACGACGAGATTGGTCTCTCAGGGTTAGTCGAGGACTGCGTAAGCTAGCCAAGACACCTAGTTATATAAAAACAAGATTACGTAAGGGGGAATGACTTCGGTGTCCCTGGTCATTTTGGGGACACCGTAACTTTTGACATAACAAAACTATTATGAGTATAATCAAAACTCATTACAAGCATAACAGAACCATTGTAAAGCATAACCAAAATCATAGTAAGGCATAACTTATTTGTTATGTCTTGGTTGGGTTTAGTTACGCCTTGGTTGGTTTTTTGGATATTCCTTGGTTATGCCTTGTTTGGATTTTGTTATGCTTGTAATTGATTTTAGTTATGCTCCTAATGGTAAAGTTATACCAAAAATTACGGTGTCCCCAAAATTATCGGGGACACCATAGCATCATCCGTAGTAAGGGGGAAGTCTTCAATACACACCCCTTTAAGGTGTGTACCATATGCACCTATTATATGGTTCATATTGTGCCACCCCATAAAAAATTACTTGTAGGACCGGTCATTCATAACATTTTATTTCGTATCGTAACTTTTATACTAAAAATTCGTAACTTTTCATCAATATGATTCGTAACTTTTTAGCAATATATTCATAATATTTTAGGAATCATAATATTTTGATGTATTTCAATGAGAGTGCATATGATACACACCCAAATAAATGGTGTGTATTGTAGCACTTCCCGTAAGTAAGATTTGAACTCAATATGATATTTAGTCCCTGTCTAATAATCAATCTTAGTTGTTTATTTGCTTCTAATTAAGCAAACAACATTAATGTTTTAGAAAATTAGAGGCCGGTCCTTTTTTTTAGGTTTGTTTTGATCCCAATCCTAAATATTATTTTCGAAGCTGCGTAGGCTGGGATATGTCATGTCATAACTTTCTTGCCCTTTTTACTCCGCCTCGTTGATTCAATCCTCACCATCATCAACAAATCCTCTCTCTCTCCCTCTTCCTCTCCAACAACCACCTCCTTTCTCTACCTCTAAACCTGGCATGTTTTCGTCCATGAAGAAGTAAATTCCAAGGCATCCCCTTCATCTCTGACGACGGTAGCAGCTCCGGTGGACCGGTGTCATGTTCTGTCGCCAATGCAGATCTCTCTCTTTGTTAACCACATCATCGCTGTCCTCGTCTTCTTCGTCAATGGCGATGCTCTTCATCCTCCGGTTCATCTTCGGCATCGTGAGCTCCGGCGTCGTCAACTACGCTAGAGCATCGGCGTGATCAAACAACGAATCCGCAATCTACAATCAGTGGCTGCGAGGAAACAATCTTGAGTCGGCAATTACTATAACATTATCTTAGTCGCACCTCTGAAGCTATTAATAATACAGAACCTGTGATTCTGTGTTTCGGTACTTCAATCCGTGGGGGGAAAAAAAAAAATTTGAAGCTTATCAACTGGTACTAATAAAAAACTTGATAAAGCTTATCAACTGGTATATTGAAGCTTGCTCTAGATTCTTCGTGCACATTTAGATTTAGAAAATTATTCTGTGGTTGAATTTTTGTATTTAATATCTATTTGAATTAGGTGAGTTGTCTATGTGAATTGTGTATTTTTTTTATGTGAATTGTGTATTTTTTTATGAGAATTGTGTATTTTTCATGAGAACTGTGTATTTTTCTATGAGAACTGTGTATTATCCATGAGAAGTGTCTATAAGAATTATGTATTTTCTATGAGAACTGTGTATTTTTCTATGAGAATTGTGTATTTTTTTATGTGAACAATGTATTTTTCTATGAAAATTGTGTATTTTTCATGAGAACTGTGTATTTTTCTATGAAAACTGTGTATTGTCCATGAAAAGTGTCTATAAGAGTTGTGTATTTTTTATGAAAATTGTGTATTTTAGTATGCGGTGAAATTATGTGAACTGTGTATTTTCTATAAGAATTGTTCCAAGTTCTCATAGACTCAATTCTCATAGAGACAGTTCTTATAGACACTTCTCATGAAAATAATTCTCATAAAGATAGTTCTTATAGAAACAGTTCCCATAAAGACAGCTCTTATAGGAACAGTTCTCATAGAGTCAATTCTCATAGAAACAGTTCTCATGGAGAGTTTTCATAGCAAAGGGTATTTTTTTAATCTCACATAATTTCATATTCAATATGGATCTTGTTCAGTAGATATCGTTGTGTATTTTCTATAAGAACTGTTTATAAGTACTGTGCATTTTTCTAAGAGAACTGTTTATTTTTTATGAGAACTGTGTATTGTCCATGACAACTATCTCACAGTATTGTCCATGACAACTATCTATGAGAATTGTGTATTTTCTATTACAACGACGTATTTTCTATGAGAACTATGTATTTTAGTGTGTGCTAAGGCTATTTTAACTGTGTATTTTTCAGTTTACATAGCCATTTCACATAGTTCTCATAAAACTGACTATGAGAATTAACTATGAGAATTGACAGTTCTCATAACCAGTTCACATAGCTAAGAGTATTTTTGTCCGAAACTTATCTCGTAAAGACAGTTCTCATAGAAATGATTATCATAAGCAATTCTCATAGAAACAGTTCTCATAGCAAATGATATTTTTTTAATATTATATAATTTCATATTCAATATGGATCTTATTTAGTAGATATCGTCGAAGAGGTTCCAAAAATATAATTTTTTAAAAAAATGAATATCTACAACAAAAGATATGACTTTTTGAAATTTAAATAATATTTTAATGGTGCACCAATGCTCATGGAGCATTGGATAATTTTTCTATACTAGATGCTCTCTAGTTTCGTGCGCTAATGCGTGTGAAGGGGCATGGTTGGAATAAAAAATATAAATAATTGTGCAGAACTAAATTAAGCCCGAATCTAATTTTTGGGGCCAGCCTAAAAATTCCCCTTAATGTTTCATTAACTCATCTTGCTTGTTTACTTATCTTTCTCATTACTCATAACATGCACTAAGCAAATTAATAAGCTAGGAATAACCATAATAAACTTAGCTTATTAAACAAGCAAGCAAACAAAGTGGATCACCAAAAAACGGGGCCTCAATTTAGAAGTGTCTTAGGACGCATTGATTTGGCTAGCAATGGATTGGACTACATATCCAAGGAGGCTATACATGTAATTTATACAAGTCTATGGCGTGTGGCATATTAAGATCTCATCTTTGTCCACCTGAATTATATATATATTGGGCCGGTTATAGAGATAATACATATGACAATACATTTTTCGGCCAAGAGCTCGGATTTCCTTTTTTCAGCGGGACATTAAGTACATGTTTCTTTGAAACAGCAAAAAGGATAAAATTTCATGAGATCGCAAACAAATTACAAACATGAATTAATCATCTTACATATAGATACAAATCACTCACCAAAACCCCCAAAAAATATACTAATCATTGAATGAAGACCTGCGAACAATTATTTAATGGAATTGATTTCTACATTTTATTTTTTGATAACCACACTTTTTTTATGTATTTTTTTTTTTTTGCTAAAAAAACAAAAAAGAAAGCGTGGATATAAAAAGAGAGAGTGTAGAAATCAATTCTCTTATTTTATTGATGGCGTTGGAAACTGATGTAAAACTAGAAAGCCCCTCTGATCATCAACATACGTTAATTAACAACTCTGCAATTCCTCCTAACCTCTCCATTACCATTACCATCTCCAAGCACTCCAATGGCACCCATCTTCATCATCGAACGGGCGAATCGACTGAAGAAAACCCCGGGAATCCGCATGAGCTGCGATATCAGGGCTGATCTTCGATCGGTGAGCAATGCAGCATCGGATTGAAACAGGCCCTTTTTCTGGTTGAGAATCGTAAAGTAATGGCTGTCAAATGAGAGTGAGCTATAGGGGTCCATCTCCACAGAAGAAGAAGGAGAATTCTTTGGGCAGAGACCCATTAGGGTTTTTGCATAGTCTTGATTTAGACAAGGGTCTGTATCACCTTTTCCGGTGAAATTGTACAGTCTTTTGAATATCAAAGAGCAATGCCCTATTCCAATGGTATGTCCCCCTGCATTGACAATTAGGGTTATCTCAAATGAGTGGAAATTTATTTTAGAGGGAAAGTATAGTAAAAGTTTTATTTTTTTTGAAACAGCAAAATTAAATAATATTGATAAAGAACTCGATAATGGGAAGTATAGTAAAAGTTGAAATAATGAGAAACTAAAATATATTTTCCAAGAATAAGAGAATTATATAAGAAAATTAACATATAGTAGTAATTTAATTGGGGAATTAGAAATAATTAGTTAATGAGGTGTTTGCCATAGATGTTAAAACTGACTTTAGAGATTTTGCTTTAAATTGTAAATTAATTAATTTTAGATTCTAGTACAAAATGAATAAACTTACGACTGTAAAATTATTTTACGATTAAGTGAAAATAAAAGGTAGTAGTGTTTGCTGCATGCTAAATCAAAATAATCTTTCAGACTAAGTACTTGAAATCTAAAATCTGGTCTAAAAAACACCTCAAACTGTGCTTTTCGAAAGCAGATAGATTTTAGGCTATTTTCCAATTTCTAGGACCCCAAGAATTTCAAAGCCCGTTATAAGAATTTCCGACGGACACTAGCAACAATTTTTTTTTTAAATATAAAAGCTTAAAATTAAAGTGTTCTAAAATTAAATTAGGTAAATTAAATATTGGTACGTACCTGATAAGACTACAAGATCTACAATATTTAGACCTTTGCTTGAAAATTGAGCCAAGAGGGTGCTGAAGTTTGCTCCTGGTGATGGTATATTGGGTCCAATATCTGTCGCAAGTGATATTTTCCCGTCTTTTCTCCCTGTTAAAACCTTCCACACTGGCCTTTGGAACTGCAATTTCCACGATCATGCATCACGTTAATTAATAGCATTAATCATGCTCTAGAATATTAACATACTACATGTATAGGCATTTTGTTACGTAACCCGGATGCGTTTAGACTATCATACACGCATCTTGAATAATTTCTCGTAGATTTATTCTAGTGTCCAGAGTACTAGTTGGATCTCCAGTAAAGTCGGGACAAATCCCCATAAGAACTGGCCCCACAACATGGACATATAGCACCTACAAGGTTTTCGAATTTGAGATCTAGGAGGGAACTTTTAATTTTCTCATACCTTTCTAATGCATGTAAGGCTATATAAAAACATCATTTTTTCTTTATAGGCTACAAGATTTTATTAAAAACTCGACAAAGGGTACATCGAGATGAGACCAACTAATAGCCATCAAGGAGAGGCATAGTAACAGGCCAAGGGAAAAAAAAAAACAAAAGAAGAAAAATTACATCCAATGGGAAAATTGAATGAGCCCGGCCATAGCTATCACAGTCAAAGCTTTCTACACGTAAGGACACATTAAATTACCACTCCTCAAGACATATATCAGCAGCAATTGAGACTAATTCTGGGCAGCACTTGAGTAACTCCATGCGTACGTAGCTTTTGACAGAAATGAAAGATATCATGTAAATCCTACATATAAAACAAATAAATGCTACAATACACACTCGATCTGTAGTTGGTGTGTACGAATTTTTATGCAACTATTGTGAGATTTTAAGTCAATGTCATCAATTTTTACGCAACTTATGAGTTTTCACATATAAGTTAAGATTTCTTGGCCTATAAAAAAAAAAAATTACGATTTCTTGGTATACAAATGTTATAAATTTAAGCTAGCGTACGCGCAGATATATATAGCCATGTGCATGTTATAGTAGTAGTATTTCCCCTATATATATAGCATTGATGTTATTACTTGGAAAGAAACTGCATCCCTAGCTGCCATGGCAAGAATATCAGCACAAGAAACAGTTCCATTGCATTTTTCTTCAAGTGCTGCCTTTATCTCATCAATTACATCATATCCTGATAAGGACAGGTTGGGGAATGCATCTTTCTCAGCTTTGTTTGTAGGTGTTGAGTCCAGCAATACGGATGCATCATTCCCCTGCAATTAATGCATAATTAGGAATACAACTTAATTAGGTTTTATAAATTTGAATAAAAGTTCAAACTCTTCATTAAATAAGTTATAAGATAGCTTATTATCAAGTACATGTCTAGACTGACCTCAATCATTCAATAGAATCAGCAATTTTAAATTAAATATTGTTTGTTGGTAAAAATGTACTTAATTTTTCAGCTTCTTCAAAGATGCGAAAAAGCTACAAGCATACATGATTTCGTCTCCCTCTCCGTTGGGCAACTCTTTTGGTCACCAATATACTTGTTTGCACAAGTTTTCGAACACGCGAGGCATGCACCAAGCAAACACATATATGATTCCAATCTCATTTCTCAAAGGGAGGACGGATTACTTTGTTTGTAGCTCATGATTCACAGTACTGTTTCACGTACATAAATAAAATCAATTTGTATACGTAAATAAAACTAAGTACTGCAATTATGCGCGTGCACGTATCTATAATAGTAGGATGGAAGAAATGCATGTAAATATATCATACCCTCACAAAGGCATCATGGAAATGAAGCCTTAAGAGCTTAGCTGCCAAGAAGGGTTTAGCTGCAACATTGCTCCATGTGATGTTCCTCACCACAGTTTCAACTGAAGGGCAACTCTGCTCATAGTACCCCATCTTCAGCTGACCACCGTCTCCATAGATACTCAACCCATGATCATCCTGATCATAGGCATTGAAGAACTGCTGATGATCATATTCATCTCCACCACAAAGAATTCTAACAGCTCTGGTTAGTACTATAAGGAGAAGGAGCAAGAAAGCAGGACTTTTTGGCATCATGATCTTCTTCTTTCCCTCTGGCTAGCTATATGCCTCAAGAAACCCTAAATTTCCTCTAGAGTTTGTTAGTTGAATGTAGTATAAAGGTTTTCATAGACTCATTTTATAGGCATCTCATGCCACCAAACTTGGGATCGGATTGTCTCTCCGGTCCAAACTGGAAGAAACAATCCAAACATGGATCACATATTGGGATAATCAATGGTTCAGATTTGCTCAGAGATTTTTATCGAGGAAATCGAGTTGACTCTTACCCGAACTATTGATTGTAGCAATAGACGGTCTAGATTTGAAAAATTAGATTTAAGTTGTCTCCTCCAGTTCAAACGTGGATCGGAGAGGATACAATTCCTAATTTATTTATTGGGTCTAAGGCTTTGGATGTAGAGGAGCTATTTGACATTCCTCTAAATTAGTTGTGGAATAGTTGTCATGATTGGGTAGCACGATGTATTAGATGATTAAATAATTACAAAAAATAAAAAAATCAAATCTTATTTAATTCTTAACTTAGGAGGAAGTTGATATTTCAACAAATCATTCGCGTCAAATATTTCTTTTTAGGCAAATCATTTTGTTTTATCAGCAATGAACAATCTAAGTTTTCTATTAATGGAGGAAAATTAATCATTACACAAATGTATACCTGACTCGGCGATTGTGGGAAAGGAGCAATTCCGTTCACCCATCCAACAAGTAGATGAACGTCACCTACCTTTTGTGGTAGGTGCTTGGTTTAGACATTTAATTCTTGGTCTAAATTCGAGAAAGTATTTAGCGTTTCCAAAGTACCGCTTGGCGTTGTCTATGTGGTACTCTCAACCATTTACGTAGCGATAAATTATGCGGTAGGGACATTATCAATTACTTTTGTCGGGTGATGAGGAGACAAGCGATGGACAACTACTGCTTGGTGCAATTGGTAAACTTTCTGCCTCCTTTTTGTGGAAGATCTTGGATTCGAGCCTCACAGGGAGCAGGCCCTTTGGGAGCCAGGGTTATGGATAGCTTTTGTACCCGTGCTAACACTAACACCCTCACTAATTTCCACTGATGTATATCGCCTGAAAAAAAAAAAAAAAGAAGGAGACAAGCGATATTCTAGCTATTTGCGGAAAGTATTATCTTTAAATGACAATACCAAAAAGTACCCAACTATTGGCCCTAAAATTGTCAACGAGGACAGTACGCACAGTTGCACGGTTTGTACCTCTGAAATTCCACCACTGTGCACGTCCTACGTACACTCTGTACGGAATCTGCATGCCTGCCTTAATTTTTTGTTTATAAATTTTGCATCAACCATCACATGGAAATATTTCCACATTTGCGGATAAAAAAAATATTTCCACATTTTGGGGACCTATTGGATGAAACCAAACCTCAATTATCAGCTTCTCGCTTTCCCAACTTCAACTGTAGTTGGCAAATGATTGCCAAAAAGTCTAGGACCACCGCACACACCCACCGCATATGTCCATCGCACGGTAAGTGAGGCTCGAGCAAAAGTAGTTTTGCTCCTACGAATTCAGAAAATATACCTATCGAAAATCGTTGGAGCTGATTTTTTTAGAAGGTTCCATAAAAAGTACTATTTTCAAATTTATGAGTATTTTTTTGTGGGGCCTGGAGTGGGCCCCACTAGCTGTGCGGTGGACTCATGCAGTGGACCTCGACTTATGCGCCTCAAATGTGAATTCACTTACAAAAAGAATTAAAAAAATTCTTGGTGCAAATTATCAAGTAGTTTAATTTACGTTTGTACTCCGTATTAGATTGATGATTGTGTTGGGAGTCTAATGTGTTTGAGGGGTTTTTTTTTTTGGTAAAACAGGAACATTTAAAAAAAAAAAAAAACTTACAGTAATCTAGGATACTCAACCTCATTTAGGTCATCACAATTGCGAATTAATACAAACTAGAGCACAACCGAAAACATGAAAGTCTAAAGCATCATTAAAAACCATACTAGCTAGCAAATCTGCACACTTGCATGTTTCCTTCGTGGTAAACATGATCAATCCTCTCCACTCCCAACTACCTCATCAAGTACCTGCAATCATGAATAATATTGCTCAGGCTGTGACGAGGTTGGTTCGGATCCGTAAGTAGTTGAATAGCCGCCAAAGCATCCATTCCCACGCAAATCGGAATTAGCTGCTTGTTGCTAGCCAAATGCAACCCATCTCTGAGAGCCCACAATTCTGCCTCCATACTATGCATACGCCTCAAGGAACGATGAAACCCATCAATCCACTGCCCATTTGCATCTCGAATAGGACCGCCCCCTGCAACCTGGCTAAGATTTTAATGACTGTGCAGGAAGTGTTTTGATAATTAATACCCGTTAAGGATATTGGCAGGTATTAATTATTAAAACACGCCACAGTCGTTTAATTCCCATCTTTATTACAGGCTCCATCTGTGTTTAGTTTAAAAAAATTTCCACACCACGTGACAAGAATATTAATTTTGTCTATTCCGGGGTTTTAAGTCCGGAATCACATTATGCTTCCATTCAACCGTGTGTGCATAGGCATAATCCGTTGAGAAATTATCCATGGAGTTCAAATGACATCCCATGGACTCAAAAAACAAGGAATAACTCATATCTATTTAAAAGGCTAAGGGTGCGTTCTTGTATACTTATACTAATTTGAAAACTTATTTTGGTATTTTTTTTATTTTTCATAACTTTTTGTTTAGCTTTTCGTCATAATTTTTGGAATTAATCGTTCATCTCGACGAGATGAATTGGAAAGTATAAAAATATGGATTGATGTTGAAAAAATTTAAATACGACGGTATTTTAGACAAATAAGATAACTGTTTGATATTTTTTTCGTTTTTAGTAAACCTTTTTTTTTTTTTTGCTTTCGGTCATAATTTTGTACTTTCTAGACTCCTCTCGTCGAGATGAATGATTAATCTCAAAAATTAGGACGAAAAGCTAAACAAAAAGGTTACAAAAAATAAAAAATATATAACAAATTAAGTTCCACATTATAAGTTTAAAAAACGCACCCTAAGTAGGGCTGCAAACGAACCAAGCCGCTCGCAACTCGGCTCGTTAGTGGCTCGTTCAAGCTCGACTCGGAAGTTAAACGAACAAGCTCGAGCCGATTTTTCAGCTCGTTTTGTAAACCAGTCGAGCTCAAGCTAGGATAAGCTCGGCTCGAGTCGGCTCGCGAGCCGGGATATATACACTTAAGTTTAGGATTTTTATTGTTATTTCATAATTTATTCTTTTTGTTTTCAGTTTCCAGTCAACCAAGGGAGACAAAAGCATACGCACACCAGCACACCATCCCTCCATAGGAAAATGAAATATATATACCTTCACAATCAAAATATTTTTGGTTATATTAGGCCTATGCAAGGATATATATATACATTTTTCGTAGGTCCGTTGAGGCTCGTGAACAAGCTCGAGCTCGAGTTAAGCCAAGGCCCGCTCGGCTTGAGCTCGACTCGTTAAGTTTTCACTGAGCTCGAGCTCGTGTTCGTTAAAAACTTAATAAACAAGCTTAAACATAGTAAAGCTCGGCTCGACTCGTTTGCAGCCCTAACCCTAAGCAGCCACAACACTTGAGCCGCTTGTTCTCCAGTGAGGACAGGATTATATGGTTTGGATGATAGGGTGATGCCACTCTTTTGATTGTGGCTTCATCCAATTTTCGTTGGATGTTTTTTCTTTTCTTTTTCTTTTCTTTTTGGCCTTTTCTTTTGCTTCAAGGTTCTTCTTGTAGCTTGAGTACTTTCAGCCTCCTCGATGTACCATTTGTCGAGTTTCTAATAAAATTTTGTTGCTTATAAAAAAACACTTGAGCCGCTCACAAAATAATTCTTTAAGGATCCCTAAAAGAAATAAGTTTAGCCTGATACCGGTAATGACTTAAGCCGCCTAATTTATTCATTGATTGTTTTCAATTGGCGGATAAAGAGAATCTAGGCTCGACAAACCTTGTCATATCCACAATACACAATTTTAGTCTCACATAGGATAGATAGAGAAAAAAAAAATTGGACCCTAATACACAATTGGTCTGGTGGCTCGCCACTTACAAGCCTCAAGTTTTTAAGTGGACTTGGGTCATTCAGCTTATATTGAATGCAATTGTGCAAGTGATATAGCATGAAATATGTGGATACTCCTCAACGGGATTGGACCACATGCACATAGGAAGAACCTGTCCGGATCAGACTTGTAAAAATAAGAGCTGTGATACTCGACTCTTAATCCTAGATGGAATCAAACTTCTATTACACTTTACAAAGATTGCATTTTTAGTATTATTCAGTAAGAACTTAACAATTATAAGTTGGACTTTCCTCATCACAATACCAATATCAAATACGCCCCTTGAAATAATTATCACAGCTGAAAAAAAAAAAACAAATTTCCAGAAAATTTAAACCACTTTATTCGAACTATGAACGAAAAATCAATACAATGGCGCTCAAAAGCCCTGAGGTTGCCTTTGGAATTAGGAATTAAGGATTTGAAAGGAGAAAATACAAGAAGAGGGGTTCCGGCCAGTTCATTTTCTCGGAATCTCTTTTCTTTTGGTTTCCCTTCAATTATATGCCTCCACAAATCAAAATTTCAAATTCGTTAGAGAAAAATTCAAGGATTAATCATGCTGCATTTCTGCCTTATCTCTCCTGAATCCCCCGTCAGCACACCAATTGCGCCCATTCGGGTAATCGAATGACCGAAATATTTGAAAAACTCCTCGTTTGTAGTTGTGCCCATCTCATCAACAATATCACTAGCATGACCGTCGGTGAGAAGTGCGGCATCGGACTGGAAAAGACCTTCGTTCAGCTTCAGAATGGTGTAGTAATGGTTGTCGAAGGTTCGACCGCTCCCCGGGTCCATTGGTACGACGGTTGTGGTGTCCGTAGCACTGCATTTGGTCTTGAGAAAAGATGCATAGGTTGAGTTTAGAGACGGATCGGAACCGTTAGTTCCGTCAAAATTGTATAGCCTGTTGCTGAAAAATTCGCAATTTCCAATTCCAATGGTATGTGCACCTGACCAAAATTGAACATAGCGTTATTGGCTTGACACATTTTAGAGCCCACAAACTTAAGAAATCAAATTTGTTAAGTTGATTGTCTCGTTTCTCTCTCCAGTGGTGACCTGAGTTCGAGTCACATGAAGAGTATGTTTGGGGTTCAGGATTATGGATAGCTTCTAAACTCCCGTTGATTAACACTCCGCTAACACTCGCTGATATATACCGTATGAAAAAAAAAAACCTTAAAAAGACCGAAAATTTTACTAGCATACATCGACTCATGACACAGCTTCCCACATTAACCTGAAAATTTTCAATGCCGGGTGGGTACCATATGACCGTGCCCATGTGATGCCTGAGCAGTCCATCCGGGCCGTCCAAAAGTGTATTGGACTGCTCAGATTGCAACCCTTTCTCTCCTCTCACCCCACCACTCTCTCTCTCCTTTTTCTCTCTCCAACTCCGAGCCGTCTAAATCCAAAATGAACGGTCCGGATTAACCGAACGGACACCACGTGGTACCCACCCGGCATTGAAAAATTTCTCCACATTAACCCATCAAATTTGCTTGCCTCTATAACCAACAGCTTGGTATAGAGTGGGCCTTATTCAGAATGAATTGTGCTGACAAAACTTTTGTTCTTTTTAAAATGGTCTAGGTTTTGTTTGAATAAAAAACTTATGCATCTGTATTGATTTCCATTCCTTGCATGTACAAATCTTTATCCTAAATTACCATCTTGTGTAACTTTAGGGGACATCGATTTTGAATAACCTAATACAAGAAAGATAATTTTTGGGCGAAAAAAGATTTTATTAAACCAATGTAAAGATTACAAATGATTAAAAGGATCGGACAAGAGAAAAAAGGCATCACAATGGAAGGGTAACATCCCAACGAGGTTGGCACCCCACCCTCAGACAAATCATATGCCACTCGATCAACGAAAAGGTGAGAATTAACGAGAGGCCGGGTACGTAGCATCCTAACAATATTTACCTGACAGCACGACGAGATCTTTAGATGAGAGACCTTTGTCGGCGAAAGCTTGCTTGAGGCCGGCGAAATCGTCGAATGGTGAAGGGAGGTCGACCTCCGACGCAAGCGAAACGGTCCCATCTCTTCTTCCCGTTTTCACCGTCCACATGCTTTTATTATACTATAACAGTCACCAGTGGTAAATCACTAAGTTAACAAAAATTTCAAATAATACTAGTCACTCAGAATCGTTAGTCGTACTTTTACGTACGTACTCAGAAAGTATGATACAAATCACAATCGCAATCGTAAGACTAATTTCTTGTCGAAATTCTTTCTTAAGACTTACTTGGAAGGAAACTGCGTCTCTAGTAGCCAAAGCGACTATATCGGCACAAGAAACAGTATTAGAACAGTTGATCTCTAGTTGGGTCTTTATTTCATCAATGACATCAAATCCTCCCAGAGAAAGGTTTGGAAATGCATCCTTCTCAGCTGTATTATTTGCTGTAGAATCCAACAATACTGAGGCCTCACAACCCTGATCATGTAACACCAAATTCACCACAAAATAAGTCAAAATTAAATAAGTTAAGCCAAACTGATCGATCCACCAGGTAATTAGACTCATATGGACAATGAGCAAGATCACAAAGAGTGACAGAGTCACAAGTGAACAATAATGGTGCCAACGAGTGGTTGAAAGCTAGAGGAGTATGAGAGAGCTAGACAAAAGTACGGAAATTACCAAATTGTAATTAAGATGGGACGCCGCCTATGTATAAATTTAAATTTATGGACAATTGAACACATATTTCACAAATTTATATACAAGAGCGGAGTCGGGATTTATAGTTTGTCAGACAGGACAAAATTTTAGATTTCCGAAAATTATTTTGGAACAGTGAAGCAACACTTATACCACTTGCCAATGTATAGCCAATCTAGCACTTTTTTTTTTGCAACTAAGTGGGATTAAGTGATCCCACTTGCCAATGTATAGCTCTGCACATATTTTAACTTAACTATAGCCTTGAAAACTTGAGGAGATCTAGCTAGGCATGTAACCTTTCTGGGAGAATTTACGTCCAAATTCTCATGCACAAAATTAAATCTGGTCTTTTTCAATCCTTTCGCATTGCAACTCAAGTTAAGGGATCCCTTAGTGGAAACTCCATGTATATGTTACATGAAAGTCTGTTTGTCTATACATACTTTTCCATTTCGTATTATAGTTTGAAAATCTAAAGGTCATGTATTTTTGAAAATCATCGCCGCCTCATATATAAAATGCGTAAAAATGGCTTAATCCCGACCTTTGTGCACTGAAAACTTTATATTCAACTCAAAACCAATTTATAATGAATGAAGAGGTCTCAACATTATATTAAGTGATCGCTCATTCAACTCCCATGCAATATGGGACATTAATATTTCCTTAACAGCAATCACCTCATAGCTAGACAATGCATAGGATTTTAAACAAAAAGGCATGAAAAGACCTCGAGGCGTTTTCCGATAACACAGGCTTGATGTGGGGCGGGCCTTGAGGCAAGCATGAATATGTGCATACATGTAACTAACACATGTGTGTCATGAGAAAAAAAGGGCCGCTGATTTTGCCACTCCCTTTATTGTTAACATTACTTCCCTGTAAGTATATTTTTGGTGCAAAAATACACTTGCAGAGGAGTGCCATTAACCAAAAAAAAAAGGAGTGACAAAATCATTTAAAAAAAGAGATTGTATGTAAAAATTACCCTGACAAAACAGTCATGGAATTGCAGCCTTAGCAACTTGGCAGGCAAAAACGGATTGGAAGCCACATTTTTCCATGTTATGTTCTGAACAATTTGCTCGGCTAAGGGACAACTCTTTTTGTAAAAGTTCTTCCTCAACCCATCTCCATGACAATCTCCCACAATTCCTAGCACCACCACTATAACAACAATGAACAAGTTCATGAATGTGGAGTACTTCATATCTCTCTCTCTCTCTCTCTCTCTCTCTCTCTCTCTCTCTCTCTCTCTCTCTCTCTCTCTCTCTCTCTCTCTCTCTCTCTCTCTCTCTCAACCTTATTTTCCTTGGACAAGTTCTATCTTTATGCCTCTAAGCTCAGACCTTGTGCATCCTTTATATACGAGGGAAGTAGGTAAGCAACATGTCAAAAAAAAAATAGAAGGAATAGCAAAACTCCAATTGTGAGACAGAGAGAGACATTCTTGTGTTGTTCCCATTTCCTTGCACGTTGAAGAATAAAGGCACCAAACTAATTAAAAACGTTAGTAAACATTAACGGCAATGTTTATTCCAATATATTAGGCTATATATGTTTTGACCTTTCGTACCCGAAGCCCAGTACCCTAGAAAGGACAAACGTACCACAACCACTTTCAGCTAGAAATTCTTCATTAATCCAACTCTTTTAATTTTCAATACACTTTCGTATAGGGGAGAGGAACAAGAATCCAAGTGATTTGATTTATTAATTTGTTCCAGGTCCCACGTCGATGGATATTGTTGACCTTGACATTATTACGTGATTATAGTTGGTTAGAGCATGATCACCGTAATAAGCTGTATAATTTGAAGTTGAAGATTAACACACATTCAAAAGTCAAATGTTACTAATACATTCTCGCCCGGCAGTACTGACGGCTTCGGGAATTTGTAATAGGATACACCGGCAGTTGATGTCGTCACTTTCTACCGCTGCCCTTGTTGCAGCTGCTCAACACGTTGGTTTCCTGGCAGAAGGGGTGGTGGTGTTGGCGTGTTGCTGCGGTTTGTGTCCTTGGGGCGGTACGTGGTGGCAGTTCTCTCCTCCTGGGCCGGCTGCAGCTTCAATTAGGATTAGTGTTTTTTTTCGTTTTTTTTTCAGGTATGGGCTTGACCCAATTGGTGTTTGGGCTTCGATCTTTTAGGTGTGGGCTTTGTGCCTTTGGGTATCTTTGATTGATTTCTTGTCAATCGAGGGATTGGGTCTCGGACTGGTCATATGATAGTTTTTAGTTTTGTTAGGAATTTGATGTCGTTCTCCCTATCCTATTAACCTTTATAACAACTTCAGAGATTAAAGAAATTTTTCTTTGCCGTTCAAAATAATACTCTACTTATTGATCTATTAATCAACACTACATGTACAAAACCTCGTATAGTAGTATAAATAATGTCAACGTATAAACTACGTATTAATTTAGTAAATTCCTTTTGGACGAAATTGTGGACGGGGCTGAACTTTTTTTTGAAGTGGTCGAAGGAAAGACTTGAATCAAATGGCTGTTTGAGGATGCTTTATGGCACGTTATTCTGACTATAAGGGGGGCCTAATCCTAATGTGATGCTATAAGAGCATCCGTAGTAGAGTCAATAATCAAAAGTTATCACATTATCTTTTAGTAATCCATTTAAGGAGTTGTTAAGCTTAGCAATGTAGAGGCCCACAATGGTACAATTAAAATTGAATAATCAAAACTTGCCAAATCATCTTTTCAACTTATAAAAATCTAAAAATTGTGACATAGAAAACAAATTTTTTTTAAAATAGTTTTCAAACTAATAAAAACAGTTTATTATAGAAAAAGAGAAAATATTTTTTTGAAAACTTTGATTTAAAAAATATTTTTTTGAAAACTTTGATTTAAAAAAAATAGTTTTCGGGAAAAAGTTTTAGAAAAAAACAGTTTTCGAAAAAAAGTTTTTTTATTTTTTAAAAACAACTGTTTTTGGAAAAAAAAAGTTTTAATAAAAAAAAACTGTTTTGAAATAAACAGTTTTTGCAAAAAAAAAATTGAAAAAAACAGTTTTTGCAAAAAACTAAATACTGTTTTTAAAAGTATTTTTCGTAGAAACATGTTGAAAATATATGGAAGTGGGAGAAGGTTTTTGTGTGTAATGATTATGTACTTGATTAAGAAAATATGGGGACAACTAAATTTGGTTATTGGCAAAAAATTACTAGTTTTGATAATCCAAGGGCCAAAATTTGGTGAGTTGCTAACATGTTGCTAAGTTTAGTTATTCTAATGTGAGCTCTTTTTTGAGCAAATGTTGCTAACTTTAGCAACCTTTTGATTTTGATTATACCACTTTGGATGCTTTAAACTAACGTCTCAAAGCAGACAAAGCATGCCCATGCAAATATACTCTTCTTTAAGACGATATGATGGAATTGTCTATCGTAGTCTTGATTTCAAAAGAATATTGTTCAAGTTGATAGGTTTTGAAATGTAGTTGAATTTTTTTTAATTAAGCATTATACATAATTCGATACGATAACCAAAAAAAAAAAAGTAGTTAATGTCATGAATGCGAAATTAACACATTTACTCTATTGGCAATAAACATGGAGAGAGAATGCATGACATTAAACCAATAGATTCTTCTTTTACTCTTCCTTTTTTTTTTTAATATTCTTTCATTATGATTTTAATTGTTGAGTTACTTTAAGATTTCTTATCTGCCCTGTATTTTATTTTATTAGTTTTGATTTGAGTAATAAACCCAGAGACATAAGTAGTGCAAACATTTCCTTTTGTAATTGGATGAATAAAATGTATAGAGACACAGAAATCTCTGGATGAAAATATACTACCAATTTCAACTGTGTAGATACTGCTCAATGGATCCCAAGTGATATGGTATCAACTTTGTGGATGCTGCTCAATGGATTGGGCCTACGTACACATGGGAAGAACCTGTCTGGATCAGACTTGTAACAATAAGAGCTGTGATACTTGACTCTTAATCCTAGATGGAATCAAACTCTCTATTAAACCTTACAAAGATTGTATGAGTATTATTCAATAAGAACTTAACAATTAATAATAACACACCCAGGGGTTGCCCCAGGAGTTCGGGCGGATGCCTAGGCTTTGAGAGTACTCCTCAAGGTCTGGGGTTTGATTTCTCACAGAATCAATACCTTGCGGTAAGTTGGGGGGGGGGGGGGGGGGGGGGGGGGTGTGTGTGACTAGTATGGCCTCGCTAACTCCTTAGAAGGCTTAGGTTGCGCAGTTGGGTTCATTTAATGACTTGGTTGTAAGGCTTAAAAAAAAACTTAACAAATATAAGTTGACTTTCCTCATCACAATGCCAATATCAATACACCCCTTGAAATAATTATCATAGCTGAAAATATCAAATTTCCCAAAAAGAAAAAGAAAAACCACTTTATTCGAAATACGAACGAAAAATCAATACAATGGCGCTGAAAAACTAAAAAGCCCTGAGGTTGCCTTGGGGTTTAGGATTTATGTAGGGATTTGTACGGAGAAAATGAAAGAAGAGGGGCTCCAGCTCATCTCCTCCGACGATCTCTTTTCCAAAATTCGAATTCGATTTGAGAAAAAATCAACTATTAATCGCGCTGCATATCTTCCTTATCTCTCCTGAACTCCCCGTCAGCACTCCAACCGCGCCCAGTTGCTTCATCGAATGACCGAAATATTTGAAAAACTCCTGGTTTGTAATCGTGCCCATCTCATAAACATCATTGCTCGCACTCTTGTCTGTGAGGAGCGCAGCATCGGACTGGAAGAGACCTTCGTTTTGCATCAAGATGGTGTAGTAATGGTTGTCGAAACTTGGACCGTTCCCCGGGTCCATGGGTACGTTGGTCGTGGTGTCCGCAGGGCCCTTGCATTTTGTTCTGAGGAAAGCTGCATAGGTTGAGTTCAGAGAGGGATCGGAGCCGTTTGTCCCGTCGAAATTGTATAGCCTGTTGCTGAAAAATTGGCAGTTTCCAATTCCAATGCTATGTGCACCTGACCAGAATTAAGTAGAGTAAAAGGCATCACAATGAGAGGGTAACATTTCAACGAGGTTGGCACCCCGCCCTTGACAATCATATGCCACTCAACGAGAAGGTAAAAATTAACGAGAGGGTAGCATCCTGACAATGTTTACCTGAGAGCACAACGAGATCTTTAGATGAGAGACCTTTGGCGGCAAAAGCTTGTTTGAGGTTGGCGAAATTGGCGAATGGCGAAGGGAGTTCGGCCAGGGCCTCCGACTCAAGCGAAACGGTCCCATCTCTTCTTCCCGTCTCCACCTCCCACAAGCTTTCATTGTACTGCAACAGCCACCAGGCCGGGTAAATCACTAAGTTAAAGATAACGAAACATTTCTCACTTCGGGGACATCCTATAAAATTGGAACGATACAGAGAAGATAACAAAACATTCCAACGGCAAATCTTTATATTTGTTGGCGAGGCTAATTTTTCATCGAATTTTTTTGAAGACTTACTTGGAAGGAAACCGCATCTCTGGCAGCCAAAGCGACTATATCGGCACAAGAAACAATGCCAGGACAGTTAATCTCTAGTTGGGTCTTTATTGCATCAATGAGGTTAAATCCTCCCAGTGAAAGGTTTGGAGGTGCAGCCTTCTCAGCTGTGTTATTTGCTGTAGAATCCAACAATATTGAGGCCTCACAACCCTGCAGATCGATACACCATGCAACCAACAAAATTAGTATTAGATTAGCCTGGAAATAGTTATATCAAAAACATCATGTACTGTCACCATACACCATTGATTTAAACAGTGACGACTTGGGGGGTTTGGCCTAACTTATTTATTTCGACTTGTTTGAATTACTATTTATTTGTCTAGACAAGAGGAATAAAAAAGTAAGAAGAATATTAATCAAACTTGAAAAGAAAAAAAAATACAAGAACATCGGGAAAAAAAACCTTACATTTTTTTATTTTTAGTGAATTTTTTATTAGAATTTTTTACCATTTAATGTCACTCATCTAGATTAATAAGTAACTCGAGTAAAATTTAACGCAAACTAACGAAAATTCAGAAAAGATAAAAATAAGTCAAAATAAATAAGTTAAGCCAGAATCCACCGGGTAAGACTCGCATGGAACAATGAGCAAGATCACAAAGAGTGACAAAGTCACAAGTGAGACAATAATCGCGCGCGCTAACGAGTGGTTGAAAGCGGAGTATGAGGGAGCTAGACAGAAGTATAGAAATGACCAAATTGTAAGATGGGATAGTACGTATAGGTTTAAATTTATGGAAAATTGAGCACAATTCACAAATTTATGGGCGGAGCCGGGATTTTCTCGCAGTTGGGTGAATTACTAGTCATCTATAGTTTGTCATGACAAGACAAAATTTCAGATTTCCAAAAACTATTTGGAACAATGAAGCAACATTTGTACCCTACATTACAGCTAATCTAGCACCTTTTTTTTTTGGTATTATAGTTTGAAAATTAAAGGTCTTGCATTTTTATGAAAAGTGTCGCCGCCTCGCATATAATGCGTAAAAATGCTTAAATCCCAAACCTTGTGCATCGGAAACTTTATATCCAATGACTGAAAACCAAAACAATTGGTTGAGAGGTCTCAACATTATATCAAGTGATCATCACTCATTCGACACCCATGCAATGTGGGACAATATTTCCTTAACAGTAATCACTTTGCAGACAAGGCATAGGATTTCAAACGGAAAGGCGTGAATTGAAAGACCTCGAGGCGCTTTATGATAACACAGACTTGATGCGGGCCTCGAGGCAAGCATGCATCGATCAATATGTGCATATCCATATAACGAACAAAAGTGTATAATGAGAAAAAGGAGATTGTATGTAAAATTACCCTAACAATACAGTCATGGAATGCAAGCCTTAGCAACTGGGCAGGCAAAAATGGGCTGGAAGCCACATTTGTCCATGTTATGTTCTGAACAATTTGCTCGGCTAAGGGACAACTCTTTTTGTAAAAGTTATTGCTCAACCCATCCCCATCCCCATGACAAACTCCCACAATTCCTAACAACACCACTATAACAACAATATTATTGAACAAGTTCATGAATGTGGAGTACTTCATCTCTCTCTCTCTCTCTCTCTCTCTCTCTCTCTCTCAACCTTTTTTTTCCTTGGACAAGTTCTATCTTTATGCCTCTAAGCTCAGACCTTGTGCATCCTTTATATACGCGCGAGGGAAGTAGGTAAGCAACATGTTAAAAAAAATAGAAGGAATAGCATAACTCCAATTGCGAGACAGAGAGACATTCTCGGTTGACTTTTACTTGTGTTGTTCCCATTTCCTTGCACGTTCGAGAATAAAGACACCAAACCTTTTTTTTTTGCCTAAGCAAAGAGATTTTATTATCTTTATAAACGATTATAACAATTAAACGGAACAAGGACATACCGGCATAAGCCATCCCAGACCACCGAGAAAAAGGACGGCCCGCAAGACATGTACTCCTACCAAAATAGTAAAATTTTGAGGAAAACCTAACTAAAAAACACCCAAATACTTAAACGAAAACTCGAAATCATACCTCAAAACCCATAACTCCACATAAAGCGACAACAAACCGAAACGAGATTTCGAAGCAAATCCGAAAGACCGACACCAAAACCTGGCAAAAACGCACTAAAAAGCCTTGGACGTACACCAAACAAAGGAAGCTAAACTCCGAAGAGACCAAACTAATTAACAGTGAATTAGAACTAACTGGTAATGTTTATTCCATTAGGCTATGTTTTGACCTTTCATTCTTCAAAAATGCTACGATACACATACCTATTTAATTGGGCACGGCCTATATATATGCACCCTTTTAAATTGTCTTGATCGAACTCGTGACATTTTCCTTGAAATTGAGAACATTTATACTATAACAATTCATCACATCAAGATAAAAAACCCCATAACGTAACAATGAATTTAAGGTGAATCAGCCACATAAGTGTGTGTATTAGTGTTTTTTCATCATTTTTTTTCCCTTGGTAAATCCTTCAACCAAGTGACGTATCATGCAATAGTCCGGAAGCACCGTCGCGTGGTGCTCCGAACCACTCCAAAACCACACAATCTCATGGGATTCACGATTAAGTGTACGGACCGCACATAAAATGTGTGATCCTGAAGTGGTCCGAAGCACCACATGGCGGTGCTCCTGACTACTTTACTCTTCGACCAATTCTTTATGTTTTGTTATTATAACCCGAAGCCTACCCTAGCTACCAACCACAACCACTTTCAGAAATTCTCTTTTACCAGAAAAACAGCCTAAGCTGTCATAACAGAATACTAACTGTTATTATAACCTATAGTATTTCCTAGCGTAGCTAGATTCTTGTTCCTCTCCCCTTCTCCCCAAATTAGAGAGAACTCTCTCTCTCTCTCTCTCTCTCTCTCTCCAAAGTTCACCTTGGGCTGCCAAAATGTCGGGATCGTTGATAACAAGAATTTTCTCTTTAATAACAAGGATTCATCGTTCCCAATACACAGTCAAATTATTGTATTTTATCTTTTACGTATTATTTCTCAAGGTTTCATTCTTTTTTTCTCGTATTAGAGGATAGAAAATGGGATTTGAGTTACGTTAGCATTTCTTATCAGCCTTCTTTTTCTTTTCTTTTTTTATACAAGTTTTGATTTGAGTAATGAACCCAGAAACAAAGTATTGCTACAATTTTCCTTTGTACTAATTAGTTGAATGAAATGGAATATAAGGTCTACCAACCTTCTCAGTACATATAGTATTATTTTGGAAGCAATTACTATTCCTCTCCTTCTTAGCTATTTTAATTAATTTTCTAAACAGGATTTTATTCAGTACATATAGTATTAGTATTTTGGAAGCAATTAATATTCCTCTTACTTGTACAAGTTGGTAGCATATTGTTAGATTAATTACTAAAAAACAAGCATGCATGCACGTAGACTTCTTTGAGCCTGGAAAGTCAACCAATTTAAATTAATTTTTCGAAAAATTGATTCAATGAATCATATACGTACGTGTCAAATGCTTATTTGAAACCACCTTTTGCCAAAAAAAAATTCCTCAAGTTTCTTAGGTAATAATACGAAATTTGAAAATTTTCCTCAACTCTAGCTGGTTGGCAAATGAATCCACTTCAAATGTAATTTGATTCTGGACCACTCACTCATTTTTTTTTTAAAATAAAATGCCAACTCATTTAATTGTTTCGGGATGACCCCTCATTTATTTGAAAAATTATTCAATCCCCTTTGGGGCGGTGCCCCAAGACACTGAATAATCGCTCCATTTATTTTATTGTAAAATGAAATGCCAACTCATCATCATTATGTATTGAATCGATAATTAATATGCCAATCCATTTATGTTTTGAGACCCCCAAAAAAAAAATTACAACAGTACCTAGCAAATTAAAGCCCTCGTTTGCCCTCTAAACCAATCTTTCAAAATTTTTAATTACATCACATTGTTCGTCTCAATAGGAGGAATTAAAAAGTATAAAAATATATCTTAAAGTCGAAAAAAGTATATGTAAGACGACGCTAAAGGCATTTTAGTTGGGGCTATCAGGATGTGGGATACAGAAAATAAAGTACATAATTGCCATATATTATCTAATTAGTTTTGGGTTGACAAATTCAAGTTATTTTATATTGTCATTTAAAATTTTCTTAAGTTCTTTCATAAACAAAGAATAAGTGCGTACATGGGTATTTTAATTATCTTAAGAAAAAAGAAAATACCTAACTATATACAGCTTGTCGATGCATTGGGTCATCGTACTTTCGGTAAATATTAGAATCCCAAATCTATAGCATTCAAGGAGTGCATTTTCAACTGAAAACATCTCTCTCTCTCTCTCTCTCTCTCTCTCTCTCTCTCTCTCTCTCTCTCTCTCTCTCTCTCTCTCTCTCTCTCTCTCTTTTTCTGTCCGCAACAAAATTTTATTATAACTCGACAAATCATGTATCGAGAAGGCTAAATCAGCCACAAGAAGTCTTGAAGTGGATAAAAGCCAAGAGAGAGAAAGGATAAAAAAAGAAAAGATCGAAAATTACATCTAACAAAAAATTGAATGAGCCACAGATAGACAGACCAATCGTGAATGCCTAGAAATTCCAAAGAAAATCAGCACTAGATCCACGTTTCTTGAGCATGCCTTGGTCCAAACATGTCTCTTAGCTAGGCACTCCTCGTATCGAAATTCTGGCTCTTGCAATTATGGGATGAAAAAGTCAAAAGTGAAAGTGGGCTGGTTTATGGTAATAGAGTTCTGCATTTATTGGGCCCCATGATTGGGTTTGGGCATTCGTTCAAGGCCATGTAGATAGAGTTCTCCTACAAGCCCATGCCTTGGTAGCCCACAAGGGCCCTATCCTTATGATTGTAAGCCTCTCTCGTATTGTGACAATGGACTTTTAATGGGCCCATGCAACATTTGAGAAAATTGGAAATTAACCTTGTTGGATCAGATTAGGCCCACCAATTGCAGGACGAGTTCCTTTTAGGGATTTGGGCTTTTTCCTGGTTTTAATTGGATCCCATCAGGAAAATTGGTTTTCTAATAATTAGTTGAAGTAGGATCAAAAAAATAATAATAATAATTAGTTGAAGTGCACTTTAAGTTCACCTGAAAATTAGGGCTGTGCAAAAAAATCTGGTAAACCGTGAAATCAATCTGGACTGAATCGATCCGTACCGTTTGAATTTTGTCCGTGGATTAATGGTTCAGACACGGATTAAAAAATTAAAAAACCGTAACTCGCA
The DNA here is from genome assembly GCF_030253575.1 of Rhododendron vialii. NCBI lineage: Eukaryota > Viridiplantae > Streptophyta > Magnoliopsida > Ericales > Ericaceae > Rhododendron > Rhododendron vialii. The sequence continues at coordinate 40,712,636 of NC_080560.1, forward strand.
GTTTGGCCCCGGGATTTTTATTACGAAACCGTGGATTAACCTAACCGGACTGTGAGAATTTATTATAAATAAATAAATAAAACTCTGTGTGTGTGTGTGTGTATATATGTGTGTGTGTGTGTGTCTATACATAAATAATTTTCACCTATAAATAAATTAATAAAATTTTGTATACCAATTCCAATATTTTACTTAATAATGGGATATAATGTAAGTCTACATAAAATTTAGGGGTAAATCGTAAAGTAACACTATTTCCTAGATCTGATTCTTCAAAAGAGTAATATACACTAAATTTTTGTTGTTCTTTGGTTTTAATGAACGTCTGGAAGACTAAAACTGCACGTATTTTTTCATTTGGTGTATGCTCTATTCTAGAACTGCAACGCAGCAATGAACTGTAATCCTTTAGTCTACGAAATATATGATTATATGCTAGTGTTTAATTTTTACTTACTTACGTAACAAAATCCATGGACAAAATCGTAACTGATCCGCGAGTCACGAATTGGATTGGAATTGAACCATAAGACTTTTGATCCAGACACGGATTTTATTTTCAAAAAATCGTGACAACGGTTCTGTTCTCGAATTCTTAGAATTTCAAACCGAACCGGACCGTGAACAGCCGTACTGAAAACTCTTATTAAGACATTCAAAAAATGGGTCTTGAATAACTTTGACCGAATACACATCATTCCACCTCATTTATGCTAGCGTAACTTAGTCGTGCTCTCCTTAATTACGAAGAATGCCCTCGATAAAATGATTTAATGGTGCTCTAAAAGCACCACCATATATGCATGTAGTACTCTTGGACATTTCCCCCACAAACGGGAGCTATGGATGTATTCAATTACACGTTTCGAAAACCATGTAAGGTCTCTGTTTTGTTCTTTGTTTCTTGCTTGATTGTTCTTCGATCTCGTGTTGTGTTTGTTGTGTTTTGACCGGTTTCTCAGCGAATGGGATCAAAGTGCAATCGTGTGTTTTCTAACTTTCTTATATCTTCTCTAACTTTTTTTTAAGAAATAGAAGAGAAAATCTACAGTTGGATTTTCCAAATTACAATATCTCATGTATATATAAGCTGCAAAGAAACCCCTCAAAATAATTATCGTAACTGAAAAACGAAATTACAAAACAATCACTTCATTGCAAAAATGAAAGAAAATTGAAGAAGACTTTTTAGCTTTGCTTCAAGTTTTCAACTAACACACAATGCCTCACAAAATAAACTCGCGTTTGGTTCCTTAGATTTGTGTAATGATTTATGAAGCGAAAAGAAAAGACGATAGAAGAATTCGAATTTCTCCCTCTTGAAATCGCTCGTCTTTTATTTTTCACTTCACATCAATTCCCCCACAAATCAAAAATCCAAATACAATCCCCAAAAATCAACAAAACAACATTACAATCAAAAATACAATCGCAAAAGAATCAATTAACAACAGTACATTTCTTCCTTATATTTCCTGAATCACCCGTAAGCACTCCAACTGCACCCATCCGCTTCATCGACTCACCAAACTTCGCGAAAAATTCCTCGTTTACGAGCAACTTGTCAACGAGATCGCTAGCGTCATGGTTAGTGAGGAGTGCAGCATCAGACTGGAAAAGACCGTCCTTTAGCTTCAAATTGCTGTAGTAATGGCTGTCGAAAGTTAGGCTGCTCCCCGGATCCATTTCCACTGTGGTTGTGGTGTCCGAAAGGCTCTTGCATTTTGTCCTGAGGAAAGCGGCGTAGGTTGAGTTCAGAGAGGGATCGGAATCGCCTTTTCCGGTGAAGTTGTAGAGTCTGTTGCTGAATAGATTGCAGTGTCCAACCCCAATTGTATGTGCACCTGACCAAGCACGCGAGGTATTTGTTACTTCCATGTTGCTTATTCAAAGCCAAATCTAAAGTTAAAAGCTAAAAATCTGTTTCCACAGCTATCGCAAACAGTACTGCCGAGGTGTGTTGTATATTTACCTGATAGCACAACAAGATCATGAAGTGAGAGATTTTTGTTTGCAAAGTCTTGTTGAAGGGTGGTGAAGTTGGAAAATGGTGAAGGGATGTTGGCCAATGCCTCCGAAGCGCGCGAAATGTTTCCATCCCTTCTTCCAGTGTACACCTCCCACAATGATTTCTTGAACTGCAACATTAATCACCATCAGAGCTATTTCATGATTTTTACCATACATATCTTAAAATGGTCCGACTCTTCTCGTCGAGAAGAATCAAATAAGGCAAATATTCGTACCAAAAACTTTACAAAAAAATCACTAACAAAAAAAAAATCATTTGATTAAAAAGCTAATAAAGGGTGTATTTTGCTTGTTCCGGGTTCTTTTTTTTTTTTTTTTGGCATTCGAAGACTTACTTGGAAGGAAACTGAGTCTCTAGCAGCCAAAGCAACTATATCTGCACAAGAAACTTTGCCAGGACAGGCGTTCTCTAGTTGGGTTTTGATTTCATCAATAACATCAAATCCTGCAAGTGAAAGGTTTGGGATTGCAGCCTTCTCAGCTTGATTATCTGGTGTTGAGTCCACCAACACAGAGCCATCACAACCCTAAACACACCAACCAAACAAAGTACTGTATTAGATTTGCCCGAATATATATGTGCATGTATACGTATATAACAAAATGAATGTATGTACGCCATATGGGTACTTTGAACTCAGTTCATACCGAGTTTTGTTGATCAGGGGCGGTGGAATTGATCTCTCAAGATTAATTAGTCAAGGCGCGTAAGCTGGCCCGAACACTTGAATTATAGTAAAAAAAAAGAAAAAAAACGTCATGCATGCACAGATGAGGGGAAGGGATGTAGTTACGTAAGAGAATTACGTACCCTGACAAAACAATCGTGGAAATGCATCCTCAGGAACTTGGCTGGCAATGCAGGATTGGCAGCCACATGCTTCCATGTTATGTTCTGAACAATCTCCTCGGCTAAGGGACAACTCTTTTCGTAAAAGCACCTTTTCAACTCATCTCCATGACAATCTCCCACAATTCCTAACACCACCACTGTGACAACAATCAACAAGTTCATGTATCTTGAGTACTTCATCTCTCTCTCTCTCTCTCTCTCTCTCTCTCTCTCTCTCTCTCTCTCTCTCTCTCTCTCTCTCTCTCTCTCTCTCTCTCTCTCTCTCTCTCTCTCTCTCTCTCTCTCTCTCTCCTGTGTAGATCACAATTCTGAAACCGGGATTAAAAGCGAAAGATCACACCAAAAAAACCGTGATCTCTATCTATTTTCGTTGTTGTAGTGATCTCTTTTTCTTTGCACTTCCATTGTAAGAGCCTGTGCATCCTATTTATATGCACAGCCAAGGGGAGTTGTCTTCCGCGTTAACTTTAAAAAATTGGTTTTCTTGCCCCTCTAAAGTCTAAACTAAATTAAGAAGAAGAAGGTCAGGGATCCTCTTGCATGGGAGCAGGTAAGCAACATGTTCTAAAAAAAGGGGGAAAAAAAAGGCGCCAAATCAAAACCCGAGTTGATTACTGTACGCGGATAGAGAGAGAGGGAGGGAGACATTTTTCTAGTTGACTTTTGCCTGTGTGTTCATATTTCTTCCTTTGCATGTTTGAAAAGAACAACACCAAACCTATTAATTAACAATGATACACACAGGCAGGAATATCAAAATCATGTGTGCAAATTGCTCTTGAGAGATGGGTTGCAAATTGCTCTTGACAATGAATGTGTTGGAAATTGTCCCACGTCGGTTAATTATTTCATTCAAAACTAGCATATGAGCCTGAGCGGCCTCTCCATTCTTTGCCAATTAGTATCGAGTTTGATGCTTTAACAGAATGATTCTTGGGTGGCGATTGCCGGCCATTGTGTCCTTGGCCAGTTTAATCTTTGTTGTCCTTTCTAAAAATTAATAAATTCTTCTTGCCGATCAAAAGAATGAATGAAACTTCTCTAAATTGGTAAGGTTTATATAGTTTTATCAAGGACTTGTGAAGATTAATATGCGCGGTGGGCAGAGAAAATGTGAGGAAAATCAATTAAGTAGCATGGATTTCATTTTTTTCCTATTAAATCATTGTTGTACATATTCGATCTTGATCAAAAAATTGCTCGAGATTTAATAACATATACTACATGATATATATTACATATGATCGTGTCTGACCTCTATGTGTACATTGAGCGCGTTAAATACAAATGCCGTAGAGTTTTTAAGCGAAAACCCGATTGATGCCATGTAAAATTGAATTATCCAAACCTATGTGCTATCAATTCTAATGAGCAAGCAAGGCTGCTGATTTTGTTCCGGCATAATGGGGCACCCCATTAGTCATGAAAAATGGGATTAGGTTCTCAAAAATTAAGCTAGTTCGGATACCCTAAATTATTTTTAAAACGGAGTATTAAAAATTACTAGGTGCAGAACAAACATGCCATAGATTAGTCTTACATAGGAAAGGATGAAGAAATCTGGCTGGCGTTGGTCGTTTAACCCAACCCTAAAAATTCCCACCAAAACTTTAGTTATATTTCTAGAAAGATGTGCATATCCCCGTTCCACATTCTCAAATAAGTACTTAAAAAATAATGACGTATTTTCAAACTTAAAAATAATGGACTTACAAAAATAATTTTTCAAATTTTTTTTTGCAGGGTTTGAGATTCATATTGCATATTTTTTTATTTTAGTAAGCCTGTTATTTTTAAGTTTGAAAATTACAAATAAGTACTTATTTTTTCAAGGGTAAACCGGAACTCAAATTACATAATTTTTAATAACTAAAAATTTTATTAATTAGGATTAAGTTACACGTCAATTAGTTGGATTAACAAGGGTTCATGAGGTCAAAGCGAATTTATATATAGGAAACAGTCAAAGTTGATGTTTACACTCTTTATTCACTCGGTCTGAGCTGTGATTAGTTTAAATAATCAAGTGGTTTCCACTTAATCCAGTGGACCCCACAGTTTTAAAAATAGAATGGTTTCCCCAAAGTCAAGTTCAGCTCACCTTCATACGTACGTCTGTAAACGAGGCAAACAAAAAGGAAAAAGGGTTTCAGGACCACTCGAAAACGCAAAATGCCATCGATGTGCTGACCCACACTTACCGCGATGCCAATCAATGTGCTGATCATCTTGCTCGCCTGGAAGCCGAACAAAACAACGAGTTGGTTCTTGCAGTGACTATTATTCCCATCTTTCTACGGGAGTTGTTGATTAGAGATAGCTTTCTTCTTAGGCAGGTTTTAAAATAGTGTTTTTATGGCCTTATCTCGGCTTGTTCTATCCTCTAACTTTACTGCTGTGGACTTTGGTTGATTAGTTATATGAATTTTCAGCGTACCCAAAACAAAAACAATGAAATGCCTAAAGATTTTTCCAGATATCTTTACAAAGCCTCTCTTAGTATCTCGATTTCAGGTTCTCAAGTCCAATCTCATGGTAGGTGATCCTCCCATGAGCTTGCCGGGGTGTGTCGAGGATTCTGATTTCAGCTCAGCTTCTGCAGCTACAAGCTTGGTTTCCACCTCAGCTTCTGAGCCTTGGCTCAGCTCAAATGCTTCTATATCAGCTCCTGTGGTTCCCACTTTCACCAAAGGAATGCTTTCCACGTCAGCTTGTTAATGGAGAGTTAGTTAGAGTTTGTTTCGTTTAGTTAGTGATTAGTTTCCTTCAGTTAGTGATTAGTTGGGGTAATTAGCTGATGTTAGTGGAGGTAATCAGCGGTTAATCAAATCTATAAAGGCTAGAGGGCCTGATCTTTGTACGGCAGAATCAGAAAATGAAATGAGAAACACTTTCCCTTCTCTCTCTTCTTTTCCTTTTCTCTTTTCAGTTCTTGAGGTTTAGTTTCGTTTGTGAAGAATTCAGAATTTCCTTATTAACGATTAACTTTAGAAGACTGTACTTTTTTTTTTTTTGGGTATAACTACATGGGCGGCTGTAGTGTCTAATGTGGGGGTTTGCTGACAAGAAATACATCAAAATTTTGTATATTTATTCAGCATTGTCTGCACTGAATCATTCGTAAGAAGCCAAAGAAAAGAAAAATTCGACGCAGAAGACCGGGCAATTAAAACTAGGATATATAATAATACCATTGGAAGAGACGGTGACCATAAAAAGTTAAAAAACATGCAATAAACATCCAGTTAGTTAATTACATTAAAACATATACTAGTATTAATGGAAGTTTGAAAACACAAATGTCAAAGTCAACAGTATTTGTTCAAAATTTAAATCTAATAAAATTCCTTAACCGTGTTTTAGTTACCCACCAAGATTCCCTCTCCACATGACCTCCTAATTTTTTTTGATTTAGTTGGTTTCTTGCCGTCCTTTGGTGATGGTTCTCGGGTGTCTTTTTGTCGATGTGCCCGAGATCCGTTTAATCTTTATTATCTTCTTCAAAGATTAATAAAACATTTGTGCTTATCAAAAAAAACTTGCTTCTTCCTCCTTTCTTTTCCTTGAGATGATCACCTCTAACCATCCACTTTCTCCAAATTAGGGCCGGCTTGTTCCAATCAAGCTAAAAAAAATACTCCCTCCATCTCAATTTTTTTATTCTTTGTTCTGCTCGATCTAACCGGATAAAAACTATTTCTATAATCTGATTGATACTGTATTACTTTTCATAAGCAATTTGAAACTTGTTTAATGGATATCGATTAGTTCCATTAAGCAAAGTTTTAAAAATCACTTATAATATCATATATTTAAAGATACTTCGTTTGTCCCATACTCTTTGTTCCCTTTCTAACTTTTCCATATTCCAGATGAAATTAAATTCTTTTCACCGGCGGTGAAAAATCCTACTTTTCCACCACCACTTTTTTCGGTCCTATCTTGTCTTTCTTTTGTAGACCTTTTACGGTACCTCATTCTCTGTGGTCTGTATCTGGGTTTGCCTCGATGTACCATTTTATCGAGTTTCTAATAAAATTTTGTTTCCTATCAAAAAAACACTGTACATCACCCAGCTCAACTCCGCCCGTGCTACCGGAGTCTCCTTTGGATGACATGTTCTGGTGATCTTCTTTTTGCCGTTTCTTGACAGAAACCTATGATCAAGTCTACAAGAGAGCCGCCGGTCTCGATGAAAAATACGATAGTAAAATGATTGCTGAAATCTTGACTCGAGTGCAGGCGTTTCAAGTCATTATTCTCCAAGACATTGTTCACGTCTTCCACCGCGACCCACGACCCCTCCGCCGAGCACGGAATCCCCTGCGACACTACTACCCTCCTCTGGCCCGCCCTCCTCCGCCCCACCTAGCTCAATCCCGCCCGTGCTCCCAGAGTTCCCTATTGAAGACATGTTTTGATCATCTTCTTTTTCTGTCTATTTGGTTCTTCGTTCAAACTCGTTACGGTAGTTTTACACTTATAAATTCCGTTAATTTTATGCAGAATTTTATGAGTTTACTGTCTACAGTTGTCTTTGGCTTTGTTTTTTGTGGTGTTTGTTTCATGAGTTTTATTTCGTTATCCGTCTCATGAAAGGTATCAATTTGAATCATTTGATCATATATTAATATCAATTAGCAATAAACTTGTGCTATGCACGGGAATTAGACCAAAAATATATACTTGCGTGCTAATTTTCAAAATTCAAATGGTAACTTAAAAATAACGCCTATGAAAGAGGTGTACTTATTGAGGACCTACACTAATTGGGTCTACAAAACGAGTGAGACGAAATACTGCACCTCATTGATACTAGTTTTTTTTTTTTAAATCGATCGGATATTACGAGTGAGGGAGAGAGAGAGAGATTATGAGGGAGTGATGAGAAGAGAGAGGAGGGTTTTCACACAGAAACCGGATTTGATCGTGAACAATGCCGAAACAACTGATATTTTCAAGTACCAATCCCAAAACTTCATCCTTTTTACCACTTTTTCTTGATTATTTTTCTCAATGCGAAAATCGTAGGAAAAATAAGTGAAGTTAAGAGAGAAATTAGGGCAAGTTTGTCTAAGCAATTAACGATCAAATGAGTCCAATTTGATACAGATAGCTAGCATTCCATTCTTTTTTTTTTTTTTTTGCTCACGCTTTTGGTCCAAAATTAATGAAGGCTATTTGCTTCAGTAATGGGATTATGCTCCGGCAATAGTCATTTAGCCATGCTACGAGGATTCAAACTTTAGTCTTGTCCAATCAAGTCCAAATTTCCACCGCTGAACCAACCCCTCTGAACTGTACCCTAACAATAGCGTTGGCCTAACGGTCTGATTGGTACTAGGGGCAAGAAAGAGTGTGGAGGAGAAAATTTTCTCCAATAAGTATATAACTGCACACAAATACACAAACACTTACCCACACTCACTCACAATAGGAAGGGAATCTGCGAACCGATGGTATCATTTTCCTCCTGGGTAATGTCTTATTCCACACACCAAAAAAACACATAAAACAGCTCATTTTGGCTGAATAAAGCAAACTCCAAGCAACCAGAAGAAGAGAAAAGGAAAACAAACGGAATAAATCAAAGGAATATATACACTGAAGTAATTTTCTTTTTTGAGAAGAAGATCACTGCAATTGTCATTATAAAGAAGATCCAAGAGGATCAAATTACAAGAGGTAAAGGACCAATAAGACACGGGGAAAAAAGAACCCGAAAGAAACACTAAAGAACTCCGTAATACAACCCCAGTTAAAAACAACTGAAGCACACTCAACAATGACAAGACTTGCCTAGCTACACGCCGGTGAACAAGTAGGATAAGCAAACAAAATTTGAGCACTAAAGATTAAAGAATATGCACCGAGAAAGCAAGACAGAAAGGGAAAAAAGCAAATCTTATTTGCGTTTAGTCACAGGCAGATAACGATCACTGTTTTGTTTCAACCATATCGTTGAACGGGTTTTCTCGATGCAGTCTGCGAAGAGACGGTGTCTGCCATCAAAGACATAAAAATTTGTTACAAATCATGTATAAATCCAAATACAATTTGTTCGGATACATGCATTAGCATGCAAAAGGTTGCAATTCATTTGTAAGAATGACATGCATTTCCCCATTCTGATTGAAGAAATTCAAATTTTCCGAGATAGATTAATTAATTTTCCAAGATAGATTAATTTTCCAAAAGTACAAACTAACCTTTCGTACTCTAGCTTCTGGGTAACCATTCCATTAAGTAGCAGCTCGGAACTGTAAACTGCAGCCCCTGAAAATAAAAGAAGGTTCAAAATTCCAAATCAGACGATCATTATTAATCGACTAAGGCTGGAAAAGCATATATTATAATTAACCTTTCTCAAGAAAAGGCACACAGATAGCATAATCTTCCTCGCACGATAAAACCAAGAACTCCTCCGGAATTTCACTATCCTTGAATGCTGATCTGCCAATTCTTTCCACCACCTGCGCAGTCTTACCCTTCAGCATTAACAAAGGGAATTCAAAATTAACCATATTCTAGACATTAATGCACATAGCTCTCAAGAAAAGAACAGAAGCCCTACCAACCTGGCCATGAACTGCCTTAACCAAGCTCGCCAGTAGTTCTTTACAAGGTTTTGTATTTGGAGTGATCAGAACTTTTTGCCCCTGGATAAAAGAAAATTTGTGTAAAGGAACGAAACAGTAGCTGCATTTGATTAATCAAGAATCGTGAGATCACCTGTAAAAGTGGACGTTGGCATGCACGTGCCAATGAAACTGGCAAGCTAAAGCCAAACTCCTTTTCCTTTTTGGCATCTCTCAATATGTAAGTTCTCTCGTCAATGAAACAACCAGCTTGTCCACAGCTCTCAAGCCATAAATGTGTCACCACTGGTTTGCCAAAGGCAATAGCTTCCAACATATTCCTCGTTCTCACAAACTCATCTGTTATGAAGTGTGTGGCTTCTGAAATAGAGGATGCTACTGAAGCTCCTAGCCGAGCCAAAATCTGTGACGAGAACAATAATAAGGCACGTTATGAAGTTGGCTGGGGTGCCAATGTTTCCCGACTCAAAAAGGTTATTAAGGTCTTTATTTTTGTTTAGGGTGTCACTATAAACTCCATTTCATTCTCTTTTTCTCACTTAACGTTAAGGGGTGGTCAAGCGACCAACCTCGCATATGTGCAGAGCCGCCAATGGGCACACATAAGTATGAACCTGCTAAGGAAAGAGCAGAAGATACCACAAATGAGTACCTTCTTCTGCTGCTTGATCATATCCCCATTCAAGTGGTGACTGAACAAGACTCGAACATTAGCCATCTCTCGCCTCCTCCTAGAATCTCTGGTTGTAGAAGTAGCCTCTGGACTGTTGGAAATTAAGCTCTTGATTTCCCTCATAAGGAATGATCTTGACAAATTCTTTCTGCATGACTGTTTAAGACACTCATCACCCACACAGATAAGCGATGCAGCGCTTACAGGAGTGGTACAATTAGCAGATACTGAACCAGAGGGCTTGCATTTATCCCCTGGTGACACTTGTAATTTGGCGTTTCCTCCACCTGAAATGGTATCTGCATCCCTCTGCCTGTCAGAAGGCTTGGATGTCAAAGCCCCAACCATGTCTTTAGGGGCCAAATTTCCGTCTGTAGAGTTACATTCAAGAGCCGCAAACCCTGAAACACCTTTATCCACAGCAGGCGAAACTGGACCATCATTCGTAGATTCTCGGTTTTTCCTTTTTAAACCATTGGTTTTCGATCTGTTTGATTTTCCAGGAGATTGTCCATTAGTTTTCTGCCCAACAATTTGATTGACTGATCCATGTGGGTTGGTACTTCCATTTAACTGGCCTGAAAACTTTCTAAGAGTTCTTCTAAATTCACCAATTCTGACAGCAGCAATTGTATCTCTCACCTTCTGACATGATTTCTCCTGCTCATTCACATTTTCATTTTCATTTTCTCCAGATTGCTTGGGATTAAGGATGCTGGCTTTTCCAGAATTATATGGTGCAATTCCAGCCCTTAACGGGTTTGTCACACTTCGCTGCCTAGTTCGACAAGCTATGGGTGTAAAAAAACCAGTTTGCCCTTGCAAATGGCATTTCTTGACTGAACTTGATCTCGTCCGTCGCACATGCGTCGCAGACCATGCTCTATCCCCTTTTTCTCCTCTGGAAGAACCGTTATTAAGATTGTTGCTACCATCATGAGAGTCTTCGTTGTCACAGTTAGCCACATCCAAACCAAAGCACAACGCTTCCATGGATTCAGCAGCCATTTGAGTATCAAAACCTACATTAAGCATCTCCGGCATATCCTTGTCAGTAACAATAGCTTCTGTTCCATCTGGGGCGCCAGTCTTTAACTGTTCATCCAACTCCTCAGTCACGTTCTTTTTAGGTTTTGTATCTATTATATTTTCTGTCTTGTCTTTCCTTTTTGAGTTTTGCGACACTATCCCTTTGTCCCTGGTTTCATCAACAGCCCCACATCCTTTGGAGTAATTCTTGACCTTCTGATGTTTGGTACAAGATCTCTTCCTCCGACCACCTCCATCATCAAAGAACGCTTCCTTCTTTTTGGTGAAAAACTCACCCCCTCCCTCATCTTCAAGGCTGTCATTCCAATCAAAAGTCCCTCTTTCTCCAGCTGTACTGATGAAACTAGTTCTTTTCGCCAAACTTTGAATCCCTTTCGTACTTGAGACGGGCTTTGATTTCTCCCCAGTAGACCTTCCAATGTCACCTTCTTGATCAACATCCATGACGTTAAATTTCAGAAACCTGTCCACAAAGTTGAGTGCATTGTCTTGCGACAACTCTCCAGGTTCTTGAGAGTCAACATAGCTTAACCCCGCCACTTCATCGCCACAAGCAGGTAAATGAGGCAAATCAGCATTATTTGTGCAGTTGTCAGGTCCTTCAAGTGTATCATTCATAAAAAGCCTCCTCACTATTGAACTACCAACCCCGTACTTGTTTTCATTCCCTGATCCCTTAATCTGCTCATTGCACTTGCCCGAAAAATCCTCCAGATCTACTTCCACTCCAAGTGCCGATGAATTTTTAATAACAGCTATCTCCTTAAAGTCAGAAGTATATTGCTTCAAAGACTGTGTGTCACTCTTTATTAGAGAGGACTCATCGCTGGTTCCCTTAAGAGCCATGATACGAGCTGCTGAAGAACAGGCCCTCCAAGATGCTGCATGAACTGAAGTGGAAGTCTTCTGCTTGAATCCTGATTCAACAAGCAGTAATTTCAATTCCGTACTTAATATGACAGTTCACCCAATGTGCGCTATATTTTCAATTTTCTTGACCTTGACAACTCAAAAGCTTCTGAAAGGGTGCAAAAAAAGATGGCATTCTACATGCTAATAACACTCTGGTGATAGCACTGGGAATTACATTACAATACAATGATTCAGGACAAATCTTTTAAGAGTTATATCCTCTATCAAAATCGTTAGATATTTAAGCAAATACATGAACAGAACATGAACGGAAGGTATACAATATGTGGATTCTCTGTTAATAAGACAAAATACTAAATATCATGATCGTAACTAAGGCTGCAATAACATGAACCCGAATTTCCAATAAGGTCCACGAGCGGATGGCTTTTGCTGCTTCAAAACGTTACATTAAATTTAGGTTTGCGAAGACAAAAAGAAGGCAGTGTGCATTTTGATACAATATTAATCCCCGCCATCTTCCTCAAACGAATTGGAGGAATGCCAACATGGTAAAACTATTTCATTCTAGGAAGTATAAAAGCAGGTGGCTTCATCTGACACATGAATTGACGTTTGAAATGAGATCTTTATGTGAAAGCTATGAGACAGTTGTGTCAATTTCACTAACAAGGTATGAAAACTGATAAACATAACTATTTTGTACAAACAGTGATCATCATCCACTTGGCATGAGATGCCCATTTACGCAAGTTGGGTAGAGTAGGTTTTGTGAATCAATTGGACAAATGAGATGCAGATTAAACTGATGAAAACGAAAAATATGGTACCACGCTCTAATTCTTAGGTTTCTTTGTCAAATGGGCTCTAAAATGGATTCATATTTATCGCTACAATCGATAACTAGGATCAGATAAAGGGCTTCGTGGATTGCCCCATTTTCACCTATTTTCTGCAACTGCTCCACAGCATCCACTCATAAGTCTACTAATCATAAAAATTGCATACACAGTTAGTGAATCAAACTCATAACACAACATTTCTAAGCATGCCCCAAGTCTGAGTACTAACATCTCAACCAATTAGTAAGGGAAGTGGAATGCACACAGAAGGTACAGGATTAAATTCATTTTGAACAAAAAAAAATACCTTTTTCATTTTTGAACAGAAAAAAGATATTTTATTTATCTTTGGACAAAGTATACAAAGATTAAAAAAGGGAAATTAAAAGGGCAAGAGAAAGACGACATCACAATGAGGGCATTTTGAACCAAAAAAACCTAGTAGTTAAGCAGGTGAAAATGAATACATGACGCAAATATTATCCCAATCCGCACTCCATTTTTCCCTGATAAACAGTGCATAACTTGCATCACCGGAATAAGCAAGTGAAATATAGCACTCCATTTTTTTCAGAATCAGTGACCAAAATGAGCCTCCTATCCACAAATTACTGACCTGAACTCTGCAGTTCAATGTCCAAACCATCTAACTTTGCTTTAAATCCCCTCTCATCCTCTTTGAAAGCAGAGGAATAGAGCTTACTCTCCTGATGCACTGCACAAATACCCACTCTTTTTGCTGAATCATCATCAGAGAACTCCACAGAATCATCTAAAACTTCTGTCGCATCTGATCCTTCACCATCAGTAACAACAACTTCATAATAGCAATTGCCCAACAACTGGGCACCCATGTTTGCAGCACCATCAGGATCATCCAATACTTGAGTTTCACCAGCAATATCTATAGCCTGGGTCTCAAATGCTGCAACATCAGGATCATCCAATACTTGAGTTTCACCGGCAAGATTTATAGCCTGGGTCTCAAATGCGTCTTCGAGTGGAATGGTATCAACCATTGGCAATGTACACTGCTGAAACTGTAACTCATAGAAGGCCTTGTCTTTGAGTTTTTCACCTATTGCAATAAATGGATAAATATGTGTTTAACATTTTAACCTTGTATTTGTCAAATTTGTACATCTGAGTTACTTGAAATTTTAGACTGATCAGTGTTCACTCCTAGGTTACCACGGGTGCCAAATCTATGTAGATGATGTACTGAGACATCATAAGAGATTAGCCAACTGATTGTTCATTAGAAACACAATTTCTCTGCCCCAACCAATTTTTCTCTTTATTCCAATTAGTTAAACAAGTGCATGGGTTTGTGGGCCATCATAAAGCCCAATGTTAACCATTACCATACAAAATATTTAGTGTTTGCACTAACCATCTTTCCATAGCGTGATAATAGCCAGGAAGCAAGATATCACCACAAACAGTAAAATAACATGCATCGAGTAAGCCCACTCATGATAGTTCTTTCTCTAATGCGAAATAGAAAGTTGTCTCTCTTCCACCATTCATTCAACTGAGTTATCATTTTCACCCATTATTGAAGGAAAATAGCCTAAAGCTATCTCCAGCCTTTCCTAAAATCTCGACTCAAATTAAGTGAGACTCTTTAATTCAAACTCATGACCAAACTACTCAATTTTTAACTCCAATCAAGCACGACTCTTTGTTTTGCTCAAAATACTTTATGCTTAAATCTGATTATACCCCATTGAAGTGCTTCATACCAAAGGAAATTCTACTCAAATCAACAGTTTGAGTAAAGGGCAGAACCTAAGAGCATCTCCCGCCCTGAACTCAAATATCCACTCTAAGTCAAGTTCCAAATCCTTTGAAACTTCCTCCAATCCTAGATTCCAAACCTACATTTAGACAGTTTTACTCAAATCCTTCTCAAATTTCACGGTCCTTTCGTGTCTTCCAAGTTTATAACCATGCCGTTAATGAAGCCTTTACTCAGATTTATGCCCAGCATTGAGTTGGTCTATTGGAGTGCCTCACATCAAAATGAAGATTTAATCAAGTTTTACTCCCATGAAGCAAAAGTTAGAATAGTGGCAGGAGATGTAAAGACTGCTAGCATCTCCAGAACTTACCCTTTTTTCAACTCAATGCCAAAATTCTGACTAAAAACCGTAAAACTCCCTCTACTCATAGCATCTCCGGTCCTTGCTCAAAATATTTAAAAACTTCATCTGGTATGAACCACTACAACG
Source organism: Rhododendron vialii (assembly GCF_030253575.1). Classification (NCBI taxonomy): domain Eukaryota; kingdom Viridiplantae; phylum Streptophyta; class Magnoliopsida; order Ericales; family Ericaceae; genus Rhododendron; species Rhododendron vialii. The sequence continues at coordinate 40,727,791 of NC_080560.1, forward strand.
GACGAACCCAAATCTGAACACAAATTTGAGGGAAAAGCTTCATTAATTGAATAGTCGTGAATTGTGAAGAGAAAACAAGCCTTCAAAATTTTGATTAAAAATTTTAAGTCTCCCTTGATTTGGTTAAAATTTGAGTAAAACACAATCTACTATGAGTTTGAGCGAAGGACCGGAGTGAGTTTACTGAGCGTTTCCAAATTATCAAAAAAAAATCGAATTTTTCTTGATAAAGTTCATTTTTGAAGTTCTAGTTTCGGGGACCGGGACGACGTCAGTATCGAATTTAGTTATCCACAAAGTTTTACTCAGTCTATTCCTCTCTCTCAAACTTACAACTAAGTCAGTATTCAGTAATTTAAACTTCTACTCTAATTTATGAAGCTTTTCCTCGAATTCAAGTGAAAGTACGAGTAAGGAATGAAGATATGGTCTAATGGTAATTTACCAAGCAGTGAAGGCGGAGGAGACTGACTGTCAAATTGTTGGGTTCTATTTTCGCAACAATCCCTACTCGAATTCAGCTTCGCCGCTTGTATCTCATCATCAATTGAACCCATTTCTACTTCATCCGAAAATTGTGCAAAAAAAAAAATGTTACAAGATGAGCCGAATGAAAGAGTCTTTTTACATGTGTCGGATTTTGCGTGTACGAGTGGGGTAGAGGCTGTAATTAGGGTTGGAGAAGGGGGAGGGGGGAGGGAGTTTTGAGAAGAGCACGGAAGTGTTCATGGCGGCCGGCGGTGGCTGGAGGAGGTGCAGGCGAGCGATCGCCGCCATTTCTCAGTGGCCCCGAAGTGGTGCAACGATATGGGAATTTGTTTTTGTTGTTTCAGATCAATTAATAGATAAAAAATCAAATGGCTAAACAAAAAGCAATTAATTAGGGAAACAAGGAAAGCGTGGTGCGCAGGCGCGTTTCTTCTGAATAGCTAAACAAAACTTTCCGGCCAGAGTACATAAGTTTGCGTCTCTTTGCAAAAGTTTGCGGTCATAACTCGAACCCCAGCGTGTTCGTGGTTCGGCTTTCCGAATTAACGGGGAAAGCGTGATTTGTACGTGGGTTTTACTCATTTTAGCACACATGTACTCGTATTTACGGACTTGTTCGAGCTCTTTTGTATGTTTCAGAGGCTTTACTCAGTTAACCTTTTAGTTTTAGTTTTAGTTTTAGTTTTTTTTTTTTTTTTTTTGTCAGGGCGATATACATCAGCAGGGATTAGTGGGGCTGTTAGAGTTAGCACGGGGAGACCAGAAGCTATCCATAGCCCTGGTCCCCTAAAAGGCCTGCCCTCAGTGGGGCTCAAACCCAAGACCTTCCACAAAGGGAAGGCAATCATTACTCTATTCTTCTCTCCACCCACTACCAAAACTAAACTAAATTAAACTAAACTCTCAACCAAATAAAGCCAGAGCATCTCAAATCCATCTCTATTTTTCTAAAATAGAGAATAAATGTGACATATTGAGAAGAGATTTTGTAATTTATGCTCTCCTTTCTTTATTTTTTGTACTTTTTTGAGAGAATTTTGGAGAAACTCATTGTTCTTTTTAGATATTTGGTCTCCAAAAAACGAAAGATCCCTCTAAGATTTTCTCAAAAAATGATTAAAAAATGGAATAAATTATAAAAACTCCTATACATTTATTCTATTTTAAAGAAATTGAGATGGGTTGGAGATGCTCTTACACATCCATCAAATTTAAATATCACTTACTACTAGATGGTGGTGGTAAACATTTCCATTCCAATATGATTAAAAACTCCTCACATCATAATTTAGAAGGAAAGAAAACCTGTTACACTGTTACAATCTATTTGAAAATGAAATTCTTTTGATTAAAAAAGAATGTTAATTTTTTATTGAACACTGGACGCACAGAAAATCTGTCTCTCGAGGCAAGGATTATGGTTCTCTCATTTCTCTAAAATACCCAAGAAACAAATAAGTGGAAAAAAAAGAAACAGGGACTATTCTCGAAACAAGAAAAGCAGGAGGGGCATTCCGAGAATTGAACTCGGGACCTCTCGCACCCTAAGCGAGAATCATACCACTAGACCAAATGCCCTTATTTGATTATCACAGCGTGGTAAATATATCTAACCGTGACACACACTTTGAACCATTATAAAAAAGGAGTGATTTTCACACTCCCCAAATTTATTTAACTATGACAACACTTTGAACCATTATACCATTGGGAAGGCAAAAATCAATTCTGTATTGATTTCCATAGTACGGTTAACAATTTGAGGAATTCGAAAATCACTCGCCTGTAAAAAACATAAAATATTCAATATGCTGCCCTTGACAAAACAAACACTCCCACCAGAATCCGACAGTGGGTATCAATTGTGTATGAACCCTCTGTGGGGCCATCTCGGATCCAACACAAATGATCCAAAACGTTCATTTTATCAAGAATAAAAAACTCGTAAATTTATCGTATAAAAAATCAATTCATTTGGATACCGATAAGTACTTAACCAATTCATTCAATTTTGGTTCAAGGAATCGCATTAAAAATTACTTTGAACAAACTAATGTCTCATAGCGTTTGTGCGGGACCCATCAAAGGGTGGGTCGGTACCCATAGCATTTTTGCTTCCACTATTGTCTAGTACGTGAAACAATAAAAGGAAAAGAAAGTGTAATTATACTGTCATGCACCAATTCGTTCAATCCTTCCAGTAACTCGCGCCAAGAGATAAGTACTACCTAAGCATCACTACCAACCGGGAGATCAAAAAAATCTCAGACGCGCCAACAAACGTCTGTTAAATAAGACAAAGTTTCAACAGGAAAGAGAGATTTATTTCCCTCCATATCTTTACTATTTTCACCAAATCACTCACACCAAACAAAGATATTGCTTGCAAACTGCATTTGATTCAACCATGGGTGAAACTCATGTTAAGAGACTTCGTACACTTCAACTTCCAGTAACTCGCGCCAAGAGATAAGTACTACCTAAGCATCACTACCAACCGGGAGATCAAAAAAATCTCAGACGCGCCAACAAACGTCTGTTCACACAGTCCACGCTATCGTGATTTGCAATATAGATCTGTAGTTCCCCCCGTCTACAAAAGTTTCAAGGAGCAACAAGGAATTCGCATCAGAATACCTGGAGAAAGCAGTAAATCCTTCAAAAAAAAAACTCTGTACGGCAACATTTCATAAGGTAGTACTAATATTCAACTATTTCCAAGATTGAAGTAGAGCATCCATGCCAAGAGGTATTAAGCAAACGCGAGTAAGACCTCCGTGGGATTGCAGTCCAGCAGAAGCCAGAATTGACAATTAAGTAGCAAAAGGGCATAGTAATTGTAAGAATGACTTTTGAGGCCATAAATAATCTGTCCAAAGTAAAACAACAATAAGTAACTAAAGTTGCTTAAAGCTAACAATGGACACAACATCAAGATTAACAAAGACAAACCAATAGTATCTGTGTGGACAGACTAGACCACAAAAGGTTATAACTACAGTTCAGAGAGCAATACTTGTTTCACACCGTACCGCGAATCGGTACACAACCTAATTAACCAAGACAGATTTCAAAATTCAGAGTGAGATAGAGAGAGAAAGATGAAACCAGCAAGGACACTTTTTCCAATGTCTGATGCAGCTAGCCAGGAACCAAAAATCATCAGAGGGGATTAATATCCATAATGATCGATCCGGATCACCCAAATCGTAAAGCAGCAGTTGATGCATCCAGTCCCTATTTACAAAACAACCAGCATAGGAAAGGCATCAGATTCATCATTCTCCCGCATCAACTCGAACGAAACAAAGCGATTGGCAACGCTGCAGGATCAAGCTCCCAGTACCCTCTCAATCTACCACCTTTCTCTGTTGTCAGCCGGAAAGCAGGAATTTGATGGGAAAATCTAAGCAGCCCATAACGAGGAATCTCCCTAATGATAGTTGTTCCTTCTTTCGTTTGAGCCTTGAAAACGGACTTGTAACCACTTACCGGTTCAAGTACCAAAAGCTTGAACTCTGAGTCATTTTCCTCCAGGATTTGCACCATGTCATATTCACACTTCTTTAAGTCAGAACGTGTAATTGCAGCATTCCAGTTCCTGTATAGCGCCCAAACCTCACCTTTCCTAGGGAAAATGGCACATACACCCTTCTTATCCATACGTTGTGCTATTACCTTATGAGAGAAGGGACCCGTTTCAGTATACTCCCCGTGTCCATCCTTTTGAAGCCTAAACATCCCACAACAAGTGAGCATGTTTTTATCAAACCACCTAACAGTGTCCTTCGGCAGTGGCAAGCTAGAAAGCCAAGTTACATGCACTTTAAACTCTGGGTTAGCATCAATTTTTGTTATTCGCCCATAGTACTTCGGCAAGCCATCCTCATCACTGTATAATGCCCAAGTCTGACCAACCTCAAATTTTTCGGGGGATTTATCAGTATCAAAATCGTAAAATTCTGGATCAGGAATTTCATAAAGTTCGGAATCCTGTTGTTCAGTGCAATTAACAGCACTAATGTGCTCAGGATCCAACTGGGTCTTCTTGTTTGGAGACACGGCTTTCAACTCTTCAGGAACAGAAATCTCTTGGAGATTAAGAGGAAGAGAAGCGGGATCCAGTTCAAAAGATCCCTTGGGAACATCTTTTCTTTCCTCACCCGTCAATCGAAATGAGGGAACCCTGTGAGAGAATCTAAATAGTTGATTTGGTGGTATTTGAAATGAGTCGATACCTTCTTCCCCCTTCGTTGTTCGACAGAAAAGACATGAAAACCCTTTTACCTTACCCAAGTACGCAACAGAAACACCAATACCCTCACCCCAGTCCAACAATATTTCCACAAATTCGAATTCATACTTCCTCCCACTGACTGGGTCAGAGTGCCACTTCATATCCCAGTTTTTGAAGAGGGCCCACGTTTCTCCCTTCCTCGGATATATATTGTAAGTATCCCTTCTGCTGCCCTTTTCCCAGTGGACCAAATGTGAGAACATGGGACGATCTTCAATGGTGTCAGAGGCTCCATGCTTGAACTTACCACAAGAAACAGGCAAACCTGCCTCAACCCATTTAATTCCATCCTCTTCGCCTGGCTCTGGCTCAAGCCAAGTTATGTTCACTTTGAACCCAGGTGAGGATACTTTCCGGATTCGAGCATAAAATCTAGGCATTCCATCCACTGTATCATAAACAGCCCAGGTTTGGCCAACTGCAAAACACTCTTGTCCTCTATGGCTATCAAAATCACTAAAATCAGGATCAGGGTATTCGTAAATTTCTGGATCTATTGCCGCGGAAGGGCTTGAGTTCAATGAAGACTCCACATTAGCCCCTATTTCTCCATTTTCTGTCTCAACATCTGGCTTGTTCGGTTTGAGAGCCTCTTGTTTCAACACCGCTTCAGTAGCTCGAACTGGTCCATTTCCCTTTACACTCTTTGAAGGTCTACCAAAGTCGTTTTCATCGTCACTCAGATTGTCATCATATGATACTTGCCCTCTAGAACGAGTAGATCTCCTGGGGTACTCTCTATAAACCCCAAAATCCTGTTTCACCAAGCCATCATCATTCTCTTCAATATTGAAATCTCCCTCAGAGTCACTGCTACTTTCACTCGATTCATCTACCTGCTTCCTTTTCTTACCATTAGCTTTTCCTGAGGCTTTAGATTCCTCAACTCCTCTCTTATTACTTTGCACACCCACATTTCCACAGGTACTTTGTACATTGGGCTTAAAAGCAGCAGCCGGATGGGGACCCTCTCTCTGATGGGGCAATACGACAGGGCGAGTGGAGTTGGTTCCTGGTGGCATAGGTGTAGATTGGTCCTTAATCTCATAGCCAGTAAAGTGCTTTTTGCATTTTTGACAATCAAGAAGTTTGTTGACCACGTTCCTATAATACTGGTACTTTACATAACAGTAAGGACACATTGTCCAAAACGTCTGCCCTTGTGTCTGCTGCGTTTGTGGGTTGAAGCTTGTGAAAGGTGGAGTAGGCTTGTTCATAGGATGGTTATGCACCCAAGGCTGTTTCCGGCCGTGTGAGTGAGTGCTTGCCTGTTGTGAGGCCCAATTTGGTACTGCCCCCGGTCTTGAAGCTCTACATTTGCTGTCATGTAACCTGCGTTTCTCACTGTCCAAAAGTACCCTCTGAGCTTCCCCAATCAATTTAAAGGCATCTGTCGCGCCGCCAAAATGATTCTTATCGGGATGAAGCAAGAGGGCAAACTTCCTGTATTGTTTCTTAATTGACGCCTCATCTGCAGTAGAATCAATTTTGAGGATACCATACCAGTCCATTTCGTTCCCATAAACCTTTTTCTCAGCAGAGCAGTGTACATCACAAACGGTTATCATTTGTGAGATGTTTTCCAAATCCGGATAGAGTTGTTGAGCCTTAAGTGCAATCTTCCGTGCCCCCAAAAAGTCTTTATTTTGCATCTTCTGCTCCGCAATTAATTTCGCTCTGACAGCCTCTTCTTTATTGCACTCCATTATAGAATTGTTAAAAACCAAACTCAAGTGGCCTCCATACAGTGAATTAGACGATGAAGGTCATGCTTGAGGGGTACAGCAACACAGGCAAGTGAACATGCTAACTTGAATCAGACCTTCATATTTCCTCAAACAGCCTGCAAAAGGGCATCGATTTCCTTACAGTAGACAAGCGTAAAAAAAAAAAAAAAGGGAAACAAAAACGTGCTGGAAGAGGCAAGGCATTGGTGAAAAAGGCTCTAGAAAAATTCAAAGTTGCAAACTAACAAGAATACAAGGAAAACTCTATAATGTACCAAACAATATACCAAATAAATATTGTCAACAAGCTAAAAACCATGAGAATTAATGCAAAGCAATTGAAGAGAACAAACAATAGTTCAAGTAATCAAGATGAGAAAAGCTTTGAAAAAGGAAAGAATTGTTTTGTAGAAGAGATGCATCATGAACTTTTCTTAGGGGAAAGGTAGGTGAAAGTCGTTTGTCAAGATCATGGATAAATATGCGTAGATATGTCAGGCAGTCCAACAAAAGATAATTTCCATAAACAAACAAAGTTCACGAGAAGCTTAATCCTCTAAGTTTTGGGTACAACCTTTGGGCTGTGAGTTACCAATCCAAACTGATGAACACTTCCATCCACAGACTTCAGCTATATTACATGGACTTAATGTTCTAAAAGTCGCTATGCACAGCGGTCAGCCACCTTCGAGTGATTAATCGGCGAATAATTGGTGCATATTAATTAGTAATCGGTGATTAATTGTTAGTCGGACCTAATCGGATAGGCCCCGCCAACAATTAATCACCGATTAATTCCTTGTTTTAGAACACTGCATGGACTCGGGTGCGGGTATGTGCCTAAGTGTCCACTTCATCCGTTTTCAGTCTCAAGGTCAAGGACTGGGATTATATGCCACAACTTCAAATTTTTGTTAGCATATTCCTTATTTTCTCGGTAAATAGTGTTTACAAAGTGTCTTAGGGCAATTTTGTTCGGTTACTGGTTTGCCTTTATATGATTACGACATTCGAATTTGTCACAGTTGTGTCTGGTAACAGTATATCCTATGCCACCTTTTAATCCAGAAAAAGTATATCCTCCGGTTCCAGAGACTGTGACAGGGCCCATGATGAGCTTGCTTTTGGAAGTAACTGCTAATGCCTGATGGAATGCAATGGGATAGATGGTAGAAGGATGCCTTTGGACTCGTATTTTGTTCGTACACAATCATGAATAAACTAGGAGTTCCACGCATAGTTTGTGGCAAATTAGAATTACAAACTACGATTGCTAGGCGAATATCCAACTAAATGTGTCGAGAGTGACACAGATCTCAATTCCCACACCCTTATCTGAGTGCCAAGTGTCCCATCGTATTTTGTACATGTAGGAGGACCCATCTTAGTCTCTACTGACGTGTTTACAAGGATCAACACAGATTATTAAACCAAAAGGAGAAACCAAGATACTTTGATACCACTTAGAAAGAAATTACCGCTTAAAAACAACCCCAAGAATATCCATACTCCAGTTTCGCTAATCAGCTAGTTCCTCCTACATAAGCCACAGAATATGTAATGATGAAGAATAACAAGACCACTGCGATAGAGATGCAAAAATCTCCGGAACATCAATGAGTGTCCCACATGTAAAATGCCATTCACTCTTCTGATGAACAAAATCCATCAAACACAAGTTGAATATACAGACTCATAAAAACAACTTGAGGAAAGGGAGGAACACTCTGTGTTTTTTTACCCTTCTTAAGCAGTAGAACCAGAAAAACAATATCACCAAATTGTGGGCCATCAACGCTGCACCAAATTCGCTATCCCTACCAACACTGCAATACGACTTTTTCTCACCCAAATTCAAATTCACGAAATGATTTTCTTCACAGGAAATAACTATTAGGGCAAAACCACTAAGGCTAAACAAGCCGGAAAAAAAAAAAACTAAAGCACCTCTCTTACAAGTGGCTGCTTTCCCCTCCCCTTTCTTACTGCAATGTGACCAATAAAGTTTCTTATTTTGAAGCCGCGACTTCAATACCATAGCACAAGATAACTATCTAAAGACAGCAAAACAAAGTCTAAACTCTAAATTCACAACTACCCAATGACAAGTGGCTGTTTTCCCCTCTACCCTTTCCTACTGCAATGAAACCAATAAAGTTTTTGGTTTCCCAATTTCAATAACATAGCATGTGATAACAATCTAAAGACGGGGAAACAAAGTATAAACTCTAAATTCACAACTACCCGCAAAAGCACAAAAATTAGAATTACAATTAGCATAAAGCAATAAACCGTGCAAGTAACAAAGAAGTGAGCAATAAACCCTAAATCACAAAATTAGGGCAAAAACAAGCTCATACTTGTGCATTTTTCACTTCAAAGACACAAGATAACCAACTCATTCAAACTAATGGAAACCCAGAACGAAAAAAACTCCCCGTTCTGCTAAGGTTCTTATTATTTAAGTACTTATTTTTCACTTTACGAGACAAGTCATGCTCTCACAGTACATCACCTTTAATTCAAATTCAAAGAAAAAGTATTGGAACACATAATCAAAATAATCAGTACCCATATAGCCAACAACCATAGGCCATAACAACCCAAGATAAACAACTCATTCATACTAACGGGAACATGCTCCGTATGTAAAACCCAGAACAAAACAACTAAATACAATCGAAATAAGCATTACCCACAGAGCTAACACCTTCCACCTTGAAATTAGAAAGGAAAAAAAACCTTAAAATATAATATAACAAAACAAAACCCTAAAACTGTTCGATTCCAAATAAGGTAAAAACCAGAGTAGAGGACAAAGATCGATAACTTCTCCTACCATGAGAGCAGACTATTGAATGGGGCTGGATAGATCAGGTAAAGAGAGCTCTGGTGGTTTGTTCTACCCCCGAAGTTGACTTCCTTGAAATGAACTGAGGGTAGAGAGAGAAGATGGTTACGGTTCTAGGCGGGGTGCGGGCAGGGAGAGGAATATAGGGGAAATGCGGTGGGAGGGAGGGCTAGAGAGAGACAGGGAGGGAAAGAAGTCTTCAAGCTTGGGTTAATTACACAGGTGGTCTATTAGGCCAGTCGTAATTAAACTGAATTTGAGGGGTATTTTGTAGTGACTTGTTTTCCACTTTTGCCCTTTGCTCAAATGGGAAATTACAACTTCTTTTAGGGTTAAGGAAGGAGTAAGGAATCTCTCGTGTGATGATCCCTCGTGCAATGGTCTCTATGATGCGGGATTGGACTCGTTGCGGTCCCATTTGATGATCCGGATCGTCTATTTTGTAGGTCTCGATGCATTTATCATCTATGCATAAGTTTAAGTTGATATGAAATCGGTATCAATTTGAACGAAACCTATGTGTCACAAGAAGAATGAACGGCCAGAATCTGACTGTTTATTTCTCTTATAATCGGCTCCGTTCCTTCAAGATTCTTATTTTTAAGTACTTATTTTTCGTTTAACGAGACAAGTCATTCTCTCACAATACCTCACTTTTAATTCAAAAGCGGAACAGGGCATTAATCTGTGTCGCCCAAGTATTTGGCATTAGTTGATCAGTTTTATTTTTTTGGAAGCATGATGATCACATCCAAAAGTACGAGATGAACGATTTGGATCGTCAAATGAGACCTTGGTAGGTTACATTTTGCATCACATGAGAAGCACATGATGAATCATTGCATGAAAGATCTTGATTTGTACTTGAGAACTGTTTTGTTCTTCTTCTATTTTTGTCATACGATATATGTCTAGCCTACTCCTAAAAGAATGGGGAAGGGATATCGCAAAGCGGCATACGGGTGGAGCAAGCCCAAAGGGCATCAACACCACAACAAGCACTCACGCTCCTGGCGAGACTCGAACCCTTCACTTTTCATGTGAAAGAGATGAAGAAATGTCATTGGGTTACAAGCCCATTGGCAGAGTGTTATTTTGTCCACCCTCCTTATTTAGTGGGCAAACGTTATTCAATTGCCGTAGAGTTTACCCTGTTCGTCTATAAGATCTAACACATTATACCGGCGTCACCACCAATATAATATGTCAGGGTCACCAAAGGTAACACCGTGAGCTACAAAAGCTCAATAGAACAACCCATATCCACTAACCCTTAACTTACGAACAAACGATCATAAATTCAATGATTTCCACATAGTTCATACATATTTGACAAAACAGTTATCAATGACACATCCACATTCATTATCCAAACTAACGTTGGTGTCCATTATTTTTCGAATTTCTCCTACGCGACTTCTCGTAGACCATGTCACCATTTTCCACATTTCATACCATATCAACATTTCCAAACTCGTTTTTAATATACCCAACCTCGGTTCCATCGTTCCGGTCTCTCGAGTATCCTCATAATGGTTTCGCCGCACCGGGTTCCCATTGGCACATTTTGCATTAACTCCTCTCCGCGGATAACCAAGCCATACACCCAACCTCGGTTCCGCCGTTCCGGTTTTCTGAGTATCCTCACAATGGTTCCACCGTACCGGGTTCCCATTGGCACACAAAACACACACCACACAATGGGCTACCATGTCCGGCCACATTGCGGTTTCCAAAATATTTCACCTTTTTAAAACATGCCTTTTTATTAACCACACCCTAGGTTTCATGTTTCTACTTTCTCGATTTCCGTGTCTCGTTTTCATGCATAGACTCCGCGCTTTTCACAAACATAAATCATTCATTGTAATTTTGAAACTAAACTAGTAAAATCAACCAACTCAATATTACAATTCATGCTCATAATCATCTTAAAGATTAAAATACAAATACTTCTATCAACAATAAAGTCGTATCTTTCGAAAACCGTTCTTTATTCCTTTGTGGAAAATTCAAAACAACACATGTTTATTAGAATAAAAGTTCCTTATTCAACACGTTCATACCACCTTTAGCAAAACGAATTGGTTTACCATCATGCAATCTAAACATAATAAGCGATAGATAACCTTATCTACTTAAAAATACTTCAAGTTATACTTTGAACTAAAGAGTAAAAATATCCTATTTTTCAACATATGGTTCTATGCTATACGTTGAGTTAGTAGACAAGGGACTCTACGTATACTTAGAGATAGCGTATATGGGACTCTACGTTATACGTGGAGTTAGTGAATAAAGGATTCTACCTTTCTTCTTGGCGGTAGTGACGACTACGGAATGTAAGTTGACGATCGGGCGGAGTGACTTCCTACGGTTGGCTTCCGGTAGCTTCGAAAGAGAAAGGTTTCTCTCGAAACTTCTTTGTGACTAAAACTACTAGACTTTATGGATCGAAAGAGGGGTTTAAGTTGAGTTTCTTGAAGAACTCAAAAACACTCAAGAATAAGGAAGAATAAAGTAAGAACACAAGGATTTTCTAGAGAGAAGTTGGAGGATTTGAAGGTGTGAGTTGAATGATGAATGGGGGGTCCTATTTATAGCAAATTTTGGCTCTCCCTCTCCTCCATTTGGCCGGCCCTCTCTCTCTCTTCTTTCTCCCATGGATTTGCTCCATGGTCATGTCAAATCATGCTTGAAAGCATGCCAAATATTGTCAAATCCAATCTTTAGGCATAAGGCTATAAAATCAATTAGGATCTTAGGTTTTCTAGGTAAATCCTAGGTAATTATAAGCTAGGTTACAAGACTTACAAGCTTAGGGTAGGGTTTGATTAGGCTAGGCTAATGTGTAGTCTTCCCATGTGTAGTCAGTCCTAGGCTAGGTTGTAGTCAATTTATATGATGATTAAAGGCTAGGTAGTGTGCTTGAAATAGTCTAGGAATGGGTTGGCATGGCCATAAATAGACTTAATGCTATAAAGTAGCTTGTTGGAGTGACCAAACACATGCACACACCTCATCCTTTCTCTCCCTCTCTCTCTCGGGCTCTCTATCCTCTCTCTCTCTCTCTCTCTCTCTCTCTCTCTCTCTCTCTCTCTCTCTCTCTCTCTCTCTCTCTCTCTCTCTCTCTCTCTCTCTCTCCCCCTCCCTAGTACAATGTGTGTGTGTGTGTGTATATATATATATATATATATATATATATATATATATATATATATATATATATCTACAGAAAATCTAGGAAAGTAAGCCTTGGAGGGTAATTATTAGGTTTAGGGCTATTAGTCTTAGGTTGGCATGCATGACAAGGCTAAGTTTGCTTCTTTTAGTATGACTTATCTTGTCAAATATATATACACTTTGGTAAGTCTAGTCTCCATTATCCAAGGGATAAAAAATTTTCTAACAAATATTATCCAATGGTTAAAGAGGTAATGATGATAGATGTGACGAGATATGATTAGGTCTAAGTAGGCTTATATGGCTAAGTGATCGTGTCATTTCCGTATCAAAAATAATTAATAAAACAGAATAATTACTACTATCTAAAAAATAGCGGTAAGTACTCTGAGTATCGTCCTCAAGGATTACGAAGGCTAAATTGCAATTGTTTCAATTAATTTCTATATTAATCCGAGCAAAAAAAGATTGATTGATTGTTGGTTTCTTAAAACTATTGAACTAAAATTAAAGACGATAGAAAAGCAGGAGAAGAATTGATGGAAAAAAGTTCTAGGGTTTCGAATCCACTCTTCCCCCTCGTAACATAAATATGTTTCGATTACAGGTTAACTATTCGAATCAATTCGGATACCGTAGGATTGCAAGCCCTAGCGATATCTCCTAAAAATAATTTATGAATCACCAATCGGCATGGACTATCTCCGCCTAGCACGAATCATCTTACCAGCACGACTCGTCTTACGTAGTATAATCCATCTAATCAGTTATCACAAAACAATTAAAACCATTGTATGAACGTGCATAAAACCTAGGAATTCATACACGAGATTTGATGGAAAGAATTAATCTTATAAATAAATCCTTGTCATACAACCATGATCCGAATAATAAAACCTAAATCAAAACATAGAAAGTGTTACTCAGAGTTTGAGCTTCATCTACACCCTAGAAGAGGGTTTAGCTGGCCATCGAAATAGAAAAGATCGAAGTTCTTGTCTTCTGTTCTTTGGACATGACTATCTTCATCGTCCTATTTCAAAAAACCCGTTCCGCAGCCCCCTGCCGAAGTCAGTCAATTTCCATTATATAGGGTTTCAAGTATTAATTACATATAGGCCCTTGAACTTCGTGCTTTAATAGATTAGCAATTCAACTTTGAAGCTCTTTACACTTTGACCCCAAACTTCCATTAAACTCTTCGTTTTATCCAATATATTGGACTACGAGCTCGAACAACCTACTAACAAAATAAGAGCAAAATAAATATCAAGTAACAAATATAGATGACTAACAAATGTAGTTTGGAGGGCCAAAATTTGAATATTTCTTCACTTATCACTAAGGTAGGTTATGATTAAAGGTTAAGCTTCCAAAGGTAATCATATGGACCAATGGTTAATAGTTTACTAGAAAGTAAGTCTATGGTCAAGTAGTCATGATTAAAGTAGGCTATGGGTGCTACTTTTGGTAGCATCATGATTACTATCTTTGTCCAATGGTTCTTAAATGCTAGGGAAAGGTAACTAAGTTAATTGGTACTTAGGTTTACTTAACTAAATGATTGGAAACAAAACCTATTACCCAAAGGGCAAGAATTTCCCTAACAACTATTGTTCAATGGGTAAAGAGAAAAGATATACTAGAAAGATGTAATGATGAGGAAATAAAAAGTCAAGAATTGACTAGTCAATAAAGTGCAATGATTACATCCTTTGGTCCAAAAGGTTCAATCAGGGTTTGGATGTGTTCACAAGGCTCAAAGATGGTCAAAAAAAGGTCCATCTAGGGTTAGGAGATGTAACTAAGTGAATTGATAGTTCGATTTCTCCAACTAGTCGATTGAAAACCAAATCTATTTGTCATGTAGGACTTCTAGTCAAGAAAATGAAATTTAAAGGACTTAAATCTAATTATGATGGATTATAGAAATTTAAAAGGAATTTTTAAAAGCAAATCCAAGTAATTTAAATAAAATTTAAATATTTAACGAAATTTTTATTTACCGAAAATCAGGGTCGTTGCAAGTTTGTAAAGTTCAATGAACATCACCAGTGTACTACAAATTAAGGTAACGGATATTGGTAGCTGTGTGATTAAGATAGATTTGTCTTACAATTCATTTTTTAGGATTAAATATTGACCATCCATTCTTTGTATTAACGAATGTTGACCTACCAAGGGGCAAATGATATCCAACCAATCTATTTTTTTCCCTTAACGATCTACTCTGTGAACTCCACAAATTGAAAGAAACCGAGGCTAGAGAGAGAGGGGGGCGGAAAGGGAGGGAGAGAGAAGGAAAATTTAAGTTTGGATTAATTACACAGGTGGTCTCATTAAGCCGATGGTTATTAAATTGAACTTGGGGGGCCTTTTCCAATTACTTGTTTTCCACTTGCTCAAACTGAAATTACAACTCTTTTAGGGGTAAGGAACCTATCATATGATGATCCATCGTGCGATGTTTTCTATGATGCAGAATCAAACTCATTGCGGTCTCATTTGACGTTATTGGTTGTCTATTTTGTAAGTCTTGATGCATTTATTGTCCATGCAAAAATTTAAGTTGATTTGATACCGATATTAATTTGAACAACGCATATTTGTCACAATAAGAATGAACAGTGATTCATCAGAGTATTTGGCAATATATAATCAGTTCAATTTTTTGGGGAGCATGATGAACACATTGAGAAATGCAAGATGAATGACTTGGATCATCATAATGAGACTATGGTTGGTCACAAGAGCACATGATGAATCACATGGGAGGATCTTCATTAGTACTTTAGTAGTTAAGAGGGTTGTTTTATTCACCCATCTAAAAAGTGGGCAAACATTATTCACTTGATGAATTTTTACATGAAAGGATCATTACTACGCCTAGGAGAACGTAGTGCGCCTCAGTACGGTCTATCAAAATATCATTATCGTAATTTGATTGATTTAGTTTGTAGAGTTCTTTTTTTTGTCAAAAGTGAGAAGATTGTATTGATAAACGCTTAGCGTTACTTACAAAACGAAGATCATTACAAAGAACTTTGACAAAGCCAAACTAATCGTCTAACAAATACAAAACAAGTAAATCACAAGGCAATCAATATCTTTCATCCTAACCCGGACATGGCTTGACGCAATAATGACACTTTTAAACTGCCTAATACTCTAATTAGGAGTCTCAAATGAAAAGTGCACAGTTAAGGACAAAAGACACCAAATACCCAGACGATCAAATGCACTCCACCCAAGTATGAACGCACCAATGAACTCCCTAGAACTACGATCTGTCAAGCCACCACGGGTTGCCTCGCCAAAGACATGAACGCTAAAGCACAGATATAATTGTGACGCAACCTCGATTGAGAGAACCTAATCTATAGACAAAATTCATCCAAAGACGAAACTAATAACTCTTGTAGAACGAGAGACAAAACTCTCACAGATCAGACTATAAGTCGTAGATCTGAAGAGATGGAAGGAAAAAAGAAAACAAAAAGCAAAGAAAGGGAGTCGGTAGTACCATGGCATTCCCCTCTCACCGCCACACACGAGTACGAAACCCATAGGGGGAGGGGGAGGGGAAGGGAGAAGATCGAGGAGTTGTGGTGGCTAGGGTTGAGAGAGAGTAAGAGAGAGATAGGGTTGTTTGTAGAGTTCGTTAAACACTACATTGTACGAAAAATCAAGTTAATTGGATATTGATAGCTATGTATGTGATTTATAGATTGGTCCTGCATTTATTTATTTATTTTGAATTATACTGCGTTTTTGTATTAATGAATGTTAACCTACCAATGGGCTAATGGCATCCAAACATTTATTTTTCATGAATGGTCTTCTCAACTAACTCCACAAACTAATGGTGAACAACATTCACTCGCAAATTAATGGGGAATTCGGATCGCCAAAAAGGTTATCCTTTTATCTTTGATGACATACGTCCATGATTTTTTTGATTTCATCTCGACGAGAAGATCAAAAAGTCAAAACATGAATCAATGTTTAAATAAGATTAGAAAAGACAAATAAAAAGCAAATAAAGGAGTTTTTTTTTTTTTGGCTTATTTATTCTGTTGTATATATATTTTTAAACTTTAAACTAGAATTTATGAATTCTAAGTTTCTCATGGCGATACAACGTATATGCCTGTCAGTGTAGTTACATTTTAATAAAAAAACAGAGAATACGATTGAATTTAAGTTTTTTCGTTTTAAATTTTACTCAAGCAGAGATCACGCGGGAGTTGACTTCTAAATAAAACAAAGTCAAGAGTGGGACTCCATAACGATATGCATTATAGAATCTGACTTGATAATTTATTTACCAAAAAATATGTCAATATGCTCCCCAGCCCCAGCAATGAGTTTCTTGCAAAACCCACCAAGTTACTCAAGTGGTGGATGCAAGTGCAGTTGTTCTAGTTTAATACTTCCTTTGTCCCAATTTAATTGTCTCTCGTTCTATTCTAACCGGCTAAAAAACGAGTTATATTTTTAAATCCGTAATAAATTTCGTATCGAATATAAACCTTGTTTGATAGATCTCGATTAGTTTTACAATATAATGTTTTCAAAATCACATAAAACATTACTATAAATTACAAGATATAATCAATTGAAAAGTGGCACAAACCGGACAATTAAATTGGGACGGAGAAAGTAGTTCAAAACGGCGCATTCAAATGTGAACTGTCCAGCAAAATGGACCCACCATGGTCCCACTTGACGAACCATTTATTTTGTAGACCTGAATATGTTGCAAAATGTCAACCTGGGTGTCGATGATCGATGGGAATTTAAAATTTAAATGTTACTACCTATGACCAGTACCCATTATCAAGCTCGCAATCACTCGAGACATTCTTCTCTGCTTAGCAACTCAGAGAGACAAGAGGCTTGCAATGGAGAAACTTACCAGTAACGAGGTTGAATAATAGTTGCTAAACGTATAGTAGTAGTAAAAACCAGTTCAGATGCGTCGATAAAACGCCCACTAATGTTATTCTAATTTCTTGTTCCTGAAAATTGATCCATTAAACACAGATGTGGACAAGAAGGCTCGGAATTTATGGAGAGTGCGAAAACTCAGTTGCTCGAGGATACCAAACCAAACCACATCATCAAAGGTACCAAGCAGTTCTTTATTTAGATTAACCAAGCCTTGGGTTGTAACTTGATTTTCCCTAACAGTTTAAGGATTATACTCGATTTTCAGTGTACAGCAATTCATGAGTGGCTGATCAACCCTGCAGTCCAATGACACCTGCGAAAAAGGAAGACTAAATTAAACTGGTGTTTGGTCGAAAAAGATTAAGCAGGTTTTTATCGACAACCGGAATCAACTCATAAAGTGGATCAACAATTTGCGCAATCAACCATTAGCATGGGCGAAGCTAGGATTTTAGCACAGTGGGAGCAAATATCAAGGAAGGGGCAAATCAATAGCATAAAAGGCTCATTGGCAAAGGCAATAATATTGATTAATTTGATTTCTGGAGAGAAAAATTACGGATAAAGTTTCATACTTGTAAAAATCTCCAAGGGGCAATTATGAAAAACCTTCAAAAATATGGATACAACTGCATTTTTTTTACAAGTGAATGTAGGTAGGGCTGCCAATGACCTGAGCCAGTTGCGAGCAGCTTGAGGCTTGGCTCAATAAGTGCTCATTGAGTTAATAACGAGCTTAAGCCATAATTTTAGGCTTGTTTCTTAGATGAAACGAGCTCAAGTTAGCCTCGCGAACACAAAAATACATTCGACAAATTTTATTCTGTTGCAATATTTGTAACTTCCACTATTTGGTTAAATTTCTTGTTGAGAGCTCGAGTTTGAGTTAGAGCTTGGCTTGTTTATATTTGTTCAACTAGAACTTGAGTTTCATAAACATGAGCTCAACTACTTTTGACCAGGCCCAGCTCAAACATTTCCAAGCTTGGCTCGTTTGCAGCTCTAAGTGTGGGCAAATGCCCCCCAGCTCCGCCCAGGACCATTGACTGCAAGTGCTAATATTAGGTATGACTTATGAGTTATGAGGTTTCCGCTAAACCATTTTATATATAAGACAGCATGGAAATTCAGAAAGATAACAAGAATTCTAACCACAGGCAACCCTTCCACCAGCATTTCCAGTACTTTTGCTGAGTTCGTGCCCACCTGAAATGCAAAAGAAAAGATTAAAACAGATGATGTCGTCTCAAGAACAAGCAAGTTTATAGAAAGAACAGTCACAGTAAACTACTACCCACAATACAGGGTAGGTGATGGGGTTTCTTTATTTCACTAGTGAACCAAAAACTGTGTTTGTTTCTGTATTTTTTAGCTCCCCAAATAAACTTTGTTACTGTTCCAGGAAAATTGGAAGGAGGGGTGTTTTACTGTTTTGCACTTGACTCATCACAAGTGATTCACAACCCACCAGAATGAGCTACAAACCATTAGAACTTCAAATCTAACAGCAATTAACCATAGTTCTCTTTCACTTAGCAAGACGTGCAAATTCTCCTCTGAATGATCTCAATGCAGTTTGCTAATCATATAGTCCCCAGTTGCTTTTGCAAATTCATTCCTCTCCATTTTTTGGCAATGATAGATTCAAATCTAAGGGCTATAAATAAGTCGAAATCTCCAATCTGAGATCCCAATCTGCAGTTGACGCTTTTATGTATTGGTTTTGGAAAAAGGAATTATACGGAAACACAATTCTTTCCAGACCATAACTTCAATACTTCAAAAGGCTAACCTATGTTTAGGATCTTGCATAATTTCAGCATTAAGAAAAGACATCGTATGGATCACCCTATTGACATTGAATGGTTTCTTGTCTTAGAGCGTATACAATCGATAATAGAAGTCCAATGTTGGATTAAACCAAGAGAGTTTGACTCATGACTATCACTATTGGTCTACAAATTAGGTTTAAGATTTTATTGGAGGATGGAATTCTTTAGCAAAATCTCCTTGCTCCGAAAACCTTTCTACCAAAAACCAAGACCTTCATAACGAATCGTTCTTTTATAATGGTGACTCCATTCAAGAAAGAGAGATTCAACCCACATGATGAAACGTCCAGGCATGCCTCACCTTAGTAATCACATAAGAATCCCACCAGAATTACATGCCCAACCAGTTAAGAACAGTGTTTGTGCCACCACCAAGAACCTTGAACCACTTTCAAGCCTTCATGTTTAATACAAACAAGCAGGACTTCAATGATATCAGCTTCAACTTGTTTCTCTCCACACTTCAATTTCTTCTTTCCAACTTCTAACTACTTGACATAGACACTTACATGTGCAACAAAAGAGCAATCAATGTTCTCACATGTATTTGTAATCCCTCAACCCTTCACTCTCTGGTTTTTGTCTCGACAGTTTTCATATGTTCTCACTCAGGAGTACCTCTATTTGATGCAGAAAATAAACAACCAATGTTCTAGCCTATTATGACTACTCCCCCTCCCCTCCATACTTGACTTCTTATGTTTGGTCAAATAAGTTAACAAATAGGTAATCAAGCACTAACCGCTCAATTACATCTACCTCTTTGTTTGGTGGTATAACTATTATATAAGAGAACGCAAATGGGTATTCACATCCCAATTCTTCCACAACCACAAACACTTAAACAAACAAAATCACATTCACATGGGACCCACACACACTACACATCTAGGGTGTGTAGGACCCACAAATAATAATGTGAGTGTGTGTAATGAGTTTGTGGTTGTAGACTTTTTGATTCACACCCATCTCCTTCTCTTGCATTCCATTTAAAGGCCATATAGATATAGCTTATTTGTGAAAGCAGGTGCTTTATGCAGAAGTGAAATATGGAATTGTAACAGAAAACGTAATCAATTGACTCAAAATAAAATTACCCTTTCCGAGATCATCGGGGTCAGCATGGACAACAACAGCCCTTCCAATGATGGAATGTGGCCCAGTGAGAGGGATCTGCACATAGTAAACGTGTCAGAAAAATCTAATTGAAATCCCATATAGCAGATATATTAGCATTAACCAATTCACCTGTTTGTCAACAATGGTGAAATTTGCAGTGCCTGAAACATAAAGTCATGAAGAAAAATCAATTCCATCCTAATCATGGTATTCTGCAGCAAATTATAGTATTTATTATGGTGATGGCTATAACATGTAAAAATGGAAAGGTACCTTTCATTTGAAACCTGAACAGCAACCACAACGCCATACATATGAGTTAAACATGTATGGGGTTTCAAACATGACAGGTAGCTAAGCAAAGTAAGGTTGGATGGGGTTTCAAACAAGTATATTACAATATAAGGATTGTTATATGAAACTACACTCCAGCTAAGCAAAGTAAGGCATAGATCGGAAGAATTGTGATAGACAGGCAAAATGATGTCACTAATAACAGGTAGTTATAATGATCTGCAAATAAAGTGCATGGTCCAAAGGATAGTCTACCATCTTCACCAACTGTGACATTGCCCAGGTCACCTGCATGACGGTTCTCATCCTCAGGAGCACCATGCTCTTTGCCACCAGGATTGAAATGAGGGCCTGCAAATTGACATCATCAAGAGTGAATTTCTTTCAGGTTTAAACTTGTTACTAAATTTGCATTTTTCTTGTTTCCTGGCTATGCATGTACGAAAAGTTGTAGAAGAATTTATTGGGGTGAAATTACCAGTTGACATGCAACCATTTGTGGTATCACCAAGAGCATGGACATGAAAACCATGCAGTCCGGATTTAAGGCCAGAAAGGCATCCAGTCACTGTGGTTGGACCTGAGGCATATAACAGAAGTACAGAACAATTCAAATTCTCGACACCACTGGAAACAACTGCCGCGTAGATGTTTTGTGCACAAACCAACTACAAACTATATTATTGTAGTTTGATATTACCATCTCCCTCTTGTGTAAAGTACACAGCACCGCTGACTCCTGCAGTGCTGCTTAGAACGGCCACAGCCTTCACCATTGTTATGTGATCTAAACAAGTAATAGAAACAAGCCCTCGGTATCAGAATCAACAAATTGGTTGTAAGAGTTGAAAAAGTTAGAACTTTTACTGTGTGGACAGTGGAATGCAAATGTGTAAGACGCCAAGCTTAAACAATCCCAGATGCATAAAGCTCCAAAACCAAAGACCAAATGGCCGAAAAAACGAAGCTACAGAGATAAATTCAAACTCCATCCGCAGAACAAATGTACAGTGATTAATCCCAAAAGAGTGGACATTGACTAGTAAATCCACCTAAACTGCAGCTATGATCTTCTATTCTTCACAACGCAGTACGAATGCTTTTTTTAAACTTTGTTAAATCATCTTAACATAAATTTTTCTTACAATTGGCTGTGTTTGAAGCCCGAACTTTGTGAAAGTCGTAAACCACTAAAATTATCAAACTTACGAGCCTACCCCTAAAACATAATCACGTGAATACCATAAACGGATATCTTTCTCAATCTTCTAAATGGTCCCCCCTCGAATCAAAATCTTAGCTCCGCCCCAAAATCCACCCCACTCTAATGTAGGTGGTTGAACATAATTGATCTCAAGTAAAGGCCTCGTTTGGTTTGCATTGCTTAAGCAAATTTGTTTGGTCAAACGACTGCTTATTTGCTTATTTCCTATTCTAAATTGTCGGTTTCCATAAAATAAGCAATTAAGCTTCCAAATGTGTCCAAACTTTCCTATTTGCTTGTTGTCTACTTCAAGAAAATAAACAAGGTAACCAAACGGGCGCTTAATAACCACTTGTTTTTCTCGACAACTAGACAGAACAAGATAATCAACAGCAATTCAGTGACCAAAATCATGCCTCTGCAAAAATGCATACTCGAGAATCGAGATCTGTCATTCACCGGATAAACACAACTTCTGGACACAAGTGTGTTTGGAGCCGTCCCATGTATGTGAGCCCGCATACATCAAACTGCTCTGGCTGCAGTTGTGTCCAGATTTGTATTCTACTGTGTTGCTAGCATTGCTCTGAATTATTTCAATTAGAACTATCATAGTTATTTTCCGATTAAAAAAGTATCATAATCATTTGGATGGTTATAACGACAACAAAAAAAAATTATGTTATTCCAAACGGATTACTACCACATGAATCTATTTCAACAGCGTGAGAATAAAACCTGACCCAATCGCTGAAGCAACGAAAATTAACCGATAAATCGTTGGAAACTCGGATTAATCAAACCAAGGGCGAATGAAATCATGTAAATCTGATGGGTAAAAGGGTAGATATAGAAGGAGAAATCGGATCTATACTCACCTCAGAACACCCCGCGAGAGAGAGAGAGAGAGAGAGAGAGAGAGAGAGAGGAGATGTGGAAGGCGTGAAATTTGTTGTTGGAAAACCAGTGACTGATCAGTGTCACTCCTCTCTTCAGTCTTTTCCGCCTATCGGCTTCTCCACGCGCTTTGTGACGTTGTGATTGGTAGGATTATAAAAAAACAGAAATGCTACACACACATACAATCTGTGCACAGATTGTGCACAGATTTTGTTGTGGGGCCCACCACGGGTCCCACACAAATCATCCGAGCCGTTCATTAAATGTAAAATATTTTTTCAAGGGTCTCCATAAAAAATAATTTCAATCCGATACCTATAGATGCTCGATCCAATCGTATAACTTTTCATTATCCGAAAATCTGAATGAAAAGTTAGATGGTTGGATGAAGCATCTATCGGTATTGGATTGAGCTTATTTTTTACGGGGACTCTTGAAAAAATGTTTTACATTTAATGAACGGTTTGGATGATTTGTGTGGGACCCATGGTGGATCCCACAACAAAATCTGTGCACAAAAATCTGTACCGGTAGCAGGACTCATAAAAAAACGACAACAGGTTTTTTTTTTTAACAATCGGATATCCGGATTAAACTTGTTCGCTCATCGATTAATCTAGGAAAAATAAATAAACCGTCACTAGCAAGGGTCCGTTTAAAGTTAGAGCAAAATTTTGTATGAACCAGTTTCAAAAGGGCTGATAACATCAAAGAGGTTTTAAACTTGATGACTTAGGAATGAACAAAAATTGTTCAGATGTTTAAAGTTTAATTGAACTTTTAATCACGCTATCGTGATCTAATCTTTAGTAGTTTTAAATTTTCATACACTATAAATTGGAGAGCTCGAACTTGAATTGCATGGTTTGCTTTTATAAAAATGAGTTGATCGTATAATTAACTTATTAGATACTATATAATTTTAATTTACTTATTTTTTCATACATCATCAAGTGAACTAGCTGAGTAGTATTTTGTTCAATCTTTATACAGCTCCAAAATATGATGTATTAATTTTGTTTAGAGAACAATCTAACACGTTAACCTGAAGGGTTTGGCCAAATAAGTACTTCATGAGAAAGCTAATTATTTGTCCTCCGTATGTTCAATCTCACATAGGTCAAACATTGCAAAATATTGAGAGTTTGTCCATACGTTACCTTCAACTTTGTAATTAGTTGAGGTGTGTGGAACATTAAGAGGATACGCCTAATTCCGGCCGCTAACAAAAATAATTCCAAATAATCTTCAACACATGCTCTATTCCTCCATTTGAGAGTATGGAACTCCTCTAACCCATCCTCTCAAGCCTCCTCTATTTGAGATGATGAAATTTTGGTCCTCCATATTTAGAGGATGGGAGAAAATATGGAGGATTCTATCTATAATACTATTTACTTTTTAAAATGGCATTTGTATTCTTATGAGCTTTTGTTTATGTCAACCATAGCCTTTCACCCTTGCACCTTTAATTTATGTCAACCTTTTAACACTGTCTGCACTTCTACAACATCAATTTAATTCCACAGGACTTGTACTTAACTTCTAGTACATTTCACATGTAGTGGAAGCCATGGGCTCTAGAAAATTGGAGTAAAGAACAAGTGGGTGGGAGGGGGAAATGCAGTGGAAGCCATGGGGTCTACAAAACTGGAGTAAAAAACAGGCGGGAAACTTGTTTTGCTGTGATAGAGGTTAATTTTGGAAGGAATTATTGGAGGGAATTGGTAGAGGTTAATTTTGGAGGAAAATTTTAGAGAGAAAAATAGAGGGTTTGTGGTTGGAGTAAATAGAAATAGTGATTTTCTCTAAAATCACTTTATGAATAAATATAGAGTATTTTGATACTCTCAAATAGAGTATTGGATTAGAGATGCTCTCAGTATACTTATTTTTTGAATTAAAATACGGCATATATAGTAATAAAAGAATGACATGCTTCGTAAAACGAAAAATAAATACTTAAAAAAAAAATGCTAAAGAGAACGGAGTTGATTGGTTTTGTGCGAGGTGCACGTGGAGTTATTGTACTGGTGCGTGAACTGGACGACAGTCTGTTCTGCGACGGCTTTAGATTGTTTTAAATTGTGCGTGTGAATCGCGTGACGTGGTTTAGGTGGAAATTGACTCTTTCTTCGGTTTGGAGTCTTCTGGAACATTAATCGCTTTTTTCCCTAATCAAAGTCTTTAAATTCACCTAATTCTGCTCGCTGGATAAAGTTGACAATTATACACCAGCGGATAATGATTTTCGCACAGTCTTTTTTATAACCGCACTTCCTAATTCTGCTCGCTGGATAAAGTTGACAATTATACACTAGCGGATAATGATTTTCGCACAATCTTTTTCATAACCGCACTTCCTCTTCTGTTTGTTTTTACAGAAAGTCTACACACACATATAATTTGTGCACAGATTTCATTATGGAACCCACCACGGGTCTTATATAAATCATCCGAGCCGTTCATTAAATGTAAAATATTTTTTCAAGGGTCCCCGTAAAAAATAATCTCAATCCGATACCTATAGGTACTCGATCCAGTCATATAACTTTTCATTATCCGAAAATCTGAATGAAAAGTTAGATGGTTGGATGAAGCAATTGAGCTTATTTTTTATGGGGACCCTTAAAAAAATGTTTTACATTTGATAAACAGTTCGGATGATTTGTGTGGGACCCGTGGCAGGCCCCACAATGAAATCTGTGCACAGATTGCTATGTGTATAGCAGGACTGTTGTTTTTATTCATGTGAAGTCCTTTTATAAATCTCGTTTTCCGGCATATGTGAGGACAATGTTGTATTTTTACACAGTTAAAAGAGCAAAAAAGAGTGTGAAAATCACTTACCTTATAAAGCCAATTCAATTTTACAAAAAAAAATATTCTCTTTCTTATTCAACATAAAACGTGCTTAAAAAATACTGTATGTCGTTTGATTTCCAATAAACATGAATTTTGATGTGGTTGATTGTCTCGAAGATTTCTAAGTAAAAATGAATAGTTCCGATCATCAAAATAAAATCGATTATAGGCTTGGACAAAATTGTCTAGTCCCGAAAAGGAGCTTAAAGAGGATCCCAGTCCTTCAATGCTTAAAGGCCAGAATATTGAGAATGAGTAAGAAGACGATTACTAGAAAAGAAATTTCTTTTTTCCTTACGAATTGTGAATCAGGAATTTAAGTTTATCACGTAAAGCAGAGATTAAATTGTCGTCCAAGAATGCGATTCTTGATTGATATGTGGTTCGGTCTTTTCCAAAAATAGAAAACATTGCGTTAGTAATAAGACTTTAGGAATAGGTATTTGATTCGATCCAATGGTTGAGATGCATTCTCTAACTTTTATTAAAGTGCAAACATCTCCAAGATTGTTATGCAATTGCCACCAATGATCTCCTTCCTGTCTCACCTCTGGATGCCCGAAAATTGAGAGCGTTTTTGGATCTCTTGACCCAACGTATATAGAGTAGAGTGGGGCTTACGAAGTTAGGGAGGAGAGAGATGGGTTTAACCAAGAGAAATGCTCGTTATCATGGCCATTGGATTGAAGCGATCTTAGTTGTGTACAGGGCTGGTTTTGATATTTAGGTTACTCAAGCCCGATCATATTTTAAACATAATCAAATGGTTTTAATTAGGCTCTGTTCCAAAAAAATTCTTGAAAAATAAGCAGTTTATTCCACACTTTCAAACTCAAAAATAATAATGTAAATGAAAAATAATTTTTGATTATTTTTTTTTGCACCAATTAAAAGCTCTAATTTTCATGTACACTTAATGTACATACCCTTACCTTTTTTGAAAACTCTTGAACCACAAACACATTTGCACGAAAGAATGTGTAAACTCTCACGATGAATGTGGCCCTCACACACATTTTTTCCATACAAACACAATAGTTGTGTTTGGTTTTTTTTTTTTTTAAATAGTAAGATAATAAGTGAAGAGAAATAAAGAGAGAAATGTTAGAAGTAAAAGAAATCTAGGAAAAACTTTTTGAAAAATTCTTTTTGAGAAGCAAACCAAACACATCAATTATGTGTTTGTGATTTTAGCATCTTTGTAGTAGTCTTTTTTTGTTATACTAGTACTCTACAATTTATGATGCAATATGAGAATCTAATCCTCGATAAATTATTCAATATTAACGGGGTACTGCGTGGTGATGTTTCAAACTTTTTCTTTACCAAACATTTGTATGGTCCGCACAAATGTTTGGATAGAGAAGAGTTTGAGGTACCGTCACGTGATGCCTTAGGAGGCTGCACAAATACGTAGATAAAAGAAGAGTTTGGGGCACTATGTGATGGTGCCCTACGACATTGAATAATTTTTCCTAATTTTGAAATTTAAAACAGACTTTATTTTTGCCAACCTTGTTACCGTTGTTGTCTGTTCTAATTTTCAACGTTTTTGATTTTTCGATTGTAGAGCTCTTCTCCCGCCCACACCCCCTCCTCCTCTCTCTCTCTCTCTCTCTCTCTCTCTCTCTACATTTTCCGAACCAGTGAAGCATTCTCTCACTAGAAAACAAACATCCAAATCCGAAGCAGGCAAACGCAAATCGAATTCACATTGCCTCCGATCTGCCACTCTCTCACCTCCTTTATCTCTCCTCTGGCCCCTCAGCCTCTGTTTCAGACTCCAAACCCTAAAAATCCTCCACCGCCGAACCCAACCATGAACCACTACCACATCTACGAAGCCATCGGCCACGGCAAATACTCGGTAACTCTCTTCTTCAATTTCCATTTGAAAGCTTTTTCACCAACGCATCTCCATGTAAAACTCGCCATCGTTAGATTAGATTTATCGTCATTTAAACTCCGTTTGCCTGTTTCAGCGACACATCCCCATATTAAACTCATCAAATCGACTCATATTCATTATTAGGTTGGATTTATTGCCATTTATACTTGCTTGTTGCACGTAGGGCACCCGGTTGCAAATGAACCGAGCCTTTTTGCAAACTGTTCGAGGCTTGATTCAATAAAGGTTCGTTCGAGCTTGATTCTTCTGTTAAACGAACGGAACTGAACTTGAGCCTCGATTTTAGCCTAGGCCAGTTCGGCTCGAGGTTTGGCCCGTCAAATTTTTGTTGTTATCAAGCTCGAGTTCGAATTTGCTAAAAACTTAACAAGCAAACAAGGGCATTTTAACGCTCGACTCAGCTAGGCTCGTTTGCAGCTCTAGTTACATTAATGTATCTCTATGGTTATAACTTCATATACATCATCAATTTCATTTCTGCTTGTATACGCAATGCATCTCCATACGTACTCAGTACTCACTAATTGGACTTGATTTTGTTAGGTTAGATAAATTGTCAGTTATACTTGGTTTGTTTGCTATGCATACTGTATATACGTCTTAAATTTCATTTGTGCTTGTTTCAGTAACACATCGCTGCATATACTCACTAATTGGACTCGGATTTGTTAGGTTAGGTATATCATTGTTTTTGCTTAATTTGATTGTTATGTAGTATATGTATGTGTCTTTATATACGCCTTCATTTTCATTTGTGTTTTTTCAGCAACACATCTTCATATAAGCTCCCTCATTGGACTCAATTTTGTTGGCTAGACCCCTCACAACATAGCAGACACATAAGAACGATATATCATGTACCAGGAGATTAGCAGCCTTTTATCGTCATTTTGACTCATTTTGCTTGTTACATATATGTATCTGTATGTTTATACACGTCTAGTAACACATATCCATAGATACTCACCAATTGGATTCGAATTGTTTAGGTTAGATATCGTGTCGTTCTTACTCAATTTGCTTGTTACATATATGTTTATATACGTCTTCATTTTCATTTTTGAGCTTGTTTCACTAATGCCTATCCACACTCCCTAATTAGTCTCAAATTAATTAGGTTAGATATGTCATCATTTTTACTCAATTTTCTTGTTACATGTGTGTATGAATACGATATTTGCTGATATATCCCTGGGGAAGTACAGACTGTATATAAGGGCAGGAAGAAGAAGACAATAGAGTATTTTGCGATTAAAAGCGTCGATAAATCCCAGAAGAGCAAGGTCCTTCAAGAAGTAAGCCTGGATACTCTCTTTCTTCTCCTTCTCAAACTTGATTAGAGTACTTAGTTCTGTTTCTCAAAGTGGTTTGCATCTTGATTTGTCTAAATCAGGAATGTACTTTTCTGGTATTGAGAATTAGGGTGGTTGTCATCGTATTGTAACTATGTTATGGTTATGGAAGTCATGCAGCACTTTTCTTTTGATTACAGCTAAAGCAGGGACAGTGGCAGTTTTTCTGCCATTAAAGTGGGCAATTTTCCCTAGATATCAGGATAATATGACGAACTAATGCAGTGACAGTGCTTTCCTTTTCTCATGTGTGTTTTGATTGTTTTTCGTTTCTTGTTTTCACTGCAGGTTAGAATTCTTCACTCTTTAGATGACCCAAACGTACTGAAGTTTTACTCCTGGTAAACCTACAATTGTTATAAAAGATTCGATCCTTCATTATTCTGTTGTCAAAAAGTTGGCATTTTATTTGATCATTGATCACAGACTGAATGTACAATGGCCCTTTGTGGGATTTCAGTTGATTAACTCTCTCTCTCTCTCTCTCTCTCTCTCTCTCTCTCTCTCTCTCTCTCTCTCTCTCTCTCTCTCTCTCAGGTATGAAACTTCTGCTCACTTGTGGTTGGTTTTGGAATATTGCGTTGGAGGAGATCTCTTGTCATTGTTACAGCAGGTATCATTAAGTGTTCTAATCCATCAATGGTGATAATTGATGAAGCTATCACTTATATATCTGAATATAACCTTTCGCACTAGATAACAAGAACCCAAGGGCTAAATTCAGCATATAATTTGAATGCATTCTTTCGTAATTGATCCTTTGTTTTTTTATCTCGAAGCTGTTGTTGTTGGTACAATGCCATACTATATTACATCATGTCATGGGTTAATCCCCTCTCATTTTTTCATGGTGGAATGTCATTCAAAGAATTTTACAGTAACTATGTCACGAAATAACCAAGCTAAGTATCAAGATAATGGTCACACGACTCACACTTCATTTGGTACACAAATACATCTGATGGATGTTTAACAAGTGGAAATTAACTAAATTACCTGGGTTGCAGGATAAGAAGCTTCCAGAAGATTCAATACATGATATTGCTCATGACCTTGTCAGAGCTTTGCAGTAAGAAATTTCTTGATTGCCCTTTTTCTTTGTTCTATATGGATATGGTGATAGATAATTTATTTAACGCATGGTTCGTGATGGCATTTTTGGCAGGTTTTTGCACTCCAAAGGAATCATTTATTGTGACTTGAAACCCTCAAATATTTTGTTAGACGAAAACGGACATACAAAGGTATTTGTGATCCACATATTTCTATTCTGTTAGTAACTCTCTTAGTCTGTTATATATGTTTGTAACCTCTTGTGTATCATATGTATTACAGCTATGTGATTTTGGATTGGCAAGAAAGTTGAAGGATATAACTAAGACTCCTTCGTCATCGGTATGTTTTCCCAACAAATTGTCCTTTTCATGCATGCTACTTGTTCAGCTAGTATGACTCACTATTATTTGGACTAGGCAGTAGTCTTTTCCTTTCTCAAATTTGTGTCACAATTTTGTCGACTAATTCATTTTCCCTCTTCATTGCATTTATTCAGTTGCCACAAGCGAAACGAGGTACTCCCTTCTACATGGCTCCTGAGTTGTTTCAGGATGGAGGCGTCCATTCTTATGCTTCTGATTTGTGGGCCCTTGGTTGTGTGCTTTATGAGTGCTATGCTGGGAACCCACCCTTTGTGGGAAAAGAGCTTACTCGACTAGTAAAGTCAATTCTTTCAGACCCAACTCCATCACTTCCAGGTACTCCCAGCCGCCCCTTTGTCAATCTGATAAATTCTCTCCTTGTAAAAGATCCAGCTGAAAGAATACAGTGGACCGAGCTCTGTGGACATGCGTTTTGGAGTTCAAAATTTACTCCATTGCCTTTACCTCCTCAGCCTGCTTACACCAATATGATAGAGCTTTTGTCCAAACTGTGTCTCTCAGAACGTAATAGTGACAACCCTCCCCAAAACAAAACTCCACCTAAATATCGTGAAAAAGATCCAAAGGGAGCTCCCAAACAGGATGAGAATCGTATTTTGGGATCAAGAGGTTATAACACGCCAATTAAGGGTACACCTAGTGGCCACACCACTCGAACAAAGGCTTCAAGCAAAGTAGTTGAGGAGAAGAAGAAAGATCCACTAAACAATACTGGCGGTGTGAATCTTTTAAGGCTCTCAAGAATAGCAAAGTCGAACTTACAAAGAGAGAATGAGAAGGAGAACTACAGGAGGCCATTGCCAAATGACTCTGAAAATGAGGCCGAAGTGAAAATTGAAAACACTGATATGGAACTCGATTTTAATGAGAACACAGAGGATGAGTCACATGATGATCCTGATGGGTCTGATAATCCGGCTTGTCCTGAAGAAAAAATGGCAACTCCAAATCAGCATCACAGAATGTTAGACCAGACAGACAGTGACATTAATGAAGTTGATACATCACTTGTTAACACTCCTGCCTCAGATGACACAAGAGCACCTGATCTGGAACTATCGTCAGATCAAGATAAAATGGGTGCTACTCCACCCAGTGATAGCCCTCAACTCAAAGTTCGGAGGGCTAAAGAAGGTTCAGGATGTGCCGTTGACTGTGATACTTTGAAATCATCTGACGATCTCTCGCAAGTGCTTTGGCATTCATCTGATATCTCAGTAAAACCCGTCATGCCCAGCAGAAAGGCTGATAAAGCACCAATTCCTTGCCTCCCCTTCGATGCAGTACCGGTTTCAGATTTCATGAAGATGCCTAAAGATCAGTTGGATGTAGTTTCTACCAAAATTGTGTCATTCTTAGATGGGAAAGCTACTATTGGTGAGAAGCAGAATGTGCTCAGATACCTCGAAATGTTAAGTAGTAATGCTGCTGCTGCCGATCTGTTGACCAACGGGCCAATAATGAGGGTGCTTGTCAAAATGTTCCGACAGTCCAAGGTTTCAGCTTTGCGTGTTCAGCTTGCTTCACTGATTGGATTATTGATTCGTCATTCTCCTAAAATTGAAGACGATGTGGAAAATTCTGGAATTTTAGGTTCACTAACTGATGGTCTTAGAGACAAACAAGAAAAAGTGAGGAGGTTCTCTATGGCTGCTTTGGGTGAGTTACTGTTTTACATATCCACTCTAAATGAGCACAACAAGGACAGCAATCCTCCTGAATCTCCGTCCAAGGACATCAAGTTTTCATCCGGGTGGCAGGTTGGTTCCCTACAGGCCTACCTTATGTCATAAGTTCAATTGTATTTTTTTTAATGAGAAATAACATGGCATAGAAACAGAGCATTTTCCTCCCACAAATAAAGACAATTCCCTTTATCGTTTTTTCGCATGCCTTTTCCTAGGTTCATTTTCCCTTAATAATTAGATTTGGTTCATTTGGGCAGGTTTCCAGTGCGCTGATTTCATTGGTTTCGTCACTTTTACGGAAAGGAGAGGATGATGCCACTCAACTCTATGCTTTGAAGACAATTGAAAACATCTGCAGTCAAGGATCAAATTGGGCATCTCGTTTTGCCAGCCAGGATGTTATCAGTAACCTTCGCAATATATTTACCATTAGGTCTGCAGGGAAACAGGAGAGCATGAGGCTCACAGCTGGGTCTTGTTTGGTACGTCTTGTTCGTTTTAACCCTCCTAGCATTCAGCATGTCATGGAAAGACTTCCATTGAGGGACACTGCATCAGCCCTTGGCAAGGGCAGTCCGCGTGAGCAACAAATTTGGTTAAACCTTCTTAATATGGCCATGCTTGGGAACCATATTACTACAAACATTGGACGGCTTCTTCTTTCCCTGGTGGAAGTTCTTGTTCCATGCCTCTTGTCTCTTATTGAGCAGGGAAGTGAAGTGTTGAGGGGAAAGGCACTTGTTTTTGTGGCTCTACTTTGTAAGAATAGCAAGAGATGGCTGCAACATTTCTTTTGCAATGCACGGTTACTCTCAGCAGTGGACAGATTGGTGAAGGAGAAGGACCCATATGTGCAAAAATGTTTATCTGGATTTGTTCATGCTGTGGCATCCATCATCCCGGGTTTGCTTGAAGTTATAACTGGAGAAATTCAGCAGATTATGGGCGGGCGACGGCAGGGACAGATTGGTGCTCTAACTAGTCGTTCCAGTTTGAAGACCAACTTTCATTTGTTTCCTGTTATATACAACATTCTTGGAAGCTTGGTTTTTAAGCGCAGGGTGGTGACTAATCAGGTCCTGCAGCAGTTGGCAAATCTAATCAAACTCGCAGAGTCACCTTTCCAGGTAGATAACTGCAACTCAGGTCTTATGTTGCATTCAATCTGTAACTTCTGATATGCTACTCTGATATGCAATTAGGCCTTCGTCCTATTTTGTTGTCCATTTTGTTTCGTGCCTTTTGATCGGCTCAATATAATGTACTTTCGAGAACATTATGTGAATATCTCAAAACTAGGTCCTTTGACTGATAGAATTTTTTCTGAAAGATTGTCCACAGAAAATGCAAATAGCTGAAAATGGACAAAACACAATGGGACAGAGCCACAGAGGGTGTAATTAGTACCGGTGTGGTATATAGGTGACAGTAGAGGATGTCCACCCTTTGACAAACTTTTGGCATACAATTGGCCAGGAGGGTTTGGTTTAACTGTTAAAGTTATTTTTATGCTGTTATGAACAAAATCTATAACAACTTCTCAGTGACAGGCGATGAAAATATAATAGTACATTTTCCCAGTTGATTTTGGGGAATACTTGATTCACATCAGTTTTCATTTCATTTCAGGGCAGGGATGACTTCCAAATAACCCTTTTACGAGTCCTCGAGTCCATAACAGAGGAGCCTTCGGTTATTCTTGAGAGCCCCGAAACTTTTATCCGTGAAATTCTTCCCAGTCTGGCTGTTGTTTACAAGGGAAACAAAGATGGAGATGCCAGATTCTTGTGCTTGAAAAATATGTTTGACGTGATGGTTATTTTTCTAAATGAACCGTCAGAAAATAGGGAAAGATCAGAAGCTTTGAAGTCCATATCCAATACTCATTTCCTCCCTCTGTACCCCACCTTGATTGAGGACGAAGATCCCATTCCCATGTATGCTCAGAAGCTTCTTGTGATGCTTATTGAGTTTGATTACATCCAAATTCCGGACATTCTACATTTGAAGATAGTTTCACAGTGCTTCGAATTTCTGGATCTCTCCACTGCAAATGTGAACAACGTCATGCTTTGTTTGGCGTTGGCATGTGCTCCAGAGTTGGAAAACAAAATACTCTCTCAATTAAAAGGAGTAGTCAAGAGGATTGGAAACCTTTTGGAATTTGTTTATGCCAAGGAAATGGAAGATTTTATCGAACCAACACTTGGTTTGTGTAGGGCTTTCCTTCTACGTTCAGCAGGAAATAGGAAAGGTTTTGTCTATTCAAAAGAACCAGCTCTATTAACTGATGGTTTCTCTGAAGGATTTGGTGTAGTTGATATGCAGCAGTGTATAACACATATAATGGATTTTGGTAGCAATGTTGGTGTCTTTTTAGAGATGAGTAAGTCCCGAGAGGCAAATATCGCAGATATAGCGTCCGAATGTATAATTCTGTTACTCAGGGAGGCTCCAAGGGAAGCTACCACGGGTTTCTTAACTAATCTTCCCAAGGTTACTGTGATTCTTGAATCATGGCGTCAAGATGTCACTCATATAGTGGTACAGCGGATGCTGCATGCTCTTGGCTATTCCTGCCGACAATATCTGTCGCAGGCAATGATACTATCGATATCCATTCCAGAGATTTCTAGAATTGAAGTGGTTGTTTCTCAGCTCAAAAGCTCAGCCATACCTTGTGTAGCTGATGCTGCTTTTAGAGCGGCAATGGAGTTGCAGAGGCTGCCTCGTTGCATTTGATGCTTGACGGTAATCCGCTTATCAGCTTTTCTCCCTTTAGTCCCCATGAGATTAATTTCATAAATTAAATTTGGATAAATTCTTTGCAGGGGTCAAGGATGTACATTGGCCTTTTCTATTGGTTATTTGCCTTTTCTCGAATATGAGGTGAGCCTGCCAGCCTTATCTTGAGGTGAGTTACTTTTTCGCTCTCCTCTTGAATGCTACCAGGACCAGGTTACCAACTTTATTTGGACAATATTTGTATAATCTGAGCATACTTGAACCATCATTAATTTGTTCAATCGAATAATATTGGTTCTCTGATATTTGCTTATCAGATTTTATTCCCCTTAACTCTAGTGCCTGGGCATGTTTCTTGTTTATGATGTTTTGGCCCAAGTTTTATGTCTGAGGTCTATTATCACATGACAGCTGGGTTTATAGACTGCTGTTGAATTCAAAAGATATCCTATGTCGAAAACATTATCACTCTCAATTTTAATTGATTTGAGCTTAATTCAATCTAGACAATGACATGGAACTTGATCACCAAAAAGGCCACTGGAACTCTGGGACTCTATGAATTGGGTGACTATCTTCATATGAATCATAATTAGGGCTGCCCAATAGGTTAGAAAGAGTATTCTTGTGATCAATGAATCAGGATCAGAATCACCACCCACATGCTGTCCTGCTCGTACCATTTCCCTAAGATTCCGCTACCACTTTCCTCTAGAGTAAGTTAAACAGTTGCTATCCCAAGTATGCCAATCTGTTACAGAGATATAGCAAAATCGCAAGCTTGACGAGGTAAGAACAAAGAATCTACAATGCCAGGCAGAAGTTAGGAACTTCTTGATTATCAAAAAAAGGTTTGTTAGATAACTTAGATTGCTAAAACTCAAATCTTACGTTGTTAAGGAAAATGAAAGGGGACCACTTGGGTCTGGGGTTTCAGTCACTTAAATCCGTCATTCAACCTACCCAACTCCACTTCCATCTGCAGGTGAAAGTTAAAAGATATACATATTATCCTAACACTTTATATGTTCATACAACTATACACATTCAAAGATCAATTATTGCCTTCCAATTCTCCTATCCATAGTATTTTCGTCTTATCGGTGGGCCATACAGTATGCAGGTATTTGGCGGGATATGGGGAGAATTGTTTGAGTTTGTGACTTTGTGACCTTTTTTTGATGATTTAGGTGTTATTACCTTTTCCCTCTCATTTGCTAGGCTGGTTGATTTTGACCTTAGCCTGTAGAGTGTAGACCCCATGATTTGCGGGGGCAAATCATTTTGGTCCCATGAATCACAAAGACACTTCTGCCCTCAACTGCCCTCCTTGCATGGTCATGCAACCATGGGCAGATTTGTCCCGAAAAACATCACGAGCCAGAAAGGAATCCTCAGCTTGACAAATTGCACCACACATAGAAACAAAACAACTACCTAACCTAATCATGCCTATCGTTTTCCCCCCACACATGCCAACCTGTATTTTCCCATTGGTGTCCAATGATCTCCGTCCACATGGCACCGGCCCCCACCAAGAACCTCAGCTCATACCTTTTAATTGCCTTAATCATACCATATCATTACACATTAATTGCTGCCCCCAAGAAGTATAGTGCGCTTTGATTCTCCTCATGATTTGTATGGCTTCATTTTGGTTTCTCTTACCACTAACAGTGGCTTTCATGGCCACATCTTCTCTCTCTTTAACTTCTGAGCTGAATTTAGAAACCCCCTCCAGGGCCTCCTCTATTTCAGCAGCACCAGCAGTCTTGCCAGGCCCTCCACTCTCTCCTCCATACACAGAGTTGTCACCTGACATTACTCCTCGTTTGCCTTCACCAGGTGGTGAATTGCCTTCTCCAACTGGGTCTCTCATCCCCACCATTCCATCGAACCAGAGCCCACCGAACCCGGATGAGGTGGCCATTGTTGGCCCTGATTCTGCCATTTCGCCATCCGGGTCTAAATTGGTTTCGACTGCATCCTCTCTAAGTGTCTTTGGTTTTCTGAATTTAGCACTTCTATTGGGCTTGATGTCGAATTGGCGGTGATTGGTATCTGTTGCTTGGTGTAAGTTCCTCTTCTAGTTCTTGTTGAAAGTGTAATGGGAATAGTGTATATGGCGATTCATGGAGCCAAGTACTGTTCTAGTTGAGAGTTTATTAATAGTAGTTTACCTGGAAATTAGAGGTGGTTATTTTTTATTCTATTGATATGATTCTTAGTTGTATCCTGTTTGGCAACAACTTAATGAGCTTTTCAGGTTTTTTAGATAGAATATAACGCTCACCTCACAATGCTTAGTTAGGTTACTTTGGTAACACTCAATTTTTTACTTTCGGTATCTTGGTTTCAAATGTGTCAAAAACATAAATAGAAAGTTTTCTGTCAACTTGTTTTTGAACAGCCAAAAAAAAAGCAGAAATTAAACATCTTTGATACGAAAACAGTAGGTTCTCATTTACAATTACCCATTTACAATAATGAGTTTAGGGATGGCAACGGGGCTGATCAGAGGCGGATATTGCAATATCCAAATCCGAACCTTCCATCCGCCCCCGAATCTGCTCCGAACTCCGAACGGATATATATTTTGGAGGACATCCCCACTCCGAACAGGGAACGGAGATCCGATCAGATATATGAATCCGAATTTGAAAAAAAAAAAAAACAGATTGGAACTTGATAAAAAAAAAAAAATCTAACAGATTGAAAAAAAAAAAAAACACTGATAAAACTAACATGTGTGTGTATGCATACTTGATGGCATCAAAGTTGTACCAACGAGGGGGATTGGGGCCCCTAGGGTTAACGAGCATGAAAACGGAAGCGGTGGCGGAGGAGTAGAATGCAGCGAATCGGAAGACAAGGATCAGGGTGTTGAAACGGCATAGCTTATGTACGGAGATGGTGGAGTGGAAGTGGTGGAGAGGAGTGTTTTGTTGGATTCGGGGGCGAGGGGAGGGAGTCTCGCCGCCGCCGTTCCTGAGGGGAGATTGCAGGATCTCTCGGCTTGGGGGGGGGGGGGTTTAGAGAAAGAGGGAGGGGGGTTGGGGAGGAGAGAGAGAGTGGGGGGTCATGGGCGAGGGGAGGGAGACTCGTGCGAATTGAAGTCAACTGGGTAGGAGACTGACTATTGACTAACTCTCAAAATAAGAGGTATTTATATAGTCGGGTATTCGGGGGCGGATCGGAGGCAGACTTGCCTCCGAATCCAATTTGATTTCTGAATTTAAAAAAAAAAAAGTAAATCCGAATCAGCCCCGATATTCAAAAAATCTGATCCGTTCGGGACGGATAACGGATCGGATACGGACGGATCGGCCGAGATGACCATCCCTAAATGAGTTGATGACACCTGAGTTGTTTGTATTATATAGTTCGACTAAATAAAAATAAAAATACATCAGTTTGCAAAAAAGAAAACCTTTTGGGTGGGTGAAAAGTTTGTTTGCATATTATTTCCCTTTTAGATAACAGATGGAAGACCCGCTGGAAAGTGACCGGGACTGCTTTTGGCTTTTGCCATGGATTTGATTTTGGGATCCCTTGAAGCGAAAAACTAGGCTTCTATGCAGTTGCATCTCGGACATCCATCTCGCGAATTAATCGTCCACATATTTAAAAAAGTCTCCTCCAGTTAAGAGTCTATTATTCTTCTCGAAACTTGTTAGGGTTATGCGGCTATATAGAAAAGGCGGAACAACCTTTCAATAGATCTAAATTATTAATAGTAACATATTTGGACGACTGAGGTTATACAAACGGTTCCTGCATTTCAAACCCGGACTACAGAGAAGTTCGAGTCTAAGCTAAAATCCTGTTGCTCAGGGCCTCTTCGCGTGCCTTTTGGCTTTAAGATTTATATGGGTTTTGTTTTTATTCGTGTTGGTGGCCTACATTTGTGTAGTTCTATAATTTCAAGTACGTGCAAGCATGTGAACATATAGTGGGGATTCACATGTCTGTGTTTCTTCGAATTAGGATAAATTATTAAGAAACCAGACCCACAAAACTGTTTTTATGTTCAAACTTGAGTTGTTTTTAAGACGAGGCAATCACAAACGAGCTTTAATCGAGCTGATCATGAGCCGAGCTGAATCTAAACGGGCTTGGTGATACTTTGTATTAAGCTTGATTTGAAAGCTTAATGATCTCCAAAATAATGTTTAAGCTTGATTTCTCATCTAACAAACTACTAATCTTAAACGAGATTTTAACTTGCAAAACATGAGTTTGAACTAAAGAGTTTGACTCGTTTATTAGGCCTTCCTTCGATGCTTACATTCCTAATGTGTGAAAAAACCTTATCTCGCCACACTTCAACTCAAGAACTGATAAACAAAGCCATATGTGATGAAGAAAACGAACTATTCAAATTACATACCGAGGCCAGTGTGAATCCGATTTGGAACCTTGTAATTGGCCCAAGAGGCATGATCAACCACACAACAAAGTCGCGAGATCTTTATGTGGTTCCTCAATTGAGTACATCCACAGGAGGATCGGGGAGTGTTTCCCTATACGAGAAATACAAATACTATTACATATCATCTTTATGTGGTTCCTCAATTGAGTACATCCACAGGAGGATCGGGGAGTGTTTCCCTATACGAGAAATACAAATACTATTACATATCTCAACTACCGCATCTACGGACCTAGAATATTCATGTCCAAAATCACTTTAACCTATTCTCTCTTATTGTATCTTCTATCAGCACTAGTCCTACCATCCCACGAACATTTTCGTCTCTAATTTATGTCGCAAAGTCTTACCATACATCATATCAATGTTCTCATTTCAACTACACTCACCTTGCTCGAATGTTGCTTCTTAGTAGCCCGATACCCCCGTGTGCATACAACATGACTCATCTTATTGGCAGTAAAATAGAGGTAAACTAAACCACGACGAAGAAAAACATGGTCTACCATCAATGCCCTCAGACTGCATAAGATCAGTCAGGTTCTCTTGACCAACTGTTAAACAAAACGAAACAATACGCATTGTTGAAGCCACATACACAGGGAAAAACGAGATTTATTATAGTTCTAATACATAAGAGTATTAAAATAGGCTCAAATCGAGTCTGAGATAAGAGTACGAGGCATAAGGAGTACCTTTAGACAAAACATAAAAATTGGCACAGGGAAAAAACCCTTGTAAATTAACTTTTCACACAAGCACACTTGAAAGTCTAATGCATTGGAGTGAAAGGATGCCAATGTCGTGATGAAATAAACAGGTAAAGAAGAACCAAGAGAAAACTATATGGCTCGTCCCCCACCAAGTTATTACTTCGCTTCGATGAGCCTGTCAATCATCTCAGCTGCATCTTGAACGGTAAGAATGCTCTGGGCACTCTCTTCTTCCACGCTTATCCCAAATGCCTCCTCCAGTCCCATTACAATCTCCACCTGTGCAAGAAATGGGAATCATTAAAGCTGAGACAAAGCCCATATGAATTGGCCCAACATACGAATTGATAGCACGTGGGCGACAGTCCAACCTCAGACCACAAGCCCGGGTGACTACCAATGCGTCAACCCCAGGGAGGTTGAATGATTATTGGTTAGAACAATTGAGTAGCTCAGTTTCAAAGATATCACACACAATCACTTTCCTTTTCCAACTGAACATGCAAATTGAGAGTCAACCATCAGCGGCAATTCCGAATGTGAGCATGAAACACAAATTCTTGAGGCTGATCAAAAGGCTAGATTGGAGTTTTCATTACATTCCTGCTTAGGAGTTTCATTGATTTTAGGTGGGAACCTTCACAATCCATCGAAAACTACTGCGATCTATTACTGCGAATGGGGGTCTGGAAACAACTAATAACGCAAACAAACAGGAATTTCTGAACCGGTGCGTGATTTAACAAATTTTCTTTTGAAAAGATACGATTTGCAGAGAGAGGTTTTTGACTAATTTTATGGATAAGAGGAATGCAATGTCTGTCATTGCTCATTAGAAAAAAAAGCACCACCAAAATGCATCATAAAAAGATGTAGCAAAGAGATGCATATCTTAGTATCTACCCATCAAGTAGAGCAGAATAAGTAGGGTTTTATTAGCATAAACTTTAGCGAAACTCAGCTCAGCATAGTTATGATTCATGGTTACAAATACAATACCGTGTCAAGAGAGTCAGCCCCAAGTGCTGTGAACTTTGAGTCTCCGGTGACTGCAGTTTCAGCTGGAAGTGCCAATTGTTTCCTCACTATTTCACACACTTGGTCTACTGTCGCCGGCTTGGCCTGTTCAAGCAAATCAATTTTTTTTTTTTGATCAGTCTGTTCAAGCAAATCAACATCACTTCAGTACATTATAGATATGTGCCATGGTTGAAAAATGTTTGATATTGAATTTTGTGCATTGTCTGATTAGCATTTTTTGGTCTAACATTTCATGGTGTAACAAATTTGTCATTCTGATGCAGCGCGTGTATGAACCACAGAAAAGAACGTGCAACAAAGATTAACACAAACGATATAGGTTAGAGAAAACGTTCTCTGACTCTGATTTTATTCAATAATCAATAATAACCGTCCAGCCCGGAGGCTTACAACTTATTATAAATAGGCAGGAACCAAAACCTTAATTGATTCGACCAACAAGGAAGGCGAATCAATCAAAGAACTAATTAACTGAAATTTTGCCAAAAACGGAAAGTTCGGCAATTATTACATAATCAGAAAATATAGAAAATTCTAAGAAATTCCCCAAAAGAACCGCTTAATTGGGATTTTCCAAGCCCAAGTAATAGGCCAGTCAAAACTTTCCTTAAACGGCAAATTTGGCAATTTTGGGCCCTAAACATCATTAAACGGCTATAAAACACGCGGCACATGGCCAAAGGCGATGTGTCTTGACCGCGGAGCCGTTTCGCATCAAACATAGGTGGGTCCGACTTAAAACTCCTCCATCACAAAATTACGATTTTGCCACTCTATTCTTAAAATGCCTAAAGTAGCACTCCTCCATGGCCACTGCATCACATTCCCATACCACTGAAACAGTTGGCAATCCAATTATAACAAAGTGATGACCAGGATTGAGAACTAGCGACTTCCAATTGTTTGATATTGAACTTTGTGCATTGTCTGATTAGCATTGTTTGGTCTAACATTTCATGGTGTAGCAAATTTGTCATTCCCACACCACTGAAACAGTTGGCAATCCATTTATAACAAAGTGATGACCACGATTGAGAACTAGCGACTTCCAATCAAAAGAGCTATATGTTGATGAAATTATCATTTCTTATCAATACCCCATGCAAAGAAAAGGAATGAAATGAAAGCATAATCTCAACAGCTGAAGATGATAAAACTGTCATCCGTGACAGCTTCTCCAGTAGCTGGCTAAATGGCACGCTATTGGCAATCTTGTTATAAATAGTGAAGAAAATAGAAGAAAAACATTTGAACCATTGGAGCACCATTACTAAAAAGTGGCGAATCGCCGCTATTCATTGCCCAATTTTTAGAAATCGGTAGTTCACAAGCTACCCAACCACCGAAGTTGTGGTCATAAATTGCATATTGCAAATTCAAATTCAATCATTGAGTGGGTGGAATGCAAAGGCAGATGCGAACTAGTATTAACTTAACATATAAGAGAGGCTTTTACACCTACAGTAAGTGGCATCACAATTGGAGAAACATACCGCACAAGAAATCTGAAAGCGATGTGGTACAGAGCGAGACCTTAGTGATGGAAAGCATTTACCATTGCTAGAAAGAGACACCGAATTCAGCCCAGAGATCCTGGTGGGTCCCTGTTCAGTCCAATAACAACATATGAGTAAACCCAAGAAACAAAGAAGCAACGAAAATCCGATGAAATGCAATTTCAAAATTGTTTCCTGCTCTGGCACAAAACCACAAAACAGAAATTATGGAATAACGAATGCTTGATTAATGGATCACAGTTATTGAGATAACATTATGTATAGGTCTGAACCCAACATAGTGAGGAGGCCTTTAGGCACCTTACCACTTCCTCAACATTATGTATTGGTCAAAAATGGTATCTTCAAAAAATTTAACACCACTAGACTTGTGAAATCCAGATCTCTAAATAATGAATGTCCATAAAAGCAGCTACAAAGAGCAAATATGTCAGACCTCCTTGCAAATAACATTTCAACTTTGTCGTAGAATTATTTCCAATCGCGATAAAAGAACAAAAGCCAAAGATCGAGGAAATTGAGAACAAAATCAAGCACTAATAAGCATAATCAACCAGCAATTCCAACTACAACACAAGATCAAGCTTATCAATAAACAGGTCCAACATAAATAAAGGTGGCTAATAATTCCACAATTTTTTTCTTTAA
Organism: Rhododendron vialii; assembly: GCF_030253575.1. Classification (NCBI taxonomy): domain Eukaryota; kingdom Viridiplantae; phylum Streptophyta; class Magnoliopsida; order Ericales; family Ericaceae; genus Rhododendron; species Rhododendron vialii. Next base: position 40,770,989 of record NC_080560.1, read on the forward strand.
TGCCACGACATTTAGTCTTCTGACAATTATGCCCTTGTGCATCACCGACTTCTATCTCTGTTTTTCCCACCCTACCAACCCACCTCTCTCTCTCTGGTCAGCTACTAATTACAAAGTAATAACTTTATTGGTCTATACTTCGCTTGAACTGATATTTCAATTCAATTTCTACATGTACCGCTTGATAAAATGAATGATTTGTAATACAGATAAGAAAATGGGAGTACGGAGATGTGGAAATAAGAAATTTTTTGTTGGAGTGGCGGGGGAGAGGTTGATCTGCTGGTAAGTAATCTTTTATGCCCAATTTGCACTGTGGTAAGTAATCTTTTATGCCCAATTTGTTACTCCCTACGTCCCATTTTGTTTGTCCATTTCTGAATGTTGTGCCTTTTTAAAATTATTTAATCTTTCAATTTGTAATGCTTTGCAAAAATTTTGGAGATTCATATTAGAATATATAAGCGAATGAAAATAGGCACAAATATCGAAAAGGACAAACAAAAGAGGACGAATGGAGTAACTAGGATAAACTTAGATGTTATTGAAATGTGTTATGTTTCAACTTTTTCTTTTCTACAATTGTGAAGAGAGATTTGAAAAAAAGTGCCATAAGAATCATCAATTTCTACAGGTAACAATTTTCCTTAGCAAGGATAGATGAGTTATGAATTGCTAATATACTAACATGAATACTTTCTGCTCTTTGTTTTTCATTTTCGTATAATTCAATTCCATATTCAATTTTTATGTCCGAAAAACAAATTATGTGTTGCAGATGTTTCACCCCACTGCAACTAAATCCTAGGTCCGCCCCCGCCAGAGAGTTTATATAAAAGAATATAGACGTGCAACAATTAACAAAACGCGTGTATAACATATAATCATAAAAAAGAAGGAAAGAAACGAGAATTGATACGATAGATAAGCTAAGAGGAAATTAATTACCTGGTTTTGTTTCAACGAGCATGAGATAGAGGTCATGGACATCGACGATCGAGCCACGAAAGCCATTGGAATGAGCAACGGAGATTCTAGAGAGAGAGAGAGAGAGAGAGAGAGAGATCTGAGATTCTGGGGGGAAGAAATGGCAGGGGGGAGGAGAGAGAGAGAGAGAAGGAGGCGGAGAGCACGAAGGGTGTGAGAGTACTGTATATATATAGGCGTGGTTTTCTGTATGGGTTTTGACTTTGATTTCATCGAAATTGTCGCGGTTGGTTTCGGGGATGCGGAATGACTATATTGCCCTAAGGCTCGGTTTGGGAGATCAGGCCGTGACACCTGTCCGGTCCAGTTTTGGTTTTTGTGGGTCCATTCCTGACTCACAACAAAGATCAAACATTTTTTCTTAGAACTCGTCAAATTCTTTTAGTATGAGAAAAATCATATTCGGTTGATGCCGATAAATGACTTATCCAATCACATTTACATTGAAATAGATGTGTTCGATTCAGTGTGGATAGCGCATTTGATTCAAGATAAATGTAATCCGATAAATCATTTACTGATATTCACCAAAACATGATTTTTCTCGTACTAAGACAACTTGACGAGTTCTAAAAAATAAATGGCTTTGAAAATTGATATGAGCTTGGAATGGACCCACAAATATCAAGATTAAACTGGACTTGATGGGAGGCGCACTGGGAGGTGTGAACCGTCCATTTTATACAATTGGTTAGAACGTATCAATAGATGAAGATGATTTTTTAAACATAGGTCGTTATGTCCGAGAAGTACAATCAACGGTTCGGGAATTTTTTTTTTTCCCCCGTCTATAATGGTGGCCTATGATCGGACCTGAAAATTGTTTTTGAAGGGGTTTGGTGAATGCATAATGCTGTAGGACCGACCAGTTTCCTATCGAAATCGTACTGACGGTCGCGCCGAGTCGTTTTCAGCTACCGGACGGCCGATCCGAGTCGTCTAAAAATTCTAAAAAAAAAGATGAGGAGGCTTTCGCCGAAATCAACGGCATCAGATATGTATAGAGCGCTTGATCCAAATACCTTATTTTTCGCCGTCTTGTGGCCGGAGATGGCCCAGTGCAGCCGTCGTTACGATTTCGGCAGAGAACCGGTCGGTCCCTATAGTAAGACTCTCGGTAGATAGTGGTATGGAGGTGAGGCGACACTTGCTCTATGAGTATAATGCAGTTACCCGCTCACAGGTTGAACAGTAAGAATTCAAATCTCTCTTCTTTGGCGTCAGCCAATTCAATTTTTTTTTATTTATTTATAGGAATAGGAGTATATACTTTTAAGTCATTTTATTTGCACAAGGAGTATGTTTTTAAGTTCGCATTCATTTTTGTAAAATCCCGAAGTCGCCATTTTTCACCAATGGAAAGTCTTCCTCCGATCCCCATAAAAATTGCAACCAAACAATTAAAAACAAACAACACAAGCAAACAACGAAAAAAAAAACTCCCTTACAAGAAATCTCAAATTGAAAAAGTTGAATTTTGGCTTCATCAACGAACAACTCTAATTTCAGTCACATCATTTTTAAAGGTTTGTCTCACCTCCATCGGGTGCCTGGAACATCCCATGATGAGAGTCGAGAGATTAGAAAAACCTCATGGGGAGGGAGCTCTATAAAGAAGTACTCTAAACAAACTAATAATATCATGGTCTTTTCTAGGACTACTTGCGGTCTGGTTCGGTTCGAATTTTTAGAAATTCGAGGACCGAATCTTTAGTCACGGTTTTTACAAAATGAAATCCGTGTCCGGACCAAAAGTCCTACGGTCCAGTTCCAATCCGATCCGTGACTCACGGATCGGTTACGGTTTCGTCCACAAATTTTAGCAAAAATAAAGTTCAAGCATATATCTCACACTAAAAAAGAAGAAGGTTAAATTCAGAATTAAGTTTAACACCACCAGAAAGTACTTGTTACATAAACTACCAAAGGTTTACTTCATTCAAAAGAATCTAAACACTAGTAGGATTGTTTTATTATAATACATAACATAAAAGAACTGGAAAAAAAAAAACTACTGAAACTCAATTAGGGTTACCCGTAATTTATACGAAAAAACTACGATTTACTCTCTATATTTTATGTACATCTACACTATATCCCATTATTAAGATAAAATACTAAAATTGGTAGAAAAAGGTGTTAACATTACTAACAATTGATTATATAAATACATATACATATATATATATTTTTATAAAATAAAATAAAATATCTCGTGGTCCAGTTCGGTTAATTCACAGTTTCGTAATGAAAATCCGTGAACCGAACCGTGAGTCATGATTTTCTAATTTTTTAATCCGTGTCCGGACCATTAATCCACGGACAAAATTCAAAATGTACGAATCGATTCGGCCCGAACTGTTTCACGGTTTTGAGCAGCCCTAGTCTTTCCCTCATTCTACGGCATTATGGGTAATGGAAACTTGGCAGGAGGATTAGGAAGAAGAAACCTAAGGGGGACAGCTCTGTGCTCCCTCCCTCTCTTCACTCTCTAGCTCCCATTCAGTTTCGACCCTATGTCCGGTTTTTAGCATTTGTCGGCCCATATTGGGCTCGTAATGATGACCTGGACCTGGAGCGTCCATCTCTTATACCTTGAAAAAAAAATCCTTATGCCGGAATTCATTTTTTATCGCCTATCGATACCACATGAACAAATCACACTTGTGGAATGAAAAATGTATGATTTTCGATAAAGATGATTTTTATCCGGAGGATCTTCTTTGTGAGAACTACGAGATGAACGGTCTAGAGTGGAAGATTGAAAACTGGACCAAGCCTGACTTGTAAACTTATCGCCATCATGCACGTAAATAATTTCGTATAGTACTTCAAAAGTATTGAATAATTACCGGAGTCTTCCAGTGGGAGTGTGTTTATTTCTTTCGTTTTCGTTTGTATTCAAGATATATAGTTTAGTATTTATTAATTATTGAAAACAAATTCATCTAAGTTTTATTCCTACTTCAAACTATCGAAATGTTGAGACAACAAGAGCAAATTTGTTCACCCTCACTTGGAGTGATAGTAATAATGACATTCGGTGAGCTATGTTACAGGTCTCAATTTGATGATCGAAATTGTTTATTTTGTACTATAAATTTATTTGTTAGGAGATCATGCAACAAATTAGTTATAGCGAATGTTGGGTAAGTACTTGAGCGCAAATTTTGATTCTTGGATTTAGAGTTTGAGCAAAATTGAATTTTTTGATCAAATACTTATCATAACCGAGTTTCATTTTTGCATGCTATCCTAAAAAGTTAATTCATACAAAAAATGAACTGTTTTGATTATCGATACGGAACCCGTAATATATCTCACCTGTAACGACTCGGATTTTTGACCCAATTTTTTTTCATAAATATAATATTATTAGAATTATTTTCTTTAATGCAATTCTTTTTTTAAATACAATTATGCATGCAATATATACATGCATTCTTTTAAAAAAAATCTACACACACATGCGTGCATGCGCACTCCTTCTCCTCCCTCACCTCAAACTCCTTCAGTCTCTCCGTCTCCTACTCAGTCTCTACTTCCTCCCTAACCCTAAAATCAAACCCAATTCGTCCATTCCAAATCTCATGATTTCAACCCCATTAAATTCACTCTTATCCTCTTCCACCAAAATTCTCCTATAAATACCCCACCCCATTGACCCACGAAAATACCACGATATTTCCCATACTCCACCGACCAGAAAAGAAGAGAAAAACAGAAGAAACCCAAGTTCCAATCAATGGAGTTTTAGAGAGAGAAAGAAAGAGAAAGAAAAGTGGGTTTCATAGCTACGCCCAACTGAAACTCAATTCAACCATCCCGATCACCTCCTACAACCCAGAGCATCCCCAAACAAGCCTCAATCCGATCCTCCCAAAGTCTCCCGATCAAAGAACCCAAAGTCTTCTTCCCCAAAATTCAAGATTCGTTTTTAAATCAATTCGATCCGATTCAAGGTATTATAATCCATTCCAACCCCTTCTCCAAGTATATTAGGTGTTTATATACTTAACCCTTTGTCCCGAACAAAAAAATATATAGTTCACTGTGCGTTTTCTGCCATATTTATCAATTTGATATTATTTTTGAGCTCGACACTTTATGTGTAATTATTTACGAATAAGATGACCCTTATGATATTTATTTTATAATCCTTTTGATAATAATATTATAAAAAACTACTAATCTGATATTATTTTATTACAGTATAATACCATGTTAGTATAAAATATATTAGTTATATCAGTTTAATTTATCTGGTAGATTGAGTTGATTTTAAATGTTTCGAAACAATTTTGCGACCTTCCGAACATCATTTTTTACACCCGAACTATTTTTTCTAGACTTTTCACACCTCAAATATTATAACTTGTTAAGATCATATTTTTTTATTTAATTATATATTTATTAAATTATTTATTAGTTATCTATCAAAGTTTACAAACGAAAAATCTTTGCGACTTTCCAAACAACGTTTTAACACCCAAACTAATTTTTTCTGGACTCCTTGCATCTCAAAGATGATATCTTGTTAAATTAAATATTTTTTTATTTAATTTACTATTTATTGTTATTTCTATAGTGTTTCCAATCAAAATTATTTTACGACCTTATAAACCATATTATTAATGCCCGAGTAATTTTATTTAGACTCCTTACATTCCAAAGATGAAACTATGTTAACCTCAACATATTTTAATTTATAAATTATTTATTATCTATTTACTTCACTTTCGGCCACTTTATTTAACGTTTTCATTTAAATTAATTTCGCGACTCTCCGAACCCAACTTTTGACACTCAACTGGTTGCATAAGACCTTTAGGACTCTTATTAAGGTTATGTTAATTATTCTAATATTTTTACCTAAATAATGTATTTAATTAGTTTTTAATTAATCTAATTACCTAAAAATAATTAATGAGAGCCTAGAAATTTGTTTTTTAATTCTTTTAAAGAGGTTCTTACTTATTATCATCATGGCCATACAAGACTAAGGGAAACGGCCTATTCATAAAAGGTTAAGTGATTGCTTTACTTGTAGTTTGTTTTAATTATTATTCGTTTTAATTGCATCTTGCCCGATACTTGATTTGAAATGCTAGATTGGACCCTAGAAACATGGGATGGTATGAAAATGGAATTCACCTAGACGATGCTAGGTAATTGATGAATTGGAAAGTTTTATTTTTAGATTGCCTGCAGGCGTGATTTTGAGACATGATGGGATTTGTGATGAGATTGAAACTGACGAGTGTTCAGTGATAAATCGATAGATTGGCGTGTGTCCAGTGATGATTGTGAAGTGGTATATAAGATAGGAGAACCTTAGTTGTGATTCAGGCATGATAAGCTTTCCCCTTGTTATAGTTATTGGGGTGCACACTCGGTATATAACTTAGGTATATCTGCGACAGCAAAGAGAAGTGACCTCATGGGACCGAGCATAGCTAGCGGTTGGGGGAGGAAAGATCTCGCGGAGAGATCTTAGATTTCACATTAGAATAATGAATAGTAATAAATTGGTGTTTGTAAATCCTTATTCTGCTTTTCGCATCTTTATCATCCTATTACTTGCTAGTTGTAAAGTAAGAGGGGTGGTTGGGTTGGATTATTCTACTGGGTGATTTATCACTCACGGATACGTCTGTATCCTGGCAAATTGTTTGCTTCGGCGATCAATTTGCCAGTGGGCGCAGGATTCAATGGAGAGGATTCAAAGATGTTGCAGTTCAACACGAAAAGAATATCAGGAACAGAGATCGAGTATGCTTGGGATTCGTGTCAAGCCTAGAGTCAACTCTAAAGTTAATGTATTTTGATTCAGTAAATTTATCTTAAGATTGTAATAGCTAAACCTTTATTTTGAATTTTTTTATTTATTTAGCAAAATTTTCCTAAAGAATCATTTTATTTTGCTTTCGGAAAATCAGGGTGTTACATCACCAAATGTGGGTATATTACCTTCATTAAAAGTGAGGGTGAACAAAGTTGCTCTCCGAAACATTGAAACAACAAGGAGCATTGATATATTTAACAACTGTGCTATACGCACAGATAGAGTAGGAAACTAGGAATAGGTTCTACACAGATTTTTTTGCGAGGGATCGGTGCAGTTTCATCCTACAAATTTTGAAAAAAAACTCTTACCGATATCCGATAGAGATGATTTGTAAAAGCAATACACTAAGAAATGTTTTTAAAATAATGAGCAATTCGAATCATCTTTGCGAGACCGAAGGTTGGCCTCACAAAATTTGTGTAGAATTTGTTCCTACTTTATATGTGTGCTTTAATTAGAGCATCTCTAGCCTTGACCCAAACCCTTCCCCAAATTCAAAATTTGGGCAAAAATTACAAAAATTTCTCTCTAATCCTTTACCCAAACCTTTATCTATTTTGGGTTTTACCTATTTCTTTGTCCAAATTTGCGACAAACCAAACCCTTTTCCCATTTCTCCAACGGCTACTTAGAGAGAGAGAGAGAGAGAGAGAGAGAGAGAGAGAGAAGACCTGGTTGGAGTGCTGTCGGATTTCTCACTCTGATTTCTCAGATTTGTCGGAGTCGTCGCCGAAGTGCTGTCAGAGTCGCCGGAGTGTCGTCGTAGTAGAGGTGGTGGGTAAGGTAGAAAGAAGGGAGGCGGAGGGGTGTGGTGGGGGTGGGTCAGTGGTGATGGATTGGAGGAGGAAGAGAGGGGTCGAGAGAGAGTGAATTGGGTAAAATTTGAGTTTGATAGTCGGACATGTATCTATCCAAAATGAACATTTACCCAAAATTTGACTCCAATTTGGAGGGAAAATGAGTAAAGGCCGGAGATGATGCCCTTACAAGGAGCAAGTTGGTTGGCCTAACCTAGAAAGTTGTCGAGGCTTGCTGCTCAATATTTCAGAAGACTTTATTATACTTTCCAAATTCTCATCATATACGTACATTTTTTGTTTAAATTGAATCAAATACGAGAATTTATTTTAGGCACGTTTTAAAGGCATCATTAATTATTTGTATAAAAAATTGTTGGGAAATCCACTATAGCATATTTGTAACCCACTAAATCCACTTCTAAATTTCATAACCCCTCTAGTCCACTAATTAGGTTTTGATGAGGCCTTAAGTCCAATTCAATTAAAAAAGGAAGTAGTTCAGGACCAAAATACCCTTATCTTTAAAAACTGTTAATCTGATATATATTTCACTCCTATAAAATCTCCCATATTCCACTCCTACAAAATCTCCTATATTCACGTTGTTCCCATATCTAAAAGGGAAACAGAGTCCAAACGAGAGAGAGAGAGAGAGAGAGAGAGAGAGAGAGAGAGAGAGAAGATTACCCTTTCCATTCAAATCCCATATTTTTAGCCCATTATCCGTTCTACGTTTGAAATCCCAACAGTTACGTTGGAATAAAGCGACAGAAGATTCTCCTTTTCTGATACACTGTATATAACGTAATTGTACATATATAACGTTATATACTCGTTTATCAGTTCTCATTTAACGTGCGATACTTACATTTTACGTTATATACTCATTCATCGGCTCTTACATTTTACGTTATATACTCATTCATCGGCTCGCATTTAACGTTATATGAGTTTTTGAAATCTTTTTTTATTATAATACAAGAACATATAACATTTCACGTTTACATCTGAACGTACATATATTAACATAAAATGGTATATGTTCTATAATTTTTTTGGAGTTTCGCTGCACAAAAACTCTCATATAACATTATATTTTTACTTTATTGAATTGGTCCGCGCAGCGGCCTCAATGACTTGCTTCGAGTAACAATATATGTTCTTTTTTTGTTGGGAGGTACACAAGTCAGCAGCTTTCATATATGTTATATGTTCTATTTTTTTGGAGTTTCACAGCATAGAAACTCACATACTCCTATAACGTTATATGTTTTACTTTATTGAATTGGTCCGCGCAGCGGCTTCATTGACTAACTTCTGATAACTGTATATAAATAATCTTATATATGTTTACAATGCAAAAACAAACAAAGAACTTTATATGTGTATTATTTTGCCACATAAATAAATATACACAAAAAAACGTAATAAGTGTGACAAAAAATAAACATATAGCCTTATAACATTATACATGAGATTCTGTCTTTTCTAACTCTAAAAAAAATGGGAAAAAAAAGAAGAGGAGATCTTGTAACTTCTTTCCCTTTGTCGCCGTCGCCTTCTTCACGGTCGATTTCATATGTAACTTAATACTCTTCACCCTTTGAACAACTGCACAAATAATAAGTCAGTAAGGCCGCTGCGCGGACCAATTCAATAAAGTAGAACATATAATGATCAGAGTTTGATATAATCATATCTACTCGCAATCAAAACCCTAACTTATATATTATTAACTGTTCAATTGTGTTTTGCTAATGAGTTCCTATATATACCTTGAACTGGACTCAGTTACCAACATTGATATAACCATATATAACCTTATATATTTGTTGAACAGAACATCATATATAATGTCTCACGAGATAGTAGATCGTATATAACGTTATATAAATCAGAAACTATATATACATATATGCAAAAGCCACAGAACATCATATATAATGTCTCATGAGACAGTATATTGTATATAACGTTATATAAATCAGAAACTATATATACATATATGCAAAAGCAACAGAACATCATATAAAATGTCTTACGATACAGTAGATCATATATAATGTTATATAAATCAGAAACTATATATACATATATGCAAAAGCAACAGAACATCATATAAAATGTCTTACGAGATAGTAGATCATATATAATGTTATATAAATCAGAAACTATATATACATATATGCAAAAGCAACGAAGGGCGACGATCGACGACGAAGGACGACGGCGAGGAGGATCAGCAATGAATCCACTTTGATATTTACCAATCGCATTAGCACTGTACACTATAAGCAGCACCTACATTTTCACATGACATTGATATACAACATCCACTTCAGCCGATGACCATCTAAAGAATAATTATAAACAGAGACTAGATCCAAACTACTGTAATAATTTTTCACAAACTTACCTTCAAGAAAATGAACATGGAAAGTCGAGGATAGCCTGAAGTGAACATCTTCGATTGTAATCATGACCAAGCAGATTGCTCCCAATCAACTTCCATCTCTGGAACCTCTCAAGTGCGATGTCAGCGACGAAGGGCGATCGACGACGAAGGAAGTCTGGGACGTGGGTTGATCTCTGTTTTTCGTCCGTTGATCTCGTTGTTGGAGTGACGACGGCAATCGAGTGCTTGACGACGGCGACGGAGACGACGCCGGTATTTGAGTGCTTGAGGACGGCGACGACGATCGAGTGCTTCTCGCCGATCGAGGATGACGAAGAAGGGCTGACGCCGAAGAAGCCCGACGAGGACCAAGATTGCCGACTACCACCAAGTTCGTCTGGGTTTGTTCGTCTGGGGTTCATCTGGGTTTTGTTCTTCTGGAAAAGGGGGGAGGGGGGAGGGGGGATGGGTTTTATAATGGAGGAATCCGAGAAAAAAAGGGGAATGAAGGAAAAAACGGGATAAAAGATTTTTTGAAAGCAGGGGTATATTAGACTAACTAGGGTTATTATATCTTTACTAATAGGTTAGTGGACTTAGGGGGTTATAGAATTTAGAAATGGACTTAGTGGGTTTGGAAAGTGGTATAATGGACTTGGGAAAAATTCTCCCTTATTTGTACCCACTTCCACAAGCTTATGGGTTCCAATATTGGGACTGATTTTTTGCGACTTTCATTTTGGCATTTGGTTTTATTTCTTATACTCTTATTTAATTGCTTGAACTTTTGGGTTTTTGGAAAATCAATTCCACCGTCCACTCTACGAGGTCTCAATTAAAATCAGAGTAAAACTCTGTATGAACTAACCCTAAAGATTTGATAGCACATGAGAGATTTCCTACTTGAAGCTCTAAGGAACGTACGTAAAATGTGACAGATACATAGTTTTTGTACGATGACAAATCAACGTTAGATGCATGTCTAGACAAATTATCTGTTTCAAGATTTTGCACGTATTACTTTTTTTATACCCGCTTGGCCAAATCCCTTGGGTTATTCAAATTGAATGGTTGTTATCTTAGTACCTATGTGGAGGTAAACAGAGGAGGATTAATATGACAACTTTGTAGCTGGATTATTGAGCTCTTCAAAACACAAGATGCTAATAGTGAGGAACGAGCAATCTATTAGCCCAGGTAACATGACAAAACCACTCCATTACACCATGTATCTTCAGTGAAATTGCAATATACAAGAAGTTTCTCCATCAATAGGAAAAAGAACCATAGTTCTGGTTCAGGAAATCCAAAAACACCAAAAAAAACCAAAAAAAAGGAAGAGTCAGGGAGATAGCCTGCCTTCAGGGATGATCCATGGTTTCACTCTTGGGACAGTGACTGACCCTTGAGAAAATTGAATCAAAACCACAAACCACCCACAATGAATAACTTACAAGCAACCCCATTTTATGCCACAATACCCCCACACCAAAGATACTCTCATACATATTAACCAAAAACACAGATCTCAAATCGACAACCGATAGCGCGTCCCACAAACATCTTCGCTAATTAGTTATGTATTCTACTTTCTCACTTTCCTTTCTCATTGCAATTGATGCACGCTTTGTTCAGTCGGCGACCCAGCAACAAAGGGTACAAAACCCCGCCCACCAAAAACGGGCCGCATGAAGGCGTTATCAAACTTCCGCCAATAATAGTGCACGTTGTGAGTCGGGGTGGCTAGAAGCATCCGCAAGCTGGTCGGGCGGGGAACGCTGTAGTTGCCAAGATCAACTTCTGAACCGTTGCCGTTGGAAAGAAGTGGCAAAGTGAGGGATTTGGGAGACGACGGTTCAGAGGACAAGGATCTGCTTAATAAGGGCTTTGGTGAAGGAAGCAGGAGTCTAACCAAGGGTTTAGTCATCAACCCAAACACCTGGAAATTAGCACAACTGACATTAGGCATGCTTTCATGGTATAATTGATATTGTTTCATCTCTCCATAAAGGAAGAGGGTTCATGGGGGTTACACATTCCGCCCCAACTTTAATACGATTGATTAGTCTTTTCTGGGGGACTAATACTAAAGCACGGAGCCATGCTCCAAGAGTGGCTCCAAGAGTGCTTGGGTGGGGAAAAACTTCCCACAAACAAACCAAATACAGGGATAATCTTACCACTGTGCTGAAAAGAACAACTGTGATGGTACTTGTGATCATGAACGCATTCCCACGTAACTGAGTGTGACCAGCCCTTGTGAACTGCATGCACGAAAATTACAAAAGTATGAAAACTTCCCACAGACAAACGAAAAAGGATTTGAAACCCCTGTTTTCAAAGGGTAACAGTTCATTCACAACCACCTATATAAGCTAATCCGATATATTTAAACACATTCACGTATGTGTCCTTGTTGGAAAAAGAAAGAAAGAAGCATACTCCATCTCTTAGTTAACAAGAAGGACACAATGCAGAGGAGCACGGTTAACTGGAAGGACGCAACGCACAATATTTCAGGCGAGAGAAACATAGAGAATAAGCAGATCTTGGGGAACAAAACACCCAAACAACCATCATTTGCCAAACCCCTCGTGGGTATCACCTCATTATTTAACCATGACCAATGTTTTCAAATCGGGATACGTATCGTGTATCGTTTTTTCACTTGTATAGTTCGTATCGAGATACGTATCGTGTATCTTGAAATACATTTGCTGGAAGAGTAGGAGTTTCTATTGTATAGTTGGACAATAGTTTTGGAAGAGGAAGAATACTAAAGACAAGAGTGGGGAAGGAGATTATTTGTATTGCACTTGAACTCAAACTTTTTTTTGGCTTGGTACAAAATGGTTAGAACTCATCCCCATTTGTACTAGTCCATGGAGACTCTAGTAAATATCTAGAATTACACATGAGACAAATTCTACAAAAAAACTCTAGATATTTCACAAGGATATTCTAGAGCTTTTATAGTTAGATATTTAAGAGTTTCTAAGAACTAGATATTTATATATTTTTCGATAATATCTATCATATTTGGGTTTTATCAATTGGAGCATTGTCAAAATACTAAATTTATTTTATGTTTCAACAACATTAATCATAATTAAAATATAATGAAGAAGTAGATACACCTAATAATACCAACAAACTATGCTTACATTTAAAAAAAAATTAAGATGCAAAATTTAAGTCTCTCAACTGGGGCCTATTACATTAAGGCTTTATGTTACCTTTGTTAGGAAAAGAAAAGTAAGACAAAATACAATCGAAGTATGGCTCTTTCTTTTATACAAGACATACATTGAGGTTGAATTTCTATCAAAGGGTTTGAAAGATGCCATAATTAAATCAAACGGCTTGAGATTAATGCATTTGGGGTTCCGCTGCTTGAAATAAAGTCTGACTTTTTTCGAATAAGTAATCGTAGGATACGTACAGAATTAGAAAACGTGGTCGTATCGTACGATTTGTATACAAAAAGGATAAATGATGGGGAGACGATACAAATCGTAAGATACGTATCGTGTATCGTAAGTTTTTAACAACTATGACCATGACACAAAAGGTTTCTCACCCCGAATAGCACCGCGAGCCTCTCTCTAGTTAGAACCTGAACGGAGGAGAGGATAAAGCAAATATAGGTGAAGGACACAGATCCATCAGTTACCTGATTATAAGCAAGGGCCATAGAAACAGCACCTCTCATAAGACCAGCCCACCAAACTGTAACCTGAAAATATATAGGGGCAAAAGTAAAGGCGTAAATGTAGTGGCCAATTAATCCAAGGACATCAGAAGCATGGAACCAGAAAGATAAGTATGTGTACTTGCTGCTTTATGCCGATTTTCTCGTACGGAGACTTCCTTGTGATATTGGATAGAAATGATAAAGGGAACACAAATGCGGCTCTTCCAACCAATATCAGTCCCAAAAGTATTGAGCTCACTCTAACTGATGTTCCAGGGCTGAGAGAGAGAGAGAGAGAGAGAGAGAGAGAGAGAGAGAGAGAGTAAACAATCAGGTAATCATGGATATGGTTTCAACATTCCATGTATTTACAATACAAGACAATCTGCTAGTAAAAAATTGACTAATCTGATTACAACCCTACCTGTCACTTACAAATCTCCACTTTTCAATGTCCAAGGCATCCATACCCACGTAGAGAAAGATGAATATCTCACAACCAAAGGACAACGTCGCAAAAGCATGCCTGTAAACATGTTCAGATGTAACTAAGATATTAGTAGTCATAAATCAAACAGATTTCTGTCAAAACAGAAAAGGAAAAAATAATTTATTTAGTGGCTGACCATAACATATTTGGACATCAAACATACTTGGTAGTGATTCTTGAACTCTCAGTGACATTATGCCAGGTGTAGTGGGACATTACAATTCCGCAAAAGAAAACAGTGAGAATGGCACTCAAATAGAATAACTGCAAGGCAAATTAGGTTATTATTAACACTTACCAAACAAAAAAAAATTAGGCTATAAATTTAAAACACTTAAGATGCTGAAATTGCATAACTCCCACAATTCCTATCCAGTAAGCAGATTCTACCACGCACACAACAACAACAACAAAAAACACAAAAGAAAAATATCAATTTTTAGGTGCCCACAAGTTGTGGAAATCTTACTTCAGACAGCATATATGACAGATAAGCCATGAGCATCATAACAGCAACCTCACGATCAGTAGAATGCCTGTACATCGCAACAGAAAGTATAAGTCGTTGTCCACAAGAGATACAGTTAGAACTTCTTATAAATGAGCCTAGCATATCATTTGTCTTCCAATGAGTAACTTATAGGTAAATGACTCAGATCATATAGATCTCATTATCTCTCACCAAATACAGCAAAAAATGCTACCCATCAGGACAATACTCATGTGCTACCAATGACATACCAACGTAGCGGCAACTCCACCATTCCTATGGCCCACATCGGCAAAGCGTATCAGTTTTAAACTACTACTCCCCATAAAAACTATCAGGCATATCATTTTGTGTGGTGGACTAAGTGATGATAACATTACAAGAATTTACAAGTGAAGAGTTTACATACCTCCCAAAATAAAGCTTTTTAATAAGATATGCACTAAACAATCCAGCCTGCACAAGTGAAAAAGGAAATATCATATATGGCAAGATGTAAACACATACATACGTGAGAGAGAGAGAGAGAGGGAGAGAGAGAGAGGACTCACTACGACTCCCAGCACGGTGCTCGCAAAAAACAAGTACAAGAAACTACCAATAAACTGGAAAAATATGCTTGGGTTGATATGAGATATATCAAAGCTCTGAATAGCATTGAAAAGCACCACTGACGTGGCATCATTCACAACCCCTTCACCAAAAACTAGACTGTACAGCAGAGGCGTCTCATCCTGATTAAGCACCTGCAAAAACAGATTGGATACATTTTAAGTCATGAAGACCTTGTTCATTTGGGGGACTCAAATCCTCCGGGCATGGTCTCCTATAAACTTTCTCTATCTATGTCTCTCCACTCATTACTCTCAAAAACCTTCCTCAAAACCCCAAAATGAACAAGGCCGAAAGAATCCGGCTTATCTGCGGTCCGAAAGTGAAAGTGAAAGTGGTTCGTGTAATAGCAGCTGTCCAAAAGTGTTTTCAAAGGATCAGATTTGCTGAAAGAATCTTACCGTTGGATAAGTATCTTAAGTGAAGGATTCTTCCACAAATCTGGACCATTAGTTGTCGAGAACTCAAGATGAATGACCGAGATCGAACTGCACCGGCTTCTCTGCAGTCCAACTGCCCAACTGCTGAGAAGCCGGGTCCGTCATGAAAAGTGTTTTTTTGATTACCACAAGACCACATCAAAAGGTATCTGTACCTGTAAGGTGCAAACTGAATCTGTTGCAGAAAATATTGCTCCAATTGCTGCAAACAACTGATATGAGATATGCAGATGCTAAACTCTTAAGCGAGAAACAGACAGGATAAAAAGTATTAGCGAAACATAAATAGAGAGGTACCCAGATAATCAGCTATCTCAAGAGCACCAATATTCATTTTCTTGAAGAAGTTCATAGCACCTGGGTCAAAAATCATAAAGAAAATATGAGTGTTACACAATCATGTGCTGTATTCAGCACTAATGAAACCAAGAACATTTTAGGAGTCAGTAATTCATGTAGGGAAACAAAGAATATCACAAAATGCAGATAGCCATCTCGTTTTCTCTGTTCTAATAAATGACAGAAAAAATAGAAAAGAAGAGTTGGTACAACCACTGGTGAAAGAGACCTCATGGGCTCATTTGTGTGCACAAGCAGCACAACAGATCTAAACAAAGTAACATCAGCATCCTCCTGACAAGGAAAAGCAAGAAAACACTCCTAGCTATCAAATCAGCACACAAAGTTTCGCTTCCTTGAAACTCCTAGTCCTCTGGTCTCCCATTTTTGGCTTATTATAACGAGAAATGTGGGATATTGAGTCATTCCCCAACAGTAACATGCAAGAAATGTACGAGTAAACAGGGTACGGAGAAGAATTATTGGCAGATGTAACAGCTACGTTAGCATATACACTACTCATCGTCAGCAAATTAACAGTTGGTGCAATTGCATCTGCACCAGAATATTTCTGTGGCACCCAATTTCATTCTCAAGCACTGTTAGAAAGAAGGAACACAACTATGAGCAAATCGCCGTGCTTGGTAGCTACTACCAGGTCTTGCCTACAGCATGGTAAATAAATTGGACGACCATGACAGAGATGATGTAAAATTCTTAAGTGAGTAGTTTTATCGTGCAGTAGATACTAGATAGTGCAATATTCATTTGGAAATAACTACGCAACTCTAACTTTTTAGCTTTTCTCATTCTCTACCGAGCACAGAAACAAGAAGAAATGGAAAGGTACAAGAGCATACCGAAGGAGATTATTGCAAAGGATATCAGAGTACCAATAACACCAAACAGCGTGATAGTCATGAAGTTGCGAAAGAACTGCTTCTTCTTTACCTGAAACCTGATGAAGAACATTCAATGAGAGAAGAAAGGGTTCAAGATATTAATGCCTTGTTCGTTTGGGGGACTCAAAACCCTCGAGCACGGTTTCAATAAATTTCCTCTATCTATATCTCCCCACTTAATACTCTCAAAAATCTCCCTCAAAACCCAAAACGAACAGCCTTGAACACTTCCTGGCATATAGGGTATTTGTGTAATATTGCACGATCTTTAAGATGATTATAAAAGGTAAAAATAGGAAGAAAAATTAAACTCCAACTGGGGACCAATGTTCTAGTGTCATGCCAATCACATAGAGGCAAGCAATTACTAAAATCAACTACTACACGTGAAGATGCAACAAACAAATTACAAACTTAAAGCCAACAAGAAAACTACTGCCATATCAGATTTGTAAACAGCAATGCATTATCAAACTACCATACATGTGGACAATTGGCAATTATGTCCATTCTGAGACATACTTAAAAAACAACAAGTAATCTGTGGTTGATGAGAATGCGATTTTCCAAGACCCAACTTCTATTTCAGAGAAATATGACGTTGATTAAAATGCACACCACTTACCCTGCATTGAATATTATTGGCGGAAGAAGATATATGAAGAAAAGATCTTCACTGAAAACTAAAAGATGTGAATTTTTTCCTCCACTGGTGAGTAGGATGACAATTCCAGTGCCTAGGCCCTGAAAAAATAGATCAAACCAAAGTCAAATTTAATCCATTTTTGTCTCATATTAGCTACACATATGCCAACGTATGAAACTATAAATCACTTTATAGTTTATGCATATACTCACAATTACGAGGGCTGTGATAGACTCATTCATCCACCGGTTCTCCTCCAATAAATGCCCAATCACAATACAAGCGCAAAGAAGCGCTACAAATAAGTTTATCGCGACAATTGAACTGTGATCCGATGTAGATATTATATCCATCTTTGCAAATAAGGAACCTAAACCAACTCCCAAATCACCCCGACGAAGCTCAATTTCTGCCCAAACTTCAGATATTTTTTAACTTCCAAAATTTAAACCCGGTAACCATGTTGGTTATTACAAACTCTGCAAAACGAAAGGCACAGAAAAACATTCAGATTAACGACATGGCAACCTTGAACTTTATTAGTGATCAGTAAGTTAATTTGGCTGCTGTTTACAAAAGCAACAATCAAAAATGCATTTTCATGTTTTCTTAAAAATGAGTTATTTTCCAATTTTTCTAATCATCCAACTTTTCGTGTGTTCTGGAAAATTGATTCTGAAAACACAACCAAACATGGATCTTTGTTCTTTCTCAAACTCCAATTATACACATACATGCATACAAATACAAGTAATAAACAAATTCAAGTACATAATAGGACCGATCAGTTATAGAAACTAAAACGTACTCGCACGCAATTCACAAATATAACCAAACCAAACCAAACCTTATGTCGCAATCAATTGGGGTCAGCTATTTTAATTACCAAAAAGTCTTGAAACACAATTTTAAAACACAACTATGTACACAGTTCCATGTATGTGGCCCATATGTATCCAACAGAAATGGGTTTTAAAGTCGAAAAGAATACCAGTACATACATAAATGTACATACATACAGATCTAGATCTCATTCTGGATTCTGAAGCAAAGTTGGATGTTTGCAAATGTCTTTGCAGGGACCCTAAACAGACCATTTTGAACAAAATGAGTGGCTCGAATCATTTTTTGAGACCCGAGACAGTCCGAAATCCATATGTACGGGGCTGTATGTACATTTTTTTATGTACCTATACCACTGTTTTAAAGTTGTGTTCCCCAACACAGTTCCATGTATGTGATCCCGTATGTATCCAACGGCGGAACTGGGTTTTAAAGTTGTGTCCGTAGCAAACACAAAAACGAGTGATTAAGCTACCACCTACCACCAGATTAACAGAGCTGAATTTACTACCTCAAAATACAGGACTACACATACATATACACGACTTATAGAAAGAAAGAAGCTGAGAAGCTGAGTTACCTGCGAATTTCGAAATGAATGAAACGAAACCTCAAGTAGGAATCAGTTGTCGTGATTTCAGTAGATCTCAAGTTCGATTGCCAAATTCAACCAGCTACCGAAATGGGAAAGTGGTTTTTTTTTGTTTGGGTGAAAAAAAATGAATAGTGGATTTGATTTCGACCAAAACGGGATTTGAGAAAGATTTGGTACGAAAAAAGTGGAATGGATTGACGAATTCAAGACGACAGATTTTAGAGGTGTGGGAATGAGGCAGGGTAGTACTGGTACTTGTTGCAACGATATTTCTAGAGAGAGATAAACGGAGAGATTCGTTGTGGGAGAGAGAGAGATAGAGCGGAAGGGACACCGGGGAGGGAAGGGGCCGCGAAAGTGATTAAATAGTTTGTGCAGAAATGCTACTGGTACAGCATGTGCTGTACAGACAGCGCGTACAACGCGTTTTTAGACCCATTTTAGGTCCAAAAAAGATAATCGAAACCGCTCATCTTGTTCAAAATATTTTTTTTGAGGTATTGATAAAAAGTCAGCTCCATCTTATATCATTAAAGGTGTTTACAAAATGTCCAATTTCGCTTCAAAATTTAGGTTAGCAATTTAGCAAATATGAACATTTCATAAACGCCTTTCGCGATATCAGATGGAGCTGATTTTTTACAAGGACCTTAAAAAGAATATTTTGAGAAAAATGAGCGATTCCGATTATCTTTTTTGAACCCGAGTTGGGCCCAAAAGCATGCTGTGCGCGCTATTACAGCACATGCTGTACCAGTAGCACAGCTATAGTTTGTGACTGGTGAGCTCCGAGGAGGAGGGTTCACACTTCACACTAGTGTGTTTTTGTCGGCAAAAACTCTAAAACCACATCTAATAAATACACGAACTTTACACATCCACAATATAAGCGTGGGTCCCTTATAAACTTGGTGTATAGTATGTGCGTGCTCCGGTTTTTGTGTGAGTGCAGTGTGTATACGACCCAACGCACTCGTGAATGTGTTTGTGTGTTCAATTAATTTTCAACCACACACACAAACACACTAGTTTCTCTCATATGAGAAGTGAGGCTCATACACGCACACTGCATGTGACACACACAAACTCCCCTCACATAAGAAGTGAGGCCCACACACACTCACACTGTATGGTGTGTGGGCTCCATTTTTCGTGTGAGAGGAGTTTGTGTGTGTTGTGTATGTGAGTGTGTGTGGTTATAGAAGAATTGTTGTATGTATTTTGTGCGCGTGTGTGGCCGCAAGGGAAAATGCTTTGGACATGTGTCCAGACCTAAGTCATGAAAATTTATTGATTGGTCTTGTAGCACTGTCATGTAGTGCCCCAACACCCCTTAACACCACATATGTACGTAGAGCTCACCATCCCCCAAAAAATGTGAAGTGTTGAGAAGAAATTATTTGCAGGTCTCAGGGATCGTAGGTGGTGTCCTAGCACTCTTATTCACCAAATATTTTTTTGGGCCCGAAACTAAATGCATGACCCACAAAAATGTCTGGTTGATAAGGGTGTTGAGGCACCACGTGGCAATGCCCAAGACTACTGAATAATTACATAGTATTACTCTAAGAGTCTGAGACCTTAAGTCACATAGTGCATGAGCGGGGGCCGTGATCCTGATCGTGACATGAGTGTGGAAGCATTTTCGAAAAGTGTTCCAAAGTACTAAAAAAATTTAGAGTGATGAGAATTAAAAGTACAAGCGCGGAGTGATAATTGAGAGTGTTAGTAGGGAACTCTAGTGAATGATTACGTGACTAAGGTCTTGACATATGTGTTTGTAGCCATTCAATGGGTGGCTCCATTCTTCCTAAATTTTTGTTTTGGTATTTTGGTATGTTATGTTTAGATTTTTTTTTTTTTTTGCCTACATGTTATATATTGTAGATTGATGATTTATCTCGATGAAAATGAGTTTAAAAGATAAAAAAGCTATGACAAAAAAAGATAAAAAAGCTATGACCAAGATAGAAAGGAAAAAAATAATGAAAACGACAATGATTATCTAAGTTCATCTCATTAAACAATATCTAAGTTCATCTCATTAAACAATATAATAATGAAAACGACAACGATTATCTAAGTTCATCTCATTGAACAATATACACACTTGTCATGGGGCCGAGTGCATAAATTGTGTGTTTGCGTTGGTATACTTGTTTGTGGTGATAGCAAATTCGTTATAGAAAAAGTTTACGTACATGTTTTTAGCAATGAACACAAACCAAATGCCAGTTGTCCCATTATCGATTGGCCAAAAAAAAAAGGCCAGATGTCCCGACACCTTGGCCATGGAGTGTCACCGTCTTAGGTAAGTTTGGTGTACGTTAAAAGGCCGTTGATTTTGCTACTCTCTTTTTTGTTAATGTCACTCCCCTGCAAGTGTATTTTTGGTGCAAAAATACAGTTGCAGTACACTTGCAGGGGAGTGACGTTAACAAAAAAGAGAATGGCAAAATCATTTCCCACGTTAAAATTGGAGAAACAATAAATATGCAGTTACTTGTGGTGTTGTTTTGTTTATTTTAGTTTCTTCCACTTTTAGCATGAGTGTTGTGCTTTATGTGACAAATCTCTTAATTATACCAACCACACAATCTCTCTCTCTCTCTCTCTCTCAAGGGAAAAAAAGAAGAAGAGGCATTGCACTTCTTACCCTTTTTTGGTGGTTTGTTAATGTGGTAACTGAGCTTCTTCATTTATTTTTTTTAAATTCGTGAAAAGTAAGATATTGGTGAGTTAATAGATTTGTACCATCAATTTTGAATCGAAAAGTCTAAGCACACATATAAATAGGGTACATATTTTACATAGATTTTTTGTGGGGCCCACCTCGGGTCCCACACAAACAATCCGAGGCGTTTATTAAGTGTAAAATATTTTTTTAAGAGCCCTCGCTTAAAATCAGCCAATCCAATATCTATAGATGCTTGATCCCGAAAGATTCTATTTAGTCTTTGCGCTAGCAAGATAATGCTTCAAATAATCTCCTTTTGTTGGTACTTTTTTTTTGGGGGTAAGTTAAACTGATCTATACTCACCACAAAAATAGAATCTTCCGGAAATCAAAATGAAAAATTGGATTGAGCATCAAAATGAAAAATTGGAACAAGCATCAAAATGAAAAATTGAATTTAAATTCACCTATGAAGTTACATGTGTTTACCTAATGACCCTACTTGGTCTAACTTTACAATGTTTTGATTCCATTTTGGGCTTCCAAATGTAACTTTTGCTACTGTTCTTCTTATAAGGGTAAATATTAAAAACTATATAAGATTGTAAAACTTTAAATGTGTATTGACGAGAGAAGTCTAAAAAATACGAAAAATCCAATCTATACATGGAGTATGCATCTCTATTCATCTGAATGTCATTCTTGTAATTTATTAGTATTAATTATCATTATGGGCTTTAGAAACTCCGAAAGAAAGGTTGGCATTTTGCTTTAATTTTTACATGGGCCTCCTCTCTCAACGGTAGAATTGGTCCACTAAGAATTGATTGAAATCCACGTAAATTGACTTGAATGCCCTTAATTAGCACGCTAATTAAGATGGGTTCCAGTACTCTTTGATTCTTGTTAGTACTAAATTTATCCCTTGCGATCATATCAATAAAGAAGAAAAAATATCAATAAAGAAGAAAAAGGATTAAAAAAAACCTCTGTGGGCTAAAGGTCACATGGAAACAGATGGTTATCAAATTGAATTTTCCTTGTCATAATCAACAACTCTGTGGGCTGTTTTAAGTTACTTAAAACAATTTTAAAACCTACTAATGTTAAAGACAACTATTTTCTTAGCCGTTCGTTTGAGACACGTAGACCATATACATCCAACGGCTTTCCGGACATGCGTCCTAATTACATTAATATATTTCCAGACTTTTTGGCCAAATATATATTGAGTAGCATTCGATAAGAACAATTGAATGTACCGTCGAATGGCGTTCAAGAGTTGAGGTGCTTGTAAACTGACCCGCGTGAATTATAAGAAAAAAATTTGGGTTAATGGGTCACTGTCATGGTAGTCTACTAGTGCGTAATCGCTTACATCCCCTCCCAAATAAAAAAGAAGAGAGAACATATAGCACCCTGCATGTACGCCAATGCTTACTTAGGGGGTGTTCTATCAAGATTTTAAAAAAAGTCTTATTTTGTCCTTATTTGAATTTTTTTCGCGTTTGTTTGTTTTGCGTCAAATTTTTTGACTTTCTAATTTGTCTCAACGAGACAAATCGGAAAAGTAAAAAAAAAAAAATTACTTTACCTAAATATTTTGAACAAGGACCACTTTTAAGTATAAAAAATTGATTTTTTTACCATAAGGTGGTCATTGTTCAAAATATTTGGGTAAAAATAAAAAAAATACTTTTCTGATTAATTAAAAAGTCAAAAAATTGGTGCAAAACGAACAAACGCAAAAAAAAATTAAATAAAAACAAAACCAAAAAAAATGAAAAAATTTGTTAGGCGAACGGGCCGGGTCTTACCACTCCAGATATCTGGGTGGGACAATCTTCTGCTACAGTGAGTTGATGGAGTACTTTTCGGAGCCATGACTAATTTCATAAGAGAGCTGCTACACACACAGCAGTCTGTGCACAGATTGTGCACAGATTTTTTTGTGGGGCCCACCACGGGTCCCACACAAATCATCCGAGCCGTTCATTAAATGTAAAACAGTTTTTCAAAGGTCCCTGTAAAAAATAGGCTCAATCCAATACCTATAGGTGCTTCATCCAACCATCTAACTTTTCATTCAGATTTTCGGTTAATGAAAAGTTATGTGGTTGGATCGAGCATTTATAGGTATCGGATTGAGCTTATTTTTTATGGGGTCCCTTGAAAAAGTGTTTTACATTTAATGAACGGCTCGGATGATTCGTGTGGGACCCGTGGTGGGCCCCACAATAAAATCTGTGCACAATCTGTGCACAAAGTGTATGTGTGTGTAGACTTTCTGATTTCATAATGAGAGTCCTTCTGTGGACACCGGCGGGTTCTGCACATAAGGTGCACAGATCGGCAAGTGGAGACCATTTCGGATACTGTACAGATGATTCGAGTTGTTCAATAATTTTAAAATAATTTTTTGAATGGCCTCACGAAAGTAAGCTCAATACGGTATATATGTGCAAGTGCTAAAGGTCACAGAAACAGATGGTTATCAAATTGAATTTTTCTTGTCATAATCAACAACTCTGTGGGCTATTTAAGGTTTTATAAAACAATTTTAAAACATAAAATTTAAACATAACTATTTTCATAGCCGTTCGACGCATGTACATACATCCAACGGTTTTTCGGACATGCGTCCTAATTACATTAATATGTTTCCAGACTTTTTGGGCAAATATATATTGAGTAGCATTCAATAGAAACTATTGAATGTACGGTCGAATTACGTTCAAAAGTCGAGGTATATGTAAACTGACTCGCTTGAATTATAAGGAATATTTTTAGGTTAATGGGTCACTGTCATGGTAGTCTACTAGTGCGTAATCGCTTACATCTCCCTCCCAAATAAAAAAGAAGAGAACATATAGCACCATGCATGCACACTAGGCCCCGTTTCAGAAACCTTCTTAAAAAATAATTAAGCAGTTTATTTCACATTTTCAAACTCAAAAATAATGTAAATGAAAAATAAATTTTTAATTTTTTTGCATCGTATAAAAGATCTCAATGAGATCTTTCAAACAAGATCCATAGTGCATATTTTTAGATTTAAATAAACTCCTCATTTTTTAGCTTGAAATTACCTTCTTAAAAAATAAGTGATTTTTTTGAGTTCTGGAACGGGGCCTAATGCTTACTTGGTGTTCCATCAAGACTTTTAGGAAAAGTTTGGTTTTGTGCTTATTTGAATTTTTTTCGTATTTGTTCGTTTTGCTTCAAAAAATTTTGACTTTCTAATTTGTCTCAACGAGACGAATCGGAAAAGTAAAAGAAATTTACTTTTACTCAAATATTTTGAACAAGGACCACTTTTAAGTAAAAAAAAGTTTTAAAAAAAATCAAAAAATCTATTTTTTTTTACTTAAAAGTGGTCATTGTTCAAAATATTTGGGCAAAAGTAAAAAAAAATTGACTCAAAACGAACAAATACGAAAACAAAATTAAATAAGAACAAAACCCAAAAAAAAAAAAAATTGTTAGTGGAACGGGTCTTACCACTCCAGATATCTGGGTGTGATAATCTTTTGCTACAGTGAGTTGATGGAGTACTTTTTGGACCCATGACTAAATTTCATGATGAGAGTCCTTCTTTGAACACCAGCGGGTTCTGCACATAGCGGCACATGGAGCCCATTTCGGATCCTGTACAGTTGATTCGAGCCGTTCAATAATTTTAAAATAATTTTTCGAATGGCCTCACGAAAGTAAGCTCAATACGGTATATACGTGTAAGTGCTTCATCCAAATTTTCATTTTTTTTTTACAATTGCGTTCAAAGTTGTGTCCTTAATGGTGTTTAATGATCTCTTACACGATTCTTGACATGGATGTTTGCTTCTACACGAACTCAGCTTTGTACTCAACACGCGACAAATATTTTGCCTTTACATTTCAAAATCGAATTCCACAAAGGACGTCGATTATTCCAAATCCTGGTCCCACTCGAACTTAGCGTGATAGTTAACTTTAGAACCTGGTATTAGTCGAAACGTGCATAAAATCAGCCCAAATACTCAATAGTAGTAAAAAGAAAGAAAGAAGAGAGAGAGAGAGAACAATATTAGTACAGTGGAATCTTCCTTTTGATAAGGAAAAAGACTCAACACCAGGGACCTACCTCCCACCATTTTCCTTTTTTGAAGCAAAGCACCGGCAGTGCTGCACCACCGTGGTTTGCCACTCCTGGCCTTCATTGTCGTACGGAAAAACTAGTCAACTAACTACAGTATACTCCTATGAATTCTCTCGGGATGTGTTCCTCCTCATACTTCATCCCCCTTACCGTCAATTGTTCCGCACATCTCGTGCCTATAACACTGTAACCCAAACCGTTCATCTTACGGAACATGCAAAAAGTCACACATCTACGAAAATAGTAGTACTGCTCGGATATCAACGGATAGGTGAATAAGCTGCATTTTGTTATGTAAATTGTACGGCTCAACTTCGGAATACATTTACCATTCATTTTGCAAACGCATGCAGCATGTTTACATGTCTATCGATATCTAATTAAGCTATTTTTTTTTCCCAATCACACGGGTTTATAGCATGCTTTACGAGGTGAACAGTTCTGATTATTATCTTTAAGCCTGAAATGCGGGTAAAAAAATAGGGGTAGGAAGGGATGGAGTGCGGAAAGTAACTCGTCCGGTATTCTCTCTCCTGGCCGACCCATTTGAAAACTTCGATTAATGAGTGTGTCAACTTCTGATCGAGCATGGTGGAGTATTTTTTGTTGAAAAAAACAACTCAAGCATGGTGTACGGATGTTTCGATTTCTTTTTGGATCTGGGGAGCACTCTTTAACCACCCGACATGCACGACTGCTTTTTTTTTTTTTTTTTGGCCCCCTAACGACTAAAGAGAATACTGTGCTTGCAAAATTCGTACGTGAATCTTATGCAATTATGATGTAAGCCGGGATGCCGAGCAGCTCTCTGTCGAGCAGCGGTGTTATAAAAATCGATCGGATCGAAAAAACTGACCGATCGGTTCGGTTTTCGGTCGGGGGATGGCGGAATTTTTCAAGACGGAACCGAACTGAAATCGGTTCGATCTCGGTTTCCTAAAATTCGAGCTGTCGATTGCCGAGATGAGCGGCCGCTCTGCACCGTTGTACAAGCTGCTTTGGTTTATCTTTTTCGGTGTAGAAAACATTAACGTAGTAGTAATAAATAAGAATATTAATTTTTTTTTGGGTTAAATAGAAAATAGAAATAGATTGCGAAAAACAAAGGTACGGGGATAAGCTATACATACCCCTCTTCTCCTCAAACATTCGAGACTTCAATACAATTAGGAATAAGCAGATAAGTGGAACTGTACGATACCACTACTTACAATTAGGCTGATAAAATTTTGAGTTCTAATGGATTAATACTAAATGAACGCGTCAACTTCTATGAACTTCCTCTACGTTAAAGCTATGTATATAGTACATTTTCTTTGATATATCTCATGGAGTTTGGGTCAGGTTATACGTTTCTCGAGTAAATTATGATGACATATTTGACCCGACTCATTTCTTGCAAATCATCCGATGGATATTTTATGTGTTACATACATTTTTTGATGTATTTTTCTTCTAATATGGTTATTGAGAACATTATGTAGTTGTTGCACATCCTATGGTCGATGATTGAGTGGCTCAAGTCATCACAATGATCGTGCCATGCACCCTCCTAATGACGCGCGTCCAGCGATGACTTCTTTTAAATTGGTACTTCCGCTATTGATAGACGTCGCAAGAGTTTTAGGATGACTCCATCGCTTTTGAACGCACGCAAGTGTTGTCGTTTTTTATTTCTCATAAATAAATCTTGAATGATCGTAAATATGAGAATGATTGGAATTTTCATTATTACGAAGTAAATGAACGTAAAAGGCTATCTTTCCAATTAATTTTTTCCGTTTCTACCCTTATGCTCCAAAAAACAGTAAAAACACACCCTAAATTGTCAGCCACCCTTTTAGGCCCATGGGATGGTTCTGATTCAGAATTAGGCTTCTCCGAGAAGTTTGGTCGGGGCCTGCAGTATCAGCCCAAATAAGATCGAACCAGTAAATTGGGCTTCTTTGGCCCATTTATTTATACAGGCCTAATTTCGCCTCTCACGATCTTCAATTTTTAAGGCTTTTCTAATTGGTGTCTCCAAATCCCCAACCATTCTAACATTTTGGAAACATATATATGCAATCAAACATGTTTTTTTATTTTTTTTTTAAGGAAAAAATAGAACGAACCAGCGTCGTGCGAGCCAGCGCAAATGATTTATGATTTCGAGTAACATCCGTGTTCGATCAGGGTTCAAAAAAAATACTTTAAACATTTTTTAAACGTAAAATTTAGGAATTAGGTTCTTTTTTAAGTTTTTTAAGGTATTAGTTCGAAATGTCTTAAGCGCGATCAACTCATTTGAAATATATTATCTACAAAGTTCTGCTCCGACTTTTATTAGCCCCCACAAGTGAGCGGCGAGTGAGATCGAATCCTAAGACGAGATCCGTGTGAATTAATCCGGACGCTTGAGATTTAAAAAAAATAAAAAATACTATGGCACACCATGTGTGAACACTCGAGCAGTCGCACGAACGTATAACTCACACCCAAGTCCCCATCCCTGAAAATGCCCAGACTCATTCGTTAGCTCCCGTCGCCTGTCACCTCTCTCTCTCTCTCTAGGAGAAAAGAGGAGAGGCTTTTAAATTTTAGATAGAGATATCACACCTCTCTCTCTCTCTCTCTAGGGTTCTCAATTTCCCCATTGCCGTACCAAGCTAATCGAACGTCCAGCCGAGATCGTCGACGCTAGATTGGCTCCAAAATTTATTGAATTTTGATGCGTTTTTGCTCAATTGCGTTCGCGTTGGCTGGCTTCCACGAGGTGGAGATCGAGGTGATGTATGCATGAAAGTTATTTTTGGATAAAAACACGGAATTCGATTGTAATTTTGAATGTATCTATTTATTTGATCAACTATGAAGCAATTATACCTTAGGCTATGTTTTGATTAGAGCTTATAGACGAACCAAATTGCCGTGCTTTCTTGGCAAAAGTCCGTTTGTGAGGGGTTTGTTGTATAACAAACCAAGGTTGAACATTTTTTTCAATCTGGTTAAGCTTTCGAACCAAGCTTGTACAGTGGTAGTGCTTGGCTTGTTCGGCTTATAATGTTTAAAAACTTCAAACTACTCAAGATTGGTTCGTGATTGGCTCCATTAAATATCGTTTAAGATTGCTTCGTCTCATAAACGAGCCAAGCCTGAAAATGTTTTTAAAAATTGACAAGTTTTCAAACCAAGCTTGAACTGTCAAATGCTCGGCTTTTTTGTTTCGTTTATGAGCCCCAGTTTTGATGCCGGTAGTGTCGATGTTATTACTAGGAATCGAATGCTCAATAATCTAATGCTAATCTCATTCAGAATTTTGAATGTTTGGATCAATTAGGGAATCTTATCCATGAGTCCTGTTTTCTTTTTCTTTTTTCTTTTGTTGTGGGAAATTTTCTGTCCTTAATCATTTGGCTGTTTGTTTTCTTTCTTTAGGGGTTGAGCGCTGAATCTAAGACTACCATGGGTGAGGGTTAGATTAGGTGCTCTGGTAAAGGGCGGATGATATCACCGTCATGATCATTGGCCTTGTTCGTTTTTGGGTTTTGGATTTTGGATTCTAATCATTATCCTATTTCTCTCCAATTATTATTCTCATTTTTCTCTCTATCTCTCTCCAATTATTACCCCTATTTTCAATCATTACTCTATTTCTCTCTACACTCATTATCTACAAATCCAATCCAAAATCCCAAAACGAATGGGGTTATTTATTAGCTGAGACTCTGAGTTGCTTTTTTCGTGTGTCTGTGTGCTCAAAATTGAGGGTTATGGTCTTTACTTGCTATATTGCCTTGCATTTGTTTAAGATAATATTGTTCGAGTCAAGAGCGGAAGGATGTTGACTTGGCATTTTGGTCCAACTGATCCTTTACGCCTATACCCACATTATTGACAAAATGCAACAAAAATTTCTGGGGTGAATGATAAGAAAAAGGAAAGAACCCAATGAGATTCTATTTAATTTTTATGATTGCAGTAAAGTTGGGGCTAAATCTTCGAATCGACAATTAGGCCAAGGAAACATGTTTAGTTTTAGGACTTGATCTCTATATTGACCATGGTATTCTGCCTTGAGAAATAATTGTTAAACCTGGTATATATGAAGTCAGGACTAGTTTGATGAACCCTTCCATCATTATGTGTTGGCTTTGAATGTTCATCTTTATTTGGGTAACTGCGCTACAAATTATCTATTGCCTTAGAAGGAATTTGAACCATTGAACTAAAAATTATATCCAAATGCAGGTGGAGTTTACTCAACTTAGCTGTACCAAGTGTAATCTTGGAAAGGCATATACACAGTATTCGAACCCACAGAGACAATTTATGAGATCTCCGGTAACTAACACTTTTTGTGGGTGCTGAAATATTTGACGTAACATGATTGTTTGTTGGAAAATGACACTCTCGAAAGAATCGCAGATGTAGACATTAATGCGACCTCATATTTACAGCAGAGTGTATAGGTGAGCCGTAAACCTATGCCATTTTCTGAAGTTGAATCTCATTTCTTCTGTTTTCGTTCCGATGCATCAAAGTTAGCACTTTGTATTCTTGTACATTAAAAACATTTGCATTAAGGTTGTCTTTACATACAATAGAAGCAATAGAAACCGAAATGTTTTTGCATAAGAGTACCGCATGTATTCAGGTCTAACTACTGCATTGCTTAAATCCATTTATGTGCAATAGTTCCTCACATCTTGGTATAGAAGGTTGGCAGCCTTCCCACATTTTGTGGAGAGGCGGGTTCCAGGGGCTCGAACCCACACCATCCTTCTTCATTCCATTGTTTTAATGCCGTTTTTGTCGTACTGTAGTATATTTCTTTATGTGTGCTACAAAAAAGAATTGGATTTGGTTTCTGTGAGCTGATATTTGCTCTTAACCAAAAGATGTACAGGTTATCGTAGTCCTAATGGTATGTTCACTTGGAAGTGGGAGAATGGCCGTCATGGCAAGGCTTCTGGCGGCAGGAAGCTTTTCGCAAACTATTGCAGGTAGGAGACTTTTTGATAGTTCTTATATATTTCAGTATTTGGGGGGTTTGTATAATGCTTCAGAATCATGGAGTTTGACTCTGGACATTCACAAGAAATAGAAGAATGAAACGTGAAAAGGGTAAATGCGTTGTGTGACTCGTATTATACCATTATAGGGGAGTGGTAATAGATGTCAGTGAATGTGTAGGTGAGGCGTATCTTGCTTTAGGATTAGCCAGTGAGGAACAAAAGTAAAAGAAAAGGATTAGTGGTGTTCTTTCGAAATGTTCAGCGGTGGAACCATAAATATTAAATTCAGGAGGGGAAAAATATAGCTAGAAACAAAAGACCTTAATTTAACATGAGCCAAGTATCTTATGGTGGTTTAGTGTGCATGACAAGAAATGATGGTGGAGCGGCAATGGTGGTAAAGATTGATCAAAGAGAAGTTGGGATCTTTTTTATCTACATAATTTCAAAAGGCTAATTGTGGGGATTTAGTTAAAAAGTTAGAAAAGGGATATACGGAAGAAGTTAGATTGAACAATTCAAGATGCATATCGTAATTATTGGCAGAGGTATAATATAATAAAACTTGAGGGGGGCACCTGCCCATCTTGGTCCTTAATTATCCGCTGCTGCATGTGACTTGTGCTTCACTGGCTTCACAACAGAAGGCAACTCACAAACAAAAACCTGCTTTTGGGTTGATTTCAGTGCAATAGATGTTTTCTGGTATGTTTAGTGCTTGAGAACATACCCCTAAACAATTTGGACATGCACCTAGATGTTTACATTTGCCGTCAAAACATGTAAAACTTCTGATTTATCAATGGGCAAAAAAAAAAAAATTTAGTACTTCATCTCTTTCATAAAATGGTTGCAAGATCACTATGGTGGTGTAACCTGTGTTGGGATTTAACTTTCATTGTAGACATTCTTATTTTAACTTTGTCTCTTGACTTTGACTTGATTCCCTCCAATACCTAGTGTGAAGGGGTAATCCTATAAGAAGATTGGTGATATAGGAAGTGTTGTAATTACTGAGGAAAATGTCTTGGTTATGCGAATTCTTTAATAACATCATCCACTCCCCCCCTTCTCCTTCACCAGAGGAAGTTGGCTTCCAGAAGTTACCTACTCAATACATCCAAACAGAATTACGTGAGGCAGATGAAGCAAATTTGCTTGATGAAGAAGGTGAGCCTTTTCTTTTTGTGTTTCAGATGCCAATTGCGTATGCTTTCCTTTTGTGATTCAACTATGGACCCCTTCATTCATAATGTATAGTCAATCTTTCATTATACCTGATATGAAGTCCCAGTGCATGGTACTATGGTAGGAAACTCTTGTTAGCTGCTTCTTTTTTTAATTTAAATAATGACATTGGATACATCAGCAATGACAGGAGTCTGGTATCTCTCTCTCTCTCTCTCTCCCTATACACACCCACACACACACACATATGTGTATATGTGTATATATATTTGCAAATAGGATCTATATAGTGTATGTGTATGTGTGCCTGTGTATGTGTGCCTGTGTGTGTGTGTGTGTGTGTGTGTGTGTGTGTGATGAATAGCTACGAAAAGCGTGGTTGCTGTTGTGTCATTCTGGTTGCTTTTGTGTCATTCTGATCTTACCTTTGTTTCATACTTGTCCTCTTATAATAGCTATGAAAAGCATCGTTGCTGTTGTGTCATTCTGGTTGCTGTTCTGTCATTCTGATCTTACCTTTATTTCATACTCGTCTTGTAAAAACTCATGTCAGAGAGTGTAATTCTAAGTTAATTTCTAACGTTATGACCCTATAATATGGGTAATAACCTAACACAATTTATGTTTGGCGAAGTTTCCGGCTGGTAACACTAGATAATGAGTAGAATAACTAGTAAAAGAGACAGCTTGAACAAAGAGGATAACTCTACCAATCAGTTCGTGATATATCGCAAGAGTGCGAAGAATGATATGGAGAAAGCCCTAATATTGGCAAGTGGAGTGGTAGCCCAGTGTAGGCACTAGGCACCATGCACTCCCATGCACTTGACTAGGATTCAAACCTCCCTAACTTCAACTAACATCACTGACTTTTGCCGAGACAAAAAAAAGCCCCTAATAATGGTTAAGAGCACTATTTGTCTGTGTACGAATATTGCTGCTATGGTCCAGCGTGATACTCAAGATCAACTATTGCCAGGCTCCTCTAGGATAAATCGGTGATCATTCCTTGCTACTAGAGGGTTTAGGTTTGTAGTTTGTGCATGTGTCTTGTAGCTTGCTTAAGGGTAGTAGATGACCAAAGTACTACAAGGCAGAACTCATTTCTTGGGATATTGCTTTTGGTGGATGCAAGGGATATGTACAGCTGTGAATTGTTTATGCAATCTTAAATTTTGCTTGCTTTTGAAGTGGACGGTTCTATAGACTTCTTGATGTTTTGCTTACTTTTGAATTGTGTTGCAGAGATGCATGTTTTTGATTTGAAGCCTATGACAGATCCTTTGCACTTGGTAAGGTTTAGAAGATCTCTTTTTTTCGTTAGGCTTTTGCATAGGTGTATTTTACTGCCTTAAGTTATTGTGGTAATGGAAACTGTCCTGTTAGGACCTTTTCCCATCATGTATGTGTCCACTTTACTTGCTCCGTGAAGTAGCTTTGTGAAGAAGAAAACATCTATTATCCTATTGAAGACTGGGCTATAAACTGGGTCAAATCAAACCTGAACAGCTTTTTCTTATTAATTAATGTTAAAGCATCGAACTCAAAACCAATTGGCAATGAGTGAGAGGCCGTGACGAGGACAACAAAACATGGTGAATTGCTAGATGAGGGTATTTTGGTAGTTGCAGAGACTCTAAACAAGAGCTGCATATTTCGTACGAGGAGTGGTAGATCAAGGGTCATCCATGGTAGTTTAGTAGTTAAAGGGTCATCATGGATTTAGTGCTTGTATTAGTATTCATCTAGATGCATTAATCACAAGGTTCAAAGTTCAATGTATTAGTTCTTTGCATCTAATTGTTAGTACTTAGTAGGTTCAATGTATACATTTATATCTAGGTTCATTCATTATCTTGTTAAATGTGTTCATTGATTAGGTTCACGTCATTTAGACTTCTAGGACTTCGAAAGGCCATTGTTTAGCCTATAAGTATAGATGTAATCTTTCTTTTCAACACAGTTGATTAATGAATTGAGTTTACAAGGCTTAGGCCATTGTGATTGGGGTTTGGGCCGCGGTCCTTCCTTGTAGAAACCGCCTGACCCTTGCAAGGATGAATCACCTCTATCTCTCTCTTCTTCTCATTACTTCCTCTCTCTTTTTTTTGCGCACGTATCCAAAAGTAATATTCTTATTTCCCCACCCAAAACCACCACGATTCCTATTGTAGGTGCCAATACTCTAAGTGTCCTAAAACCGTCCTACATCATGCTGTCTAGACTCATATGCTAGTTTTGAAGGAGATAATTAACTGATGTCAGACAAGCTCCAACACTCCCCCGCACGTGCGACCCCTGACTTGCATGTGGAGAGGTAAACAAACGATCCATAACACTTGGATCACAATAAACAACGGTTCACTTATGGCACAAACAAGGGGGAACAAATTCTCCGAAACCCTTGCTTTGATACCATGTTAAAGTATCCAACTCAAAACCAATTGGCAATGAGTAACCAATTGGCAATGAGTGGAGAGGCCACCCCAGGCACATATAGTAGTTTTGGAGGAGACAATTAACCGATGTGGGACAACTCCAACTGTTAAATCTCATTACACCAGGGCCGCCATGGATTTTTTATGCCGATAAGTGGATAAAGTATAGTCATAACAAAGTGGATATTTGCTGAAGCCTTTGAGGCAGATTTAGGCTTTCGTCTGTTGACACCCTGTCATTTAAATTTTATAGGACCTGGAACAGACACTGATTTTATACGTGGATCCTTTATTGTCATAAAAAATGGATGTTTGCTGAAGCTTTCATGACAGATTTATGGTTTCTTATATCTTTTCTGTAAACTCTAAAATGCCATGCAATTTGGTAAAATGCAGAAATGGATAGCTTTCACTGATGGCAATATAGCGAATAGAAAAGATGACTCTCATTTTGCACCTGGATTACTTCTTTCTGTTTTTCTTCTAATATATTCATGCTTTAGCTGCAAAGGATGCCTTCACCCTAGGGGAAAATCAGCAAATGTACTAAAGCTATTGGAATATAGTATTTTCTTTTAGCTATTATCTCTAGGATATCTCTTAAGTTGAAAATTATCCTTGAATTGTGGTAAACTTTTCTTTTTCTTAATTTTGTTTTGAAGGTATGTTGCAATGCTTGCAAGAAGCCAATCAAGGAGAGCCAATATGCAGCTCATGCAGGTTCAAGGCTTTTTCCCCATCGTTATCATTCTAGTGAGAGTATGAAAATTTGTTTGAAATTCTTGGGAGTTGAAAATGAAAATTCAGTTGACTTTAGCCTTGCAGTTATACTAACCTGTATATTATTCTTGCTTACTGGTACAGTGGTACTCTTTTCTCTAAAATATTTGAAGATCCTCTTCTTTTTAGCTCATTAGGTGCCAATGTGCCATTTAGTTTATAGATTCAGTTGTCATCCATGTCCGCTTTCTTCAGCATTCAGTACTTAGAAATCCACTGTCATGGAGGCAATTTGAGTTTGTGCAGGAGGCCGGGCACGACTCATGGAGCATTTGTGAATGTAAAATGGTAGAGAGGATGAGCGTTTAAATGTTTATGTTTTTTGTGAGTTTACAATCTAGTATCAGTTGGTTGTAACGTGTCAAGTTTGTAGTAAAGTTCCTTCATGCATATCCCATAATCTTGATTTCAAACTTCAGCGGTTCCAGAAGCAAAAAAACGTGTTGAACATGTTAATTAGCTACGACACTGGTTGAATTGAAGAAAAACATAGAACGATAGTACCAAAGCCTGATTCTCCTTTCAGTCATCTGAAACTCAGTTCATTTGGGAGATGAAGACAGTAAACCGGGATAAGAAAATGTCTTGATTTTTTAATCGTTTTAAAGCATTGTCTTTTAACTTCTATGATTGCAAGCATTCTGTTGTCATAATTTAAAAGAAAGAAGTATGCATATAAAAGCAATTAGCATAAAATGGGGCACTTCCACTGCTATCTGTACAATTTGATGTATATCTTAGCCACCCAACAAGTGGAATTTAAAATCGTTGATGTTGGCTTGCCGATTTCGGTTTGTGCCTTCTCTGAGTCTCTTAATGAAAGATTTTTTTTTTCTATTTGACAAGTTGCATGCCTGATACTTACTTCATGTTCAGACAGGCCCCTCTGGAGTGGACTAGGACTTTATTGGTTAGGTTTTCATCTCTACATAGTACATGGTGTTACCCCGTTGATCTTCCATGGTCCAACCCTGATTAGTTTGCATGTCATTTTTGGAACTATAAGCCTTTGACTACACTTGTAATGATGTTTCACTGAAATGGTTTCCATGTCCATTTCTGTGTTTTACTTTTCCAGAGTTGTGTAAAAATTTGAGTCCTGCAGAAGAAACTGTTTCTGAACTTGATGGTGGTATGGGGAACAAGAAACCTCCAAGGAAGGAGAGAAAAAAGTTGCCGACTGCTCGTGCTAGTATCCTTTTTATTTGTTTGGAGGACAAGCTTTAATCCTTTGCTTCTTGGTTTTCTAAAGGTTGCCTTGTTCCACTCCAACTGCTTTTACTGTTAGGAACTTTTAAATATGATAATCAACTCCCCAGTCGTATGGTGGGTTTTGCTTTCCTTTCCTCTCTGTGTCTAAGCTACGAAAGGTGGAGAGCTAGAAAGAACTGAATCTGCAGAAGCTGATGATGCTGCCCTGTCAGATTTCCATTTCGATGAACAAATTCAACAGAATTCCATCTCTTTGGATGCAAAACGTAGTTCCTGTTGCTGTGGTTTCATGTTTGTTTTTTTGTTGATACCTTTCTTCCTTTAGATTTTGTAGGTTAGGAACATTTTCTCTTATGCATTGACAATTTCTGGCAATTGTCTGCTGTTGTGTGTTTATATTTTGGTTAGAATTTTTTTCAAGATTTATGTTTTAGGAATTTGACGGACGTTTATTGAGAACATTATGCCTCTTAAGGAAATTGATGTTGCTATGCCTCCCAGGGTAGGAAAAGATTTTTGCTAGTCGTTTGAGAGGTTTATTGTCTAGTAGCGTGTGAATCTTTCATAAGCCCGAGCCGCACGTGAGGTGAAAAATGAAATCATGTAATCAACATTCTTTGAAATTCCTCTTCCTTTGGAACCCTGCAGCCTTCACTTCTTTGATGCCCTTCCTTCTTGTATGATATGAATGACAAGAATAAAGAACGTTGTGAGTCTCCGCATAAATACCGTTTATCTTGGTTGTTGGAAATACTAAAACCTTGGATTGTTGTAATCAAAATTTTGTTGGTGTCAATATTTGTGATGGGGTTCTTCTTTATATTAGTCTAGTTGTCAAGTTTTTCAGAAGAAGATTTTATAAGATAAATACGTCAGTAATTGACTTGCTTAACTTTCACTAGGATTGATCATTTTAAACGTTTCAATAACATCTTATAATAATTCTTGACAAAAGCTCATGGCTTATGCTATTGTTCTTTTAACATGGCATGCTCACAAGTGGCCCATGTCAAGTAGGTAAAAATAAAAAAAGGGTAATAATGCATGGAAAGGCTAGACTTTATTTCAGCGCTCGTGTAACCTTTCCTTGTATAACTTTACTTTTACCAAAATCATCTAAGAATGGAACTGTGTGGAAAAGTTTGTCTCGTATTTGACCCCTGACTTCAATAACAAGCTTGTGCACCTGATTGTGTCGTGGCATTATTGTTGATGCGGAGAGTTATGTGTGTTAGAGTTGGTAAAGTTCAGGTCTTTTTTGTTGAAATTCCATCTGAGTTTACAGTTGTCTTAATTATGGAGTTCTCTGACACTGTGGAGTTGTATAGTTACTGAGGTATCATGTGGTGGGTCCAGGGTTGCAGACGAGGTCGAATATTACCTCAGTGACCCATGGAGCCAGCACCAGCAGCATGATGGATATGGTGTTCATAAATGGGTGAGGGAGGTGGCGGTTAGAAATAAGACTAATAGCTTTTCGGTAGTCCGTGACATTTTTTTTGAGATATGGTCAGGGCAGTAGAGCATGTTAGTAGCCTTTCAAAAAGAAAAAAAGCCAGAGCATGTTAGCATCTTAGTAGTGGTTTGTTGAAAGTGATGATGGTGGCAATGGCCATGAGCTGTGGTTGGAGATGGACATGTAGCGATGCAACAGTATTGTGGGATGTGAAACTCGGTCAGTAGTTTGTTTTGTATTAGCTGTCTTGACTAAGAATACATTGAGAGTGTGTTCTAAATCATTGAAATGGATTGCTATGTACTTCCTGTAAAGCATATTTTGCACAGTATTGTGGGATGTGGTTGGAGATGGAGAATCGGAGATGTAGCGGTGCAACTGTATTGTGGGATGTGAAACTCGGTCATTAGTTCATTGCGTATTAGCCGTCTTGACTGAGAATACATTGAGACTGTGTTCAATGATATCATTGAAATGGATTGCTATGTACTTCTGTGAAGCATATTTTGCACAAGTTTTCTTCTCTGTCTTGTCTTAATTTCTGTTCCTTCTTTTCTTTGCTTTAGGAAATTCATCTGGTGTAAATGGGGCCCTTATAATGCATGGTGCAAGAGCTAGTCCTGGAAATACGGAAAACTCATTTTGTGCAACACCACCTCCAAAACGTTCAAAACTGTATGCTCCTTCCACCTTTA
This sequence comes from Rhododendron vialii, assembly GCF_030253575.1. NCBI lineage: Eukaryota > Viridiplantae > Streptophyta > Magnoliopsida > Ericales > Ericaceae > Rhododendron > Rhododendron vialii. The sequence continues at coordinate 40,809,651 of NC_080560.1, forward strand.
GGAAATAGAAATTGTTATCTGCAATTCTCCATTGTTTCTATTGTTTTACATTTCTTCCTGCATTTCAATTTCTTTTTTTTCTGTTTACCCACTTGGGCTGTTTGATGTATCCTAGTTACCCTCTCTATGATATTGTTGTGCTTTTGAAGCTTAAAACTAATTAGTGTTCTTTTATGGCGGTGGAGAAGGATAATTTTTAACGACCAATCAACTGACATTAATGTTTTATCTTTTCCCCTTTGTGCAAATATGTCGAAGATAACTAGCACATAGGAATGCGACTTCTGGTGAATATTACTCTTTGAGTCCTCCATATACTGCTCCTTACTTCTTGCAAAATAACCGGTGGTTTTCTCTTCTATAAATAGTTTAAAACTGAGATGAGACCACTTGATTTGATCACTCGAGACTCGAGAGACTTTGCAGGATAGTTTATGTTGGAGCTCGTTCTTTCTTGCAATTGATTTTTTTAGTAACACTAAGAGCACCCTTTTCTGTTTCCACACTGTAATGCTCTTTTTTTTTTTTTTGATCTTGTAGGATGGCGGCTGGTCTACCAATAACGAATTGTTTAGGAACAAACGGTGCTGTAGCCAAAAGTTTATGTGCAAGTACTCAGGAGGCTCATACCTGTAAGCCTGTATTTTTAACATGAATTACATCATTTTTCACTCAATTCCCTTGCAGAAATTTTTAACATTGCCTGCAGAATTGGAGTGTGCGTCAAAACCTTCCATGCGTTCCAGTTGCAATTATTATCTCTTAATCCCAGTTTAAGATTATGTCATCCACAAATAATTTTCATTTTTTTCTTATACCTTTTCCTGCCGAGGGGCTAAAGAAACACAGAGAGGATAAGAGACGTAGATTTTCCCCTTCCCTTCCTTTCTTTTCTTGCCTTTCTCTGTCTCCCATACAAATTGTGGTGCAAATTTTATTAATCGATGAGTGCTGCTTCAGAAGTGTCAGTGCTAAATGCAAGAAGACAGCAATTTAAAATTGAAAGCTATTGATACACTCTAATCGACATTTGTTGGAAAGTACAATAAAAGTGAGGTCAAAACTAGGCCAGGTCTGTCAGGCACACTGCATGGATGTCTTGTAGAGGAAGTATAGAGCTATGTCAACAGTTCATAGCTGTGGGTTTTTAGTTTAAAAATTCCTCTGTCATTGGAGTTATGTTTTTCTCATTGCATGCGGTCCCTGCAGCAAGTACCCTTTAGACACCATGTTCTATTCTATCATCTTTTGCTGCCACACCACTATATTATCTTCATTGTAATTCGCAAATATTCACTAAAGTAAACAGAGAACCTATGTTTATCTGCTCCCAACCCTCCATCATGCAAGGTGGGTGGATGACCACCGCACATGGATTTTTAGTTTCCTTGGATTATGTGAACTCTGAGAGGTGTTTCTCTTCTTTTATGAAACTCTGCCACGCTTTTGTTCGATTCTATGGCATATCACCTTTTGCTGTCGTCCCAAACGTTCTATGGACCATATTTTCCTCACATTGGCATTTACCACTCTATTCTACAGCAAACAGAGATTGTATGTTTATCCATCTTCCTACCGTTCATATGGGTAGATTGCTGCACTTGGAAATCTTGTAATTTTCTTTTATTATGAACTTATGAGTTTTTCCGGAAGGTGTTTCTTTTTTTAAGCCATCCGTGGGGGAGATCATGATAATGGTGCTCTTTGATTCATAGGGTTCTTTATGACATGTTATTTTGTGTTCAGGCAGAGAGTTTCCCAAAGGGTCAAGTGGCGGATGCAAAAAGGCTTTTGATTGCGCTGTTGGTTATGACAAAACCAGCCAATTTCAGGAGTGTTGTTTGCTGGGCAAAGGTATCAGCTTTCCTCACATTTTTGTTACCCAATTTGCTTATTATTCCTGCCCCCTCCAATAGTTTAAATGGCAAGGTCATGTCACTAATTCATTCGGACGATGCTAATTAAACAATCTACTGATTAGAATTTTCAGTCTGTTGGTTATGGAAAGTTTTCGTCTGTTTATTTTTTTTAATTGCTCTTAGCTTTTGTGATGAAATTCCTGTCATGCACTGAGATCAGATGTTCCAGCTCCCCTTGCAACGAAGATGTTTTATTCTCAAAGGAATCATCGTCTCCGATCAGCGCTTACATATCTGTATTATGGCGAATCCACTGAGTACTCTGGTGACTTAGTGAATTTGAAATCATTGGAAGGAATTGCCATGCCCTTGAATTCATTGCAAGACAATGCCATGCCATTACAAGTTTTATCCCCTCAGAACATCCCCCATGAACAAAATGATGTCCAGAGTGAAAAGGTTTGTCATTCTGTTTTCTCCTACTTTTTTCATTCGTGTGCTCCCTGATATGGCCTTTGGCACGTTGTCATGAACTATTATCTGGCCTCTTGCATGAATACACGCCTTGGAACATGGAATTCCGTCTTTTGGACAAGAGAAAGTAAAAGTATTCAGAAATTTCTCAATTTAGAAACAGACTGGCATCCTTTCTTTCGGATAGAAGAAGCGAACAGCATTGAAACTTGTGTCATAGACAAATTGTATCCTTTCCTTTGGATGAGAGAAAGTATTAAAGTTTTCTTAAGTTATAGATCAAATAAGATACTCATGGGATTAAGAGAGTAACATTATGGCAGTATCTCAATTTCTTTAATGCATTCATACATTGTCTTTAGTATCTGATTGTATATGCCCATAGTTGCAGAATGTGACGATTATTTTGAGTAATTTTGGCTTTCCTGAATTTAGTCTAGTTGTTTGTCCGTCATCTTTTTCATTGTCAATAGTGACGGGATCTTCTGAATTATATCCACAAGCATATAGACTTTTTCATTTGAATTAATCCCTAAAGTTACTTTGAGCTATAGTTAAATGTCTGACACCTGTTCAACATGTGTTAGTTGAAGAAGTGATTCATACTATCTAGCACTTCATCAACACTTGGGCGATGCTTCTTGAACCCTCTGAAATGTTTTATGAATTGAATCGCGTCATTTTAAGAATTTTCTGCATTCTTAGTAGCAGTACTTATGCACTCAAAATAGGGTTTTAAGTATTTATAGGATGGATACATCATGTGTATTACAGATCATAAAGGCCTAGTTCAGTTTGGGTTTTGAGGAAGTTTTTTGGGGTAATGAGTGGAGAGAGATAGAGATAGAGACACAAGAGTAATAATTGGAGAGAAAATTTATTGGGGACCATGTGCAGAGAGAAAAGGTTGGGTCTAGAGACCCAACACGAACATGGTTAAAATTCTTTTTGGTTCTATTAAAAATTAGCGTAAGATGTGTTGATGTTCAAGTTATGATATAATTCAAGTTTCTACTAGTGTGATGTTTAATTTTCATTTCTTATGATTAAGTTAATGACATATACTACACAAATACGAATGAAAATATAATTTTTAAGCATCTCAGTCATGTGTTGTGGCCTGCATTTTTGGAAAGTCAATGTGTCGGCATATGAGTGTGGTGTCACATTGCTATGTCTGTGCTTCCGCTTTAGTATACATGCTTCCCCAGCAAATTTTGTAGTACGGAAAGAAATCCTTATATTGTCGCTGTTTTGACAGATTTTTCTATAAGTGGTTGATTGTGATTACATGCATGTAATATGTGCTTGTTCTTGATAATTATGCCGGAACATGGCAATGAGCTGCAACTGAATGTATTGTTATACTTTGGTGAAAAACTAACTTAAGCTACTTTTGGTGTCCGGGGTCCAGAGAGAGAGACTCTCCTTGCCATCTTTGCAAAAACGTGATCAAATGCTTGCTGACAGTGCGGATTTAAACTCGGGTAAATTAGGAGGACGCACGCCAGCCACAAGCTTCTCAAATCATGTTCCTGCGAGTGATGTCTTAAGACCTCAAACAGCACCCACGGGGGTTGTGCGAAGCAATTATCTTCCAAAATCTTATCCTTTTGCAGGAAACTCAGGTACGTCATTTCAAATTCTCCTGCAGCTCCCACGCACATTTCCTCTTTGATATAAAATGATTAAGCAATATAGCCTCCAACCATATCCATGAGCTTCAGTTGATAAACCAGTTGGATAAGGGGAAAAAGTACGCATATTTATGTACTTTGGTAATCTTCTTATTAACTCTGATTTTTGTTAGCCCTCCAAACAATCAAGCGTAGGGATCAAAAAAGAAACCTTCCGTAATGAACATCGGCATCAACTACAACCACTGAAGTGGAAAAGATTTTAGTTGAACTGCAATAAAATTGAAAGAATAAAAAGAATAGAATCCACATTCTCCGAGTATTAAGAAACATAATTCCCACCTATTTTTCTTACTCCTTCCTTCCATTTTAGTGGCTGGAGAGTAATATATATATGTAAACACACATATTTGTAGGTTCGTATTCAAATATAAGTACAGGGGTAAATTCCGTTCCCTTTTCTTCCTTTATAATTTAAGTGGTTAAAAAAAATACAATGAAGATGGAAAAGAATGATGGTTTTTTTTGGTCTTGTAGGAACATCGCTAGGGACTATGCAGCAGCCTAAAGGAAGGGTTCCTGTTACATAATTAAGAGTCCTGGTTGGAATTTTTTGGTAGGCGAAGTTGATACTCATTTTTTCCTAGTACAAATTCAGGTTCATCTTTTGAAAATAGAAAATTGCGAATATGTAGAAACTAGAAAATATCCATCCTAGGTTCTGCATTCAGTTTGACATCTAACTGTATCTATAATTGGTTCAAGTAAATAGATTATGTCGACCTGGCCTTCGGTTCGGTGTACATTTTTATGGAATGGGTCTCTCTCTCTCTCTCTCTCTCTCTCTCTCTCTCTCTCTCTCCTACACACAAACACACACACCCTTTTCTGTTGGCCGTATTTTGCTTAATCCTTTTAATTATGCCTATGTGGTGCTTATAATATGAGAATACAAGTTGTATGTATCTGTATTATGAAGATATCTTGTATTGTGGGGGCATAGTATTGCCTGTACATAATGAGGGATGACAGCTACCTAAAAAGAGAACCACAAGTAGGTTAAAGCCTAAAGGTGATGGGATGCCGGAATCATCTATAAAAAAATTAAGTTAATCGACATCGGTAAAAGGTGAAATCATATTAGTCTTTAGAGCTACAGGATGTTCTGGTTCTGACTGTGCATTGCTGTTAAGACAAGTACTGTATTATTTGTTCATATAGGTATGCACAATCAATCTGATTTTTCTGCATGGCGACTTATGTCGTTACCTATAAAATGAACGGCTTGGAGTGTTGAATGAAACTGTTGTGGTGGGTGTCATTTTACATCACATAAAAGGTACATGAAAAATGTCGTATGTGAGGATCTTGATTGGTGTCTTCAGCACCATAGACCTAGGTCCTCAATAATATTGACTTTTCGCTCCCACTCTTAATTTTTGCTTTACACTTTTACTTTTAATTCTCGTTCTCATGAATTTTAATATTTTGGGATATTTTCAGAAGGTGCTTTATGCTCACGCATGCACATTACGTCACTTAGTGTGCCTTGTGGATTCTTTGTCTGTAACTTCTAATAAGTGTTTTAACTACAGAAACTCAGTGATAGTTTGATAGTGGGAGCTGGACGAGGTGTAAAGTTTTAGAGCCCCTCTCTCTCTCTCTCTCTCTCTCTCTCTCTCATCAACCTAAAAAATGGTTGCTTTTTCTCAATTAGGTGAAGTGATTCCCACACATTGAACAACACCACGTATGTGCTTCACAAAGATTTCAGATTCCCCACTAACATGTGCTGTGTTGCTTGTTTTTATCTCAGTTAGTGATGATATTCGCTGGATACATTATTACATTGTTGTGTTGTAGACACGATTAACATGTGCACATAGACAAGTAGGTGTCCCCTGTCCTTCTCTCTCTCTCTCTCTCTCTCTCTCTCTCTCTCAATTTAAGTATTCGGGTCAACTTATATGCACCTCGTTTTATTTTAAAAGGCTAATTTCACCGTCCATTAACGAAAAACCCAAGTAAAATAGGAGTAATGGATCCTACAAGAGTCAATAATACCTGAAAGGCGACCTTTAAAAAAGATTAAAGCCAGAAGAGACTTGTTATGTTCGATAATTGGTTTGCTGTGCCGCTTCGTGTTTGGGTCCCCACTTGTGCATTATGTAACTTACATTTAGACATCAGGACGTGTGACATTAAAATTGTCAAACTAGAAACCGTGATGGAGCCCATGACTCAAAACAACTCTCTCCAATCCGGGGACAGGAAGGGTCAACTCTTATCTTTCCAGCCAAGCATTTGGTTAAGGACCCCAATCACATTCAAGTTGATTTTTAAAGACTACCCAAAAGAAAAAAAAAACAGAAGGAAAAGAACCTTAATAAAGAGATACTCCGAAATATCATCTAGAGAAAGCTAGAAGAAGACATATATTTGCTTAAATTGTTGCTTTTTAGTTTTATTTGCTTATGTTACGTTCTGGAGTTGTTGCACACACAATTTCCACACTTTCCATACTATGCTCTGTTCTTTAGGCCTCTTATTGGCCTACTCTTGTTGTCGGCGTCCCTAGGCTTTTTGTTAGCCTTTATCTTCTGGCGATAGCATAGTTCTAAGTGTTTTTTTGTGTTGTATTTTGTTTGATTAAACCCTTGTACTCTTTCTTTCATATATATATATAAATTTTTAAGTAAGGATCTTATATGCGGACCTCCCCATTTTTCGTCTTTCCCGATCGAATTTCGATGATCCGAGCCGCTCAATGTGTTTAGAACGTGATTTTAAGGGTATCTACGAGAAATTGGCAAAAAAAATGACCGGGAAGGGCTTGATTTGAGCAGTTTTTATTTGAACCATTCGATAAAAAACAAACAAAAACTGCTTGGATGAAGTTCTTTCTGGTCTTTTTTTTTGCTGATTCCTCGCGGGTACCCTTAAATCACGTTCTGAACACATTGAGTGGCTCGGTTCGTCAAAATTCAATCGGAAAAGGGAGGTCTGCATTTTATTAAAATGAGGTGGTCCTTGTTAGAAGGGGACTCATATATATATATATATATATATATATATATATATATATATATATATATATGATGTTCTTTTTTTATCTAAAAAAAAAAGTAAGCCAAATGATTAAGACACAGTAGTATATTACTAGCTAAGTTTGCGTGACGAAAAATAGTTAATTACTTAGAAATTTAAGAGATTTTTTTACCCACGTGGAGAATTTTTTGGGAAAAAAATTCACGCAAGGAACTTGCAGGGGCCAAAACTTGGAGTTTTTCAAATTATCCTAAAATATTAATAATACAACTTGTGAAAATATCTGAAATCACATAGATGTCTATATATCATGTAATGAGGAGTTGGTGGCCAAAGATCCAAATCCCATGCGTAAATGAGGGAGTGGGGGAGAAAGAAACAAGAAAAGAAAGAGAACTTCTTTCCTCGAATTGTGAGTTGTTGGGAATGGAGTGTACAATATAAAATTAGGGCCCAAAATAAGATAAAATTAATGTCCAAATGACTATTAACACTTGATGTGTCCTTTTCATGAAGAGATAATCGTGGATTAGCTCATACTTGGGGGGCCTAATCCTTTATCATAATGAAATTGGTCGTACTAATTAATGTTGCTTAATTATACTATAAAGCGATACTATCCATAGTACTAGTACTAATTTATAGTAATTCGGGTTAGTTGCTAAGATAGTTGGTATCCAAACCAAAGGGTAGGAATTGCCCCATATGACGTGTGGAAAATAACACTTCAACACATACTTTTCTTGATAACTCAAATGTTTAGATTAGTTTATGTGCACCTCGACTAATTCTTAGAGACCAATATCGCCGCCTACTTGCGGGTGTCCTAATTAAAGTTTTGCTCTATATGGATTGGCCCCAAATAAACTGATAGCACCTGAGCGGATGTGATGTGAGACTATAGGAGGAAGTAAACGCCCAAGTCTCAGACCTTTACCACCCGACCAACTCCTTGGGGGTTACAAACTAACCTATTAACTATTGATTGCCATGTCCAAATTTTTAAAAAGGGTAACTTATTGAGGTACTGTGTTTTGTATTAATTAATAGCTTATTTACTTAAAATTTGTTTGAAATAGGACACATCTTATTAAATACTCCAAAAGTAAAGAAGACAAACATACCAAACAAGCCTTTACGCTGTCACTAGTGCTAGACATGTGCGGCTCCGCACATACTACCGAGATATTATATGCTCGAGTTAACTCGACATAATAGTGGATGCCTGTGTCTAAAGGCACGTTGAAATATAATATAGTTTCAGTTTAAATAAATTATTATTCTTTTTATCCAACCATTGTACGCGATAGTTGTAATCACCTCAAACCGTCAATTATCATTTTGATATATATTTTCCTATTTGATCATAAAATGTAATATTTACATAGAAATACATTGACTAGAAAGTGAGTTTAGAGAGATATGAATTTATTAAAAGAATATTCTATGAATCTTTTACAAAAAAAAAAAAAATGATCGGGTGGCTACAAAATTAACAGAAAGTGATCTAACGATTGTAGATGTTGCTTTCGTTTATATGCCTAATATTTTTAACAAAAATTGCTCTATTTTTATAATTTAGATAACCCCATTTGATCACTGTCAAACAATTTTAATTTATTTCTTTCATCTTTTTCCTATATTATAGAAAATTAAGCTAGAGAGAGTTCTGTAGATATTCTCATCACCTTTGATTGTCACTAAAATATCTTTGCAATTACATAATTTCTCCACAACGTCGTTGATAATATCCGATCTTTGCACGTGTAAATGTCACTTTCTCCCGTACCATCTTTACTTACTAGACTCTTATCATATTTTTAAGAGAACCGATTTTGCCACTCATCTATTTGTTAATGTCACTCCTCTTCTTATTTTTATTAGATGAATTTATTAAAATACCTTTGCACTTTATGATACCATAAAGTGCAAGGGTGTTTTCATAAAGTACAAGAGTGTTTTAGTAAATTTATTTAATAAAAACAAAAAAGAAAGTAACGTTCACAAATAAGAGAGCGGCAAAATCAGTTGCCATTTTTAATCTTCTTTTACCGTCTGTCATTTTTTACTTTAATGATACTACTATTTTTCGTTGAATAAGGCTGTGTTCCACAACCCAAATAAGAACTTATTTTTTGTTGAATAAGAAGGCTTGTTCCCCAAAAAATAAGAAGGAGGTGCTTATTTTTCAGAATTTATATAGGAACCAATGGGCGCCGGAGAGGAAAATCGTATCAGCGGCCGCGCCGGGCCATCTCCGGCCACCGGACGGCCGATCCGAGCCGTCCAAAAATTCTAAAAAAAAAAACCGAGGGGGCTTGCGCGGGAATCAACGACATCCAAGGTGTGTAGGGTGCCTGATCCGAGCACCCCTTTTCCGTGTATATATGATCATCACATATACACGGAAAATGGGTGCTCGGATCAAGCACCCTACACACCTCGGATGCAGTTTATTCCCGCGCCGGCCCCCTCGGTTTTTTTTTTTAGAATTTTTGGACGGCTCGGATTGGCCGTCCGGTGGCCGGAGACGGCCCGGCGCGGCCGCCGGTACGATTTCCCTCCGCCGGCGCCCATTATCATAGCAACTGTCTTATTTTTTGTATAAGGCAACTTCAAGCTCAAAAATCATGTGTTTACGCAAATAATTTTTCTATCATTATGGATCTTGTTTGATAGATCTCATTGAGATCTTTAATACGGTGCAAAAAAAAATGATTTTTTTTTTCATTTACATGATTTTTGAGTTTGAAAATGTGAAATGAACTTTTTATTTGAGTTTTGTGGAATGACCCTTTTTATTTTTGAATGAGAAGTGGCAAAATAAATACATATTTTTTAAGAAGGTTTCCGGAACGGGACCTAATACTACCTGTCGATTTCCTCCATCAACCTCGGGTGGTCTATATGTCCTATTCCTATATTATATAGTAGTTGTGCTAATCTCCTCTATATTATAAATATCTTTTCTTTCTAATTGATTAAGACCCCGTTCCGTTAAAGTTGTTTTCTAAGTACTCCAACTTGCTTTTCTCTTTAAAAGACAGGTCATTTTCTGATAATACTTCACCTTTTATTCTAAAAATAATTACTCCCTCCGTCCCTTATTTAGAGTCTAGTATTCTATTTTGGACTGTCCCTTAATAAGTATCTATTTTGTAAAGTTAGTAAATAAAAGTTGGTGCATTGTCTCTTTTGTTCCTAAAAGTATATTCCATTTTGAAAAGTTAGTGACTAAAATTATAATGATGATGAGTAAGTAGGAAAAATGGAGGAAAAAGTTGATGTGAAAGGTATAATGATGATGTATTTTTAATAAGTTGGAGTTACGAAGCAGGATACTTAAAAAGAGACAGATGGAGTATTTGTTTAGTTATTTTCCTTAGCTAAACGGGGCTAAGTCATTCTTTTTTAAAAATCATCAGAGTTTGGGACCTTGTCACTTGGTGCTCTAGGAGTATAGAATAATTTATCCTTGTCCCTGGACCCTTGTTTTTTAATTTCCGAAACAAAATTATTTTTTTAAAAACCTAAACCACTGTCACGACTTTATTTGGTTTTGAGAAATTTTTTTGACGTAATGAATAGGAAAACATAGATGGAGTAGGGGTGAACATAGTCCGGATTGGTTCGGTTTTGTAGTAAACCAATAACCAAACCAATACCTATGAATTATGAATTTTGAGAACCAAATCAATCCATAAAATTCATAAAACCTAACCAATCTAGACCTTTAAAATACGGACCAGTTTCGATTTTGAACGACAATTTGCTTGAAATTAAAATATCAATTTTACACATGATTTAAAGTACTCAAAATGACATAGATAAATAAAACCAAAACTTATATTCAAACCTAAAATTCTATTGAAATCACCAAAACTCATCAAAATCAACCATCACCAAAACTCGTGAACCAATAGAAATTTAGGACAATTTCTATTCGCATTAAAGGAATGCAACGAAGTGGAATACTAAATTAGGAAGTTAATTCACTATGACATAGACTATGTTTATTGGTGTATCTGTATTATATTAAAATATATATAAAATGTATATATACGGTTCGGATCAGTTTGAAACCGTAATCGTTAATGTAAATTCACAAACAAAACCATATAATTCGGTTTTTAATTTTTTAAAACTAAGACCAAACTACACTACTTAAAAATCAAATAAAATAATTTGGTTTGAATTGATTTGAACTAAATTAATGTTTTAACGGATTATTTGCTCACCGCTAGATAGAGTAAAGAAATTTACTACTACTTAAGAACGGTGCAGAAAATACTATTTTTTTTTTTGTTTTCCAAAACTAGTCATCAGAGAACAAAAAGTCTTCCTCAGTCGAAAATGCCAACAAGGCAACCACAATCATTGTTTGTTTCTCACAATCAAATGACCTGTTACCATCTCTCTCTCTCTCTCTCTCTCTCTCTCTCTCTCTCATCATCTATGTATACTGTACAGTGTACAGTATAATCCGCCTGTATCCAACCCAAGAATCTCCCTCCCAAGTCTCACCAAACCGCTCATAAATCTCGCATTCACTCTCCTCCTCCTCCTCTCGTAACCGATCTTTCTCTCTCCCCTATCAATAATTTTCTCTGCCAAAACAAAACAAAACTCCCAATTCTATCAATTTCTCTCACTCCACACTCTTCTTCCATTTTCTCTTCTCCCCAAAAATCGCACCGATCCAAATTGCCTCAAATCACTGCCCCTCCTCTCCTCGTCTCCACTCATTAATTTGTATCTACAGATATTTGTATTGTATATGTGTATATATAATACGGGCTTAAGATGCTTTACTTATGAAATAAGTATGTGACCGTATACATACGTGGGCGATGTTTGTTGGAGATGCTTTACTTATGACGGAAAAAGTATACCTGTCTGCTTGTAGATTTGTATGCATTTGCTGTTTGTATCTGAGTGTTCGATCTTGTTAGATCTTTGTCAATTTGGGGATAGATTAGTTAGATGTTAGATCTGTTAGAGTTTTGCCGGAGGAAACGGATTCATGTAGCCGACCTTGATTGATTGGTTGGAAGCTTTTATGTACGCGGAGATTCTCCAGAACAGATTCATGTAGCCGACCTAATTGATTGAAATTTAACGCTCGGTTTGGTCTGGTCTGGAGTTTCGTGAAGGAGTTTGGAGGAAACAGATTCATCTAGTCTGAGCCTAATTAATTGGGACTTAAGTCTCGATTTGGTTTGGTCTTTATCTGCTGGCAGTTTCGCGAAGGAGTATGGAGAAAACAGATTCATCTATTCGAGCCTAATTAATTGGGACTTAAGTTTCGATTCGGTTCGGTTCGGTTTTATCTAAGTGTCCGCCAAGAAGTTTGTATTGAATTAGGTTATGGATTCAAATTGGGGTCGCTCACTGTAGTTCATGACAGTTTCATCGCGTTGATTGTGACTTAAGGCTCGGTTTGTTTTGGTTTTATGTTGGTGTAGTTTTGAGAAGAAGTTTGGATATGAAATTAGGTTACGGATTGAAACCAAGGTCCCACCGCGTGGTTCAGGACAGCTCGGTCGCAGAGGCGGAGATTGATGGATTGAAAGAAAGTAGTAGTATAAGTAGTTGTTGGGCGAATCTGCCACAGGAATTGTTGAGGGAGGTGTTAGTGAGGATAGAGGCGTCAGAGATTGGTTGGCCGTCGCGGAGGAGTGTGGTTGCCTGTGGTGGAGTGTGTAGGACTTGGAGGGAGATCATAAAGGAGCTTGTGAGTACGCCGGAGGTGTCAGGGAAATTCACTTTTCCGATATCGGTTAAGCAGGTTTGGCTCTTAATGCCCCCTTCAAATTTTCACTTGTTCTGGTGTGATAGTGTTGATTTTTTGGTATTTGATTTCTGGTTAATTTCGCTTCTTCTTCGTGGATATTCAATTGTTTAATTACTGTTTGTGTGTGGATGGATGCTGTTTGGTTGCAGTGTTGTGATACACTTCTCAGAAAACAGTTTTCGGAAACAATAAAACCTCATGGTTTTTGTAGGGTTTTTTTTTTTTTTTTCAGTGTATAAAACATCTTTTTGAATTTTTCTCGAAAGATGGTTTCTTAGTTCCTAAAAATTCTTCAAAAATGAGTTTTGAAAATTATCTACCAAACAAGGGACTTTCTTGTGGTTTTTGCTGGAAAATGAAGTAGGAAACAGATTCTTAAAACTGCAACAGATAGGGATTGTTTATAGTGGGAGTGTTGAGTTTAGTATTTGATTTTATTGAATTTGACTTCTTCATGGATTTCGAGCATATATTAGTGTGTCATGTTACAACATGAAGTGCCAGCTTGGAATGAACAAGTTATTGCCCCGAATTGTGTTTTCTAGGCCAAGATACATCTCTCGGGAACTTTTGAAATCCTAGTAGAAACAAAGTCCCCAAGTTTTGGGCTCGTGTTATCCTGCTTAAGGTTTGGGTACTTAATTAATACATTTAGGACAATTTGCGTATTCATGTCAAGTATCAACTTTCAGGGTCCATAAGATGGTTGTATGTACAGTTGGGACTTACGTGGCTCTCTCCGTTAATCTCAACTGCTGGTGCCATGGAGACCTGCTTCTTCAGTATGATATGGATCGAATTGGAAACTACTGCATGTGTATCTGACTTGACAATAATGAGACATGGCAGAAAGCCTGAATCCCTTTGTAGTTTGACCTTCCAAATTGACTCGCATTTCTCTCTTTGCCCTTTTTTGGGCTGTTGGGTGAAAAAGTGAAAGAACTCACTGAGTACCATAATTACAGGATTTTATTTTATGTCTATATCTCAAGATTGGATACGTGTAAGAGAGCTTGCTCAAAGGATCTATGACAAACGCTAGAACGACTCTTTCTGGGACTACCTTTAAGCTTGCATAATTTAGGAACAAAGTGATTGCGTATCTTTCTTGCTGTTGTCTGCGTTTTATTTTCCTTCGAGGGCAGGAGCCATCCTGCCCATCTGATCTTGCCATTTCTGTTCCAACTCGTTAGTATGCATCGGTAATCATTGGATTCTACGCTCGTGTGTACTCATAATCACTTGCTATTTTTCTCAGCCTGGTCCGAGAGAGCCGCTCGTCCAGTGTTTTATAAAGCGGAACCAGTCTACACAAACATATCACCTTTACCTTAATTTAACTCAAGGTAAGCATATCATCTTTCCCACTGGGCTCATGCACTTTCTCTTTCTAATGGGATTGTTTTCTTAGGCTTATCTGATTAACTTCTACCGCATCTTTTCCCGATCATTGAATGGAGCATTTGGAAGATAGAGGCCATATTTTGAAAAGGCTTCCATTCAAACCTTAAACCTTTAATTGTTCAATCTTTTACCTCTGTTGCAGCATTGGCTGATAATGGGAAGTTTCTTCTTGCTGCTCGTAAGCTTAGGCGCCCCACTTGCACAGACTACAACATCTCTCTGCGTCCCGGTGATATGTCAAAGGGTAGTAGCAACTATATAGGGAGATTAAGGTAAATCTAATTGCCATATTTCCTGGTCATCTACTTTTTATGTGGGTTCCAGTTCCACTAATACAAATTAATTTCAATCTGGCAAGATCAAATTTCCTGGGAACCAAGTTCATAATATATGATGGCCTGCCACCTCATGCTGGAGTCAAAATGATGAAAAGCTGTTCAACTAGTTTTGTGGGCTCAAAACAAGTTTCCCCCAGAATTCCTGCTGGCAACAATCCAATTGCTCACATCTCATATGAGTTGAATGTGTTGGGTTCCAGGTAAAAGAAACACTTATGTGATTGTTGTAGGTTTTGTGCTAGGGTTATCAATAATCTGTGACTCAAACCGAGTGTGTCAAGGTTTAGTCACGAGTAAGAATGACTTATATATGAAAGAAGAAAATTTGATGATGGCATGTTCCTTGTTCCTTTTCATTCTTTTCTTGTTGATCACTGAAGTGAAAATTTGTGTTCGGTGATGTGTTGTTTGGGTTTACTTTCAATATTTTCATGGAAGTAGATTTGATATAATTTTGCTTCTCTATTTGGACAAACAGGGGTCCTAGAAGATTGAACTGTACCATGGATGCCATTCCGGCTTCTGCCATAGAACCTGGAGGTGTGGCTCCCACACAAACAGACTTCCCTCTTAGCAAAGTAGATTCCTTACCATCAGTCCCATTTTTCCCATCAAAATCAAGCCGACTGGAGAAATTTCTCTCGCTACCTTCAACTGATCAGAGACGTGGAGCCCTTGTTTTGAAAAACAAGGCTCCCAGGTGGCATGAGCAGCTCCAGTGCTGGTGCTTGAATTTTCATGGACGGGTAACAGTTGCCTCTGTGAAAAACTTTCAGCTGGTGGCTTCTGCGGAGAACGGACAGGCGGGCCCAGAACATGAGAAGGTCATCCTCCAGTTTGGGAAAGTTGGGAAAGATGTGTTCACCATGGATTACCGGTACCCGCTCTCTGCATTTCAGGCATTTGCTATCTGTCTTAGCAGCTTCGACACCAAGATAGCTTGTGAATGACGAACTGACAGGTTTGGATCAGATTGCTCTATCTATACAGGTACAAAAAAACTACACTATTGAGCTTTTTCACATGCTTATCATTGAACCTATATGCGTCGGGTCAATTAGCTTGTAGTTGCTTATAAGCAGCAGAAATTCACATA
The DNA here is from genome assembly GCF_030253575.1 of Rhododendron vialii. Lineage (NCBI taxonomy): Eukaryota > Viridiplantae > Streptophyta > Magnoliopsida > Ericales > Ericaceae > Rhododendron > Rhododendron vialii. The sequence continues at coordinate 40,825,301 of NC_080560.1, forward strand.
ATTAACATGCCACGCAACTAAGCATGATAAGAAAAAAACGATGAATAGGCACAAGCGATTTACATGTTTCGGCAAAGAACCTGTAGATTTCTGTCTAAATCTACGAGAAAGGGATCCGCAAATCTCTCTTGCAACTTCGAAGCACTCACTTGGAAGGACCAACGATCCTAAGAGATTCTAGGTGTCAACTTATGTTACTATACACCGGCAACTTATGCTGCTACTAAGTGAGTGTGTGGGAATTACCGAATGCTATGTTACTAACCTCCTTTTCTTTTGCTATCGAGCAGCTAAACTCTTTTTGTCGTATGGTGGAATCAAAAGTGATTCTTTTGCGATTCAAAAGAGATTTAGTGTTCGTTTATGGTTGATTGTCACTATAGTGGGAGTTGTTACGTGCAAAGAAGCCACTACGTTGTCGATGATGTCGTTGGTTTTGTGTGTATCTTCTTTGAGCTCAGTTGCTGAGAAGGCAGAAGAAGATTGGACGAGAAAGAATGCCCAAAATAATCCAATAATTGTCTGTATATATTTGCTTTGTTTATCTTCTTTTTGTTTTTGTTAAGTTAAACTCTCAGTGTTTTTACTGGAAATGTGTTTTGTTTGTATATATTTGCTTTGTTCATCGCCCTATGATTGTTTTGTTTTTTCTTTCTGGAAATGTGTTTCAGTGTTCTTGTGGAATCAATATTTCTAATTGGTCTGCGGAATTTCTGTTCGCGATTTTGTGAACTTATCTTTACTATCAAATTTCGTTCCAATTTTATGGTTAGTCCAAAATTATCATAACAACTGGTAAATTAATCGGACTGAATCTTGTATTCTCATCTGGACCAACAGTAGATCTGTCCGGTCCAGATCCACTTTTGGGAGACCTACGGTCTCTGGTGGTTTCTGATTTTGCTGTGAAAATGTTGATCGAATGGACCCGGATATGCGGTTTGGTCTGGACCAAGTGGTTATCCCGGTTCAAAACTTTCATAGAATAATGGCTCGTGGTCCGGTTAGTGACTTTTAGGTTGTGGATTGTGGTTCAAACACAGCGGAATAACCATGCGGTTCGGATTTTTAGCGTGTGAACCACGGTTCAAACCAAATCGCGGTTCAATGGTGCGGTTCACCTCGGCCGATTACGGTTCGAGCTGCTGCTCGCGATCAGTCAGATGCGTAAAGAAATTCATCAATATCAGCGAAGTTGAACTCTTAACAATTTTCATAAAAATAAGGGCAGACTTCACTTATACCCTAGTGGTTTAGGCCATATGCGGATACAACCCTTTTATGTTCATTTTGTCGCAGGGATGATCCGAAACGGGGGCATGCGGGGGAATGTGCCCCACTCGAAATTAAAATATTTTGGAAATATTTTTTTTGTATAAATTAGTATAATAATTATAAAAGTGTGCTAATATAGAATTAGTTTTATGCTTGAATTTTATCATATGGTGTATTTATACTTATTGTTTTATGAGTTGTTTGTTTATTTGGAGTTATTCTTTATTGATTCTCTTTATTTTTAACCATCTTGGAAGAAATATTTTAAAATAAAGTCATTAACAAAACTAGCTTGATCATTCTAAAACTTGTCGATGTTCATTTAAAACATACTTTAAAAATTTTGTACGAGATTTTGTGCTTATTTTTAGCTAATTTAACTTAAAGTACGAGTTATAAACTTTTGTAGTTAGTAATGCATGTCTTAGTTTTGTAGGATCTTACTATGGTTGACAAAAAAAAAAAAAAAACTTTCATCATTATAATTAACAGGTGTCCCCTAGGCTATACTCGTGGATCCGTCCCAGCTTTGTTGCATCTACACCCTCTGTGCTTTGTGAAAAATTGCATCTGCACCTAAATCAGTCCATGTTAACGGAGGTATATCTCACACGCATCTTGAATCCGACCAATGAATTAAAAATTTAATCTAAACTGTTTCATAACGTATTAATCAAAGAGTAGTGCATCTCAGTAAAAAAAATCACGTCGATTGAAAAAAATAATAATAATAACGCAGTAATCGGGGAACGTTATTCTTATTTAAATGAAAGGTAATTTAAATTTGAAAATTTACTTCTTAAACAATTCTATTCGACTACGACGTTTTCAATTTTTCAATCGACTTAAATTTTAGTACAGTGCAATACGCGTCAATGTCTACAATATCAAGGATTTGGATTCAATTTTCATCATTTTCCATTACTGAATTTCATAATTATTTTTCATCATTATTTTTGTACAATTATTTTTGTTTGCATTTTTAGTAATCAAGAAGAATCTAAGATTACTACACGAACAGGGTTCCCATATTGGGGTTTGGAATGTGATTTCGAGATTCTCCTTCAGGTAAGGGCGTTCTTATTTTAAATAAAATGCGGACGTCCCTTTTACTATTATTTTCCGATCAAATTTCGATGATCTAATTCCTTCAATGTGTTCAGAACGTGATTTTAAGGATACTCACGATAAATCAGAAAAGAAATGATAGGGAATGTTTTGATTTAAGCAGTTTTTATTTAAACCGTTCGATAAAATACAAACAAAAACTGCTCGGACCAAGTCATTTCCTATCTCTTTTTTTTTTGCTGATTTCTCGTGGGTACCCTTAAAATCATGTTTTGAATATATTGAGTGGCTCGAATCATCGCAAATTAGTCGAGAAATGAACGTCCATAACTTAATACAGTAAGAATGACGTTACTTAATATTTTGTGGTGATTTCGATTTGGATAAGTCATCAAGAATTTGTTTCCTATTCCATCATGTTTCGATTTGAATAATTCTAATCCTAAAAGATTTCCAAAAAATACTTACAAGCCATCTACACCTATCACAATTCGTTGAGTGCGGCTCATATAAATTGACAGATACAGAACGAACGTATACGCACAATGGGTATTCTTCTCCCTCTCTCTCTACTTCTTCCATTCTTACAGGAATTTGTAAATATTTTCCCACATGGTGAAGCAACTAATCAAGGACGAAAAAGCCCGAAACTTGACTTACAAGAAAAGAATGATCTCAATCAAGAAAAAGACCACGGAGCTGGCGACCCTGTGTGGAATCGAAGTATGCGCCATTGCTTTCGGCCCCGACGGGGAGATCGATTCGTGGCCGGAGAAGCCAGCCGACGCGAGAGCCATGATCGGCGTGTACAAAGACATGTACTCAAGGACCCTAAAGAGTACCGAAGCTACTACGGAAACAGAGGCTCGAACGGATGCGAATTCGGACGATGAGAAGATCGCGAATTTGGAGAGGGAAATCGCCGACGCGGAGAGGGAGAATCGGAGAAAGATTATGAGGATGATGGAGGCCATGAATCACGCATTGAGCGATCGAATAGAGTTTTTGAAGGCGGTGGACGACGAACGCCGGAGTAAAACAGGGGAAAAGAAAGCTGGTTCTGTGGGGAAAGACATTAATGGTGAGGAATTACCAATTGTTGTAAATTCTGAAATTTTGGTGGGTTACAGAAGCCTTTTTGGATCTGTTTTGGTGGGTCTGTTGCTGAACGTTGGAGGGAATTCAAATTTTTTAGACAGTTGAGAGATAAATTTGAGTAAGATTGTGGTTCAGCTCATGTTTGGTACAAACTTTTTCCTTATTATATTTCAATTCAATTTGTTTTTTCTGTAATTTTTTTATTTTTTATTTTTGGGTGCTTTTGCACTTGGGAGCCGGGGTTTTTTCGATGAACATAGAGGCGTTTATTTTTTTTGTTGTTGTATTTTTTGCGTAATTGTACGAACTTTTTCACATGGAGCCTTCTGTATTTCTCTGAGCAGGAGCACCAAACACCAAACAATATAAACACTTGCGCAAACAATTAGAAGTGGTTTTTTTTTTTTTTTTTTTGCTTAATTGTACTGACTTTTTCACATGGAGTGACCTTTCTGTGTTTCTCTAAGTGGGAGCACCAAACAGTATAAACACTTGAACAAAAAATTAAAAGTGGTTTTTTTTTTGTTTTTTTGTAATTGTACTGACTTTTTCAAATGGAGTGACCTTTCTGTGTTTCTCTTAGCGGGAGCACCAAACAGTATAAACACTTGCGCAAACCATTAAAAATGGGTTTTTTTTGTATATTTTTTTTTGCATAATTGTACGGACTTTTTTACTTGGAGTGAGCTTTCTGTATTTCTCCAAGCGGGAGCACCAAACAGTATAAACACTTGCACAAACGATTAAAAGTGTTAGTGCAAGTGTGTGCGACTGTAATAAACACTTGCACAAACGATTAAAAGTGTTAGTGCAAGTGTGTGCGACTGTAATAAAATTAGGTTGTTTACATATGATCCAGGAAACAACAGGCAATGTTTTTAAGTTTATAGAACACGCGTCTGCAATCCGGATTGTCAATCGGAAGGAACAACTACTCTGGCACAATCTTATTTCATGGATAGGATTCTCCAAATACAGAAGTGATGAAGCAAGAATTGTGGCTATTCCTCTTTCTTTTGGCGGAGGAAAAAAAAAAGGTGCAAATCCCTAGTGATGAATAACATTAGAAAGGACCTGGCCCCGGACCTCCGGGTGGTCCGCCTGGTCCTGGACCTCCGGGCGGACCACCAGGTCCAGGCGGTCCAAGTGGACCACCTGGAGGTCCAAAGGGAATGGGAAGCGGACTGGGTCCTGGCGGCCCGAGTGGAGGTCCAAAGGGAATGGGAAGTGGACCGGGTCCTGGCGGGCCACCGGGAGGCCCGGGAGGACCACCAAAGCAATCTTGCAGCAGCCAACAACAGCATAAGGCGTAGAAGCTGCATTGACACAAAAAAAAAGAAAGAAAGAAAGTGAAACAAGTAGTGGTTAGTTGTAATGAACATATACTAGTAGCATATCACTGCATTCAAACAATTCAAAAGCATAAAAGAAGTTGGGAACCAAATTTTTACTTCAATTGTTTGTCTTTCCAAGTTCATGTATTGAAGATGAATTTACATCAGTGGCCTAAGTGTCCGTTTGTTTGATCAGATTATATACTTGAGATGACAACATAACCAGTAGTATTTGGTTAATACCTTTCTGGCATGGATCAAACACCTATCGAATATGTATATTTCTTACAAAGTGTGTATGACAATTTACTTTGAGGGTATGGTATTGTATTATCAGAACGGTTACTCTTGATCCAGGACCATTATATCCGCGCAGGGTCGGCTCTGAGATTTTGGGAGCCTAAGACGAACGTAGATAATGAGGCCCTTAATAAAATTTACGAAAATAAAATAATAAGTAGATAAATAGTTTTTTGTCAAAGCCAAATGCATGTATTCGACAAAGGAAAAAACCCATTCAAATACTAATTTCTGATCCTGTTTTCTCTCCTTTGATCTCTAATTCATCTCCTTCCATTTTATTGTGTGTTCATAGAGATTAGAGCTGTAAGGATAAAATATGCATAAGACTTATCGAGGAACCCACCACATGAGATCATTTTTCAAAGGGCTCTACATGAAGATAACCACCCGTGATCTGCATTTTCTTTTTCCTTTTTTGTTTCCTCTGATTGAGCAAGTCAGGTTGGGCCCAACTTTTGGGCTTTTGTCCCTTAAGTGAAAAATAGGTGGTTTGGATATTAAAATGGACCTCTAATGTTGCTATACCTAAAAAGATTGGACATATATAATGGGTACCCAAAAAAGTAGGAGGCCCTAATTTCTACACATTTTTGGGGGCTTAAGGCGCCGGCCTCTTGGGCCTTAGCCCAGAGCCGGCCCTGTATCCGCGTATGAGATTATATATCTTTTCACTAGTTCCGTAGGACGAACATTCCAAACTAAACCAAAATCACAGAAGTTTGGTAACTCACCAGGAAGATATGGAAGTGCACAAGCCATTAAAAAAGCCACCAATAAAGCCTCCTGGTACTGGGAATGGACCGGGTGGTCCTCCCGGGCCAGGAGGACCCCAACCAGGTCCAGGCCCTGGCCCAGGGCCACCTGGTCCGGGTGGTCTCATTTAACCCTCCAAAATAGCTGCAGAAACCTTAGGAAATTGCAAGACAGCACTCCCCGGGAAGCAAACAGTATGTGTGTACTGTATGAGAGAGAGAGAGAGAGAGAGAGAGAGAGAGAGAGAGAGAGAGAGAGAAGGCTTGGGTAAATTCTGTGGCATTGGAGTTGGAATTGGACCTAACAATATATAGAGCTTTTCAGGCATGGTTTGTTAGTTACTCCTAAAATGATGATGTTAAAGACCCCTACAGCTGCCTGCTGGTATAGCGTCTGAACATTTGCAAAAGTGAAAAAGACAGTACACGTTTTATCTCTACAAGGTTCCAGACCCATCCAAATTTCCAATCTGCCTTTCAGACCCTGCATTGCATAAAACTACTATTCGCAACCTACCCTTCTTTCTCCAGTACGTTCTACAATTCTGTCTGTACATACCGGTATGTTCTTGTATATTTCGACTACAAGATTGCACGATTCATGAGCCTCTTGCTCGATGCATGAAACGGCTCGCACGTGATTCAATGGTCTAAAATACACAAAACCACGTACGGGTACGTACAAATTTGGGAATTCAGGAGCTCTCTTAAAATAGAAGGATGCAAATTAAAGACTAATAAAAACAAACACTGGAAAGTTTGACTATCAAATTCCTGTTGGCTGTTGCACGAGTCATGCACTGCATTTGACTAGTAGAAATGACATTTTCGCTTCTTTACTTTTCCTGCGGGCATGCACGTTTGTTAGATGAAAGAGCTAGGACCCAAATCATCTCTTTTTTCTCCTAGAGAAAGGAGAAATTTTTTAGTGCCGAGCGGGTATATTCCATGTGGTGCCCGTTCGGCAGTTCCAAGCCATTCGATGCACTTTTGGACGGCTTAGATTAAAACATTCTTTCTCCTCTCACCCCTCCTCTTTCTCTCTCCAAAACTGAGCCATCCAAAATCGCATCGGACGGCTCGGATGTGCCGAACGGACACCACGTGATACCCACCCGACACTGAAAAATTTCTCCCTAAAAAGTACTTGACACAGTTGTACCCCATTGGGCAGAGGTATAAAAAGGCCCAAATAAAACAAAGCTTCCAAACAAAGCACTTCTTTTCTCCTTGCATCGTTTTTGACAACTCACGAACTCAGAGACTCTTGTTGCTTTTCGTGTTGTTGCTCAATATAATCGGATTGAACATACGATTTAAACAGACATTGTATATATCGAAAGAGAAATTCATTGCGATACAATATAGTATAAGGTCGATCAATCTTAAAATGATTTTCGAGATTTGAAAATACGTTGGTTTCACTTTGATGGATTGTTAAACAACTTTTGTCCTATTTTTATGAATAATCAATGTTGGAAAATGTATTTTGGTCTATACTTTGACTATGGAATATAAGTATAGTGGTAATTGTTTTTTTTCTTACTCCCCATTCCGTTTCACTTTTTTCTTTAACTTTTAATTGTCCTTATTTGAATTTTTTTCGCGTTTGTTAGTTTTTGTCTCAAACTTTTATGACCTCTTGATTCGTCGTCGAGACGAATCAGAATCAGAAAAGTAATTTTTTTTGCTTTTATCCAAATATTTTGGAAAAAAATAGTAAATTTTTTTTTTTTTCCAATTCGTCTTTGACGAGATGAATTGGAAAACCAGTGAGGCATGAAACTATAACAAACGTGAAAAAAATTCAAATAAAAACTAAACTAAAAGTAATGGAAAAAGTTAAGTGCAATGGGGAATTTGTTGAGTACAAAATAGAGAGATGTTTGGCGTTAAAATTTTTCCCATTATGACTCAAATTGAAGGCAGAAGTTGCCGTAGATGCCGTCTTCGTCACCGGTACCCTAGTTCCAAGAAATCAGACTTAGAACCCTAAATCTGGCTCCTGAGTCCAAAAATGATGGGGATAGTGGGAGGTCTCAGCTTCCTAAGGAAAGAGTCTCAACCACCTCATAGCTATGGATGTAGAAAGAAAATTGGAAGAGAGGAGAAGTCTGGAGATGAGGGATTAAGAGGAGAAGAGGAAGAAAGGTGGAGGAAAAAGGTGGGAAAAAGGAAGGAGGGGGCGGGGTTGGTGAACCCACGCCAGAACTTTTCTCTCCAGAAGGTGCTTTCTTTCGACGCAAAGTCCAGCTGTGATGGCCCAGGGTGGTATTGGGGCATCATGTCCCCAATACGTTACGGCCGTTAAATTTCAAAGAGTTCATCTAAACCATTCATTGCAAAAACATGGTAACTGGTTGCACTCGATCAAACCCGAAGCCCCCAACTCTTCCGCTGTATCTTTTTCTCTCGACTCTACACCTCGGTAACAGGTCGTGTCGGATCGTGTCAATCGGGTTCGTGTCACAAACCACCCAATCCGAACCCGACTTATTTAGAATTCGTGTTTATCGAGTTGTGTCATTTTCGTATTTTGTGTCAGAAATGCTCAACCATAACTTGTTAACTTCGTGTCCGGTTCGTGCCGTGTTATCGTGTCCATTGCCCAACTCTATATAAAATTATAGATATACCATATTATATATATATATATATATATATGTATATGTTCGTGTTAATGGGTCACACAGATTAATAATCGTGTTGGTCGTGTTAATTTCGTGTCTCATTTGTTCAACTCAAACCTGACCCATTTAGAATTCGTGTTCTCGAGTCGTGTCATTTTCGTGTTTCGTGTCAGAAATGTTCAATCCTAACCCGCTATCTTCGTGTCCAATTCGTGTCGTGTTATCGTGTTTCGTGTCCGTTGCCCAGCCCTACTCGACTATCGTGTTCACTCTATCCTCGGCATCATCTCCGATTCTCCTTCATCTATATTGTCTCTATTTTATACGTCTCTTTGTTAGTAACTGTTAACCCCAAAGGAAAGCCTGCCCTCTGATGATAGCAGATTTAAATGTTCACAAAATGCTTGCTCCAAGTTACCCAAAATAAAAAGATCTCGATCGGCTCACTGAAGTGAAAATGAATCAGGGGCAAAAACGAGTTCGAGTTGTCCTTCACCAGCTTCAGATAGATCACAAATGGAATTTCTTTTAATTTTCATTTTCTGTCCAATTTGTCCTATGCCATAAACTATATTGAGGGGCAAGATTTTTTGGAACTTGAATAGTTGAATGTTTACTGAAGGAGAAGATATATTCCAAGCCCCTCACTGAAAATCAAGAAGAAAAAAAACAAAAAAACAAATGAGACTTTTTGAGGCCCAGTTACGGACGTAATTAGATTTGGTTTCATCTATTTAAAATGACTTATCGATTTATTGAAAAGAAAGAAAAAAATATACAAGAAACAAGTACAATATATTTTAAAATGATTTGACCGTTCAATTAAGTTCTTCATCAAATCAAGCCTCGTTCGGCTAAGAAAAATGAGTACTTATTTTTTGATTTGAAAATGATGAATTGTGAGAGAATGATCTGTTTCGTAAAACAAAAAAATAAATACTTAAAAAATAAGAACCTTAGCAGAACAAGACACATATAATCAATTATAGTGAGTAAGCTTTAATCAACACTTTGGCACTAACTCATCGACTTATCTTTATTAACACCACCAATGATCACTAGTATAGCCACTATATCATGTCGATCGAATGATATGATTCAACTACTAGTGTAGTCACATATCCTTTCATTTGATACCTATGTTCTTCCGTTAGTTCATCCAACTGATTGTCGTCTTTCTATTATTATTGCTAGCGTCGTCACAAATGTCTATCACTATATCTTTTTTTGAACGGCATGTCTATTACTATCACCTTCCCTTTCGACTAAATTGTTGTACATCTATTAGAATCTAGTCAAATAGAACTCTAGTTTGTGGTAAGTACTATCGTAAGTAGTGATATGAAATACTATCAAGTATGGTAAGAATGGCCATAACAAACTATAAAAACATGTTACTAAGAATTACAACTAAATAGGATATCGGTTAATGGTTGGTAAGCATGACTCTAAACCTAATAAGTTAGCAAAAGCACCTTAATATATAGCAAGTATATTTCCTTTCGAAAAGGCAAGTACTAGCAAATTTGTGGTATATTTGCATCAATAAAAAGTAGTCGCTTGTTATGATGGTAAGTATAACAAAATTTTGTGGTAAGTATCTCATTAGTGACGCGTTGGCATGCATTCATCTAATTATGAAAGAGTTGAAAAACTTGGTAAAGTATATTTTTTTGGATAGGATTGAAGAGTTTATGGGAGGTATGGAGAAATCTAGTACAATTAATGCTACAATTTGAGGTCGATAAGCATGAAAATCCGCCAAAAAAGTGGTTCAATTATAGTCAATGTTTCTTTTCAACAGAGTATGTATTTAGCAAATAACATGGTAATTATTACCTAAAATCATGGTAAATTTGTGTCATTTAGTAATATCCCATGGTAATTAACAATATTCATGATTTGTGGTATATGTAGTCCTATTGTGTGGTAAGTAAAATACTAATTTCAGATAGGTAAGCATTTGTGAATCTTTATTAATGCACTATAATGAGGTAGTTAAATAAGGTACCTACCACAATAAAATATTTTATGATTAATTGAATGAATGTGTATTACCTTCTTAATAAATGAAGTAAATGATTAATTGAATGAGTTATTTCAATTAAACAAATTAGGCGGTTCACTTTAATCAATTGTATCAATCCTCATTGGTCACTTCTACCAACATCATTGTTAACTACCCCATCTGTTAATTATGTCATGTTGATCAAATTAAATGGTTCGATTACTTGATTAAACTCTTTTAGTCCATTGTATTGATGATCAATGATCATTGTCAATCACACTTACTATAAATTATAATATTCGTATTCATCCTTATTGATCAATATCTAGCTACATGACTCATAACTATCAATTGTATCGATGCTCAATGAACACAGTCAATCACGAATGCTATTAATTATTGCATTTGCAAATTTGGTTATATTGATCACGTCAGGTAAGTTAATCAAATTGAATACTGTAATTTTTTTAAATACTAACCTTAATCCAATCGTAGGTCCCAACAAAATCACTCAATATCCTTTAATTATTGATTTTGCATTTTTCATTAACTTTTCTTATAACAATTAACTAGTAGCGTATATTTATAAAAAAAAAGTATTAAGTAAATTGGTAAGTTATCATAAGAATCAGTGAATAATTGTTTTCAGAATCATATTTATCAATTAATTGATACTTAAAAGTAATTTAATTGAATATATTAACAATACTAATTAAAAATTAGTGGCATATATTTATAATAAAATATTAAGTAATTTTTGTAAGTTATTCAAAACAATGAATGAATAGTTATTTTCATAATACTATTTGTAAATTGCTTTTTACTTACAAAATAATTTAATAGAATATATTAATAACATTATTTTAAAATTAAGGCAATTTTTTGGCTTATATTTTTAGTTTCAAAAAAATTGTTATAAAAATATTGGATTACAAATACTAAATATTATTTAATTATATTTATATTTTCACCAAACATTTGGTTGTCTATTATACAAATGATTAGTAAAATGACAAAAAGTAGGGTAAATATGACTTAAAGTGGTGTAAATTTATAAATTTTCAAAAAAATTCCTGAAAAGTAGTACATTCTCCCGTAAAAAATGTTGAAACGTGCTACTTGGAAAACCGATTAGAGAGAGAAAAGCCAAAAAAAATTGAAGTGTAGCTTTTTGTTGTGGTAAATATACAATATTTTATGGTAAGTGTCAGCATAAGATATGGTAAAAAGAACCGGTGTTCATAACAAGTATAATAATGTTTTTTGGCTGAAAAACACGAGCGATTCTCATCCAACGGCTTAAATTAACCTAAAATCTAATCTAAAGATCCATATTTAATGGAGACATCATGCTCCAATATCACACCGGAGCATCATAGAAAAATTGTTCTACCCACCGACCCTGTTTGAAAAACAGTTCAATTACTCGTCCTTTAGTTGCAGTAAGAACCTTGTTTTTGCCAAATGGCAGCAGAAGAATGGGTTTGGAGTGCGTGCGAGGAATAATCCCACCTTCCGACCACCGGGAGAAAAGAGATTAAATTGTACACGGCCCCGCCGTGTACAATGGTTGGTGCGGCAAAGGCATAGATGGATGCCATGTCACCACTTGGATCATCAGCCCGTTCAATTTCTCTTCTTCATCACTTTCTCACACTCAATTAGTTTAATTTTTTTAGACTATTTATATATATTAAAAATATGATTAAAAATTTAATTGTTTCGATTTTCAATCTTATTAAATCGATGCAAAGATTGTAATTTTATTTTATCTCTAGAGCTCTCATAATCAAGTATTTTCTCATTATTTGGGATCCTATAAAGCATAAATTTGATTATAAGAGCCTTAGAGACAAAATTTAATTATGATCATTTAGAATAATATGATCAAAATAAAAAAATCTCTGTATTGGTTCAAACGGATTGAAAATTGGAACACTTAAGTTTTTAACCATATTTTTTTAATATATAAACGGTCTAAAAAAATTAAGTACTCTAATTTTCAATCCGTTTGAACTTGAGCGAACATCTTATTATTTTGATCATTATATTCTAAATAGTCATAATTAAATTTTATTTATAGGGCTCTCGTAATCAAGTTTCTGCTCCATAGGATACCAAATAAAGAGATATTTAATTATGAGAGCCCTAACGACAAAATTTAATTATGACAATTGAGAATAAAATGATCAAAATAATAATATTTTCGCACTGATTCAAACAGATTGAAAATTAGAGTACTTAAAATTTTTAGACCGTTTATATAGTATTAAAAAAATATGGTTAAAAACTTAAGTGTTTCAATTTTCAATCCGCTTGAACTGGTGCAAAGATCTTTTTATTCTGATCATATTATTCTAAATGATCATAATTAAATTTTGTCTCTAACGCTCTTATAATCAAATTTCTGTTTCATAGGATCCCTAATAATGAGAAAATACTTGATTATGAGAGCTCTAAAGATAAAATAAAATTACAATCTTTGCACCGATTTAATAAGATTGAAAATCGAAACAATTAAATTTTTAATCATATTTTTAATATATATAAATAGTCTAAAAGAATTAAACTAATTGAGTGTGAGAAAGTGATGAAGGAGAGAAATTGAACAAGTGATGACATGGCATCCATCTATGCCTTTGCCGCATCAACCATCGTACACGGCGGGGCCGTGTACAATTTAATCTCGGGAGGAAAACATTTCTCAGACTACGTTGTACGGTACGAACAAACATCGGACGAAAAGGAAGTTTCTTTTTTTTTTCCCCACTACCAAAAGTTAAAGCACCCGCCCACCCCCACTACCACTACCTTGGTACCAAAGAAATCTTCCAAATTCTCTTCTCACTCTACTCCCCTCCCTCCCTCCCTCCCTCCCTCCCTCTGTATACCTTCGGCTTGCTCTCTCTCTCTCTCTCTCTCTGAGCTTAGTATGTAATAAGTGTTCTTGCTTACTCAGTTACGCTACGTTCCGACGTCCGATCTTCAGCATCAACAAAAAAAAAAAAGCAACATTTTAGGTGAATATTCCACTACATTCTTTTCCCCCTCTCATTGATTCGTATTAATAACTGTATCCCGTATATGATTTTCCTAGAAAATTTGGATCAAATCTCACAAAAACTTAAAAGCTATGGTGGGATGGAGAGATCGCTCACATATACATACATAGGCGGATTTGCTCGCTAACACGTATTTTGACACCTTTTGTTTTTAGAGTCCCCGCAAATGATGGGATTCGCTCAGTATGTTTCAAACATGTTTTTAGGAGCTCTCATAAAAAATCAGTTTATCAGGTGTTCTTAGAGGTATACAATATGTATAATTATATAAACTTGAAGGACAACTATGGAATTAGAGAAAACCAAATTCAAACGAATCAGGAATCTCAAGGACGAGAAGAAAAAAATGAACCTAAGGACCACATTGAAACCTATTTATCACCTACCGCACTGCCACGTAGACAAGCGGTGGGCATAGACTTTCTGCGAGCGGTGGGCGTAGACTTTCTGTTTATTGTAACAATAAGGTCTATAATAGTAGATAAGCGTACTAATCATTACGTAACAAGTCCCTCTTGCTCTGCAATGCTTGGACTATATTAGAAACTGCTACACTCAAAATCTGAACACATTTTACAAGTTTCATCCGTCCTTATTTCAAGTAATTTTTACGTAATTTCACAATTCTCATAATTGTTTTCATTCTCATTGTTGTGCTTGGTTTCGATTGTTGCCAGAAACATACCCGAGATGTCATGGTTTCTGGCAACTTTGCGACGTATTATAGGTCTTGATGATAATCAAGAAGAAGGAACTCGGCTTAGAAATGGTAATCGCGGTAACAATCCTTATTATGACACTCCTTCTAGAGGCTACGTTCCTCCTACAACAACCACCACTTCTAGAGGCTATGTTCCTCCTACTACCACCACCACCACCACCACCAATGCCAGGACTTATGGCCGGATACAGGAGCCATCTGGTGCATATAGAACTGCCCCATCCGGTGCCTATACGACTACCCAGATTCCTACCCAAAGCTATTCCAATTCATGGAATTCAACTCCATCTGTGTCCACGCCACCTCCACCACCAGTTTCATCATTGTCTTCGTCTTCTTTTGGGACACCTCTATCATCCCCCAAACCCCATCGACCTTCCACTAAGCCATTTTTGTCTCTGGCTCCATCGAATTCAACGAATCCAAATTCAAAAACCGCTTATATTTTGGTTGAGAAAGATGCATCTCCTATTTATGCCATTCCTGAGGATTTCAAAGATTCGATCAAGAACGATGTTGTGCCTGGAATTCTAAAAAGGCCTTTGTCCCCATCAACGTACAAGGGTTACTTTGAGGCCCTGCTTTATGCCGAGGATTTCTACCTTGAGGTACTTACTAGTTACTGAAATTTTTATTGGTTTACTTTATTTGACATTGTCATTTTGATTTATAATGCAAAACACCTATAAACCTTCTCTACATGTTTATATCTCAAACTTGCAGAATGGATACGGAGATTTCTACCCTAAAACTGGAAGGGTTATAATTTGGGATGGAGGGATCAGTATAAGCTTCTAGAGAAATTTGACTTTAAAAAAAACATGTAGCTAAAACAATGAACTAGATCCCTTTTTTTTGTCATGCTGCTGATTATATACCTAAAGATGGACGCAGATCACAATGATACAAGGAGCTAAAATGAACGAGATTCCTTTTGTTTGCCATGTAATTTCACTTAAGGTGTAACATTATTCATACAAGGAGCATGGTTTATTACCCCAAAACAAATTGTCAACACAGTCATCCTCATTCGGGTGCAATGTTATTGTTAAAAGGAGTCATGTAAGCTCACTCAAGGTGCAACAGGTTTTCATACAAGGAGTAAAAGTTATTTTTGCAAAACAAAAAATGGGATTAGGACAGCACACTGACAACCTAGTGGTCCTCATTCAGGAGCCATGTAATTTCACTTAAGGTGCAACATGATTTCATACAAGGAGCAAAGATTATTCACATTTAACATCCCTGGGGTATATGCGTCTATTCAAGTTCAGGTTCCATGTATGTCCACTTAAAATTTTGCTTCCCATCTGACTGGTGATTCCCAAAAACTTGACCGTGACTCTGGAAATATTTGCCCCATTTCCCACTGATTCTCAATTCCCCCTTGATTCTTCCATGAAGAGAATGGACAAGTTTGTAGGTTGTACACATTGAGTGATTTTGACCAATGCAAAGTTCATCCGGGGGATACAACGGGGAGCATATTTACAAACAATTGTGTACATCCATTGATTGTGATCCTTCTAGACTTTTGACACCAATATTGATGTAATACGTTGCTAGTAAATTTTAGACTTTCAAATTTGTGAACAAAACTGTGAGTCGTTACGATAACGATTACATCTCCTGTGATGATGATTTGATTGGCTACCCGATCTTAGCATCCCAAGTTGTTGTGGTGTACTTAAGAAGAAATGTTTGTATTGGATTCAACAGCATGAGGTTTTCATTTTAAACTTGCTTATCTGGAGAGGGAAAAAAAATCTGATTTATGGTGTAAAGGCTAAACTTTGTGCTTCCTGCGTAGCATCTTTCTGAGTTGTTTACAATCGGATGTCTCGGGAATGTCATTAGATGCCTTTTTGTGAATGTGTGGTCCCATGGTTATTCAGTGATGGAATTAGTTGATTAAGTTCATGCATCTTACCTATCTTGTGAAATCGTTCTGTTGTAAACAGTAGGAATATTTACCTTCTTTCAAATATTAAATGACCTTACACTAGCATTTTTCTATATTTCTTCTGCTTCTTTCATTTTCCATCTTGCATAGTGTCTATTTTCCTCCAAAATCTACAGTAGAGCATAGATATCTCTAAAACCTACATTTATGATTTTGAACTATGGTTTCTTGTTAATAATGCATTACTGGATCAGAAATGGGATGGATTTGAAATGAAGAACGTGACTTTGGAGTTGGAGGAAGCATCGATTTATAAGAGGAAAGGCAAATACAACAAGAAGAATTTGGATGATGAGAAGGATGATAAAGTCTTTGTGACATTTGAGCTTGACTCCATTCCTGAGAGAAGGCCATTCCTTTTATCTAGGGACTTTGTCTCCGTATCGCCTTCAGGCACGGGAGCTGAGCCATTGCAGGTGAGCCTTATACCATTTCGCATGTAATTAGCGCCATCTTGAGCACAAAACTATTCTATATTATCAGGTTCATGCTTGCTTTGCAGAATTACGCATTGAGTGTGTCATACTACCCCATATTGGCCACTCCTTTACGACAAACACCACCCGACTAAAACTTTGTACCAATATTAGACAGTTGGAAGCAACTAATTAGACCGTGATGGAACCAACCTATTGTGTTGTGTGCCGTCGTACTAAACTATGCTAATTAGACCGGGGTGTTCGCTTGAATCTCAGTCTTTCTCTGCTCCTTTTTCACCTTATTCATTTGGCTGTACTTCAAATTTTCTCAACACTTGTTTTGGCAATAAAAGTTCGGATGGGTTATTAACTTATTAGCAACTATGCTATAACTCAAAGAATTTTTAATATTCAGCAGAACTTCTAATCAAGATTTGACATATACTGGTATTGGGCGGGTTTTCATTCGTGATGGCTGAGGTAAATAGGACTAAAAGTCCGATCAGCCTATCTGAATCCAGCGCTATCCTTTATTTATGCCATTTTGATATCCATCTAGTATTTGTTCGAATTCATTGCCTCATCTGGCTCTTCATTGTCGACATGAAACTCAAACAGGGTCTTATCTACCGCGTGGTAAAGAGTAGCCGTGTTTTGGTTGATTTTGGCAAAGATTTTCACGTTCAGCATCACTCGGCATGCAAATACAATGTCTCGTTCTCTTTTAACAGAGTCTGTCTAAAACGAGCGCACCAAGCCGTTGCAACAGCCTCGGATCCCTTATTCAGGAACTTCCTCTTCCCTGATTCGATATCTAAAAACAGCCTTCTTACTGCTCAACTTCCATCTATCGATTCAAATCTTGACTCGCATCAAATCTCTGCTGTTCGTCATATTTTGAGCAACCAAAATGCGGTTCCATATCTCGTGGAGGGACCAATCGCCGTTGATAGATCAAATTTTTTATCAAGAACTGGATTTGTTGTATGTGAAGCAGTACTCCAAGTGTACCGAACATCTCCCTCATGCCGGATTCTCATATGTGCTCCAACAAATAAGGGATGTGATGTCCTTACAAGAAGGTTGAGGGGGAAGATTCCAGAGTCTAATATCTTCCGAGCGAATGCTGCATTCCGGGAGCTTGATGGAGTTCCAGAAGACATTCTTCCTTCCTGTCTTTACAAAAAGGAAAGGGAGTGCTTTTATTGTCCTTCAATACACGAGCTCGGGAAATATAAGGTGATCTCATCCACTTTCATGAGTAGCTTTCGGCTGCACAATGAGGGCATAACGGCCGGACATTTTAGCCATATTTTCCTGGTGGATGCCTCGTCTGTCATTGAACCGGAAGCTATGGTGGCTCTGGCTAATCTGGCGAATGAGAGCACAGTCGTGACGGTAACCGGGGCACCCGGAAATCATTCGGGTTGGATTCGTTCACATATTGCCAGGCAAAACGGGTTGCTGATATCCTACTTCGAGAGACTCCGGCAAAGCAAGCTGTATGACAGCCTCGATCCAAAGGTTATCACAGTGCTCTGAGACTTTGGTAAAAAACTCCAGTGAGACTTAGTGTGGGTATTCTCATTCACGTTTTACCAGTTGCGTTGAATCCATGGATGATAGAATGTGTAAAAAAAAAACTCACTCCTCTTTTTTGGGCTTCGTTTCGAGACTGTAAATGATCCTACTGTTAACTTCCTGTTGGTTATTGCATCTTAGGTAGGAAGTGCATTTTGTGAAGAAATGAGAGCAGTTGGTATAACATATGGGATCGACCATGGTATTTTAATTTATGTATATGAGGAGAATTACGTGTCTAAAAATCCGTAAAAATATTGGCTTTAGTCTATTTTGTTTAGCGGAAATAACCTTTTTGCTTGCAAATAACCTCACTTCTTGCAGAGATGAGATTGCGTGCATTACCCTTTCCTATGCGTCGCATGTGCGGGAGCTTTGTATAGTGTGTATGTTCTATCTTCCCATGGAGTAGAATTATTCGGGTCAGAAATTCCATGGATAAGTGTAAAAAAAAATTCACCAATCTAAAAATATGAATTTGTTCTTTTCATTGGGGCAAAGAATTTCGGAAACTTATGCAGAAAAGTGCTTTGATTTTAAAAATAATGCGATTAGTGACAGTACTTTTTTGTAAATGAGCAAATAATGTGATTGGAGGAAGTAAAAAAAACAAGAAAGTGGATTAACATTCATAGCAGCCTAATAAAGAGAAAACAAAAACAAAGTCCCTTACTAATACAAGCACCCCTCGCACTACACGTGTAGTGCAATTAATCCAGCCGTCTATCTCGGCAATGGACGATTCGGATTTGTAGAAACTCGGATTAAATTCGAGCCGTCCATGCCGAGATGGACGATCGGATCGAACGCACTACAGCCCCTCCCGATTTGGAAAAGGAAGGGGGATAAGGGCCTTGGGGAGATAAACTAATTTGGGGACATGGGCCGGGTATATATGTGAGTGAAAAAATTGTTGCCAAATGTCAAATTGTTTCTGCTAACTAATAGTAACTTCTTGTCAAATGTAATTTTCAACCTAATTACACTGTTTGTCATATAACATTAGTCTCTAAAAAGAGATACTAATAAGTTCCTAACAGAAACAAAAAATTTATTAATATCCAAATCGTCCAGAACACTTTTAGACCACCGTAATTAGTGTCGTAAATAACTATTCACGGCCCACCGTGAAAAAGACTTTCTCCTCTAAAAAAACATTTCCTAGAGTGTCAAAAGAAGATTCACTAAATAATTTTCTCACGCAAGGATAATTTAAAACTTTGTTTTATAACTACTCTGGAAAAAAAAAAATTAATTGTTTTTGCCAAATGGCAGCAAAAGAGTGGGTTTGGAGTGCGAGGGAATAACCCCACCTTCCGACCTCGGGAAAACATTTCTCGCCTACGTTGTACTCCTACAAACAAACATCCGTACGAGGAAGTTTCTTTCTTTCTTTTTTTTTTTTGGCCCACTACCAAAAGTTAATGCTCTGTTTGCAACTTGTGGACGGAAAGAAAAAAATTTTAAAAAAAATTTCTTCCTTTGCTTGGTTCTTAAGAAAATTCCGAAGGCGAACTCAATTTTATTTCCTTTTCCACTTTCATCCCAAGTTCCAAACAGAGCCTAAAAAAAACTTCCAAATTCTCTTCTCACTCTACCTCTACGTACTCCCCTCCCTCTGTATTCCTTCTGCTCTCTCTCTCTATCTCTCTGATTAGTATGTACTAATTAGTGTTCTTGCTTACTCAGTTACGCCACGTGCCTTCCGATCATCTCTTCAGCATCAACAAAAAAGCAACGTTTCAGGTGAATTCCTTACACCGATCTCTTCCGCTACAATTTTTTTCCACCTCTCATTGATTCGTAATAACTGTAGCCCGTAGATGATTTTCTAGCAAAAAATTTGGATCAAATCAAAAAAACTTAAAAGCTATTGGGTGGAGAGATCGCTCATATATTTTATACTATGATCAAGTGATCACCCATATCAGTGGCGGCTCCAAAGATTTTGGTCAAGGTGCTTAGTAAAAAAAAACTTATTTTTCTAATTTTTTTTCCCGTTGTAATACTTCTGTATGGAAGATGTCGAGCGGTCGATCCGGCTATTCTTCTCGGCACGGATGGCTCGGATCGAACCTGAGCGGATACAAATCCGAACCATCCATTGCTCGATTAAGATCCGAGTCGTTGATTGCCGAGATGACCGCCTTAGTAAACTTGCAATTGTTTTTATAAATCAACTATTGCAAATGTATCGAGAACAACTAGATATAGTATTAAGCAAAATTTAAATAAATATTTACTGGTCAGACTGCACTCCAACCCATATATAAATAAATATGAAAACTTTGAAGTATTTAAACACCTAACTTCGGGAAGTACCTTATAAACATTAGAGGTATATAATACATATAATTATATAAACTTGAAGGACAACTTTGGAATTGGAAAAAACCAAATTCAAACAAATCTGGAACTTCAAGGACGCGAAAAAAAAGAAGAAGAAGAAGAAAAACCGAATGAACCTAAGGACCACATTGAAACCTATTTATAACCTACCGCACCGCACCGCACCGCCACGTAGCGAGCAGTGGATGGAGCGATGAACAAAAGCAGTGGGCGTAAGCTTTTAGAGTACACTAGGGACTATAATAGTAGATAAGCGTACTAATCATTACCTAGCAAGTCCCTCTTGCTCTTCAATGCTTGAACTATATTAGAAACTACTACTACACTAAGAATACGAACACACATTTTACAAGTTTCATCCGTTCTTATTTCAAGTAATTTTTGCGTAATTTCACAATTCTCATAATTGTTTTCATTCTCATTGTTGTGCTTGGTTTCGATTGTTGCCAGAAACATACCCAAGATGTCATGCTTTCTGGCAATTTTGCGATGTATTTTAGGTGTTGATGATAACCAAGAAGAAGAAACTCGGCTTAGAAATAGTAATCGCTATAACAGTCCTTATTATGACACTTCTTCTAGAGGCTATGTTCCTCCTACAACCACCACCACCACCACCAATGCCACGACTTATGGCCAGATACGGGAACCATCTGGTGCCTATAGAACTACCACATCCGGTGCCTATGGAACTACCCCATCCGGTGCCTATAGAACTACCTCATCCGGTGCCTATGGAACTACACCATCCAGTGCCTATAGGACTACCCCATCCGGTGCCTATACGACTACCCAGACTCCTACCCAAAGCTATTCCAACTCATTGAATTCAACTCCAACTAAGTTGCCTGAGACACCAAAAATTTCTTTTGTTAAACCAAAGGCAACAATACATTCATCAGTTGTCAATAGACCAGAGGCCTCTATAAGAACACCTGATAAGTCCCATGAAGCTGCTGCTCAGAAGCCAAAGCTATTGCCTCCCTCACCCTTCCCAACTGGTTTTTCTCAAAAAAAAGCTATAAATCCCGAGACTGATAAAACAACTACCTCATCCGGTGCCTATGGAACTACACCATCCAGTGCCTATAGGACTACCCCATCCGGTGCCTATACATCTACCCAGACTCCTACCCAAAGCTATTCCAACTCATTGAATTCAACTCCAACTAAGTTGCCTGAGACACCAAAAATTTCTTTTGTTAAACCAAAGGCAACAATACATTTATCATTTGTCAATAGACCAGAGGCCTCTATAAGAACACCTGATAAGTCCCATGAAGCTGCTGCTCAGAAGCCAAAGATATTGCCTCTCTCACCTTTCCCAACTGATTTTTCTCAAAAAAAAGCTATAAATCCCGAGACTGATAAAACATCTCAACAAAAATCACAATTTGGATTGTCTTCATTTTCCTTTCAACCATCACCATCTTTATCCAAGTCGCTTGCTTCTTCCGCAAAGACATTGCCATCTGTGTCCACGCCACCTCCACCACCAGTTTCATCATTGTCTTCGTCTTCTTTTGGGACACCTCCATCATCCCCCAAGCCCCATCGACCTTCCACTAAGCCATTTTTGTCTCTGGCTCCATCTAATCCAACAAATCCAAATTCAAAAACCGCTTATATTTGGGTTGAGAAAGATGCATCTCCTATTTATGCCATTCCTGAGGATTTCAAAGATTTGATCAAGAACGATGTTGTGCCTGGAATTCTCGAAAGGCCTTTGTCCCCATCAACGTACAAGGATTACTTTGAGGCCCTACTTTATGCCGAGGATTTCTACCTTGAGGTACTTACTAGTTAATGAAATATTTTATTGGTTTACTTTATTTTATGTCATTTTGATCTAGAATGCAAAACAGCTATAAACCTTCTCTACATGTTTATATCCCAAACTTGCAGAATGGATACGGAGATTTCTACCCTAAAACTGGAAGATTTATACTCCCTCTGTCCCATTTGTTTGTCCACTTTCACTATTTTGGACCTCTTGAAAAATTGTCTACATGTTTAAATTTATAAAGTTTTTTGTATGCAATATGGATATTATTTGATGGATCTCAATAAGTTTGATTTGAAAAAGTTTTCAAAACTATATAAAGCTAAAGATTGTAAAATATAGACATTTTTTTACATGTTAAAATTGGACAAACAATTTGGGATGGAGGGATCAGTACAAGCTGCTGGAGACATTTGATTTTAAAATCGACATGTAGCTAAAACAATGAACTAGATCCCTTTTGTTTGTCGTGCTGCTGCTTATAACTAAAGATGGAAGCAGATCACAATGATACGAGGAGCTAAAATGATCGAGATTCCTTTTGTTTGCCATTTCATTTCGCTTAGGGTGTGACATTATTCATACAAGGAGCATGGGTTATTACCCCAAAACACATTGTCAACACAATCGTTCTGATTCCGGTGACTCTTTCTCTAGGCCCGTTTGGTCCGAGCCCTTAGTCCGGTGCAATGTATTTACAAACAATTGTGGACATCCATTGATTGCGATCCTTCTAGACTTTTGACGCCAATATCGATGTAATACATTGCTGGTAAATATTAGACTTTCAAATTTGTGAACAAAACTGTGAGTCGTCACGATAACGATTACATCTCCGGTGATGATGATTTGATTGGCTACCCGATCTTAGTATCCCAAGTTGTTGTGGTGTACTTAAGAAGAAATGTTTGTCTTGGATTCAATAGTATGAGGTTTTCATTTGAAACTTGCTTATCTGGAGAGGGAAAAAATCTGATTTACGGTGTAAAGTCTAAACTTTTCGCTTCTTATGTAGCATCTTTCTGAGTTGTTTACAATCGGATATCTCGGGAATGTCTTTAGATGCCTTTTTGTGCATTTGTGGTCCCATGGTTATTCAGTGACAGAATTATTTGATTAAGTTCATGTATCTTACCTATCTTGTGAAATCGTTCTGTTGTGAACAGTAGAAATATTTACCTTCTTTTGATTATTAGATGAACTTACATTAGCATTTTTCTATACTACTTCTGTTTCTTTCATTTTCCATCTTGCATAGTGTCTATTTTCTTCCAAAAGCTACAGAAAAGGATAGATCTAAAACCTACATTTCTGATGTTGAACTATGGCTTCTTGTTAATAATGCATTACTGGATCAGAAATGGGATGGGTTTGAAATGAAGAATGTGACTTTGAAGTTGGAGGAAGCATCGATTTATAAGAGGAAAGGCAAACACAACAAGAAGAATGTGGATGATGAGAAGGATGATAAAGTCTTTGTGACATTTGAGCTTGACTCCATTCCTGAGAGAAGGCCATTCCTTTTATCCAGGGATTTTGTCTACGTATCGCCTTCAGGCACGAGAGCTGAGCCATTGCAGGTGAGCCTTATACCATTTCGCATGTAATTAGCACCATCATGAACACAAAACTGTTCTATATTATCCGGTTCATGCTTGCTTTGCAGAAGTTTGCATTGAGTGTGTCATACCACCCCATCTCGGCCACTCCTTTACAACAAATCACACCACCCGACTAACACCTTGTACCGATATTAGACAGTTGGAAGCAAATCATTAGACCATGATGGAATCAACCTATTGTGTTGTGTGCCGCTGTCCAAAACTATGCTACCTTTACTGTACTTATTTCTCCTAATTGTCTTTGACCTTTCTACTTGATGCAAAATGGATGGATTCTCGGTACCAAGGAAAGTTGGTTGCTCTCATGTAAACTGCAGTTCATTAGCCCTGGATCACGACCAAGTACTCAACTGTCAAACCTAGAACTCAGGTGAAATCAATCTATTATCCTAAAGTACCACATAATCCATCAACTTTGAGCACAGAATGATGCACATACAAATTACTGGATTCGTCTTTGATCTTCGTGAAGATATATCTGGCCAACCCACGTGTTTTGTGATCTTTTACTTTGCGTAGAACCACAAAAATGTCCACGGGCTTTTTTAACATAAAATCTGAAAAATGTTTTCCTTGAAGTGCAATTCATTTCTAATTTCTATTACCAACAAACCTAGTGTCTCCTAGGTTAAGAGTCTTAACTTAAGACTGCACAATTGAAAGTACCATTACAGGGACATTAAATTAGCTAGAGCGCATGCTTGAATCTCAGTTTTTCTCTATTCCTTTTTCACCTTATTCATTTGGCGGCAGTTCGTATTTCCTCAACATTTGTTTTGGCATTAAAAGTTCGGATGGGTTGTTAACTTATTACCATGCTATATAACTCAAAGAATTTTTAATATTCAGCAGAACTTCTAATCAACATTTGATATAATGGTATTGGGCGGGTTTTCATTCATGATGGCTGTGCTTTCCTTGATTTATGCCATTTTGATATCCATCTAGTATTTGTTCGAATTCATTGCCTCATCTGGCTCTTCATTAAACTCAAACAGGGTCTTATCTACCGCGTGGTAAGGAGTAACCGTGTTTTGGTTGATTTTGGCGAAGATTTTCATGTTCAGCATTACTCGGCATGCAAATACAATGTCAAGTTCTCTTTTAACAGAGTCTGTCTAAAACGAGCGCACCAAGCCATCGCAACAGCCTCGGATAATTTATTCAGGAACTTCCTCTTCCCTGATTCGATATCTAAAAACAGCCTTCTTACTGCTCAACTTCCATCTATCGATTCAAATCTGGACTGGCATCAAATCTCTGCTGTTCGTCATATTTTGAGCAACCAAAATGCGGTTCCATATCTCGTGGAGGGACCAATCGCCGTTGATAGATCAAATTTTTTATCTATAACCGGACTTGTTGTATGTGAAGCAGTAATCCAAGTGTACCGAACATCTCCCTTATGCCGGATTCTCATATGTGCTCCAACAAATAAGGGATGTGATGTCATTACAAGAAGGTTGAGGGGGAAGATTCCAGAATCTAATATCTTCCGAGCGAATGCTGCATTCCGGGAGCTTGATGGAGTTCCTGAAGACATTCTTCCTTCCTGTATGTATAAAAAGGAAAGGTCGTGCTTTACTTGTCCTTCAATACTCGAGCTCCGGAAATACAAGGTGATCTCATCCACTTTCATGAGTAGCTTTCGGCTGCGCAATGTGGGCATAATGGCCGGACATTTTAGTCATATTTTCCTGGTGGATGCCTCGTCTGTCATTGAACCGGAAGCTATGGTGGCTCTGGCTAATCTGGCGAATGAGAGCACAGTCGTGACGGTAACCGGGGCACCCGGAAATCATTCGGGTTGGATTCGTTCCGATATGGCGAGGGAAAACGGGTTGCTGGTATCCTACTTCGAGAGACTCCGGGATAGCAAGCTGTATGACAGCCTCGATTCAAAGGTTATCACAGTGCTAAAAAACTCCAATGAGACTTAGTGTGGGTATTCTCTTCACGTTTTGCCAGTTGTGTTGAATCCATGGATGATAGAATGTGTTTCTCTGTGAGTTTGTTTTATCATTTGGTGCACTATTTTTGTACAAAAAAATAACTCACTCTCCTCTTTTTTGGGGCTTTGTTTTGAGACTGTAAAATGATCCTCTTAACTTCCTGTTGGTTATTGCATCTTTTGCAAATCACCCCCCAATCTCCATTTTATGTAGAACAAACAAAACCCATTTCGGAGGCTTGCTCTGTTTCTTTTTTTCCTCTCTTTTGTCTTCGTTTGTGTTTTTCTTTTCTTTTTCTTTTTCTTTTTCTACTTGATTTTGATTGTCCATGGTAAAAAATCAATTACGAAAATCGATTGGTGGTTTCAGAGAGTAATCAGTGAGCAGATAACGGGGACAGAGAAACCGAAACCACATGTAATAACGAAACAAGAAGCGATTTTAATCCACACGAAGAGATTGTTTCGAAACCGGATTGCAACCGAGGCTAATTCTTGTTTTGATTTATGAACTTCTCGATGAGAGAAACTTATTCACGGTTCCATGCAATCTTCGTCCGTTTCTGCAATCAATGGTCCGGATTTAAAAAAAACTATTCGCGCGAATGGTTAAACTCTTCTGGCGAATAGTTTTTCAAAATTCAAACCAACGCGCGCAATTGAATGCCGTAAATTATTTTCACTGCAAAGTTCTTCTACTTTTTCGATTCTGCAAAAATCTCTCCTGTAAGTGATGTATAAACTGACTTTTTTTCTCCCCTCTCTCTTCTCTCTCTAAAAAAGAAAAAGAACCAGACATCGTCTAGGGTTTCGGGGGGGTGGCGCCCGCCGCTAGCCGCCTCCCCCCCCTCTTTCCCTCTTCTCCTCTCTCTCCCCTTTATCTATTTCTCTCCCCATCTTCTTTTTCTCTCTTTTTTCCCCTAACGTCCTATCGCTCGGCTCTTCCCTACTCCCGTTTGTCATCGATCCTCTTCCTCATGTGTCCTCTCCACTCCTCGCTAGTTGACCCGTTGGTCTCTACTCTTGAGTGTCACTGGTATGCCTAACGGCATGGTGCGGCTTCGGGGATGGAGGAGACTTGGATATGGGGCCTCCCGCGCGGATCATTCTTAAATGATTTTCGGTTTTTCCTAGCGGAAATGGAGGACTCTGGCAAGCTCTCGATGTGGCTATTGTTCGGAGATGCAGATCTCGGATTTCTTGGGGTTGGCTTCGAAGAGGGGTTTTGGCGGTGGCTTCTGGGTCGCTGTTGCTCTTCGTCGGCGGTTGGTTTTATGGCACGGCTTGGTTGTGCAGTTCTGGTGGTGTGGGTTTGCTCGTGGCGGTGGAGGCCCGGGTTTGGCTGGCTTGGGCTGGGCGTGCCTGCTCCACTTCTTGTTGGGCTTTACATGATGGTCTGGGTTGTTTGCAGGTTCTCAGCGACGACGGTGAATGTGCGTTGATGGCAGGTTGAGACGATCCTGCAGTGGGAGTGTGTTCCTTCGGCGATTATCTATATTCCACCCACCTCCGGTTGCCTAGGTCTGACATCGTAGTTGTAGTTGATTTTGTGCAAGTTGTGGAGCGTATACTTTATTTTCTTTGTTTGTTTTGGTCGTTATTTGTTTTCGTCTATGTGTGGCGCAGTTTGTATTTGTTTTCCTTCACTATATGAATTATGTTTTTCCCGGAAAAAAAAAAATTTGTTGTATAAACCATGGTTAAGTTTTTTTTTTTTTTTTGATCCGCAACCATGGTTAAGTAAGCGTGTGGCTATTTCCCACTACCAAAGTTTTCCCACTACCAAAGTTAAAAAGCACCCCCACCACCGGAATTCCAAATTCTCTTCTCACTCTACTCCCCTCCATCTGTATTCCTTCTGCTCTCTCTCTCTCTCTCTCTCTCTCTCTCTCTCTCTCTCTTCTATTAGTATGTAATAGTAAGTGTTCTTGCTTACTCAGTTACGCTACATTCCGTCCGATCATTTCTTCAGCATCAACAAAAAAGAGAGCACCATTTTAGGTGATTTCCTACCACCGATCTCTTCCACTACAATTTTTTTTTGCCCCCTCTCATTGATTCGTAGTAAAGACCTGGGGTTGGTGCTGCCCTTCTGCAGTCCCCCGCGAGAGCGGTCCGCTCGGGTCTCGCTCCGATGATCGGAAACGTTTCGCTTCGTAGAGCTCGTCGAGTTGAACAAGCGTTCCAAAAATCAGCGTGATCGCATATCATTAAGTATCTGATCGAAATATTTTTATCTTGAAAAGAACGGATTTGAAACTCTAAATCAATTTCACTGAAACCCATTATTGCCAAGTTATATATGTTGCGATCAGACACTTAATGAAATGAAATCTGAATGAGATGATTTTTGGAACGCTTGTTCTGCTCGACGTGCTCTACAAAGTGAAACGTATCCGATCATCGGAACACGGTCCGCTCATGGGGACAGCATGGTGCTGCCCTTTTGAGTGACAGCACCAACCCCCCCATGGCGTAATTAGATGATTTTTTAGAAAATTTGGATCAAATCAAAAAACTTAAAAGCTATTGGATGGAGAGATCTCTCATATATTTTATGATCAAGTGATCACCTATATCAATGTTTGAAAAATATATAGGTGAAATAATCACAGTGGTGGCTCCAAAGATATTGGTCAAGGTGCTCAGTAAATATTTTTAAAAAATTTTCCGTCATATTTCTGTATGACGGAAATATACAAAAATGTTACACTTGCCACGTCATTGAATTGTTTTTTTTTTTTTTTCCCTCTATGTCTCTCTTGTTTGATTGGATTATTGGATCATTTCTTTGTATTGAAATTTCGACACAATATTTATTTTTACGCACATCTTTGGTGAACTACGTGTAGAAACTTGTATTTGCAATAGTATTTATAAATCAACAATTGCAAATAGGAGTATATCGAGAAAAACTAGATATATTAAACAGAATTTGACTAAATATTTAATGGTCAGACTCCACTCCAACCCATATATAAATATAAAACTTTGAAGTGTTTAAACACCTAACTAACTTCGGGCAGTACCTTATAAACATTAGAGGTATATAATATATATAATTAGAAAAAACCAAATTCAAACAAATCAGGAACCTCAAGGACGAGGGGGAAAGAAAAAAAAACACGAATGAACCCAAGGACCACATTGAATTTTATTTATAACGATAGGGACTATAATAATAGATAAGCGTACTAATCATTACCTAGCAAGTCCCTCTTGCTCTTCAATGCTTGTACTATAATTAGAAACTACTACATTCATCAGAATATGAACACACATTTTACAAGTTTCATCCGTCCTTATTTCAAGTCATTTTTACGCAACTTCACAATTCTCATAGTTGTTTTCATTCTTATAGTTGTGCTTGGTTTCGATTGTTGCCAGAAACATACCCGAAATGAATAGGTATCTTTTCTCTGGAATTTTGCTAGTTGGTGTTGCAATTTTGGAACTTATTATAGGTTCTGGTGACGATCAAAGAGAAGAAACTCATAATAGAAATAGTAATCGCGATAACAGTTCTCCAGAAAGGGCTACAAATCAGAATGGAAATTGTAATCGCGATAACAGTTCTCCAAAAAGGGCTACAAATCAGAATAGAAATAGTAATCGCGATAACAGTTCTCCAGAAGGGGCTACAAATCCTGCCACTGATAAAACATCCGCACAAAAATCGCCATATGGATTGTCTTCAGAATCCTCTCCCAAGTCACATGCTACTTCGTCAAAGACATTGCCACCTGAGTCCAAGCCGCCACCACCACCAGTTTCATCATTGTCTAACAGTTCTCCAAAGAAGGCTACATATCATGAGACTGATAAAACATCTGCACAAAAATCGCCATATGGATTGTCTTCAGAATCCTCTCCCAAGTCACAGGCTTCTTCCTCAAAGACATTACCATCTGAGTCCAAGCCGCCGCCACCACCAGTTTCATCATTGTCTAACAGTTCTCCAAAGAAGGCTACATATCATGAGACTGATAAAACATCTGCACAAAAATCGCCATATGGATTGTCTTCAGAATCCTCTCCCAAGTCACAGGCTTCTTCCTCAAAGACATTACCATCTGAGTCCAAGCCGCCACCACCACCAGTTTCATCATTGTCTAACAGTTCTCCAAAGAAGGCTACATATCATGAGACTGATAAAACATCTGCACAAAAATCGCCATATGGATTGTCTTCAGAATCCTCTCCCAAGTCACAGGCTTCTTCCTCAAAGACATTACCATCTGAGTCCAAGCCGCCGCCACCACCAGTTTCATCATTGTCTAACAGTTCTCCAAAGAAGGCTACATATCATGAGACTGATAAAACATCTGCACAAAAATCGCCATATGGATTGTCTTCAGAATCCTCTCCCAAGTCACAGGCTTCTTCCTCAAAGACATTACCATCTGAGTCCAAGCCGCCACCACCACCAGTTTCATCATTGTCTAACAGTTCTCCAAAGAAGGCTACATATCATGAGACTGATAAAACATCTGCACAAAAATCGCCATATGGATTGTCTTCAGAATCCTCTCCCAAGTCACATGCTTCTTCCTTAAAGACATTGCCATCTGAGTCCAGGCCACCTCCACCTCCAGTTTCATCATTGTCTTCATCTTCTTTTGGGATACCTCTGTCATCCGGCAAACCCGGGCGACTTTCCACTCAGCCAATTTTGTCTGTGGCTCCATCTAGTCCAACAAATCCAAATTCAAAAACCACTTATATTTGTGTTGGTGCATCTCCTACTTACGCCATTCCCGAGGATTTGAAAGATTCGATCAAGAACGATGTTGTGCCCGGAATTCTCAAAAGGCCTTTGTCCTCATCAACGTACAAGGATTACTTTGAAGCCCTGCTTTATGCCGAGGATTTCTACCTTGAGGTACTTACTACTTAATGATATATTTTATTGGTTTACTTTATTTTGTCATTGTTTTGATTTAGAATGCAAAACAGCTATAAACCTTCTCTACATGTTTATGTTTCAAACTTGAAGAATGGATATGGACATTTCTACCCTAAAACTGGAAGAGTTATACCCCCTCCGTCCCAATTTCTTTGTCCACTCTTGAAAATTTGTCTCTGTGTTTAAATTCATAAAGTTTTTTATATGCAATATGCATCTTGTTTGATAGATCTCAATAAGTTTAATTTGACAAAGTTTTCAAATCTATATAAAACATTATAGATTGTAAAATGTATACATTTTTTTACGGGGCATACATGTTAAAATTGGACAAACAATTTGGGATGGAGGGATAAGTATAAGCTTCTGGAGACATTTGATTCCAAAACGACATGTAGCCAAAACAATGAATTAGATCCCTTTTGTTTGTCGTGCTGCTGATTATATACCCAAAGATGGAAGCAGATCACAATGATACAAGGAGCTAAAATGAACGAGATTCCTTTTGTTTGCCATGTAATTTCACTTAAGGTGCGACATTATTCATACAAGGAGCATGGGTTATTACCCCCAAACACATTGTCAACACAGTCGTCCTCATTCGGGTGCAATGTTATTGTTAAAAGGAGTCATGTAAGCTCACTCAAGATGCAACAGTTGTCCTCATTTGGGTGCAATGTTTTGTAAAAGTTATTTTTGGAAAACAAAAAATGGGATTAAAACAGCACACTGACAACCTAGTGTCATGTTATTGTCTAAAGGTGCCATGTAATTTCACTTAAGGTGCAACATGATTTCATACAAGGAGCAAAGATCATTCACGTTTAACATCCCTGGGGTATATGCATCAATTCAAGTTTAGGTTCCATGTATGTGCTATTCCCCATGCGACTGGTGATTCCCCAAAACTTGACCATGACTCTGGAAATATTTGCCCCATTTCCCACTAATTCCCAATTCCCCCTTGATTCTACCATGAAGAGAATGGACAAGTTTGTAGGATGTACACATTGAGTGATTTCGACCAATGCAAAGTTCATCCGGGGATACAACGAGGAGCATATTTACAAACAATTGTGGATATCCATTGATTCCCAAGTTGTTGTGGGATTAGTGTACTTAAGAAGAAATGTTTGTATTGGATTTAATAGTATGAGGTTTTCATTTGAAACTTGCTTATCTGGAGAGGGGAAAAAAACTGGATTTACGGTCTAAAGTCTAAACTTTTCGCTTCCTGTGTAGCATCTTTCTAAGTTGTTTACAATTCCAGGCAGATGCCTCCTTTAAATTGGCAGTATAATCACATTTTGGAGACGATCACCAAAACATACAAGAACCCACTAGATTTTTCTAGTACAAATACAGCGACTTGAATGTTTTCTTATGTTTCGGTCTGAAAAAACATGCAAACAAAACAGGATGGTGCTATCGGGCTTCCACTTTTTTGCATAATGGCTTCACTTTAGAGGGTGAATATCTTCTTTCAAGTGCTTGGATATCTCAAGAATGTCATTAGATGCCTTTTTGTGCATTTGTGGTCCCATGGTTATTCGGTGACGGAATTAGTTGATTAAGTTTGTGTATCTTACCTATCTTGTGAAATCGTTCTGTTGTAAACAATAGAAAGATTTACCTTCTTTCGAATATTAGATGACCTTAACATTAGCATTTTCCTATATTACTTCTGTTTCTTTCATTTTCCATCTTGCATAGTGTCTATTTTCCTCCAAAAGCTACAGTAAAGTATAGATATCTCTAAAAGCTACGTTTATGATTTTGAACTATGGTTTCTTGTTAATAATGCATTACTGGATCAGAAATGGGATGGGTTTGAAATGAAGAAAGTGACTTTGGAGTTGGAGGAAGCATCTTTTTATAAGAGGAAAGGCAAATACAACAAGAAGAATGTGGATGATGAGAAGGATGATAAAGTCTTTGTCGCATTTGAGCTTGACTCCATTCCTGAGAGAAGGCCATTCCTTTTATCTAGGGACTTTGTCTCCGTATCGCCTTCAGGCACAAGAGCTGAGCCATTCCAGGTGAGCCTTATACCATTTCGCATGTAGTTAGCGCCATCAGAACACAAAACTGTTTTATATTATCCGGTTCATGCTTGCTTTGCAGAAGTACGCATTGAGTGTGTCACACTACCCCATATGGGCCACTCCTTTACGACAAACACCACCCGACTAACACCTTGTACCAATATTAGACCCTTGGAAGCAACTAATTAGTCCGTGATGGAACCAACCTATTGTGTTGTGTGCTGTCGTACAAAACTATGCTACCTTTACTGTACTTATTTCTCCTAACCGTCTTTGACGGTCCTTTCTACTTGATGCAAAATGGATGGATTCTCGGTAGCAAGGAAAGTTGGTTGCTCTCATGTAAACTGCAGTTCATTAGCCCTGGATCAAGACCAAGTACTCATCTGTCAACCCTAGAACTCAGGTGAAATCAATCTATTATCCTAAAGTACCACGTAATCCATCAACTTTGAGCACAGAATGATGCATATACAAATTACTGGATTCATCTTGGATCTTCATGAAGATATTTCTGTTCTGGCTGACCCACAAGTTTTTGATTTTTTACTTTGCGTAGAACTACAAAATGTCCGTGGGGATTTTTAACATAAAATTGAAAAATGTTTTCCTTGACGTGCGGGTCATTTCCAATTTCTATGACAACAAAACTAGTGTCTCCTAGGTTAAGACTGCACAATTGAATCTCAGTTTTTCTCTTTTCCTTTCTCACCTCATTCATTTGGTGGTACTTCAAATTTCCTCAACATATGTTTTGGCATTAAAAGTTCGGATGGGTTATTAACTCATTACCAACTATGCTATAACTCAAATCAACAGAACTCCTAATCAACATGTGACATATAATGGTAGTGGGCTGGTTTTCATTCATGATGGCAGTGCTTTCCTTGATTTATACCATTTTGATATCCATCTAGTATTTGTTCGAATTCATTGCCTCATCTGGCTCTTCATTAAACTCAAACAGGGTCTTATCTACCGCGTGGTAAAGAGTAACCGTGTTTTGGTTGAATTTGGCGAGGATTTTCATGTTCAGCATTACCCAGCATGCAAATACAATGTCAAGTTCTCTTTTAACAGAGTCTGTCTAAAACGAGCACACCAAGCTGTCGCAACAGCCTCAGATCTTTTATTCAGGAACTTCCTCTTCCCTGATTCGATATTTAAAAACAGCCTTCTTACTGCTCAACTTCCATCCATCGATCTTGACTGGCATCAAATCTCTGCTGTTCGTCATATTTTAAGCAACCAAAATACGGTTCCATATCTTGTGGAGGGACCAATCGCCGTTGATAAGTTTTCTTTATCAAGAACCGGATTGGTTGTATGTGAAGCAGTACTCCAGGTGTACCGAACATCTCCCTCATGCCGGATTCTCATATGTGCTCCAACAAATAAGGGATGTGATGTCATTACAAGAAGCTTGATCAGGGGGAAGATTCCAGAGTCTAATATCTTCCGAGCGAATGCTGCATTCCGGGAGCTTGATGGAGTTCCAGAAGACATTCTTCCTTCCTGTCTTTATAAAAAGGAAAGGGAGTGCTTTTCTTGTCCTTCAATACACGAGCTCCGGAAATTTAAGGTGATCTCATCCACTTTCATGAGCAGCCATCGGCTGCACGATGAGGGCATAATGGCCGGACATTTTAGCCATATTTTCCTGGTGGATGCCTCGTCTGTCATTGAACCGGAAGCTATGGTGGCTCTGGCTAATCTGGCGAATGAGAGCACAGTTGTGACGGTAACTGGGGCACCCAGAAATCATTCGGGTTGGATTCATTCCGATATGGCCAGGCAAAACGGGTTGCTGGTATCATACTTCGAGAGACTGCGGAAAAGCAAGCTGTATGACAGCCTCGATTCAAAGGTCATCACAGTGCTCTGAGACTTTGGGAAAAAACTCCAATGAGACTCGGTGTGGGTATTCTCTTCACGTTTTACCATTTGTGTTGAATCCATTGATGATAGAATGTGAAAAAAAAACTCACTCTCCTCTTTTTTGGGCTTTGTTTTGAGACTGTAAATGATCCAACTGTTAACTTCCTGTTGGTTATTGCATTTTGGGAAGTACATTTTGTGAAGAAATGAGAGCAGTTGGTATAACATATGGGATCAAACATGGGTCCTATAGCCTACTACTCCCTCCATCCATAAACGATTGTTTAGTCCGTAAAACAAGAACTTAAAATCAATTTGTCTTTGTCAAAGAAAACTCGCTATTCTTTTCCCACAAATTGAGAAGAACTCATTATTGTCAAATAACTTGAGGGAAGAAATTTGAACCTTTTTTTTTTTTTAATTTTTGACAAAAATACATTTACTTTTAAGTTCTTGTTAACAGGTGCGGAGTTGTCACCTGCAATCCACTCAAGTGTCCTTGTCAGTTTCAGAAACCCACCCTGGTTTTCATCTTCCAAGGCCTATCAAACTTCATAATTATCCACTAAATTGACAATTTTAATATTGTAAAAGGTTACAGGCATCTTCTCCACAAAAATTAAAACCATAACCACTGAAAACATGACTGATTATCATACCGTCATTTGTTTCTCTCTATTCTCGCTTTGCTGTCTGGGCAATATTTTTAAGACGGAGGTAGTACTTAAATGGCGGTTCCATATGAGGTTACTTTTGGTCATGGGTGATAGTGTATTCCTACTGTTGCTGTAACACCGGAGAGAGAGAGAGAGATATTTTCGATCCTGATTTTGCACAGACAAAAATTTAATAAATTGATCAAGCCAGCCATTACCGACATCCAAACGAGCTAAGATTTTGCAACAACTCTCAAAAATAATATTTTAAACAACTTGAACGACTTCAATCATTAGTTTGAGATCCGAAATGGATCCAATCAATCTAGCGTACACCATTTGGTGTACTCGTAGTTTGGTTCGTCTGTGTACGATTGGTTGACGGCTCCTGACTATGTTTGGGTTATTTTCCATCAACCGCAAATGTTGCAGCTATAAAAACTCATGAAGTTAGGTGAGATAAAAGAACCTGGATAGATTGAAGCGATCGGGATAAATAAGCAATATTTTACCTGTCACTCTTGTCGCCATAACACTATCTCACTGGGGAAGGCCAAAGGCCTATCAATGAACCGGATTGGATCCGAATCCGATAGAATCCAAATTAACTCAAATCCAAACCAATCCAACCGTGGAATTCGCAAAAATCGGATATCTGATCCAAATATCTGAATCCAATCCGAGCATGGTTTTAAATGGTTATAGGCTTACAGCCCTGAATCCTGATGGGTTCGCGAAATTGACAAACACCTCAGTATAGCTGACACCTTAATAATCTCAAAGCATAACTGACTATATTTGTAGGCGTATCATTGTAGAGATAGGAAGTGGGTCTCAGAGTAACAAAATTCTGGAAATCGTAAAGAAAGAGACAGAATAAATGTTCTTGACATATTTATTAGAATTTGAACTAATATAGAGTTCGACAAGCCAAAAGAGAAAAGAAAACAACATATACAAATACGCAGAGAAGCTTCTCACCATCCAAAAAATGGGACAGAAAAAAGAAATATGACATACAAGATAATTTACCTCTTAATGCAATTTTAAAAGGTTTCCCGGGTTGTATTTAAGATGTAAGCCTCCAGCACCGTGTGAATTCGTGAATTGTATCTCCCTTCAAAAAACCAAGTATCATACTATGTCCCTTCCTTCCTTCCCCTTGGTCCGAACAGAATTCTTATCTTTCTGATGTTTCTTTCTTCTTGGAGCACCTACAGCAGCGGGGTCCATCAACGGGCCAGACCACGTTTGGATGGACGTTTTTGTGTAGGAGAAGTTCATGGAACTGAATGGGACATCAGGATGGTCAAAGGCTGGATCTATGTGATGTGAAGAACCTAAGGGGTAACCAAGTGATCCGTCCTGGTGGGGGGGAGGAAACTTCTCACTCTTGCTCTTGGCGTTTGCGTGCGTTATTAGACGCCGCCTCTGTTGTACAAATCAACATGGCATCAGCAGTTGTGATTGAGAAAAGCATGAGTTAAGAAAACAAAAAGAAACATTGTATACATAATTTAAGAAGGGAAAATAAACTTTTGGTCATGATATCCCCAGAGTGTGACCAAAATTATACAATGTTTAAATCTATCAAGTATTCACCAATTAAAAGGTTTATCCCAACCACACGTCTAAAGCCACGTCTCAACAGTTAGTGCAATCCTACAATGCTTATGGATCAATTCATGCATCTTAAGCTTCTAAGGTTTTTCCTGTCTTTTACGTTTTCTTTTGGTTCTTTTGTTATGGGGGACGTGGGAGGTGCAAAATCAGTAGTGTTTAACACAAAGAAGTGGCTTCGATGGTGATTTATATGATGTCATCATGTTATTCGTATCCCTTGTTTCACACATTAACGAAGAAAGCAAGACTGTAAAAGTTCCACACAGACTGCTTATAAGGAAACAAGTAAACAACTATTATGAAAACATGATCCATCTGATAAAATTTCTGGGTCCTAAAGCAAAAAAAGAAAGAAAGTGTGAAATTTCGTAGCTAAATCATGCAAGAACGTCCCAGAATAAAGCAGATTATCTGACGTACATCAAGATTGGTTTGCAGCTCAGCATTGGCTTCCGGAGCAGGGAAAGCCCTTGCAGTTCGATCTCGTGTCCTAGTTTTCTTCACCCCATCAGCATGGGCTTTACCAGCAGCTCTCAGTCTACCATCAAGAAGCTCATTTTAGCTCAGTTAGAAAAATAATGAATAAGAAATGAAAGATTAATTGTTCAACCTCGTCTTAGCTAAGAAAATAAAAGACATTGTCATTAAATTCGGCCATATCAAGATTCACAGTTAAATTTAAGTGGCCTACAAACCTTCTAGATTCTTCATCCCGCAGTTTAGCATCCATCTCCTTGCTGGGAGGATATTTTGGAAGGCTTGACGGATCACAAGCATACGGTTTGGTTGTGAAGAACTGTCAAAAAGACAGAACCATTTACAGTAAGAAAAATGAAAAACGTATTGGGTGAGGATTAACACAGAAAATGAAATGCATCATTCAAAGCAAACAACAACAACAACAATAACAGAATCCATGTAGTCTCCAATCATTGGCGGAATGGGCAAACAGATTCCTAATAAAGAACTTAACAAACTACTTCCTCGTTAAAATGCACGATGTACTTGCAAGTACCTCCATTGCTAAATGACAGAGGTTAATCCAACCTTATCCATACTAACAGGTCAGGAAGATGATAAAATGGACAAAGTGAATCCATGAACTGTTCAGAAGGAATTAAATTGTACGAAGACCAAAAATTGGGCATAATTATTATTTTATGATGAAACCAATAAGCCCAATAATGTGTTTAAAGCCCTTTCACAGCAGAAAGTCAAAACCATGTCAAATCCGCAGCCCAGCTTAATCTTAAAATGACCGCAGCCCAGCTTAATCTTAAAATGACGAGAAGTGTTTGTCTTCCACTAGAAAAAATCCAAACGTTTTCCTACAAAAGCTTCTCATAGTAGGAAGCATTCCTACTATGAGAAGTTATTGGTGTCGAGAAGTTATCAGCTGAGGTACATAGCACGTAAATGTACTATAACTTCAAGCATAAACACACTCTTATTGCAACTCTAAAGTCCATTCTTATCGATTAAGAGGCTCCCTACTGATAAAAGTACCAATTAGGAGTCCCGCAACCCCTGGTTAAGGGTACAGATCTTTTTGAACCCATGCTTGCTTCATTATGCAAGTGAAGCGGTAGCTTTTTAAACTTTCTGCGATCACTCTACAGGAAGCATACTACTTGTGCATACGCAAGCTAATAGCTAGCAGAGATACAACAAAAGCCAAGTAAAAGGTATTAGTTTCTACCTGAAAGAAATAATGCAAGTATTATCAAATTGATTAAAGAAGGATTCTGCATTAAATGCATAGTTCTGACAAATAATGAAGCAATTAACTGACCCATGCTTATTCATGGAATTTCCTTGCAGTGCCTAAAAGCATCAACTCTAAAGGAAAAACCTAAAACTGAACATATTCTTGATTTGACCATTAAGTGCACTCAATAACAAATAATATTTACCACTTAATCTGAAAATGGAATAAAATAGGTCTACACGAGATAGAGCAAGTACGCCAAGAGAGGAAGATTCTCTGTTCTTAGAATTATAAACTCACTTCACTCCTCAATGCAGCTGTAGCGGTTTGACGTTCAGCAGGGTCTATTGCGAGAAGAGTCTCAATCAATGGCAGTGATGAAGGTGGAAAATCTTTAAAAGTCTCTGCTATGCATCTTTTGTATGATTGTTGGGGCTTAAATATGGTTGCATGAGGCAGCTTTGACTTTTTCCAGTATTCTTCAGAAGGAGAGCCACATAGCTTGAATATTTTATGTAGTTGCTCCACCTAAGTGAAATAGACAACGTGAATTGGTTGCCAGGAGAACAATAGCAGGACCCATAAAACCAACAATCCTCTTTTTTCAAAAATTACCAACTAAACAAAGCATATAATAATATCTTACAACCACGGAGTGGTTCTTGTTCAACTAACATGGGATTGGCTTGAGCATACCCACATCCAGAAAAGAAAAAAAGAAAAAAACGCAGCAAATATTTTAATTTGAGAGAAGCAACAAGATAAAAACTGACGAGGTTCACAATGTGAAACTAAACGTAACAAGAAGCACGAGCATCGAGACGATTTCAACATAGTAAAGAAAAGGAAAAACAATTCCTAATCAGGAAAGGGTAAGTTGCAGATCAATAATGCTTACGAGCATGTTTTCGGTAGTCCTATTGTTTCTCTGTTCTATCAAATATGATAAATTGATGCAGGGCAAGGGTAAGTTGTAGATCCATAGCAGCACAATAACGACGACATAACATCATAAACGCGTTTCACCATGAGCTTGTTTGCAATAAAACTAATGGAGCTTAGGCATATCCAAGATGAACACCATTAGCCTCACCGGACTACTCAAAATGACTTCCATTCTGTCAACTAGTTCATACATTTATATCCGGAATTAGAATAAGTAATGAATCAGAACAAAACTAAGAAGGCATGAATCAATTCAGTACACTATCAAGCAGCTCAATCTTTGAAAATATAAATGGTGAACTTGTATTACTTGCAGAGTAAAGCTCAAAATTTTGAGTTACCTCAGTTCGACCAGGCATAATGGGCTTTCCGGCCAGAAGCTCGGCAAGAATGCAACCAGCACTCCAGAGGTCCACACCTACACCATAGTCGGTGGCCCCGAGAAGAAGTTCCGGTGGCCTATACCATAGAGTAACTACCCGACTAGTCATTGGCTGTTTATGATTAGGGTCGAAGAATGAGGCCAATCCAAAATCAGCAATCTTAAGTACCCCTCCATTATCAATAAGAAGATTTGAACCCTTAATATCACGATGCAACACATGTCGTTTGTGACAATGTTCAAGCCCTGATAATAGCTGATCCATGTAACACTTGACCTATCACATTTGCATACACACCATAAGAATACAACCGTTTTCAAAACCAGTAGTCCAAATTCAACCTTCAATAACTAGCAAGAAAACAGATAGAAGCTAACCTGAGCTTCTGTGAACTTGATTCCTGGGCTCGCAGCTAGTCCAGCCAAATCATGCTCCATATATTCAAACACAAGATATAAACTACAAGACATCCTTGATGTCACTAAACCTTGCAACTTCACAACATTGGGGTGATCCAACCGACGCAGAATCAAAATCTCTCTAGCCATGAATTTTACGCTCTCAGGCTCCAAATTATCGAATCGAACCTTTTTCAGCGCAACGATTTTTCCCGTCATAGTATCCCTAGCTTTGTACACATTGCTATACGTACCTTGACCAATCTAATCACAAAATATCGATTATATGTAAGCAAGAGTAACATAATTAACTTTACAAGCATATAGTAATTGAAAAAACTAATTTACCAAAAACTTGCCTTGTCTATTTTCTCGAAAGTGTCAGCTCGACGAGGGGTCCACCCATTAATAGCCTCACCCGCAACAGCAGAGAGCCACGACGGCCACCCGGCCGCCACTTGCTCGCCGTGCACGTGCTTTGGGGGGTTACCCAACCTTGGATTAGGCCTTGGCCTCCTTCTCTCCCCCCTTGGCCTTGCACTCCCATCCTTCTCATCCCCACAATTCTGAACCTCACTTCCTCCTTCCTCAGCTTTTGCAACCCTAACTTTCTCTCTCCTCCCTGATGGCACTGCCAAATCCCTCTTCTCTCTCTCCACCACCACAACCTCTGAGCTAGGCGGACCGGGCGACGAAATCTCTCTCCCAAACACACAACCCATCTCTCACCCACCCCCAAACTCTAACCCTAACCCTCATTTCTCATCACATTCCGCGATCCCCGCCGTCATTCACGCAAACCCAGATCACATCAAAAATCCTAACAGCATAAATCTTCACTGAAACGCTTCTCTCACCCACTCCCAAACCCTAAACCTCATTTCTCATCTCATTCCTCAATACACTCCGTCATTCACGAAAACCGAGATCAAGATAACAGCACAAATCTTCAACAAGACGCTCAATCTAAACGATGGTGTTTGTTTGAGACAACGAATATACACTAATTCAAGAACCCACCTGGCTTTTTGCCTAGGAAAGTACAAGCAGCAATGATTCCTGGGCTAGCCCCACAAATTTATTTGGCAGTCAAAAAAATGAGCTGAAAAGTTGGTACACAGTGAAATAAATCAAAGCATTATTGTGCTTTATCAGATATTAAAGTGGGAAAGTTGAATTCCACTAGAGGAAAAATGATTAATCCTCAATTACTGCTAGTGGGTCGAAGATTTGCATGGAGTGTGGAGAGAGAGAGAGAGAGAGAGAGAGTTGTGATTGGTTTTCCACACTGCTTTTCCTTTCTGTATCTATCTGTAACAGGATATGAATGTAAACAAACGTACACGGTTTTTTGACTCTAGAGTGGAAAGTTGAGAGAGAGAGAACGGCCGCAAGTCAAAAACAGTCCATCGCTCGCTTTCTTTCTTCCACCCACGGCTTCTCTCTCTCTCTCCACTCTCTCTCAACATACTGTAATTGATACTACTAATTTGGAGCAATTCATTTCTACAAAATGATTTTGCTTTTATAAAACCCATAAAATGATTATTTATATGTGGTACACTATCCAACTAGCAAACACGTAGATCATAATATCCGGAGGGAATTTACTAAAAAATTCTTTGAGCACCGTCCCGCGGTACTTGATGGTCCTTTCTCACGACATATTTCTATACGTTACGTGGCGGTGCTTCAAGAGTATTGAATAATTAAACCAATACAAAGAGGTGACAAAATGTTGAATAATACTGGAGGCTTCAGATTCGCTTCGGTCTCCTCTCAGGACTGAAAGGTTCATCCGGGACTTTGTGATTTTTTTAATGTTAATTTTGATAATCGGAGTCAGATCATTTTTTATAACTCATAGAAAATATCAAACACGCTAAAAATTGTTGAGCGGGTGTCGATCATTACGTACCTAATTGTGATATATTTATTTTAAGATCAAAGAGTTTCGATTCTATATTATTCTTTGTTTTGTAAGATAAACGTGTTTTTAAATTATTAATTGATGTCCGATCAACGTAATTTTAGATGATTTTGGGAACCTGAAGACAATAATCTTGGCGAATTATTGAGTAGGCTATATGCTTTGTCTTCTATGAAATAGTAGTCGTAACAATAAGTAGGATAAAAATAATTGAATATGTTTTTTCATAAAATCATTGGAATATTAAATAAGTATATCACTTCAATACACCTACGTGTTTTGTTTTCTACTAAGCTAACGTAAATACAAAATCTTTAATTAAATTTAATTAAAACATCTTCCAAAGAACTGTAATTACCAACCACTCCAATTTTGAGATTCGGGCTTACCACTTTCTTAATTTAAAATATTTTTGTTGAGATTTGCTATTAATCATCTCGAGATAGATAATTTTGTTTATTAAAAATATATCATGTTTTCTAGACTTCTTGGGTGTATAATCCAAGGGGACAAACCACAATTAAATAAAGAAGTATTTTATTACTTCTTTTGTGACAGATTCTCCTACTATTGACCACACAAGAATTTTTTACATTCATCCATTGCTACGAATCTTTGTAAAATTTATGCTTCGCATTTGAAATTAAAATTGTAGAGAATTATTCTGTCAATTTTAAGAAGTGGAGCTCTGCAGGAGATTTGACTCCGCCGTTGGACATGCTATAAGGCGTCAATTTTTTAGCTGGCTTTTGACGTTGCCATCTCATATTGAATTTGACATATGAAAAGGTAGCATGCAAAACCTTTTTCTTTGATTACTTTAGGCATTGAAACTAATACTCTTGTCCAAAGTTGAAAAAAGTATAAGAGAGAAAAGATTTGAGTACATATATATATATATTTCTACATAAATCCTACAATCTTTTACAGAGGTGTCAAAATTTAACACGTCGAATTGCTACATTAGACTTCAAATGAATTGAACATCCCTAGACTATCCGCCACTACGAGTTGCATCACTTTCCTCTATTTTCCTCATATTGATTGTTAGAAACTTAGAATAAGAAGCAATAATTATTCAATGTTTTGCAAATATGATTGCACAAGAACGATATATATCCCTCAAAAAAAATGAATATT
Organism: Rhododendron vialii; assembly: GCF_030253575.1. Classification (NCBI taxonomy): domain Eukaryota; kingdom Viridiplantae; phylum Streptophyta; class Magnoliopsida; order Ericales; family Ericaceae; genus Rhododendron; species Rhododendron vialii. The sequence goes on from NC_080560.1 coordinate 40,868,832, forward strand.
ATGAGAGAGTCTAATTCATATAATGCCAAAGTTTGATTCCAAAGCAATGACTTGACGGATCGTAGAGGTGGTTTAATTTTTTTTTTTGTGTGATGATTCAGAAATATTGACATCTATTTTTGCTTTTAAGGAAAAAAAAACCCTAAATCTCCAAAGGCAGGCCACAAATTAACACCCCCCCCCCCCCCCACACGCACGCACACACACACACATAATAAATTTCTTTTGCTGAGAAAAAAATCATTGTCTATATATTTATAAGTACAAAACAAAAGATTAAACGGACCGATGACACAACAACATAAGTCACCTGAGACTCAAAAATAAGGAAGACAAGACACTAACCAAAATAACAAAAACCGAACGAAAAGAAAAACATCTCCAACCCTCAAAACCCAACAACAAAAGAACAAATATGCCGACGCAGACGGGTTGTTAAGGTAGGTGAGCTTATATGTTGACCCCCGGGTCCCCCGCCCATTGCCAATCTCTTTCATTGATGCAAGATGGTTGAAAGTGGATTAGATGGAGCACCCAAATTAATCATATATTAGAGATCAATTAGGAGAGGCAGATGACTTATATGAGACCACTAGTAGGCTTGTAATTTGGAGTGGTTAGAGAGAAGATACCAAAGCCAAAACCATTAAGCTAAGATTAGATGGAGTAAACTATGTTGAGAAATGAATTAGGAGTACAATTTGTTTCCCTAATCCTAGGTGGACGAAATCCCTAATGCCTTCTTCTTCTTTTTTTAAATAATGGGTGTCAGTTGGGTCAGCTTACCCGCGTCTCGATTAATCTCGGACTATGAAAGTAATGATCATCTAGACCTCCATAGAAATCAGTACAGAGGGGGTACTATTGGTCATGATCTCAAAAATAATTTTCACAATCAAGTCTGGTGTTATTTTCCATCTTGCTCCCTATGTTTTACAGGTTTGTCATTTAACATGATAATTGAGCAAACAGAAGCCTATAAATATGCAGCATAAAAATGCGAGAAGACAAAAACACTCGCCCTATAAAATAAAATAAAATAAAAAGATAGAGGAGAAGTGATTTTTGGTGACACCGAATCTCACGCATTCCACTGGCCCATAAGTTGATCTTTTTTGGCAATACAACGGTGGCTTGCGTGTTACATCACAATTTTAGAATAAAGTAGATCGATAATGCTGTCATATTCGCCCTATTTTTGAGTTATTGAATTTATGTATGCGTATTTGGGCGAGTTGGTTGAACCATATAAAAAGCAATATATAGCTGATTCGATTCAAGTAACAAAAAAAAAAAAAAATTGCAGTGGGGGCCTGTGTCCCGGTGGGACTACATTAGCTCCGCCACTGGAATCAACCATTGCCTTAAGTGACACTAAAGGGCCCGTTCATTTTGGAATTTTGGATTTATAGGTAATGAGTGTAAAGAGAAATAAAGTAATGATTGAAAATAAAGATAATAATTGGAGAGAGATATAGAAAAAAATAAGAATAATGATTGAAAAGAAATAGAATAATGATTAGAATTCAAAATCCAAATCCCAAAACGAACGGGATCTAAGAGCTTATTGATAGTGACGGGTGAGTCGAAACTGTGAGTTTAAAGGTAAACCTCTTACCCGTTGTCATGCACGCAAGTGACAATTGAGAGGGTGGGACCAGAAGAGAGCTCCAGTTGTAGAAATCACAAACTGATACAATATTGACGACCTACAAGTTTGAGTTTATTTTTTCGGTCGACAAAATTTCCACCTTTAATATTCGAAAGTTCCAATCTTGAACGATTTTTATGCTCTCATCTGATAGAGCGAATCAGTCACACTCCTCTCGCATGCACCTCAAAGCTTATATATACACGTGAGAGAAGTGCGATTGAGTAGTTACGATTGTGTCTATAATCTTACCATTATTTGTAATCAAAAAGAAGTTGGACTCGAATTACTAACGGGTGGCTTTTTTCCAGTTACCATTCTTGCTAAAAAGTTATCGTGAAGGCTCGATAAGGCCATTACAGAGCCTACTTTGACGATCCAAACAGATCATGTTTGTAGGCTTGCCAAGCATATCAATGCGAAAGACTACAGATGGTAAGACTATTGTAGCTATGCAATCATCTTTCTTCAAAAAAGTCAAAACCGTTTTATTCTCAAAATTGGTTGGTTCCATTTTTTTCAAGGCAATTGTGGGATTAGTTTGCCCATCCAATCAACCTTTCTTTTGCACGAATGGGTCTGCTCAAAAGGCTGTGTGGCCTAGGGATTACAAATATAAATGAACTGTTCAAAAAGGCCCTAGCATAAGAATAAATTTGATTTTAAGAATGGGGTTCAGATTCTTTTCGATAACTGTCCCAACAATCTCAAATGCACTACGATACAGGAGACTCTCTCCGGTCGAATTTTCCGCAGAATCCATACATGAAAAACAACTTCTGCAACTTTTAACAGTTACTGCATAGTATTTTCTTATCATATCAAAATCAAACGATGTTGGATCCACCAAAAATGCCTTCCAATGGGATGCCAAAGTGGAGGCGATCCAAATCCTATGTCTTCCCTTTCCAATAGATTACCTTCACTACTAAGCAAATGGGTTTCTAGTAAAATAATGATACCAATGGCCTTAACGTTTTAACTTATCAAAAAAAGAGAAAAGAAAAGAAAGGCCATAATGTTTTACTACTACTTAAACTTGTGGTTCCTGAATAGTAGTACTATCTCAAATAAACCACACTGACGATACAAGGGACGGAGTTAGGATTTGCAAAGAGAGGGTCGAAACTTTAGGATTTGGTAATTCGCATATTCACGTGGTTGTTGAATTTTTAAGTTTTTCTTATATAATTTGAAATTCGAGCATGAAATGTTACTAAAAATATTTTACAAGAAAAAAATAGCCACCTTATATTCATTTCTGGCAAAAGTAATTACTTTTCACTACATCTTAACCCATTTACTTTTTTCTTTCTTGTGAATATTATGCCATTAGTTATTATATTTTTAATTTCAAGTATGGAGGAGTTGATATAGAATATTATGACTATTTCCGCTGTACTCCCTCCGTCTCTAAATATGTATTCGGCGCGCAAACCCAAGCCTTACAAAAAAATTCATGTTTTTCGTTAAAAATCTAATTTTCTTCCACAATCTAATAGAATCCATTGCCATCTATTGATTTGTGAAAAAAAATTAATTTTTTTAACGAAGCAAATGCATTTTTTTAAAGGTCTAAGTTTGCGCGCCGAACACTTATTTAAGAACAGAGAGAATATGATATACTAGGGTAATTCTAGCAAGGCGGCGGGGGCGGGTGGTTGTCCGTCCCCCACCCATATACATACATTCGACTTTGGACGACGCCATAGCAGACTGTTAACTCATACTCCCCTGCCTCGTAATTTTAGTTCCTTTTTTAGAATTTAATTATTTAAAGAGATCTCATCACCGCATCTCAAATTAAGTACTATAAATTTCTGAATTTGGCCTTTATTTTATAAACGTGGAACTATTACTCTAAGGAAATTGATTTTAGCACTCCAAAAAGTGATATAGGGGTTCCAAAATAATGTCGTTTTGTGCATTAATACAGTTCAATTTTGAAACTCCTCCATCAATTTTTAGAGTGTCAAAATCACAATCCTTACTCTAATTCAAAAGAACAAGGACCAAAAAAAAAGGGTTAATTACTTGTTGCCCCCTTTATCTATACACATTTTTCACTTTACACCCTCCAATTATAGAACGCTACAACCTACCCCCTTTATCTTCCAATTCCTAACACATAAGGCCTGCCGTTAGTCTTTTTTTTTTAATCCGCTCCTGCCGTTAGTCTGGAATCCAAAAAATCGTCAAAGGGGCATGTGCATGTCACATGATCTGTAACAAGAAAAAAATTAAGTGCTCTAATTTTCAATCCGTTTGAATCGGTGTGAAGATTTTATTTCTCTGATCATTTTATTCCAAAGGATCATAATTAATTTTTGGCTCTAGGGCTCTCGTTAGTTAGCCCTAAAAGATATTTGGTTCTATTATTTTTTTAGGACTAATTAACGGGAGCTCTAGAGTCAAAAATTAACTATGACTCTTTAGAATAAAATGATCATGGAAATAAGATCTTTGTACCGGTTCAAACGGATTGAAAATTGAAGCACTTAATTTTTCATAAGTACTTTATACGGAGTATATTAAAAAATATGGTTAAAAAATTAAGTGTTCCAATTTTTAATCTGTTTGAACCGGTACAAATATTATGATACGGAGTATACTAACTAACAAGAGCCCTAGAGCCAAAAATTAATTATGATTCTTTAGGATAAAATAATCAGAGACATAAGATTTTAGCACCGATTCAAACAGATTGAAAATTAAAGCACTTAATTTTTTATTATTTTTTATAGATCATGTAACATGCACATGCCCCTTCGATGATTTTTTGGATCCCAAACTAACGGCAGGAGCAGATCAAAAAAAAAAAAAAAACTAACGGTAAGCCTTATGTGTTAGGAATTAGAAGATAAAGGGGGTAGGTTGTAGCGTTCTATAGTAGGAGGGGGTAAAGTGAAAAATATGTTTAGATAAAGGGGGCAACAAGTAATTAACCCAAAAAAAAAAGAAATCTATCATCAACTTTCTGTTTTTGACTTGTCAAAATGGACATGTGTTTTATGGGAGAAATTTTTGGGTGACCGAGTGCCACGTTCGAGCCGTCCAAAAGTATATTAGACGGTTTCAAATTGAGACACTCTCTTTCCTCTCACCTCAACACTCTCTTTCCTATTTCTCTCTTCAAATCTGAGCCATCCAAGATCGAAAATGGACGGCTCGGATGAGCCAAGCGGGCACCACGTGGTATCTGCTCGGCACTTAAAAAATCTTCTCTATTTCTGGACAATCAAATATAAAAAACAATAATGATTCCCACATAAATTTTTGTGCACATATCATGTACATACATTTTTATGGGGCTCATATCGGGGTCTCGTAAAATGATCCAAATCGCTCATCTTTTTTAAAATATTTTTTGGAGGGTTCCCGTAAAAAATCAACTCCAACGGATATCGGTAAGGGCTTTCTCAGAAATCGTAGGGTGAATCATTCTGTTTTGCCCTACGATTTCTGAGAAAGCTCTTACCGATATCCGTTGAAGCTGATTTTTTACAGGAACGCTCCAAACAATATTGAAAAAAAGATGAGCGGTTCGGATCATTTTGCGGGACTCCAATATGAGCCCCACAAAAAAATATGTGCATGATATGTGCACAAAAATATGTGCAAGTAGCACTGTTGTATAAAAAATGGGCTAAAATGAGACGGACGGAGTAATTGATTTCGGTTTCATCATAGTACTAATAAACTCGTTAATAATGTCAAAACTGTTTCTGTTGGTGCCAAAATTTAAATGCAGAAAAATATTGTATACTGCATATTGTACAAGCCTTTTGTGTATTAGAATTTTGACGCCAACAAAAATAGTTTTGATATTATCACTTCCTATCAAGAAGGTTAGATCTAGACGAAGTCCTACAAATGAGAATAATCGTATGGTGGTTTTGGTGCCTAACACCCCTCTCCTCCCCCATATATCGTGCTGAACCCCACCTTGCACCTAAATTTTTAGTTGTGAGGAGAATTCATATAAAACAAGTTTTACAGGCAATTTATAATTCCAACTTAGAATTAATGGTCCGTCGTTTGAAAGTTTGTTTTTTAATTTTGAATTTCAGCGACGCTGATTATGATCGTTAAAAAAAAAAAAAAAAACCATACAATTACGACCTGGACGCAAAGATGGAGCCAAGGGGGTCTAGTAGGGGCGGCCGCCACGACAAGATTTTTAGAAAATACAATTATTATATGTAAAAAATAAAAATTATCCCAAACTTATATAGACTCATTACGGCTAGATTTTTTCTCTAATTTTTTTGCTATATACTGGTCCTAAATCATTGTTTTTTCTCAAGAAAGGATATCCAAAATAGTATTACAAAACTAAATTCAATTGGCCAAAGTAAAATAATATAAAGGATGAAGTCTAATTAAGGAAAAAAAAACTCCACACTTTAATCTAAACGACTTAACCTAAAAAATAAACAAGTAACCAAAACAGTGGGCACTGTGCACGACTCGGCAATAGTAGATTTCTCGTTTAATGGACTTTCGAATTTCTAATGTCGGCACTGTGCAGTAGTGGACTTCCAAAAAAATAAAAAATCATTTATCTTTCGGTGCTTTGTGTGGATTTCTCAAACTCCTTAAAAAAAATGTTAGTCTTCTCCAATTTTTCAATGTTCAATTGATGTTAGAGAGCGGATCAAAAAAAATATTGAAGTCAGAAAAATTATTGAATGTTTTAAATCCCTTATTGAGTTTGTATTGAGCAATAGATGATATACATTTGCACTAAATATATATATAAAAAAAATCCCTCACTAAGTTTTTTCTAGAATCGATGATTGCAATGCAATTTTTATTTTTTTAGTATATATTTCGCTACTGCTAGGGTAAAATCTTGACTTCGTCATTGTCTGGACGAAGAAAGGTTAGCGACCTTACCTCATCTTCGGATTATATCGTTGAGCCACCGATAAAAGAAAGAAATGGACCATTGCGTATTAGAAGAACAAATGAATTTGTTGGACAAACTTGAAAAATTAAATTTCAATTGGGTAGGACGTGCAAATATTAGGTGGAATTCGTGTATTTATTTGGCCGCCTTGAGCATGTGTAAATTCCGTAATCACATACTGCACGTGGCGCTCTTGTAATTGGGACACCGTCCCATGGTACCGCAAAGATCAGTCTATAATACAACAATATCGTATCCTAGATCAAATCTCTTAATATAGTGTAAATTAAAATGAATGAATAGCAAAAAAAAAACAAAAATTGCTCTACTAATGTTGGCGACGTGTAGCTCATTCATTGGCCATCGAGAATTCTCTCCTACGCAATCTCGCCGTACAGGTTCTATCCAATCGGCTCACCCCTGCCAAGTGCCAAAGTAAAGTAAAGTAAAATCTCCCATTTCGAGAAAGTCTCTCTCTCTCTCTCTATGGGCACCACCACAACACTACTAGCTTTTATCAGATCCACCACTCCCTCTCTCTCCTCACCAACAACAACAAAGCTCTCTCGCTCCTCCCTCTCTCTCCTCAGCTCGAAACGCTCTCTCCTCATCAGGAACCCCAATTTCAACACCAGACGCACATCGTTGTCGTTGTCGTCGTCGTTCTCATCTGCGCTCATGGCCGCTCCTCTCCAAGTCAACGCACCCTCTATAGGTCTCTCTCTCTCTCTCTCTCTCTCTCTCAGATATATTAATTTCACAATCTTCTTACTTGCATTGTGGAATTCCCTACTGAATTATATGATCTAGTGATGCAAACTCTTTGTTTGATTTGGAATTCGAGGAGTTTCATGAGTTGTTTATATCTATACATATACTCAAGTGCGGAAGCATTTTAGAAATTAGCACAAATTATGTTTTGTTTCATTATGGTTGCACTTTGCAACATAAGTTTTTTGTTGTTGTTGTTGGAATTACATGCAAATAAATAAGGTAAGTGCTGGGCAAAAAATGTGTGACTTTTGGGGAAGCGGGAAGGTGGAGGAATCAAAGAATGTGAAATGAGAGGAGTGGAGTGGAGAAAGGTGATGTGGATTTTTGTGTGATTTTCTTGATTGTCTGAGAAAAAGGAGGGAGTGCCAAGTGGACTACAACTCTTTAGTATCTACTATCAATAATTCTAGTACCACGTGCACTTACACACCCAAATACACACCCACATTCACATGAGTGGTGGGTCCCACACACACTTGAGGTGTTAGTGTGTGTGGGACCCACCACTCATGTGAGTGTGGGTGTGTGTTTGGGTGTGTAAGTGTATGTGGTGCTAGCAAGGTTGATATAGATTAGATGCACATATACATATCTATGAAACTCAAGGGAAACGTGGATAGTTTTTTTTTTTTCCCTAGGCGAAAGTCAGCGAAAGTCAGCAATGTTAGTTGTAGTTAGTGAGGTTTGAACTTCAATCGAAGGGAAACGTGGATAGTTACTGGTTTAGAATTGAAGGATTGTTTTTTTCTAATTGTGATTTGATAACCTTCTTACTTGCATTGGGGAACTCATCTCCGAATTATGTTGTTGTGATGCATGGTTTTATTGAATTCGAGATGTTTAAGTTGTGCTGCCTCTCAAATGTCTAGATTTGTGTATGGATACTGAGTTATCTGATGATTTTATGGGATTGATAAGTTTCATTTCTCTCCACATCATAAGTATGGAAACGAAAAACAGACAATCAAGGTCCCTTATCCTTTCCATTCAGCCAAACGTCCGATAATCTATTGATCTTCTCGTCTGAGCTCCCACATGTACTAATTGTGTTATCGGCAAACCCCTTCCAGTTTGCCACGTTGCTTTTAATCCAAGTTTTTCTCCAAGCATCACCTCCTTATGCACCTCTCGGAAGTTTTCTTCTCATTCAACCCCCTCCACATACTTGGCATTTAGACTCAATCCCACATCGCTCATCTGAGCCACCCAAGCTTGGTTAATACATTAACATTATAGAGGTTACTCCACCTATTGTCAATTGATTTTGGGTTGGAACCCTCCAAGAAATCTAACATGGTATCAGGTCTTGGGTGACCTCACCTCGCGTGGTCAAGTCTTCGTCGCTTGAGTCAATCGCCTCATCTCATCAATTCATACATCCATGTGCATCCATTTTGCACTTGAGGAATCTCCTGATTTCCTCAATTTATACCTCCACGTGCGTCCGGGCTGCACGTGAAGGGGAATGTTAGACTTAATTCCACATCGCTCATCTAAGCCATCCAAGCTTGGTTAATATATTCTAGAGGTTACTCCACTAATTGCCAATTGGTTTTAGGTTGGAACCCTCTAAGAAATCTAACATGGTATCAGTGAAGTTTTGAATTCCATCCATAGTGAGTTACAAAGCATCCCACAGATTGGTGACTCAGCATCTCTAATATACATCAATACACACATGCTCTCTATATACATGCATGATGCATACGAAAATGAAATCGGACGGAATTGTGCATAGTAAAGGTGTTTAAAAGGTTAACATTCTTCCTAATTGTGAGCTTGTAATCTTCTTACGTGCATTACCCAACTGAATTGTGATCTAGTGACGCGTATGCTTCGTTAGTATGCCTTTGAGGCGTTTAAGTGGTTCTGTGTTGTCAAGGGATACATGAGTAATGAGATGATTTTCATAATCAGAATGCTTTTTTTTTTTTCCCGTTGCTTTGATTGAGTGAAATTTGCTTGATCAAGGTCCACTAGATGAGGCATTGGATGAAATAGGTCTCTACAGTGATTGTCTCTATTAATTTCTGTCTCTGCATGTATTAACATAAGCATGCACATTAATACGAAATTGCAATCCCAAGAATTCTGATAGTAAGTGGTTACATTTACATTGTGGAATACGGATTTGAATAGTGACCTAGTGATGCATATGATTGGGCTTTTTATGGAATTTGAGGAGTTTAAGTGGTTATGTTTCATACAGGATTGATTTGTGTATAGATACAGAGTTCTTTGATGATTTGATGCAATTAATATGATTTGGTTTGGTTTTGATTGATTGATATTTGGATGATGAAGGTGCACTAAATGAGTCACTTGATGCTTCATCCCCCGGTTTGGTCGGAGCCAATGATTTGCTGATAGTGGGGCCTGGTGTTCTTGGGCGGTTAGTGGCTGAGAAATGGCGGGAGGTATAATTCGAGCCACTGAACCCTATAAATTAGGTTTAACCCTATAAATTAGGTTAGCTGTCTACTTACTGGATCAGGTTTAAGCAAGGATGGATCCATAATTTTGCATTTTTTGGGGTTGCAAACTCAGATGAATATGCGATTATCTTTCGAATTAGTAGTATGATGTCAGCGTCTTTAAATTTTGCAGGCGCCTTATGCGTACTTCGTGATGGATTAATTCGGTTTAATTTAATTCTGAATCTTCTTGTTGGTTTTTCATTGTACAAGTTTTAACAAATGGGACTCAAGCATGTGGGCTTTGAGGCTTATATTTGTAGTTTACTGTTATGGGCAGGAGCACCCAGGGTGTCAAATCGTTGGGCAGACAGTGACTGCGGATCACCATGATGAGTTGATTAAAATCGGGATTAATCCATTCTTGAAGGAAACAAAGGCAACTCATAAGTTTCCTTACGTTATTTTTTGTGCTCCTCCATCCCGAACTCCGGACTATCCAGGTGATGTTAGGTATGAATGAGGATTGTGACTTCTAAGATCCCAAATGATCTGTGGTGTGTTGCACTATTATGTTATATGGGGTTGCTAGTCTCTTTTTGGTGTATATGTGACTATCCTTTAGGTTAAACGAATATTCGGCCATTCTGCTCGTAGACTTAGATTGTTATAAGTGTTTTTTAGACTTTAATTCGTCATCGTAACATCTATCAGACTTCTCTAGTTATCATCTGCTGTAGAAGTGTCCACATAATCGAAAACAATATTCATGTCGTGTATGATTAATAGGAATTGAACTCGCTAAGCTGATTTTACTATGAAGTAACTTTAATAGCCAGTATTCATCCCTCAGGCTTCCTTTCGTCAGAATTCCTATTGATAGGCAACTTGTAATGATAATGACTGATGCTTGAATAAATACACACTGATTGCTTCCCTGAAAACGTAGTCCAAACTTTGTTCCCGTCTTTCCCAATGGGCACCTGCTATGATCCTGATCGAGAACAAATTATTTGAGGAACACCTCATATCCATGTACCAGTGGATAATTTCTCTTGGAATGCATTGTGTATTATGGTTCATTTCAGAGAGACTAATTCTATTCGTTACCAAAGAGAGCTTTAGCATTATAGTGTGCATGTTTCTCTGACAACTGGTGCATTGACATATACAAAAGGATGCACTGTTTAGAGAAGTGGATCAAAGTTCTGCACTCACTTGAAGTAAAGCAATATCCAGAAATGAGAACAAAAAGAAGTGGAAAGTTACATTGTTATACCACTCTGTGTTTAAACCCCTCTCGGAATAACATGTAATCAACTTCACATCTTCTCAGATCGGAATTTCCAACACATTTAGTTGTCTTTGATGAACAATATGTATGTGCTTGAAATACCATAATTTGAGTGTTTCTTGGCTGCTTCTCTAGCAATGTTGATTTAGATGGAGTTACTTCAAGCTAACCCAACCTGGATGATACCACTGCTATCATTGACAACAAAAATCATCTGGTTCTGTTTGAGTAATTGAAATTAAACTTAAAGCCACGATTAATCCTACTTTCAGCTGCTCACTAGCAACTGAGGTAAATTACAAGAGGAAAAGTTGGGGTTGGGATGGATTTATGAAAAATCACAAAAGGGAGGCTGTTCAAAACACAATGCCATGAAGTTAGCTATCATGGGCATATTTATGCTCCTCAAAGAGAAATGAAAGGACTATGAAAATGGAACAAGAATTTTGGGAATTGTGAAATTGGATCATTTGGGGTTTAGGCACTGTGAGAATTGTATGAGTATTTAATATTTATGGTCCATGGGACGCTAAACTTTGGTTGTCTCACAAAACCAGGCTACATGTGCGAATAGGAAGAAAGAACAAGGTGTCATGTTTTGCACATGTGTGAGTCTGTGACATCCCCTTGGCGTCCTTCAAGTACACCTTCGCTTACAAGTTGAATGCCCGGTTATATCTTCTATGTTTACATATTTTGAGCAACTTTTTTTGAGCCTGCACGATTGTTTATATCCTTTTAATCTAATAAAGAATGCTGTTGATTCTGGAACTTACATTATCAGTTTGGAATGTCTTAACAATCAGGGAAGCTGCATTAAGCTGGAATGGGGAAGGTTCTTTCCTATTTACTTCGAGCTCCGCCCCATATGATTGCAATGACAATGGACAATGTTACGAGGTGGTTATCGTATGCCTGATGTGCTTTTAAATTGGACGACTCCATATAGAATAAGTTTGCAACGATGAGTAAATTCATGGTGTTTAAGTATCTTGTTGTTGTTAGTTAAAACATGGAATATCGTCATAACAGTTATCAAGGAAACAAAACTTTCAAAACAACTCGTTAAGTCTTATACATCTTGTTAATTCAAAATACGTTGTTTATCTTATGTCTTGTTCGTGCGAAATCGGTGGTTGTCATAGTTATTACAGACTTTCGTGAGGCGCTGCTATCTTTTGACTTACATTCTTGCGTGGCTTTACAGGACAGTCCAGTAGTTCCAATTGGGAGGAGCGCTAGGACTGATGTCCTTTTGAAAGCAGAAAATATAGTGCTGGAGTCTGGTGGTTGTGTTGTCAGATTGGCAGGACTTTACATATCCTTTATCAAATGCAAGTCATGAGATTTACTTATATTTGTTGATGAAACTTCCGGATTCATGTTACTAATCGGTCATGTAAGTGCATTCCAACATTGGACGCACCCACCTTAACTATTAATACAAAGAAGATAGAGGTGCACACGTTTATTGGTTGGAGAAAGGTACTGTCGAATTTCGTCCAGATCACATCCTCAATCTTATACACTATGAGGTGTGTATTTGTCTTTGTGGATCTGTTTATTATACCGACCTTGTAGTTCTATGTTTCAAGTACCTACTTTGTTCTCTAGTTCACGGCGATTGTTTTACCTTGCAATAGTCCCTGAGAAAAATGGCAGAAACGGAGAAAAATTTGTGGAGAGTCAACATGTATGATACAGACTCATGGGAAGAAACAATGTTGTCAATCCCGTACTGTACCGGCCGGTACATACCGTATCAGCAATAAAACGGTACACATACCTTGGTGTTCCATACTGGCCAAAATATCAGCCTATACCGGTCGATGTACCGGGATCTCAGCCGATTTACAAATACTAGTTTTTTTTTTTTTCTTCCGGTAAAAAGGCATGTATTTCAAGATATCGTAACAAAATTTGGAGTCCATTTTATATTAATCATGTTGATTTGTTACACACTCCGCAAGCCCAATGGTAGCCCTTGCTCTTTTTGGCGGCTCCACTCACCTATCAGTATTCAATACATTTTAAGTATTTTAATCCATGTCATGCTTTAGTTCAAATGCCATACCTGAAATAACATGTTGACTGGTTAAACTTGGTGTTTCTCTTTGTTGAATTTGGGTGCGATTTCTGTGCTTCCACAAAAAGGATGCAGCTTCTCTATCAGTGGCAATCTTGAAGAAGAAACTTCAAGGCAAAATTTTTCTAGGCTGTGATAATCACCCTTTATCCAGGTTTTTCTTCCTTCGTATTTTCAAGTACTGAGTTACATGTTGACAGTGATGAGTCTGATGACTTTATTTTCAACTATTGATTACATGTTGATAGTGACTCCTCTGTCAACGAACTCAACAACGCTACACAAAAACAATTATGTGAGATGTACATTTTTCATCAGCCTGATAAATTTTCCATGCCCCATGAATTGCTTTTGTAGGCAAGAAATAATGGACCTGGTCAGTAGGAGTGGGAAATTTAGCAAGAAGTTTGAGGGTTTTACAGGTAAGATCCATGCATCTCGTAGAAAAAAATATATATGAGGGTTGTCAGAGTTTGACAGTTTAAGCAATAAAAGGGCAGGTGATCTCATTCATTTCATTTATCAGGCATTCATTCTGTCTAACTTGAGGGAAATGACTTGTGGAAGTTACTACCAAGTGTGAAACATGTACAAACACTCATCTGAAAACTATTCTGTCCCTCCCATATTATTTTTCTGTTTTCGGTAGTTGTATCTTTTAATTGGATTGTAGCAAATAATTTATTTTCATCATAAAACAAATTTCAAAATTGTTTCCACCTATCAAAATTACTCTATTATATATACTCTCGGGAGAGACTCATCTTATGTTTTAAACCATTTTGATACATGATTAATATGTCCTCTTAAAAAGTTGACTGGTATATAAACATGCATCGCTATAACTCCTTTTTTTCTTTTCTTTTTTTGAACGGCAACTCCTTTTTTTCTTGGCAGGCACTTGTGATCCTTTGGGAAAGAAACTAAATAACGCAAAAACTCGGGAGGAAATAGGATGGGAGCCAAAATACCCTAGCTTTGCTAACTTTCTTGGATTGTGAGAGAGGTGGAAGAGTAAGGAGAGTTAAAGAGCACGTGATGGAAGATGAAGTTGCTTACCTTAGATATTCTATTTGTTGGTTTTTTGATGTCGCTGCAGTACAGAATCTCGGCATTACACAAGGGCGATCGTGAATACAATCGATACATAGTTACTCAAGTGATACTTTTGTGCACATTCGATTCCTTCTGACTTAAGGATGCTTGCTAATTGGAAACATGAACAGTGAACACAGTTGCAGTGGAAAGAAGTAGAATAAACAAAAAACGTCAACCGTGATGTAAAATTGTCCCTAAGAAAGACGCACTTATGCACTGTGCGATTGTAAATCGTGTTGTCTTAATTAGTGATACATGGTTCATGGTTGGAATATAGAAGATATGCACTTTCTATTGTTACTTATATAATGATAATGGCTCTTGTTTGAATGTGGTTATTTAAGATGCTAGTTTACTTTTTAGCTGTGATTTGGTGTTGTGTTGGGAACAAGTTCTGGAATGCGAACAAGGGTGCAACATCTGGGGCCTCAATTAGCCCCATATAGGTCTGTCGATGGTCCGGATTGATCTAAAATCCGATAATGCTCAAATCCGATCTGAATCCGAACTTCACAAATCCTGATTTTTTGAATCGAATTCGGATCAAATTTGATCAATTGACTAGCCTAGCCCCATAACTCTGGTGGAAAAGACAAACAGGCCAAGAATTTTTTTGAAGTTCTTGAATATTGGTTCGCAAAAATTCCTAGGTCATTTTAAATTCTTGAGTCTACCCCGGCGGTGAATCCAACTACCCACAACTCCCCACCTGTAAAAGCACTTACTGAAGAGGAACCTCGTGCAATGTACGCGATGCGATGCATGAGAAAAGAAGGGAAGCAAAATTAGGGTTTCACGGGAAAGAAAGAGATGGAAAATTAAGGTGAAACAATAGATGGGGTAGAATTTTCTAATCTTATTTTATTTTTAAAAAAAAGGAGGGTTTGGCAAATTGAGATGGGTCTTGCTAACTTTCGTCCACTAGGCGGAGGATAATATCTCAATAATTCCAAAGATGTTTAGATATCAATACACATATCATGGATATTAATACATTTTTACAACTATCAATACATTTTTCTTGGATATCAATGCGCCTTTTACATATTATCCTAAGAGCGAAGTTAGCATTTTCCAATTGAGATAAGGTAAGATTAGAATAAGATGAGGCGGTATTAGATTTTGTCTTACGTGCTATGCAGTAATGACGTTTTAAAACTCTAAATGGGTATTACTTAAAAGCTATGATAATGCCATGTCTTCGTATGACCGGATTGGGGATGGTGCCGTGCACATTCAGACGGTTTGTCTCGGCAATCAATGATCCGGATTGTAGATTTTGTCTTACGTGCTATGCAGAAATGACGTTTTAAAACTCTAAATGGGTATTACTTAGAAGCTATGATAATGCCATGTGTTTGTATGACCGGATTGGGGATGGTGCCGTGCACATTTGGACAGTCCGTCTCGGCAATCAATGATCCGGATTGCCGAGATGGATGAGCGGTTGAGATTATGCACAGCACCGTGTGATTCGGAACGTTGATTGCCGAGACAGACGGTACTTATGTGCACAGCACCTATGACATTACTCAAATAAACCAAAGAACTAAACACTTCCGATGGTAAAGAGAACATCAATCAAATCTTTTTTGAACTGAGGACATAAATCAAATTGAGCGGGCACAACTGCACTATGTACACATTCAAATATTCAATATTCACTTGCTTATATATATATATTATCCAAACCCACACCATATATATATATATATATATATTATCCAAACCCACACCATCACAGTTCTACAGTATTTGTATTTCCAGAGAAGGTTAGGGCTCAATTCTCACTTTTGGACACCCCCAAATTATCAGTCTATATATTTACAAGCGTGTGCACGTACACGCAAACATTGTGTGAAGAATGTTATGAACACCCTCCTTAATTCTGAGTTGGTGGGGATTGGACAGACCAAGGAGTAGATACAGGTTTTGCAACAGAAATCTGCACACGAATCACCTCGTGAATGGCACCTCGACGAAGCACCCCTAGAACTTCCTCTTCTTTGTCCAGGGCAATATCTAACAAGGAGAATGTCCGAGAATGAGACTCGTCTCTCAAACGGAAGCCGTAAAACCACCTGCCTAGCTTCCACCATTGAACGCACACTTCCCTTTCTGAAATTTGGCAGCTACCAAGTGCTTCCATGATAGCCTCAGCCTGCAAACAATACCACATTAGACATAACAAAGGCAAGGATATGCAATTCTTAAACAGCACAAAAGTAATGGATATTAACATGGTATAAAAGCAGAACAAAAAAAGAAAAAAAAAACAATTTTGAGCATCGCCACCTAACCAAATTACAGTACTTGCACGTAATTGTCTGCTAATAGTGAAGAGCCTTCCCATGTGCGTTGATATACTTTTAGTTTTTCCTCTTTATAACAGCTTAACTATTTGGTGAATATCAATGCTATATTGCTATCAGAATTTTATTAGATGCTAATATTGACCGAGCAAATGAAGCTTCTGTCAGAGCACGATCATCAGAACAAAAAACCTTGCTCAAGTAAATCATAAGATTTCGTAGTCCAACTTTGTAGATGTAAAGCACCACGGGACCATTGCTCATCTTTCATTCAAGCCCCCTTCGAAAAGCGAAAAGTAGTTATAATCCTCACAACTAACAAGAACGGCATAACATGTCTAGTCTGCCACATAAAAGCAGATTAAGAAGAATCATGTATATAGGGACATCAATAAGGTAGAAAATCTGGTCTCTGCTAGATGACAAGAGTAAGCAAGCAAGAAATACTCAAATTCAACCTTTATAAGTTGTATCTATGACCAGGAAGCATTTTATTTGTGACCCAAAGCTGGAATACAGGCAAATTACAAATTAGAAGAGCTGAAGGCTGCGATTCTAGATTGGCTTGGTTCTGCATCAACTTTCCATCCGGTACTCAGTCTGACTCCAAGTAGTGTTGCCAAATTTAGGCCCCCATTCAAGCTAATTCACAAGGTTAAACAACCCTACTCGAGCGCCCATCCCACTATCCATTTCCACACCAAATTGAAAACATTGTACGAGAATTGTGCCAGTTATTAACAACTCACGCTAGAAACTGGATTCCTATCTCCATTTCCACCACTATTGGGCAAAAAAGCGAAATAGTATGGCTGCACAGACCTGGCTCGGGGGCAGAGCTAGAGTTCTTCAATTTCAGGGTAAGAATCAATGGGGAAAAGATGGAAGGGCCATTAAATGAAAGTTATAACCATTTCATCGGATTCCAAGAAAATTAGCACACAAGTGTGATGATTTTAAGATTTTCTGGGGGCTCAGGACCCCTGCTGGCCACAACTCCCTCCTTTTCGCTCTTTCGCTTCCTCTTTCACGACCCTCCCTAGCTCGTGTTCAGAACTTGAATAAGCTAAATTATGAGCTAAGCAACCGGTTCCCAAGCCTGAGTTTGTTCAAGGGTTAGCAATTTTTTTGACCCTCGTCTAATGAAAGGCTGGTCACTGCCCCTTACCAATTGCTTCTGTAAATTGTGTGATAATAACTACAAAGTATCCCATCTTACTATAGAGATTTGCATGCAAACTTTGAACTTCTTGTAAGAACACAAATTTAATTTCTTCCTACACCTTCCAAAGGAAACATAAATTGCTACTCGCACATGCCTGTGTATCTGAAGTTTCCACTAGACAATAGGGTTCACATATGAAAAGATGCTGAGGTCCACTAATTATCCAACCCCAGAATGTATCTACGTCCCACAACAAAACCCAGTTCTGAAACTAAAAGCAATTGAACTCCTAATTATTTGCCTTAGCTTAAAAACACTGTAAAGCTTAGCCAGGGAAGTCGGATTCTGGAAAATATGCATTTGTACCCGGAGACTGAAAAAACCAAATAGAATTGAACAAAGGAAATGAGATGCTGGTAGGAGTAACTACCGGAACTCCAAGCCATCTAATGCAGTAGTGCAACCCAATTAAATTTAGCAGCACGCTAAGCTTTGGCTTGAAAAGAAACATCTGCACATCTTTGAATCCTAACTGCATCGAGCATAGGCCTTCAATTGCTGATAGGTAGTGCCCAACCTCAATCGATTCAGAGGAAGAACAGTGTTTCACAAAATTCAACACAACTGTTGCTCTGCAATCCATCTCGTTGTGCTTGTCGATGTACATTGCCCTCCAACCCTATGGAATTCATAAATCAAACATTGCCTTAATCTTCACAAAATCCAGACCATTTTCATTTCATTGGCATTTAAGTCAAATACTACGATTATGTTACTGAAATTTGACCGGTTAATTGATCAATGGGCTATTTGCTTGTACGCACAAGAGTTTCATCCGAATTAATTCCTTTGAAACTTGTAAATTGACAAGAGCACCAATTCAAGTTGTTTAAAGGCACTAAACAAATCGTGCTTTCTAAAAAGATTAAAAATAAATCACCCAGTTTCGGTTGCCATGGATAAAAGTTTAACTTTTTGAATAACTTTTCTTTTCATTGCATTGTTAATCATGAAGTCCTCAAACCCAGTTCAAAAGCCATAAAATAGAGTTGTGCATTTACCAATTATAAACACTTTAATTAAAAGTGTTGCAAATAGCTCAAAAATTCTGCTTTTCACCACAACCAAAACCATACAAGAATCTGAACCCAGAAAGAAAAAAAGTCAAGAGACAGAAATAGAGTTGTGCATTTACCATTAAGGAGGGCTCAATTTGTGGATCAAACTGATGGGTTTTGACATCCTGAGCTGAAGAGTCTTTGCCCAAATCAAGGGCTGGCCATCTCTCTCTGTATAGACACTCCCACACACAATCCGACCCACACAGCTCCCGCCAAAACCTCGAACAACTACCCAACGAACACACATCCCACACCTTCAATGGTCAAAATCATTCGATCACACCCACAAAAACGAGTACCCGAATAAAATAAAATAAAATCAGCACAATCAAGAAAAATAAAAACCCAGAACAGATATGGAAAAATGAACAATAATCATGTAGAGAGTAAAATGGAAAACAATTGCTGGGTCACGTGCCTGAAGGGATGAGGCGATTTTGAGGGCAATATCGTCTGGGATCGAGTTCTGTATACCCTCTTCCGATTGCTTCATGTTTTTGGCAGAGTTTTTTTTTTTTTTTTTTGGAAGAGTGTTTTTCTGTGTTTTCGGTTTTTCTATTTTCTTGGGCAAGAAAATGGAAGGGAAAGTGAGAAAATTTGTGCGTCCACGTGATAGCCCTTTTCTAATGTGTTACGCAACGCGTCCGTGTGATTGGAGCTGCTAAACGACCAAGACCTTGTTCGGTTTGGGTTCCGAAGAAGAATTTTAAAAAGATTAATAAATAGAAAAAGATAGAAAGAAAGAAATTTAAGCTATTCCAAATCGAGTTGGTTGGTTACAAAATTCGTTAAAAATTGTTTTATTACACAAATAAATAAATCTTGAGCATTTTTTAAAACTCGTCATACCAAATTTGGTTATTTTACTGAATTTGTGGTATTTTACACATGTATTTTGTTTGGGTATAATAATTATTGATTCTGGTACGACATATTTTGATTTTGTTACGGAATATCATACGCGTCAAAAAAAAATTGGTACGACTAATTGTGGTAAGATAATGCCAATTTATGGTGTTGTCATAACATTTATGGGTAGCAGTATTTAATTTGTGATATTATACACATACACAAATTATCAAGTGAGGGATCCCTCACTTTGTTAAAATGCGGGACTTTCATTTCCCGATCAAATTTTGAAAATCCGAACAGTTCAATGTGTGCAGAACGTGATTTTAAGGGTCCCCGCGAGAAATCAGCAAAAAAAATGATCGGGAAGGGCTTCATCCGAGCAGTTTTTTTTGAACCGTTCAATGAAAACTGCTCGGATGAAGCCCTTCCCGGTCATTTTTTTTGCTGATTTCTCGCGGAGACCCTTAAAATCACGTTCTGATCACTTTGAGCGGCTCGGATCATCGAAATTCAATCGGGAAGGAAAGTCCCGCATTTTAAAAAAATAAGGGATCCCTCACCGGAACCTGACTGTATACACATATATTTGGTTGGGGTACAAGTATTATGGTTTTTGGTACGAATAATTATGGTTACATAATAATAATATTTTTTAATTATGGATAACCTGCTAATGACCTGTTCAACATGTAAATTTTAAAGTAGAAGTCGTAACTAGTATTAAAAATATGCATTAGAAAACCAAAAATCGTCATAATGAAAATCACAAATTGTCATAATTTAGACATACAGTATACCTTGTGTGTCATAGCTTTGTCCTATAAAGAATTCAAGTTACTTGAGATTGACTTGGGTTTGACTTGATTGAAGTTCGTATTGAGATCGACTTGCATTTGACTTGATTAAAGTTTGTTTTGAGATCAACTTGCATTTGACTTGATTGGAGTTCATTTGAAATCAGCTCGTCTCATAAACAATTTAAGTTTAAATTTTTAGACTAAGATTGATCAACTAATTACTCAGCTCTTTTCGTTCATTAATCACGTCTAAGTATGATGGATTTCGGGATTTAGATTGATTTGAGGTAAAAGAAAGGGTAATTACTCAGAAAGGATTTAGATGAATTTTCGTTATTATTTTTCTTATGAAATTTTTAATAATTTTGCATTTTGATTCGTACACAAAATAAACAAATAAACAAGGGTTACCTCACAAAGCAAAATGAGTAAATGATCACATGTACTTCCTTCGTCCCATTTTGCTTATTCTGCACATTGAATTCAAACTTTTTAAAGGAACAGTTAATTAATGTACATCTCCTTAAAAAAGTTTGATTAGATTTTTAGCATGGCTCCTTTATCTCTGCTGTTAAAACTAATTTTTACCAGTAATGAGGATAAAATTGTAAAAATATGTACTACTTTTTCTTGATTTTTAAAAGAGAAAAAATAATTTGGAACATCTCAAAATGTAATAGCGGTCGAACCACTAACTTTGAATTACAACCTCATAACCATCCCACCCTGAGGTCCAGATTGAAAGTGCAAGGGACACAAACTGTGCAAAACAGTAAATTTAATCCAGAGCAAGCCCAAACGTGTGCATATATTTATCTGAACTGATTTTCGCACTCTATAAATTACTATTTGCAATCGAAAAGTAGAGCGCGAACATCAATTGCGTATAGGGATTGATTGCCGCACTTAACTTTTGGAGTGCAGATAGCAATTTGTAGAGTGCGGAAATCACTTGTCTTGTATTTATTCATAGGCATCAAAATATACACATGATCCAAACCAACCAACCAACAATACATCAGTTCTGGGTTCAATTCTCAGTTTTCAACCTTCCCAAACCCCCAACAACCATATGTCTTTTAGAGTATTGAGCACGTACACAGATACATAAAACACATGCATAAACTCAGTTACAAATTCATAACTTGGGGGGCAGAAGAATTTTGTGAACAAATACACCCGTCACAGCACAAGCCAATATTTACGACCTGGTGGGAGATTGGCAGACCGGCGAGTACCAGGTTTAACAACAGAAATCTGCACACGACCAGGCTTGTTAACTCGATGACGAAGAAGTCCCAGAAGTGTGTCTTCATTGCCCGATGCAATATCTGCCAAGGAGAATGTACGACGAAGATAACCGAAGCCACAAAAGCCGGTGGGAATCCGCTGAACACACACTTCCCTTTCAGAAATTTTGCAGCTATCAAGTGCTTCCCAAACATAAGCAATCTGGAAACAAAAACCTTAGACATCACAAACATATACATATGCAACTCTCAAATGGGTCAAAAGAACCAGAGTTGAACGTGGTATAGAAGTAAGGAAAAAGAAGATCCTATGTTGAACCTCGCCACCAAACCACTGCCATAATTTCTTCATGTATTTGGTCTGCTTATAGTGAAGAGCCTTGTCACTTGCTAGGAAATAAGGTGGTAACCAAAGATTTAATATCCTACTCATCCAAACGATTAGCAAGCAGTCAATGAGTAAAGTTGTCATATCCGAGCAGGACACACCAAAATACATATGGGACATGCCACATGGTGTGCCCGTTAAATTATAACATGTTATATGGTGGGACACAACCAGGGACAGAGGGGGACACGACAGAGGGGCTTTTGTAAATTTGAAAAGCTTTTCCTAGGTAAGTATTTAACTTTAAAAGAATTGGGCCAAAAGTGTCACTATTCGTCCATAAGGCTTTCGATTGGAGAAGTAAAATATTGGTTACATTGTAAGATTGCATAGATAACAAAAAAAAAAATTGTTAAAAAAAAGTGTTGGGTCCCGACCGTGTCTGTGTACCCATTTTTGAGAATCGTCGTTTCCCCCGCCGTGTCCGTTTCCCTGCTACATAGACGAGTATGAATGCTATCAGAGCTCTAACCGTGACTGATATGCCCAGCAATCTAGGTTCTCATAGCTAGACACACATGGCTCATATTAAATCGAGTAAAATAGCATCTGTTACATCATGATCATCAGTATAAGAACCTCACTAAAGTAAATAATAAGATTCCATAATCCTGTTTTGTGTATGTAAAGCACCACCAACGTATGGCTCATTTTTCATTAAACCGGGCTTAGCAAAGAGAGAACTAATTGTCAACCTCAAATAGATTTTACATATTCAGCCCAAAATCATGATCCATTTTTGTTATCTCCTCTTGTTAAAAATTTCTTCTTACACCTATCAACAGAAACATGACCGGAAATTGCCCCTCGCACGAATTACTTATTCAAAGTTTTACCTATACAACAGGGATCCCAGCCATCAGTCCAAGGTCCACTACTTATCCAACCTCCAAGAACTATTTCTATGTTCCACTGCAACACTAAGCTCTGAAAATAACAGAAACTCAAGTTCTTGCTTTAGCTTTGGCAAAACATCGTATGACACGGTCTGGAAGTTGCTAAAAGTAAGATCACTTGGAGTAAATGCTTAGCTACAGAAGTTGCACTCTGGAAAGTGTACCGACATAGCAAACAGGATAAAGAGTATCGAATAAGGAAATTCAATGTGTAATAGGAGTAACTACCGGAACTCCAAGCCAACTAATGCAGTAATGTAACCCCATCAAATTAATCAGTACGCTGAGCTTTGGCTTGAAAAAGAACATCTGCACGTCTTTGAATCCCAGCTCCTTCAAGCACATGCCTTCAATTGCTGACAGGTATTGCCCAACATCAATTGATTCGGTGCACGAAAACTGTTGCACAACATCCGTTGCAAAGCGATCCACATCTTTATGCTTGTCGATATAACATTCCCTCCAACCCTATGATTTTTAGACTTGTCAATAGAAGAAAACAATACTTTTAATTCTCAATAACTCTAAAACCATGGTAACAAGAGAGCAAAAGACATGAGACCAACGGGTTTGGACATGACAGGGAATGGAATATGCTATTTTCATCTTATTATCATTTGAACAGTTATATATTTGGAATTCAACAAGTTAATGAATTAAGGGGACGTTTCCTTGCTTGCATGAAAGTATTTCACTCGAATTGATTACTTCCCAAGTTGTAAGGGCATCTCGAAACCTTACTCAGATCTTGACTTAAACTTAAATTCAGAGAATCCTTTTACTCAAGCTCATATTAAAATGGGTTCTACTCATGATTTCCACTCAAATCAAGGGAGACCCTCTTTTTTCCTTCAATATTATCATAGCTACCTCGTGGAAAGTCATCAAAAAAATGACTTAAATAATTTTGAAATTGATGATTCTGCCGTTAATGAAGCTTTACCAAAGCTATGTTTAATATGTCTGCTAGAATACTTTTCATAAACACTGAGCAATCATTGAAGCTATTACTTAGTTGAGTAGAAGCACAAATAAAGGGTTGGAGATGGCCTAAGTTAATCACTTAGCCAACTCAAACTCTTCATATACACTGAGCAATACTGATTTCAAATCCCTTAAATTCAGATACAATATGCTACATTTCATTAGGAATGACCAAATTTAACAATTGATATGTGAAAGTAAGCTTTATCTTACCCTTGAATCAGCTAATCCTGGAATCGCCCTCTTCGAATTTTCCCAACAAATATTACATTATAATTTTCTTTCCATTGAAAAAGTAGATTCGCGTTAAAGAATCCATTTCAACGGGTTTGGATCCTCTCAAGTCCTCATTTTGGACCGGACAGGGTAGCTCAAATCTCAGCCGCTCTTATTGGCAATCAATGTTAAAAAAATGTTGATCCTCGATAAGAGAGTAAGGTCATTGATTGCCGAGGCTGGCAAGATTTGGACTGTCCAGTTCAATTCAAAATGAGGATAGGATCCATTTTCCACTTCAAAAACGAAACAAAGTGATAAACCCCTAAACCAAATAGTTGACACAAGAAACTGAAAGTACCCAGAAAAAAAAAGTAAAAGACCAAACAAGATAGAGATATATATATATATATATATATATATATATATATATAGAGAGAGAGAGAGAGAGAGAGAGAGAGAGAGAGAGAGAGAGAGAGAGAGAGAGAGAGAGAGAGAGAACCATCGAGGAGGCTTCATTTGTGGATCAAGGGCTGGCCATCTCTGTCTGTATAGAGACTCCCACACACAATCCGACCCACACAGCTCGCGCCAAAACCTAGAACAACTACCGAACGAACACACATCCGATTCCTTCAAAAATAAATGATTCCAAACCCATAATAACAAAAACCCAAAACAAAAATAAAATCAGCACCAGTCAAGAAAAATAAGTGAGACATGATCAGAAAGACGTGTATGCGCTGCTCAGGCACCACGAGCACCATGTAGTGCCAGCTCGGCACCTAAAAATTTCTCGTAGGTAAGTTTGTTTCCGGGTGAGAAACCTCACCCATTGCTTTTCTCATCATTTCTCTCAATCCAAAGAGAGTGTTACTTATCAAGTTAGAGAAAAACTTATTCACAGCTCAGCCGAATTTCTTTATAGTAGCAATCAATTGCGACCGTTCAAAAGTGTTCCGGAAGGTTTGGATGATAACGAAACTTTTCTGCGGAAGAGTTATTCTTTTTCGGAAAAGTTTTATTCAAATCTGAACCGTTCAAGGCCAAAGCGGACGGCTGAAATGGCGTGAAACCGTAAATAAGTTTCTCTCATCAAGTTATCATGCAGATCGGATTAAAAAATAAAAAGTGGTCATGTAGAAAGTAAAATGAAAAACAGTTGCAGGGTCACGTGCATGAAGGGATGATGCGATTTTGAGGGCAATCTCAATGGGGATTGAGTTCTGCATACCCTCTTCCGATTGCTTCCAGGTTGTCTGAAACTTGTAGAAAGAAAAGAAAAGAAACTTAATAAAAATTCTTTCCTTCCATTTTCTTTTCTCTCACTTTCTTCGAGTTGTAAACACAATGTTCATGTTAAAATGGTGTGTTTTGGGTTGTATATTGTCTTGGGGAAGAAAATGGAGAGAGTTTGTGCGTCAACGCTGTTAAAATACCGTAATCATATAATCAATTTGGATTCAGTCACCTTATAAGGTTAAGACCTCCCATTTCCCGATCGAATTTCGATGATCTGAGCCGTTCAAAGTGTGTAGAACGTGATTTTAAGGATACAAAAGAGAAATTAGCAAAAAAAATGACCGGAAATGGCTTGATTTGAGCAGTTTTTTCATTGAACTGTTCAATTAAAAACTGTTCGAATGAAGCCCTTCACGGTCATTTTTTTTGCTGATTTCTCGCGAGCTCCTTTTCTCGCAAGCTCCTTTAAAATCTCGTTCTGATCACTTTGAGCGGCTCGGATCATCGAAATTCGATAGGAAAATAAGAGAAATTGGAAGGTCCGAACCTAAGCTTATGTCAGAGATCTCTGACTGGATCCTGACTGATCATATAATATCGTAATGTTTGTACGTCAACGTTGTTAAAATGCCGTAATCATATAATATCATAGTATAATTATAAATATTATATTTTGTTTTGATTATAATTGATTACGATTTGACTGGAATTAAGATAATTTACTTTTTATAATTAGACTCTCTCCTATTTACTACTATTTTTCTATCAAATGTCAAGGACTTCTAGTGCAGCAAGGCACTGCAGGTTACAGTGCACCTCAAAAGGGTCTTCCGAGATAATATCATCACAATTTGAATTATCTTGTAGACTTCATTGAATGAAGTACTTTATTTGTATAGAGAAAGTCACATTGATTGGATGTCGAAAACGACATAATCAGGCAACATGCGTTTTGAGAAAAATGGACGGTTAACATGATTCCGTGGATGAACTGCATGTTAAGTTTCTCTTGATTACGTTGTTACTCACTAGACATGTTTGATTAATTTCATTCTTCGTACAAATTAGGGGCTCAATAAACCCTCGTTGGATCGCAATGAAGTATCTCAAACGAGCCTCCTTAACATACACTTCAATTCCGCTGTTTTTCGGTGGTGGATGCAAGCGTGCATCTCCGCTGTTTTCAGCTTTGGTGGCTGCTGTTGATGGTGGTTGTGGTGGTGGGTCTTGGATGGCAGGGTAACGGAGCCGGCGGTGGTGGTCTGTTTAGGTTTTGGCAGTGGGCTGGTTTTGGGTGTTTTGGGCCTAGCCTATTTGTTTGGGTTGGGTTCCTTTTGGTTGGGTTTGGCCTAAATCAGTTTCTTTCGCATGGTTAGGAGAATAGGGTCTTGGATGGTCAGGCCGATATACCCAAACTCCTATCATCTCCGTACTTCATGTTATGAGTTAATAAAATTATCTTTTTGCTGATTGAAAAGCATACACTTCAATCCCGTAATGCGCTTGCTGCACTAAAGCAAACCCAGGTCCATGTCATTGCATCGGGATTTTGTCAACTGTGTGAATTGCCATTATACTTGAAATGCAAAATTACCATTTCTCTCAGCTCTCTAAAAAACACAAAACCCCCACATGGGGATAAACCCCTTAATTTTGAAGGGCAAATTTTATTTTTTATTTTTTATTTTTATAATCTTTGAAATTATTACAAAGATTAAAGGAAAAAGAGATGATGACATCATATCCCTAAATCTAAGAACATAAGCTCCTAAATCTAAAAATAATCATGTGTCCACCCGATATCCAAATCCGAGATTGGCAAAAAACAGATCAAAGAAGCACCCATTAGAACAAGTCCACTCCTATTGGGCCAAGCCCAGAACACCTAATGGGCAAAGCCCAGAAACAACAAGAAACCCTCATCTGCTAATAACCACAAGCCACCATCCCCTTCCGATCAACCGCAGCCAACACCGCACCGGAACCACCTCCAACACCATTCCACATTCACACAACACAAATACTTACACACATTCCTAACAAATTAGGTCCGCACAATACCAACTCACACTCTCAACTATCCAACCACCTCTTAAACTCCATCTCTTTTTTTTTTTGTTTCAAAACCTCATCAAACTTGTACAGGTCCGTTCAGCAACAGAAATCTCCACGCGACTCACCTCAAGAATGACACGTTCACGAAGAATTCCCAGAACTTCCTCTTCATTGCCCAAGGCAATATCTGCCAAGGAGAACATCCGAGAATGAGAATCCCAGATATCGAAGGCATAAAAGCCGTCTGCTATGATTCCACCACCGAACGCACACTTCCCTTTGGGAAATTTTGCAGCTATCAAGTGCTTCCCAAATATGAACAATCTGGAAACAGAAACCATGAGACAATGAGACATCAGAAATTAAAAGGAACGGATTTGAACTTGGCATAAAACCAGGATAAAAAGATCTTATGGTGAGCCGCGCCACCAAACCAATATCAAAATACTGGCATGTACCTGGTCAGCTTATTGTGAAGAGCCTCGTCACATGAGTGGAAATAAGAATGGTTACTGAAAATTTAGTACGCAACTCATCCACACGATCATCAAGCAGTCAATGACTATCTATGAAGCATCAACACACCAAGAGGTTGCTAGTATCCTTGTCGAAATGCAACACGCTAGAGCCTAGAGACACGCTAAGATGCATCTATTGAATTTTCCAAAAAAATATGTCTCTCGCAAGACGAGAACTCAAAAATAATGCATCTTTGTCAACAAAAAAAAGTTCGGATTCTTTTGACAAAAAATATTATATTATAAAGTTTCGTTTTGAAGACTGGACAATCTTTTGAAACTGATGGAGTTTGTTTATGGTGGGGCATATCAGGAGCACAGAGAGGCAGCTTTTGTAAATCTTAAAAGCATTTCCAGGGGTAAATATTTACAACTTCAAAAATATTTGACCAAAATTGTAAATATTAAATGTGTGTATGCATATAGGCGTATACCATCGGTCTATACTACACACGATTGGAGTACTAAACAAAATATGTGGTGGTTACATTGTAGGTTTGCATAGCTAAGAAAATCATATACTCCGGACAAAAAATTGCCATGTCCGTTGTCATGTTCAAGGCCCCATTTTCTAGAAATATCGTGTCCCGTATCAGTGTCCCCTATCCCCTGCCATGTCCCGTATCATTGTCTATGTTCTCTCAGTGACTGATATGCCAAACAATCTAGGTTCTCTGTTCTCGAAACTAGACACGCGTGGCTCATGTTAAATTGAGTACAATAGCTTCTCTTACAACGCGATCATCAGTATAAGAGGGTTCCATAACCCTGCTTTGTATATGACCACTGAGCTAGTATGTCTCAATTTTCGTCAAGCCTCCTTATAAAAGAGAAAGACAGTTTAAACCTCAAATACATTTTGCAGGAAGTAACATCTACCTAACATGTTTAAACTGCCGCATAAAACTGATATTTTTGTTTTGAAACAAGACATGCCCAGGCTAACTACGTAACCAACTGAATATTTATGGGGACTTCAATATGGAAGGAAATTCAGCCTCTACTTGATGAAAGGAGTAATCGAGAAAGCCACATTCAAGATCAACCCCAAAGCATTGTGAAATCTTCCATTTTCGCAGTCCAAAATAATGGTCCATTTTTGTAACCTCCCCTTGTTAAAGTTTTCTTCATACAACCTGTCAACAAAAATATAACTGAAAATTGCTACCCGCATGTACCAGAGTCCCACATCGGGGACAAAAGTAAAGTAAGATTTTATATAAGGAAACACAAGCAACTACAAGGAAACACAAGCAACTACTGTATAACCTGAGGTTAACCTCTCGTTAGGTAAGATAGTTAATAAGAAATGGATAATTTACATTGAGAATGGATCAAAACGATAAAGACAGAGTGGCATACTACCCACCCTAAAACCTTTGTAAAGGTTTGTTTTATACTTTTAACTCTTTCACAAAAAAGACCATTTGTAGGACTCACCAATCCTCATCTCTGGCAAGTTGCAATAGAAAGCTTACCTATCCTAATCTCCGGCAAGTTGCAATAAAAAGCTTACCTGTTTCAAATACTATTCGGTACCGGCTGATATAGGCCAATACCGGTTTTTATTGGACAGCACTAGACCACTTTTAAAGGACAAAATTGACTTCTTCTCGCCAATTTTTTAAAAGAGAAAAATAGGTGAGAAAGAAGAATAATAAAAAAAAATAGACCGAAAAGAATAAATAATATAAAATAAAAGCATACATACTGAACTATGAGGATTGTGTGGTCCGCTCGTTTCCTTGCTTGATCCATTATACCGTCAAATAGAAACCTCTTAAGCCAGTAAGCGAGTAACATAAGCTAGCTACGTCACATAAATGCACAGATGCCAATGAAAAGTGTCTTTTGAAAACATCTCAATATATTTTTTTGTAAGAGTGGCAATTGAATGAGAGAACCTAGAGCAAATGGGTAAAAAGTTGATTTTGCGTCCACAGATATCTATTATGAGATCAAATGTCTAGTGGACTTGAGTGCAGCATTCTCAATATTTATTCGCGGGCATCAATCCAAACCAACAGTAAAGCAGTTCCGGGTTCAATTTGTGAAGAAAAGTTTCATATCGTCTGGGTACCAAAGTAATATGAAGTTATGAACTATATAAGTGTGAGGCTTCAAATTCCAACAACTAGCTTTTGGAATTAAGTTCTACCCAAGACAGTGTAAAACAACCCACTTTTCAACCTTCCCTAACGGCCCAACCCCCCAACAACTATGTGAAACATTTTTTAGGGTAATGAGCACATACACAGATACATAAAACACATGCATAACGTCAGTTACAAATATAACTCGGGGGCAGAAAGAAATTTGTGAACAAATACACCAGTCACAGCACAAGGGAAAACCCTCAATAGTCATGAGTTGGTGGGGATCGGACAGACAGGGGAGTAGATACAGGCTTAGCAGCAGAAATCTGCACAGAAAGCCTCTCCACAATGGGGTCTCGACTAAGAACTCCCAGAACTACCTCTTCATTGCCCAATGCAAGATCTGCCAAGGAGAATGTACGAAAAAGATACCCGTCCATCCGAAGGATGAAATCATACCCGCCAGTCTTCCACCGCTGAACACGCACCTCCCTTTTGGAAATTTGCAGCTATCAAGTGCTTCCCCAACATAAGCAGTCTGGAAACAAAAACCTTAGATGTCACAAACATACATGTGCAACTCTCAAACAGGTCAAAAGGAACGGCATGGAACGTGGTATAGAAGTAGGGACAAGGAAGGTCCTATGTTGAACCTCGCCACCAAACCGATACTACAATACCTCTATGTATTTGGTCTGCATATAGTGAAGAGCCTTGTCACATGCTAGGACATAAGAATGGTAACCACAAATTCAGTATCCTACTCATCCAAACGATTAGCTAGCAGTCAACGAGTACCTATGAAGCACCAACGCACCTCAAATTTTAACTTGGTGTACCCATATCCAAGTAGGACACACCAAAATACCTATGGGCTATGAAGCACCGACATCTCTAGAGATCGATGTATTGCAGTGTCGAACACGGCGGTGACATGTATGGGACACGCCATGTGGCATGTCCCATAATTTAATTTAAATTTTTGAGGGGGACACGGCTGGGGACACAGAGGGGGGTAAAAATGTAATTTTAAAAAAAAATTAGGGGTCAAAATGTAATTTTTAAAATTTTTGGGGGTCAAACTATAATTTTTCAATAGGGTTGTATTGAACTTATGGATGTCTTGTTTTGTTTGAATGGTATTGGAACTATTGATTTTTCGTTTTGTCCACATTTTGCCATTTAAATTTGGAAAAAAATTGAAAATAAATATAAACAAACAAATAAATATACACGTGGTGTGTCCCCCGCCGTGTCCGTGTTCCCATTTTTTTAGAATTCCCGTGTCCGTGTAGGACATGCCACGTGATGTGCCTGTTCCATTTTAACATGTTTTATGGTGGGACACAAGGGGACACGGCAGAGGGGCTTTTGTAATTTGAAAAGCTTTTCCAAGGTAAGTATTTAACTTTAAAAGTAATGGGCTGAAAGTGTCACTATTCGTCGATAATGCTTTGGATTCGAGTGGTAAACGAAATATTTAATGGTTCCATTGTAGGATTGCATAACTAAAAAATATTGTTAAAAGGAATTGTTGGGTGACTTGGGTCCCACGCCGTGTTTGTCTCCTCATTTTTTAGAATCGTTGTGTCCCTCGCCGTGTCTGTGGTGTCCGTGCTACAGAGACGAGTATCAATACTATCAGAGTTCTCTCCGTGACTGATATGCCAAACAATCTAGCTTTTCATAACTAGACACATTCGGCTCGTATAGTAAATGATAGGATTCCATAATCCTGCTTTGTGTATGTAAATCACCAACGTATGGCTCATTTCCGTTCAGCCCTGCTTAGAAAAGAGAATACTAGTTGTAAACCTCAAATAGATTTTGCATAAAGTAACAACTACCTAATGCGCCTAGTCTACCAAATAAAAACAGAATTAGAAGAACCAGTTTTACACGGGACTTCAATATCGAAGACAAGAGTAATCAATAAAAGCCATATTGAAGATCAACCGGGAAGCATTACATATTCAGTCCAAAATAACGATCCATTTTTGTAATCTCCTCTTGTTAAACATTTCTTCTTACACCTATGACATATCATTTGAAATATAACTGAAAATTGCTCCCCAAACGTACTACTTATCCAAAGTTTTACCTATACAACAGGGATCCCAGCCATCAGTCCCACGTCCACTACTTATCCAACCTCCAAGATCTATTTCTGTATTCCACTGCAACACTAAGTTCTGAAAATAGAAGAAACTCAAGTTCCTAGTCACTTTAGCTTTGACAAAACATTGTATGCCACGGTCTGGAAGTTGCTAAAAATAAGAACACAGAGTAAACACTTAGCTACAGAAGTTGCACTCTGGAAAATGTACCCACATAGCGAACAGAATAAAGAGTATCGATTAAGGAAATTCAATGCGTAGTAGGAGTAACTACCGGAACTCCAAGCCAACTAATGCAGTAGTGTAACCCGATCAGATTAATTAGTACGCTGAACTTTGGCTTGAAAAAGAACATCTGCACGTCTCCAAATCCCAACTCCATGAAGCACATGCCTTTGATTGCTGACAGGTATTGCCCAACATCAATTGATTCGGTGCATGAAAACTGTTGCACAACATCTGTTGCAATGCGATCCATTTCTTTATGCTTGTCGATGTAACATTCCCTCCAACCCTATGATTTTTAGACTCGTAAATAGAAGAAAACAATACTTCTAATCTTCACAAAATCCAAACCATGGTTACAAGAGAGCAAAAGACACGAGTCAATGGGTTGGGACATGGGAATGAAGTTATGCTATTTTCATTTTATTATCATTTGAACTGTTACACATTTGGAATTTAACACGTTGATGAAATAAGGGTCCATCTCCTTGTATGAATGAAAACATTTCACTTGAACTGACCACTTCCCAATTTGTAAGGGCATCTCCGAACCTTACTCAGACCCTGAATTAAAGGTAAATTGAGAAAATCCCTTTACTCAAGCTACTATTTAAATGGGTTCTACTCGCGCTTTTCACTCAAAACAAGGGAGACCCTCTTTTTTCCTTCAATATTATCAGAGCTACTTTGAGGCTTTCAAATGGACTATTCTGCCGATAATGAAGCTTTACTCAAAGTTATGCCTAATATGTACGTTAGAATATTTTTTATGCAGTTGAGTGAAGGAGCAAATAAAGAGTTAGAGATGGCCTAAGTTCATAACTAAGCCAACTCAAGTTGCTCATATACACTGAACGAAACTTAATTCAAATCTCTTAAATTTATCATAAGCAATGACCAAATTTAACAATTTTTTGTTTCTGCTATTTTTTTTTTTTTTTGATTCAGGCTAATGACTAGTCAGGTTGTTTGTTCTAAATGCCTAAGGAGAATGATTTGCCTAGAAATCTGTACAAATAGGTTTTTTTAGTCCATTTAGTCCATATCAGTGGAAACTCCCACACCAAGAATCCAACATCACTTTCATTTTGGTCCAGCTGTCAACACCATTGTTTTTCCATTTCCTTAGTCATTTGCACAGCCCATCTTGGGTTTTAGTTCTTTTCAAAGCCTAGTTGGCCTAACATGTTCATACTTTCCACGTAATTTCAATTCCAACTTTGTTCTTCCTATAGCATCGTAGTTGTTTCTTTTGGCTTAAGTGCAATTCCTTCGTTGTTCTTAATCCACTTATATTGTTTTCGTTGTTCTTAAGCCACTTATATTGTTTCCATTTCTCAACAACGGTTGGGAGATTAGAAGTCCTCCTCATTGATGCAACAAAAGAACCACTTGTGGTCTAATCCCCAGAAAACAAACTCTTGCTTAATTAGAAGTCGGATCAAGGCGCTCACACCTACTCAAACATTGGATCGCATTTCGGTCATGGCACGCGTTCAATCAACCGCTTGCGCCTACAAGTGTTGCGCCCATAGGTGGAGGGACATAGAGACAAGGGTGGGTAGCCGAGCCCCACTGGCTGCCAAATTTTCATAGAGATAGGTATATTTTTTACCCCATTTTTACTAATTTGACCCCACTTTAAAATTTATTTTGTCCCAACCCATATAAGGGTTTTGTACTTGGGGGAAAAAAATAGTCAAAATAGAATCTCCACCCACAAAATTCCATCATGGATGTGCATTCTAGTGAGGAGTTTTCCAATTTGAAAGGAATTAGTGACATTGTGCAGAAAATGGTTGAGACCTGAATAGATATGGCATATTCCTTTGTTTATAGGCTTCTTACTTTGGCTCTTATTTTAGCGGTTACTACTGCCACGGTAGAGAGAACATTTTCCGCTATGAAGATTATAAAAGAGTAGGCTTCGAAATCGTATGTGTGACCAATGGATGCGTGATAGTTTGGCTGTGTATATAGAGAAATATGTTTTTGAAATCATTACAAACAAAGCTATCATCCATCGTTTCCAAAGTATGAAAAGTCGTCGAGGTCAATTGTAAATCGAAACTACATTTTGTTATTAATATATATCTACTTTTTGATTAACTTGTTAATCCTAATTGTTTTTTTCAATTAGCAACTAAAAAAGTGAACTACATAGTACACATAGTTCAAATTTCAGATCCCACTTATCAAAAATCCTGGCTCCGCCACTGGTTGCGCCTATTAAAATTATTAGTTTAATAAAGTTTCAAAACTTAAATACACATACATGTGCACATGGGCACTTCTTGGATCCCTTATCTTCTATCAATTCATATACGTTGGATCCAAAATATTATCGCATGCAAATGAATTCATATCCCATTGCATTGATTTTTCAACCGTTTATGCTCTTCCCAAAGTAGTCTATATGAAGTCCTGTACTTGTATTTTGGATATACAGAAAAAAGGCAATTTCACCATCTTCTTACAAACTCCTCTTCCGATTTCTCATTCCACTTTTTTTTGATAACTTTCTCATTCCACTTTGCTCATACAAAATTCTCACATAAAGCTTAATATTATCTTATACTTTCAACTACTTTCGGCAACTCTGGTTCAAGGATTGGTTCATGAGTTCATAACCTCCTTGTGGGCGTGACCATTAAAGAGGAAGGCTGCTAGTAACTGGGTTGGATCTTGGAGTCGTGATTATCGGTTGCACCTTCCAGTAGGGAGGATCTATGACTTGAGGACAATGTGATCATGCCTCCCGGATTCTCAGGCCTGATTTCTCTAATCCTAATTTATTGTTTCAGTAATTTGATAATTTGTTAAATTAGAGTTAATCCCTGTTTTAGCTGTTTTAGTACTTATATGCATTTGTTTCAAGGTTAACAAACTATTATGTTGATTAATCGTGATCCTAACTCTGTGACTAGGCTTATTTGAGTTTTAGAGCTCCTGGACTTATAGCGCCGGCCTTCACCACGAAGGGAGGGAACAGTAATAAACCCCTATACCAAATAATTGACCCAAGAAACTGAAACAGTACAGACCAAACAAGATACTGAGAGAGAGAGAGAGAGAGAGAGAGAGAGAGAGAGAGAGAGAGAGAGCGCACCATCAAGGCGGGCTTAATTTGTGGAACACGGGTTGGCCATCTGTCTCTATACAGAGACTCCCACACAGAATCGGACCCGCACAGCTCGCGCCAAAACCGCGAGCAACTGCCCAACGAACACACATCCCGTACCTTCAAAAATCGGAATCATTCCACACCCACAAAAAAAAAAGAAAGCAAGAACAGACACATATGAAAATCATGTTCAATCGAGAAAATAAAAGCAAAAGACAATGATTCGGAAAGACAAAAAACAATTGCAGGGTTACGTGCCTGAAGGGAGGAGACGATTTTGAGGGCAATATCTCGTGGGATTGAGTTCTGTATGACCTCTTGCGATTGATTCATGCTTTGTCTTTGGCAGAGTTGGGAAGTGTCCTTTTCTGTGTTTTTGGGTTATGTATTTAAGGCATGAGGTTTTTTGTTTTTCTTTTATCCCCTATATATATAAATTCTAATGCTGCACTTGGAAGGGTTTTTGAGATTTTTTGGGTTTGGTTCATGAGGTCACAAGTGTAGAGACCCGTAATTTCATCATTTAATTTTTGGTATTTATAATGCAATTGGTCTATATATATATATATATGAATTTAAGTTTTGAACAAATGTTGTTAATGTGTGAGGGTGTATGAGTTGGGTCAATGTGAGATGACTTGTAAGTCGTGGGAGTTGACGTAACACAATAGAAGTGAAAGGGTGTAAGTGTTATTTGTGCTATATAAGTCACAAAAAATGGGGCAGGAAATCACTTTCCCTTTTTCTTTTCCGGCGCCTTTCTCTCGGTCTCCTCTCTCTCACTCCCTCAACCAAATTCTTGCTACTCCACCATCAATCCTTGAAAAACCCACGCACATCTCTTCATCCTCGGCCCTCGGATCGCGTGGGAAGAGCTCGGTGGAGGCATATTTCGGATTTGGAGGCTAGGGTTTGGTTTGAGCTCAAAGCTTGGTCTTGATACTTGAGGTAGGGATCTCCTACCTTTCTTTACATGTTTAGGTGTTAGTTGGATGTACAAGAATCAAGTTTGATTATCTATTTTGAGTCTTGAATAAATCTTGAGCATGCTGAAAATTTCGTGGGTTTTGGTAATCTGTCTTTTGGGAGCCCTTCTGCTAGGAATCAATTTTTGGTATCTTCATAACAGTTAAAGTACGTTTAAATACGAAGATTTCGGTACCAAGATCATGCAAAACCGATAATCACACAATTAGTTATGAAT
This sequence comes from Rhododendron vialii, assembly GCF_030253575.1. Taxonomy (NCBI): domain Eukaryota; kingdom Viridiplantae; phylum Streptophyta; class Magnoliopsida; order Ericales; family Ericaceae; genus Rhododendron; species Rhododendron vialii. The sequence continues at coordinate 40,905,623 of NC_080560.1, forward strand.
TTTTGAATGCTGACTGTTTGCTGGATGTACGAATCTGTGCGAGGCTGTCTTCTTTTAAATTTCTGGGCATGATGAACACTTTGGGTGGCTTTGGGTCTTTTACAGGAGTTGCATATTTAAGTTAAGAAGAGATTGGTGTTGGAATCAAGTAATTTGGTCAAGTATACAAATTTTGGTGAATTTCTAAAGTAGGGTGGGTCGACTAGGGCGAAAATGGTTGCGAATCTGTATTTCTTTTGATTGTTGGGTTAATCTCCTCTTGTTTCTGAACCTGGGATTTTTACTGAGTGTAGGGCTTGTAGTGGTGCTACTTTTGGCGTTGGTTTCAATATTTTTGGGTTTAAGTTGGAAGAGTTATGATTTTTCAATCAATTTTACTTATTTCCGCGTAGAATCTGACAGCACAGGTAGACTTTGGTAAAATGGCCATAACTCCTAGCTCGGGACTTGAAATGACGCACCGTCTGTTTTGTTAGAAACTAGACACATAGGGTTTTCCAACGATACATCCCATGCATCATGGGTATGTCCGAGCGATAACAGATTTGCACCCAAAGTTGACCTAAATTCTGCCTTGCACCAGTTTTTACTGTTATGTTGAAGCTATAATCGCAAGGCCGTAGTTAGGTTACCCGAACTCTGTTTTTGATGTATGACCTATGGATTCAAAGAAGAAGAAGTCTACTTTTAATTGTTTAAGTGTCGCCCTGGAATTCATGTTGTTTAATTGGGATATGAGAACTAGTGAGCATAAGGGTTAAAATACTTGTAAACGATTGGAATAGAAAATGGATTAGATGGATGATACGATCGATGATAAATTCAGTTGTAGAATGTTTGACGCGATGTGTAAATTATTCGATGTCTTTCCATGAGATTGAGTCTCTGGGCTTGCAGGATACTTGCAGTGAGTTATACAGGATTTGGTGAATCACTTGGCATGAGTGCATGGTTGTTAAGCATTGATGGGTACTACAAAGAAGAGGATCGTTATAAGTATTTGCGAATTAGACTCTTAATGGAGATGTCACAAAGGGGGTCTATTAGGTGGTAATATGAGATGTGAAATAAATGGTTGATTTACAATGTGAAGGATGTGGGTTTTTGTGCTTTCTTTATTGAAATGATGAAGACAAGATTATTTACGTGTAACTGAATCTAAGTATTGGTGTGAGAGATGTGTTTTGCTATGTGTGGGGATTAAAGAAACGGTGGATAAAGAGATTGCTTGTTAGTGAGAATATGTGACACTAATTGAACGATAATGAAAGCCACGGATCTACCGTAAGGTGTGATGCCGAACATGGGACGTACGGGGGTCTTAAAAGCCCGGAATTGATTCAAAGGATTTTAGTGGACGCACGGGGGTCCTAAAAGCCCGGAATTGATTCAAAGGATTTTAGTGGACGCACGGGGGTCCTAAAAGCCCGGAATTGAATCAAAAGATTTTAGTGGACGCACGGGGGTCCTAAAAGCCCGGAATTGAATCCAAAGGATTTTAGTGGACGCACGGGGGTCCCAAAAGCGCGGAATTGAATGAAAGGATTTTAGTGGACGCACGGGGGTCCTAAAAGCCCGGAATTGAATCCAAAGGATTTTAGTGGACGCACGGGGGTCCCAAAAGCCCGGAATTGAATGAAAGGATTTTAGAGGATGCACGGGGGTCCTAAAAGCCCGGAATTGAATCCAAAGGATTTTAGTGGACGCACGGGGGTCCTAAAAGCCCGGAATTGAATCCAAAGGATTTTAGTGGACGCACGGGGGTCCTTAATGCCCGGAAATGAAATCGAAATATGTGACAGTGAAAACGGAGAATCTTCATAGTATTTAGCATCATACTAAGATTGAAATGTCAGTTTGAGTTGATAACTTGGATTGTCCAGTATGTCAATACATGTTTTATATTCCTTCTTTTAGACCTCCAAATCATTGTGGCTTGTTTTCCTGATATGTGGTGGTCAACTTGTTATGTGTGAATGCATATTTGGTACCTTGTGGTGCTATGCATTGCGAGAGTTTCATAAAAGACATCTTATTGTGACGAGATTTTTACTAGATGTTAAACTTGAGATTTGAAGATTGATTTGGGGTTGACGGGTGAGTTTCCTTGTTGTTGAGGTGCGGTATTGTTTGACTTGTTATTGCTTACCTTATATTCTAACTCAACATGCCTAGCGTGTATATTTTGGGGTGAGGTTGGCTAGTTGTATGAGAAAAGAAAGTGAAAACATTTCGTTAAAGAGCTAAGATTAATCTTTAGGTCATTGAAATGGAAATGAAAAAGCAAGGATTGATTTGGATAACGTCGTAACGGTAAGCTGAGATTTTTAAAAGTATTGGTGTGAGCGGGTGAGAGTGTTGGTGTTTGAGAAATGGAGTTAAACATTTTCCAGCGTGAGTATGACATTTTGAGCTTCACTTTTGACAAAACAAGTATGCTTTTGGAAAATGTTTTACCTTGTGATCTGTCTTCACTTCTGCATGTAATTTAGGTATGGATATCTCTACGAGCTAGTGTAGCTCACCCTATCCTTTCAGGTACTCGCCATGGCACTTAGCTTGGATTGCATGGAGTGCACATTGAGACGTCTCTTGAGAGCTTCATTGGAATCATTAAGGAGGTGTTTTATCATCTAGTTTAATTCATGTTGTGTACTTTACTCACAATTGAAGGTTGTATCTTTTGGTTAGAACATATGTAAAGCTAGGTATAAACTCCTCTCTTTGATTATTGTGAAGCCCTTTTAATGGAATACGTTTGGGAGACTTTATGTAAAAAAAAAAAAAAAAAATTTAGAGAGAAGAAGAAGAAGAGACTTTGATTCTTTGTTTGGATTGGCTTGACATTTAATGGTAAAGATAGTTGTGGAAAAAGACTTTTGTTTGTAGAAAACATATTATTGTTTTAGTTGAAAATCGAGGGCGTGACAACTTGGTATTGTTTTAGTTGAAAATCGAGGGCGTGACAACAAGTAGAGAGAGAGAAATTAGGATAATGATTGGAAAGAGATAGAGAGATAAATAAAAATAATAATTGGGAATAAGGGTAATGAGTAGATAAAGAAATTAGAGTAATGATTAGAAGCAGAGATAATGAGTAATTTTTTAGTTGATTTTCTTTTCTAAAAAGTCAAACGAACAAAGCTATTATTCGCATTTTTTCTCCTCCGACCTTAAATTAAATTATATAAACAACATTTTGTCCTCTCAACTTTTTGATTTGCAATATATTGCATCCAAGATTGAATAAAATTGCACCAAATTTTACCTAAATATTGGACGAAATAAATTGCATTCAGAAAGTTGAGGGAAAATTTGTTGTATATATAATTTATGGACAAAGTAGATAAAATATGAATAGTTTAAACTTTAAAAGATAAAAACAAAATTACCCCATAGCATATACAAACCCAATACCCACGGCATTGTGAGAGGATGGATATTCATTTTTGGTATTTTTCATTATTTTCGGTTTTTCGTAATTTCCTTGTATATATTTTCGTGGTAATTTTTTTATTTGTCTTGACGAAAGGAATCAGAAAAATATAAATTTTTGGAGCAAAATTAAATTTTTTATATCAGATGACACTTTAAATAAAAAAAACATTGGTTGGTATTTTTTCCGTCTTTAGTGTACTTTTTTTATTTTGGTCACAAAATTTTAAACTTTTTAGACTCCCTTGTCGAGACTAATAATTAATTAAAAAACATAATACGAATCTAACAAAAATTTAAAAAAAAAAGACGAAAAAGGTACCAAACTTAAAAGACAAAAAAGTTGAGGAATACCTTCCAATACACTTTTACATTTCTATATATACACATTTTACCCTTTTCAATGCACTTGTTAAATTTTACTTAAAAACAACCCGCTCAGCTTGCTATAGCATTTTCCTTTAACTTAATTCTTTATTTGACTCAAGTAAGGTCACTCCTTGGGTGGGGCATTCCGCTCTTAGTCTCCATTATCGCTCTACGATTTTGGTCTCCCAAATTTTGATGGAATGAAAATGTGTTCAAGAAGTAATTTCACGTGCTCACTTAGATTTCTGCTCTCGCTATCGCTCCTGCTCCCGCTCTTGCTATCGCTCCCGCTTCCGCTCTTGCTCCCGCTCTCACGCTACTTGAGTAAAAACTCTGTGGTGGGTGCATCCCTGTCCGGTGTCCAGGGAGACCGCAGGTAACGTGGAATTTGGGCCTCTAACAAAAAAATTCGGCCTTTTGGGCCACCTTTCTGTTCTATTTTCTAGCCATCTTTCTGCTCTATTTTCCACCAATCATTTGGATTCCCACTCGATAGAACCAGCATTCTCAACGGCCATGAAACACCACCTCAATCTCCACCAACCACCACCTCACTTGATTCATCACTTTCTTTCTCCTGAAATGTTCCAAAACCAGACTCTCTTTTGTCTAATTCCAATCCTCTTGAACTAAAGATGTCCATTTGTGTACCCTTCAGTGGTTTCACACTCCACTCACCAAAGGGTCAAAGCTTCAATAGGCTTTTAGCTTCTCATTTCATCAATCAAGTTCAGGTAAACTCCTCAATCCCATATGGGCTTTCATTATCTTCTCTTAATTTATCTGAACCCTCTAAAGTAAGAAGAAAATGGCTCAAACCCATTTCAGCTTTAACCTCCCCAACTGTTGAAACCACCAAAACCTCTTTCAGAAGCAAAAACCCAAAAGATATCAATGTTTTGGTGGTGGGTTCAACTGGGTATATTGGGAAATTTGTGGTTAAAGAGTTAGTTAATAGAGGGTTTAATGTTATAGCTGTTGCTCGGGAGAGGAGTGGAATTAAGGGTAGATATAAGAGAGAAGACACCTTAGAACAGTTGAATGGGGCAAATGTTTGCTTTTCAGATGTGACCCATTTGGATTCTTTTGAAAAGAGTTTGGAGAATTTGGGGGTTTCCATTGATGTTGTTGTTTCATGCCTTGCTAGCCGCAGTGGCGGTGTTAAAGACTCATGGAAGATTGATTATGAGGCAACAAAAAATAGCCTTGTTGGCGGTAGGAATCATGGGGCTTCACATTTTGTTTTGTTATCTGCAATCTGTGTGCAAAAGCCCCTTCTTGAATTTCAACGCGCAAAGTTGAAGTTTGAGGCTGAATTGATTAAAGAAGCTGAAGAAAATGATGGGTTTACTTACAGTATTGTGAGGCCAACGGCGTTTTTCAAAAGTTTGGGAGGACAGATTGAATTGGTGAAAGATGGGAAGCCTTATGTGATGTTTGGTGACGGGAAGTTGTGTGCTTGCAAACCGATCAGTGAGCCGGATTTGGCCAAGTTCATTGCAGATTGTGTTTTGAGTGAGGATAAGATCAACCAGGTTTTGCCCATTGGTGGACCAGGGAAGGCATTGACACCATTGCAGCAAGGGGAGATTCTATTTCGACTTGTGGGTAAAAAACCCAATTTTATAAAAGTGCCGATTGAAATAATGGATTTCGCAATTGGAGTTCTTGATTTCCTTGTTAAGTTTTTCCCTTCTATGGAGGATGCGGCTGAGTTTGGTAAAATCGGTAGGTACTATGCAGCTGAGAGCATGTTGGTTTTGGATCCTGAGACTGGAGAATATTGTGCAGAGAAAACACCGAGTTATGGGAAGGACACATTGGAAGAATTCTTTGAGAGGGTACTCAGAGAAGGAATGGCTGGTCAGGAATTAGGGGAACAAACAATCTTCTAGTGTTCATACTGAGGGGCAAACTTTGTAAATTGGAGTACTCCATTGAAGTACCAGTTTTGGTCCACCGGGTAATTTAAGGTGTGTAGTTCTTTTGTCTTGTAATGGGTCTTTTAGAAGCTGCAAATTGATATGCATTTTTGAGAAAAAAATTTGCATCTTTCAAAGGTTAATTTATGATTTGAATGCCAACTAACTAGTCAATACGTGATCCCCTTGTGATGAAGTTGTGCTGTGGATTGAGGTATGCCCAGATGGTTTTCAGTCTTGTACTCCTATTATCCTATATAACAAATGCAAGGAATGTAGACCTCTGTAAATGGACTTCGTCATATTTTGACGTAAGTTATGATGTCTTGACTGGGTGTTATCCATTAGCATGAATCATGCCCAAAGGTTTGCTATTTTCACTAGAATAGTAAGTGGAGCTCTTAAACGGTGCTACCCTTTAGGCGAATATGCTCAGAAATCATATGCAGACTTTGTTGCAGTTCATTACTTATGTGAGTGAATTTTTCTGACCCATTACACGAATCAATATGACCCTGGTATTCCTTTTAGATTGATACTCAACTTGTTCAAATTTTCTGCGGTTCCTTGCCTAGAATTTGTGCATCAGGTTCATTGGCTTTCTTGTTGACAAGCTCCGGATGCCATTTTCTTTGGTTCAGGACCCAAGCATTTGCGAGTTCAGCCCTTTTCTCCACCTCAAATGGCTTTCACTCTACCCTTGGTAGGTCTCCTTTATGAATCTTGTTCCGCGGCTCAAACCCAGGAGCGGTCCACCTCTAATACCACACATATCATGGGTAAACAACACACTGAAAGACCTGGGTATATGGCAGAACAACTAAGATTAAGTTCTACAGTCCTTGTGGGGTCATAACAGCTACACATCTCATCCTATGGTATCATGTCAAACTTACTTCATTGGTTGCATCTTTTTCAATCAGATGCGATATCCTTGTATCCTTGACCAGGTTTCAGCCAAAGTCATTCAAATACCATGAGACCTACTTTATCACTTCTATCCCTATTTACAGATTCAGTCATCTGTATTCACACTTTCTTCGTTCGTGGAACCTTTGTTCTATGCCAGATGGTCTCATAGCAGAAATAAGCAGTTATATTCACATTCATTCATGTTTCATTTTCGGGACTTCCGTTCTATACCAGATGGTCTCATAGCCCTCGAATCTCGTCAGTTACCTCAAGTTCTTTGAGAAGATGACTCTTCCTTTCTATCCCAAGGATTTTTCAATTGCTTATGTGCTAGTCTTGATAAAATTGCTTGCTTTATTCTCGGAATTCTGGAAGGTAAAGCAGTTCCGATTGTTGTCATCCCGGTACTGCAATTCCGCATCCTCTTCATTTCAATATGTTCTTCATGATTGAAATACCTACATCTATAAACAGGAAACACTTTAGGTTTAAGTATTGTCACAAGTCGTCGATAATGTCACTTGGATAGGATTACAGTGAATCCACAAGACCCTTTTGGGGGGACCAATCTCACCGTTCACCAGTGGGAGCTCAATTAATGTCGGGACAAAGCCTGTATAGACTGGTGCAACCAGGAGTTGATAACATGCAGTGGGAGCATACCAAAGGCTTCGTGAGGCATCGGTTGCCAGATGACTACCACTGCGTGAACCCCAGGTGGTTACATTCACCAGACTTGTACTCAGCAAAAAAACATTAAACCATCTGCAATTGAACCCAAACAAATGCATCCAATATATATACCAGTCCAATTACGTAACAGAGAATTGAAACATCACTTGAGTACAAATAAAAAATCAACTCCACGCACCGCACAATCAAGCAATAACTATACAGCACTGCACAATCAACCAATAACTATACACACAACTCACAAGCGAAACAACCTAGGGATCACAAAGTAGGTTCTACTGGGGAATCTTTTTGGAGAGAGAGTAAGCAGACAGTATGACAAGCAGCACGAGCACAATGGAGGCGACAAGAGAGATTGCAACCGAGGCTCCGATTTGTTGACAGAATTTGTCGTAGACGTTGCAGACCTTGTTCCACCCGACGTGGGAATTCCCTTTTAGTCCAATGTAAGCCACTCCTCCTGCAGCTCCAGTTGCCGAGGCTACAATGCCCAAAATGAGCTGCACCATGGAACAATGGTTGTTTGAATACGAGGAACCGAAATGAGAAAGTGACACACACCACATTGTCTATACTGTTAGACGCTTAGAGTAGGCTCCTATAGATTGCGATATCTAAACTGAGAAAAATCTGATAAAAGAAAGTTTTGTTTCTCAATAATTATCCATGCAAAATGTGTTTCCAGGAGCGTTAGGACCACATCTTTCTTGTTTGGCCTTTTCAAAGCTCCACTGTCGCTATTACATGGGTCTATTTGTTGCCGTTTTGGCGTTTTGGATCACTCAATTCATGGTTTTCCGAAAGAAGACGTAACCATGTTTTGGAGCATCCGGTTAAATCCGTAGGGTGTTGGCATCTTCTGGTGACAGTTTTTTTTTTTCTGGTGACAGAGTTATTAGCATCTGCTGCTCCCTCTGCCTCTACTTCCACTTCTACTGCTACTGCTACTGCTATTCTCAAAAAGTAAATTCTTATAAGAGCTTACCACGTCAAATATCACAAAATGCGCCAACAGCTTTGCTGGGCGACCTGACTTCAAGAGTGCTAAAAAGGAGACTGCTGCAGTGATAATGCTGTAAAGGCCGGCGACAGAGAGTGCAACAACAAAGTATCTGCAATAGAGTTGTTCTTCATTTAGTCTTGGGAGTATCTGTAGCCAAATTGATCACTTTCTCAAGGCTAAGAATGAGAAGGGACAGGATCTTTTCCCTTCTGTTTTAGCTTTATCTCGTAAGTGATCTTTCGATGAGCATACTTTTGGATTTTTATGCAAACAAAAACACGCGCAAACGAATGATAAAATTTCATAGAGATTTACATGATACTCGACCCTGGTAACTCCATCAACCGTAGAGATTACAAACACGAGACTCAAAACAACAAGAAATCCACAACAAATACTCGACCCCGGTACTTCCACCTCCATGATTTACATGATTCCAAATACCCTATTTACAGGCAGTAATCGTAATTCTTTGATGAGAATATTGTAACAAATCGGACTCCTAACGAATTTCAGTTTTCCCATTCTGATAAAACACATCTAATGAAGAGTAACTACATTATACGGTTACGCGAAAACTCTGCAGAAAACACACCCAACAAATTCCAACGGTACTGTGAACTAGTAATGGTATGAAAACATTAATCAGATAGAGAAGAATTTAGGTAGCTAAGCTGCAGGTGAATATTTGATCACTATTGCTGTATGGCTATGTCTGGTTTCTTCAATCTTGACAATCTTGAGTGGGAATAAAAAATTTATTAAGGAATCAAATTCCTAGCTAGTAATTTAATACTTGTAGTAGTTCTATTCCAATATTGAGATCAAGGTTCTGAATACTGTACGGGTAAAAGGTTTTTTTTTTTTGGGTATGGTACATACCCGTACATTTCGAATTTTGGATACCATTTCGAATTTTGTGTTATGTATATTTATATATAAATAGAAAGTCTGTGGACACAACAAATCTGTGCACAGATTGCTATGTGGGGCTTACTATGGGTCCCACACAAGTGATCCAAGCCGTTCATTATGTTTAAAACATTTTTTCAAGGGCCCTCCCTAAAATCAACTCGATCCGATACCTATAAGTACTTGATCTAATCATCTAATTTTTTTCTCTAAAAACCTAAATGAAAAGTTAGATGATTAGATCAAACACTTATAGGTATCGGATTGAGCTAATTTTTTGCAGAGGCCCTTGAAAAAATGTTTTAAACATAATTAACGGATCGGATTATTTATATGGGACCCTTAGTGGGCCCCACAATGCAATCTGTGCACAAACTTGCTATGTCAGTAGCAAGGCTCTTATATAAATTCTTATATCTCCATGCTTAAAATCTCAAAGAATTGAACGAGCATGAATATAATATATATATATATATATATATATATATATTCTAAAAAAATAGTAATGATTATGAAGCCAATATATTACTAAATAAACGTATAAATAATTGGACTGAGTTGAATGCAGCTACAGAAAGAAAGGAAAAGGTGGTGCCACGTTGGCCATATTTGCATAGTTATCTGTTTTCTTTTAATTACCCGTAGGGTCAAAATGGATGTATATCTACCTAATCAGAATCCATTAGTAACAGCTTCAACAAATGAAATTGATATATTCTTTGACATTCAATCAATCAATCTCTCTCTCTCTCTCTCTCTCTCTCTCTCCCTCTCTCTCTCCTCTTATTAGTCTATTATTTTTGTGGGTCTTGGAATAGCTTTTCGTCTCAATTATCACCAACTAATTGCAGTCTGTCCCTACCATGGGCATTGCAAGACCACTTCAGCTAAATAATAATCATGGTTTAATATATATTAATTGGTGGCTCACCCACTTTAATGACATATGTGTACAACTTAAAGCCAATTAAAGCTCTTCCAAAGACATTGTTTTCCAATTAGTGGGGTTTAGCCTACTTGTTTCCTGTTACTCTTTTCCTTTCGAGAACTCGGTGTCCGGATTAGTTTGTGCACACTTGACTAAATCCGGACCACTGAGTTAATGAATGGGCAAACCATCTTCAAAGTTTTTAAATGTTTGGCCTTCTTAAAATTCGTTGTGGCGACTTTCTATTTGAGAACATGGCCTTTTAGCTGCTGTCTCGTATCCACGGAGAGCCGATGTTTTTGGACTTTTTTACACAGTTGATATGACTCTAATGATCCTGATAAAATTGTGACCTACCGGTCCTACTTTCGCAAAAGAAAATCCGAGCCCATGACCAACAGGCTTGGCTGGAAGGAGAGGCGGCCTATATGTGATTAAGGCCTCGTTCCAGAACACTTTCTTAAAAATTATTTCGTAAATATTTATTTTATATTTTTAAACTCAAAAATAATATAAATAAAAAATAATTTTTTAATTTTTTTTGCACCGTATAAAAGATCTCAATGAAATCTATCTATCAAGCAAGATTCATATTAATCGGAAAATTATTTGCGTAAGCACATGATTTTTGAACTTGAAATTATCTTCTTAGAAAATAAGTATTTATTTCCCTTTCGGGAACTGGGCCTAATTCTCAAATATGAATTAAGTCATTATATCATAAGCATGAGGTAAGGGTTAAATTCTCATGAGCATGAAGTGAGGGTTATTTTTTCATTCTCACTTCTCTTAATAGATGATACAGTGGCCCCGTTTGTTATCATTTAAGTTAAATTATAGGTTTATAACAGATAATTACTTGATATATATAAATCGAAGACTATGCGTTTCTGTTAGTCAAGATAAAACTCCGAACACCATCGTTGTGTGGACTGTGGTGTATTTACGGACTATGTTGGAGTACTTTTTTCTTTAATGTAAAATATATATATATGCAGATAGGCTGCTGCACATATCTACCATAGAGTAGTACTATTGCTCTCAGCAACATATAGCAATCTAAAGGGAATTCCACCGCACCTATGTCGGGAACAAAGCTAAGGTTCCACCGTATGATACATACCGACACGAAGGAGTGTGTTTAGCCTCACGAATCGGCTATGGAGATTTAAATCTACTCATTGAACGAGAAGTTGGAGTACTTACCAATTGAACTAACTTTACCAGCTGTTCTAAAGCTATACAGAGTCGTTATTATGCACTATGCATGATATGGAGATGAAGTGCAAAAGCCTATGGGCGTAAAAACTTACATGAAGGCCGGTGAATGAGAGAATTTCGCCGGACGGGGCACCCTCAAGAACGGAGGCAACGGCAGGGTCACCAACTCTGTCTGATTACTGGTGACCATCACCACCACGCTTGTCACCGCCGCGGCAAACAACACCACCCTCAGAACCACATCGGCCACCACGAGGTAGTCAGGAGGAGGGGCATGCTCCGCCGCTTTAGTCTCCGGTGGCGGAGCCTCCTTTTCTGGCTCCGCAGCCAAAGCTTCAGGTGGCGGAACCGCCTTTTCCGGCTCAAGTACCGGGGCTTCTGGTGGCGGTGCCGCCTTTTTCGGCTCCGGTACGGGGTCTTCCCTGGTAGCCATGGACACTATATTTTGGCAACAACTTTGTTAAGTGTGATAGTTGAATTATGTTGTAAAATTAGGTGGGGATTTGGACACCAATATATAGGGAGAAAGCTTCTTGTATTCTTAATTAAGGTGGTGGGTCTATACTCCCAGTTGGAGTTCCTTGTACGCTACTATCAATTTGAAAAAGGGCAAATTTTGGAGTTTTTTACTACGTCTCCTTCTGTAAATGTATACAAGAGAGAGACTTTTTTTTTTTTGTCAATAGAGAGCCACTTATTTACGGAAGAGTGGTGAATAAGCTGTTCACGGAAAACGCATAATTTCATCCGTCCGTTTCGGCAATAAACAGTTGAGATATGTTTTTAATCTTTAACCGTTAAATATTTCTTACCGTTAATATTTTGTCTTTGATCTTTATCGTCCAAAATATTTTTGGACGGCCGAGATTGACCTCTGTATAAAATTTACGGAACCTCGTTAATGAAGATTTTCCCATATATGGAAACCAGATAACGTAAGAAAATGACATGATTGGTGAATTATGTAGTGATCACTACAATACAAAGAACTGATTGAAATGCTTTTGCCAACATCACTCATTTTGTTTTCTTTTTGCATTTTTTAGTTTTATGTGATATTGATCCGTCTCAACACGATGAATTGAAAAAATAAATAATTATAACTTTTACACAAATATTTTAAAAAATATCTAAAGAAAGGTTCAAAAAGTCAGTTTTGGACTTTTTTTTGAATATTTTCCAAAATATTTGTGTAATTGTCATAATTTTTTTACTTTTCCGATTCATTTCGTCGAGACAAACAAATATCACATAAAAGTTTGGCGTGAAATTAACAAACGCGAAAACAATTTGAATTAGGACAAAACTAAAAAATATTCGTTAGCATGAACACTAATTTGGAGATGAATCTCACCGTCCATCACCGCGAGGCCCAATTGAAGTCGGGACAGAGCTCTGTATACAACTCAGACTGCTTCTGATCTTTGTAGGGGCACTTTTGATCTTTGTGGTGTCATATTTGGTACTACTTTAATTAATCACAGAAACAATAACGTCAACAATATGATCAGCATATCTGCGATTGCTAGAGCTCCTATGATTCGAATCCACATGAATTATCGAGCACCATGCCGATTTTTTTTTTTCTTGAACTGCACTGTTATCCGCTACATTCAAATGATTCTGGGGTTGAATCATTTATTTTTATCGACGAAACCAACACAAGAATTGATTGCACGTATTGTGAGAGTCAGATTCCGGACCAAAGACTTTCCGAGGTCCCTGATTGTTGAGTGTCTAGCGACTGCAATTGCGCTCACCCTGGATGTTCACTCAACATCATTTGTGGTGAAAGATTTTGGTTCAAAATTCTAGAACAATAACATCATTCGAACAACTCCATGTTTAACTTTTGTAAAGAAAGTGATCATATCCGTGACTTTTGTGCCATTGGATGGACAAGTAATTGCAGCAGTGCTACAGTCACCGACCTTGGGGTCGGTGACCGGCCACCGACCGCGTGTGGGGTCCACTCCGGACCCTGCACGAATGATCCGAGCCGCTCAATAATTTAAAAAAAAAACAAACGAGTGGGCCGCTTGAGAAATAAGCTCAATCCGATATGTGTACGTGCTCGTTCCAAACTTTCATTTTTGAACGGCTCGGATCATCTGATTTTGGAACAGCTCGGATCGAGCACATACACACATCGGATTGAGCTTATTTCACACAGAGCCCACTCGGTTTTTTTTTTTTAAATTATTGAGCGGCTCGGATCATTCATGCGGGGCCCGGAGTGGACCCCACACAGGGTTTGTGGCCGGTCACCGACCCTCCCGGTCGGTGACTGTAGTGTTTCTGCAAGTAATTGTCCCTAATCATTGGATTCTCTATTTCTGTGTTTTTTTTTTCTTCCTATTGTCAACTAATTGGGCTGACGATAAACATATTAGAAGATAAGAAAAATACGTATTCCTGTGTACTTTATACACCCTTTAATACACATTTACATATTTACTATTGTCAGCTCATTAGGCTGATTTTAGAATTTTCCTCTTTTTTTATACATCCTTTAATACACATTTACACACTTACTATTGTCAGCCCATTAGGCTGATTTTAGAATTTTCCTTTTTTTTTTGGTCATACGGTATACATCAGCGGGGGTTAGCGGGGTGTTAGTTTGTTAGTCAACGAAGGGTTTAGAGGCTATCCATAGCCGTAAACCCCAAACATGCTCCCCATGGAACTCGAACTCAGGTCACCACTGAGGAGAGAAATGAGACAACCAACTTAACAAGTTTGGTTTCTTCTCTCTATTTCTGTTTGTATAGGCCCATTTTGTGATGTTCGAAATTAAAAGTGATTATACATACAGGCGTGTTTGGTCATCTCAATATTGCATTGTTCTTTTCTCAAACCATTTTGGGTGTTTGACATTATGGAATTCATAAAGGGAAAAATGGATTACAAAAAATAAGTAGGAGAATGCGAAATTCAAAAATCACATTTTGGAATATGTTGGCCCACAGGGTAAGACATCCGACTAGTACTACTGATGAGGTTTAAAATACCAGATATTTAAAAGTATTAGAGCAGTGCTACGGACGCAGATCGATATTTGGGCACAAATCCAGACACATTTGTTTCCAAAACCATTTGACATGCATGGGCTCCACGATGCATGTGGGTCCCATCTCATAGAATTTGATCTCACAGATCATACTATAATCTAATTCAATGCTCATATCCCGTGGGAAGAACTTGTCCCATAGATTACTCATATCAATGACAGGATAGGATCCACATCGAATTCCACTGGACTCTCGAGTCCAACCGCGGATTGGAGAGAAACTGTAGGAAATTAAAGAATGGGGAAAGTCCATTTTGATATCTTGTGGTTTGTGCCATATGTAGATACATCTCTTATGGTTTAAAAGAGTGTGTCTATAACACCTCATGTTTTCTATCCATATTAATGTAGATAGCATTAAAGACTTTTTTGTCCTCGTCTCTCTCTCTCGCCCCGACAAAAGCCGTAGTAGACGACATTTTTTTGAAATAGTATTTGAAACATTGGGCAATTTAATGAAGGGCGGCGCATGGTGGCAGAAGGGAGTTTTAGTGCGGTTGTGGTTGATGGAGGACAAAAGCTGTAGTAGACGACATTTTTTTGAAATATATAGTATTTGAAACATTGGGCAATTTAATGAAGGGCGGCGCATGGTGGCAGGAGGGAGTTTTAGTGCGGTTGTGGTTGATGGAGGATGTGGTGGCGCGGGAGGGAGAAGGAATTCAAGGAGAAGGCGACGGCGGTAACGCCAATTTGAAGGATTGAAGGAAGGGATAAAGAAAATGGCAAAATGGTACATTATTTTTCTATTGTATTTTTTCCCAAAATTCTATTAATATGAGATGAAAAACATGACTGCAAAGGGTGTGTCTGCATATTTCACAAACTACAGGGTGTTATGTGGACACTTTTTGAACCATAAAGAGTGTATCCGCACATAACCCAAACCACAAGAGATCAAAATGAACTTTGCCCTTAAAGAAATATGGATATAATAAGATGGTGCGCACATGTACCATATTCTTAGAAGTATTAAACCAGATTAGGTCTGTATTATGTTATTTTAATAAATAGCCATCTTTCTCTTCAATATAATCATTGCACAATTTGATAAGAAATCTCATCTTAAATAATATTCAATACATGTACGATAGGGACTGGGACGAATCTGTTCATCCACATGGGCGTGGTGTTGATGGGGTGCTTATCCATTTTAGTCTCTTGTTGAATACACAGGTGTTTAGGCCATGGTACACGCACTCAATTTAATCTTGGGGGTTCAATCCTACTGTCCATTTGCGGGAAATCCAATTAAAACAGGAGCAAAACTCTGTATAGAGACTGGTCTCGGCCAAAGGAGTTGATAGCATCTAAACGCATATATAGACTATAGTCCATTTTTGTCATTTTATAACTACTGCCAATGCCAATGGGGCATGTACTAGTAGGCTGATTAGGCGGAGATAAGTGGGAGAAATATGAGCTTAATTACAAAATGGATTATATTGGATACAAAGAAAAGATTGGAGTCTTGGCCAACCATTAATCCAATACAAAGTGGGCAATGGTTTGTCTACTTTCTTTTGGATTGATAATTGGCATCTTTTGGGGCCGTTATACAAGATATTTGGTGATGAAGTGGTTTATAACCTTGGTACTTCTCTGCATGCTAGAGTCTCTTCTATCATTCATCAAGGTCGTTGGAGGGGCCCAGATTCAGAAATAGAATCACTCAAACTATAATTCACCACACTCCTGCAACTTTCCACCCTGATTGTTCTACTGATAATTTGGTGTTTTGGCTTCCTAGTTCTAATGGACTTTACTCTGCTAGGTCTGCTTGGGAGGCTGTGAGAACAAAATATTCTTCTCAGCCTTGGACACAAGTGGTGTGGTTTTCTAAGAATGTTCCGAGATGGGCTTTCATTGTTTGGCTGGCTGCTCAAGACAAGTTAAGTACCAAAGACAGATTGCATCAATGGGAAGTGCGTGTGGATGAGATATGTCCTTTGTGTGGCTGTGAGAAGGAAACACATCAACATTTATTTTTTGAATGCTCTTACTCTGCATCTGTGTGGGCTAGAGTATGGAGTATGTCTTCTTCTACTAGAGTACCAATTACATTGGCTGCTTTGTTGGAGTGGTTTGTCTAATCTGTTAAGGGCAATAGTTTCAAGAGTAAAATTTTGAACTGTTCTTTAGCTGCTATTGTTTACTTTGTTTGGAGGGAAAGAAATCTGAGAGTTTTTCAACAAAAAACTGTGGCTAGTGATCAAGTTGTGTTGCAGATTCTGAGCTCTATAAGAGATTTCCTTAGCTCTTTGAGAAGGGTGAAGGCTTCCACAGAAAATAAAGGCCTGTGTGCTAACTGGAGGCTGGTTGAACACTACATTTTGCAGTAGTAGGATGAGTGGTGCATATGGATGCTGGTGCTTGGTTGAAGTTGTAGTTGTGTTCTCTGGATAGGAGTTGGTTTTGGATTTGATTTGTCTAGGTTACCAATTCTTTTCCTTTTCTTCATAGTTTGTAATTCTCCTTTGAAATGAGTATAGTTGTATATTCAAGAGAGTTTCTTGACATTGTTTGTTTGGTTGGGACTTTTCAATGGAATCATACTTATCCAGAAAAGAAAAGAAAAGAAAAGATTGGAAAATGCTATAAAATTCTCTTTGAGATTAGCTTAACAACTTTTATTAATCTCCAATCTTCTGATATTTCCTTATCCTTAATTTTCTAAATTCCTTCCCTTCATTCTACTATCAAAATAAAGATTTTCTCGTAGTACAAAAAGGACGATTACTCATAACTTGGGACCAATAGATTTATTTATTTTTTACTCAAAGTGTCGAAACCAACTTACACGCACCTCGATCAACGAGTTTTATCGGTTGCTAAAAAATAAAGCATATTCGCAATCCCTCAAGGCCTCATTCGCAGTCCCTTGGGACTAATCCGTAGGTCCGGAAATAGTAGTACTAGCAAATAAGGTTAACTAGTGAATCAAAATAACGCAATTTTGTTTTATTATGGAGGGTTTTTTTTTTTAATCTGATTTAATTATAGAGGTTTTTTTTTTTTTTGATCCGCGATTTAATTATAGAGGTTGAGAACATCTTTTGTCTTCATTTTAGAAAAGATAGAGGTGTCAGCCTCAATTTCATGGATATCCAGAGCCTGAGGAGGGTGCAAATCGTAAATTGGGTATCTACCAATTTATTAAGGGCCCATTGTTTTGAGAAAACCAAGCTGTACTTGTGTTTCCCACTTTTCTGCTGGGTAGGCGGGAACGGAAAATCAAATGGCGTGTATGGTATGAGCACAGAAGTGTTAGGAATTTGTTGATATCCAACGTATGAAAGGCGAGGGCGTCTCGATCTTACTTCGTATGTGACGCGATTGCGTGTGACCCAAAGGGTGATGCCACAAAGAGGTTCATGGTTCGCCACAATGATAGTGGACTTAGAATTTTCCAACCGTGTGAGAAAAAGTAGAGAACATCGTAAAATAAAGACAAACTTTATTATGTCAGAATACTAAAGTTGGGTATAAGAAAAAGTAAAAACTCGAACTACTTGATGAAGTAATTGAGTTGGGTACATAAAAAGTAAAATAGGTGCTTCGCTGGAAAGAATTGGGTTTAAGCGCCGGACTCTATGCGGTGTTGAACCCGGATTTAAGCCTTCAAAACTTGTATTTATAGGCGGAAATGTTCTTCACGGTTTTGGAGCCATTTTTTAGTAGTTAACAAGGGTCATGGGCTCCCTCATTTCTTCTTTACGTGGTAAATAAAAGAACATGGGTAGTTAATGGCAGTTGATTGTGCCATCCACATGCTTCTTCTTCATTGTGGGAGGTTACTGGAGATGATAATGGGGTACTCCATTTCCCCATTTCGTAGAGATTAAAATATACTTGGCCATTTAATTTAATAATTAAATAGCCTATTTCAAATGTAAAAAAACCACCTCCTTTTTGCATGAGATGCTTCCAGAACCTCAAGTAATCTTCATGCACTATGGGCCTCTTAGAATTCTTCGGAATAACTAAGTCCAAAGAGGCCAAGTCCCATATCTCATTCAAATTAAAATTAATTGGGCTTTTTGATACGTAACCCATTAATTTTAACCTATTAAACTCTTAATTCACGGCCCAATTTAATCGAATTTCAATTAAATGGCTCTCCAGCACTAGCCCAAGATTTGGTGCTAAAAACGGGTGTAAACAACTTGATAGTAATAATAAGAAACTAGCAACAAAAACTTCCCCCGGAATCCATCTCTCTCTCAACCCTATCTCTCTCTCTCAATCCTAGCCACCACAACTCCTCGATCTTCTCCCTTCCCCTCCCCCCGTGGATTCCATTCCAATGTGCGGTGGCGGGAGGGGGAGGCTATGATACTACCAACTCCCTTTCTTTATTTTTTTTTCCATTCTGTCTCTCCAGATCAAGGACTTGATTTGTGAGAGTTTTGTCTTTCGTTCAATGAGAGTTATTAATTTCGTCTTTGGATGAATTTTGTATACAGATCGGGTTCTCTCAATCGAGGTTGATTCACAACGATATCTGTGCTTCAGCGTTCTATCCCTATATGATTTCTTTGGCGAGACAACCAGTGGCGGCTTGGCAGATTTGTAGTTCTTGGGAGTTCATTAGTGCGTTCATACTTGGGTGGAGTGCATCTGATCGTCTGGGTATTTGGTATTTTTTGTCCTTAATTTTGCACTTTTTCTCGTTTGAGACTCTTAATTAGATGTTAGACAGTTTAAAAGTGCCGTTATTGCGTCAGGCCATGTCTGGGTTGGGATGAAAGACATCGATTGCCTCGTGATTTATTTATTTTGTATTTGTTAAACAATTAGTTTGGCTTGTCCAAATTCTTTGTAATGATTTCCGTTTTGTAAGTACCGCTGGGCGTTAATAAATAGTACAATCTTTTCACTTTTGACAAAAAAAGAAAGAAAGAAAGAAAGAAACTAGCAAATGATTCTTTTTTTTTTTTTTGAAACATGATAGAAATGCACTGATAAGTAGTACTAACAGTTTATAGATACAAGGGAAACTCAAAACAAACAACGGAGATATATAAATACAGAGACTACATAAACAATAGCTGTCCAAAAAGGGGTTCCCCGCGCATCTGTGGATGTAGTAGGGGACAGCAATGCCCGTTTGGCTAGAGAGTGGGCACCTTACATGTCCTTGCGATCAACCTTAGATAACCTGCAAAAAGTCAATTTGAAGATTAGTTCTTGTTTAAAGTTGTGCAACAAAAATTTATTCGCATAGTGGGACTCAATTTGACCTGCCGGCTCCATCCTTCCGGGCCCCCTCGATGGTAACATGAGCAACCAGCTGGTCCCAGAGATACATGGGGGGTATGGTTTAATGACAAATGATTCTTTCAATCGATCTCTCTTAAAGGGGCCGGCAAGCTAGTTTAATCAGTTGGGGGTTAGGAGTTATGAAATGTGTGGACCTTACCATGTTTTTTTTTTTTTTGTAAACTAAAGTAGAAACTTTTTAATCGAAACAAAGTCTAGACTCTAGGGTATGAAACCCCTGAACCGTCAACATTGAACAGCAGTACAACCTTAGAAAGAGCTACATCAAAAATAATTAACAACAAAAGATTTGATGCCCGGTCGGAGTCGTAAACTTTGACGGGATGTCAGCACTCTTGTTTGCTTCCCTAATAGTAAACACATCCACATTCAGCTTAAGTGTGCCTTGGGATGGTGGCCGGAATTAATCCATCCAAAACTTGGGCATGCATGCCTCATTCTCATGCAACCTGGTGAAATTTGAACCTAGCCAGCTAGCCATTCTCAAGCTCTAGCAATAATACTATCATGGCTTGAGAACATAGACAGGGAACGGGCATCTAAGGGAGGATAAACTTATAAGCGGGGAGGTTTCTCCGTAAAATTAAGTTCACAACGCTTAATCCCGTGTGTCCAAAAGTGTTTGGACGTTTCGGATTTTAAAAAAACTCTTTCAAGGAAGAGTTAAACTCTTTATAGAGGCTTTTTAAAATCCGAATCATTGATTGTCAAGACGAACAAGTGAGAACTAGAAGCTCGCGCAATTGCAAATTGCAATATACGTAGTAATTATCGAGAAGCCAGGAAGAAACAGGTTGACCAAAATTGTGGGGGAAAGGGGAAATTTGCTAACGTTAAAGGGGTGGAAAAGTTTGACCAAAGGATGTCGACTGGCCAGTTAACAGACACGTTTTCCAATAAAAATACTCTTTTTTTGTATCGAATTTCATGTAAGAAATTCTGAAAAACATTCAAATTAATGGGGCTGGCCCCCTTTCAGAACCCAAAAAAAATTCTTATTTTTTAAGAAGGTAATTTTAATATGGATCTTATTTGAAAGATCTCGATGAGATCTTTTATACGATGCAAAAAAATTTAAAATTTAAAAATTATTTTTTATTTATATTATTTTTAAATTTGAAAATGTAAAATAAACTGTTTATTTTTTAAGTAGTTTTTGAACATGGCCTAATTAAAGCTCACCTCTAATCTTAACCTACCATTCCCCACCGAATGTTCACTTGGCCCACCACGATTATCCAAATTATCCTTGAATTAGGTTAATTAGGACTCGGCTCCTTAAGGCTCAGTTCGATCAGACTTATTTAGTAATCGAGTTGAGTTCGGGCTCAAATTTTAGGCTCGTGTAAAAAATGAGCTGACTTCAACACTCTAAAGTTCGATCGGCTCAGCACGACTCGAAAAACTCTACTTGTTTGGACAGATGCGTTCGGCTTGTTTATAAAAACCTTATTTAGTAAATGAACCGAACTTGGCTTGTTAAGGACCAAGCTTAAACACTACAAGACTCGGCTCGTTTGCACCCTAGCCAGATGTACAACATGAACAACTCAGATCATAGTTTTAAATCTCGAGTGGAGCCTAAGAAAGGAGTGTTTTGCTCAGATCATATTAGTGGTTTGATAGTGAGCTTAACCAAAGGAGCAATTTTTTTATTAAAAAATCGACAAAAATTAAATACAAGTGGGAAAAGAGAACACCCCACATGGGTCAACCCAACTGTCCACACCAGATATCCACCCCACCCCAGGGAACCTTTCTATTGGGACCGAACATTAAAACACCGATTCTGTGATTGCGTATGTACCAGTATGCGGGGCCTGCTGCAGGGAACCTTTCTATGGGACCGAACATTAAAATACCGATTGTGTGTATACCGATACGCGGGGGGACGCTGCAGGTTTTATACGGACAATTCGAGTCTTTCAATAATTTGAAAAAAAAATTCAAGTTTTATGCGGACATTAAAACACTGATTGTGAATATACTGGTATTTCGGGGGCCGCTGCAGGTTCTGTACAGACAATTCGAGCCCTTCAATAATTTTAAAAAAAAATTCGAGCGGCCCAATAAAAATTAGCTCAATTGAATAAATGTACATGTTTGATCGATCCGACCCAAGCCAATAGTATTTTATTGGTGCTAAAGAAGCCATTATATAGGTAAAAAAAAAAAAAAAGGTCTTCTTCCTCCACCACACCTCCACGTACCCAAAAATTAAAAAAAAAAAAAAGCCATGCATTAAATGTGATTCAACTACACGAAATAATGCAAAAATTAAAAAAATCCATTCCATATGCAACTTACAAAGATCCAGCTATGCTACATAAATTTTCTATTGAAAATTATTAATTATTCATTTTGTGGCTCATTCCTTTTGGTGTCTCCATTCACACACCGACACCCACACCCTCTCCTTTGAATCCGATACCGACCTATTAAAAAAATGTCATGCTAATTGCACATACATTTTTACACATATCTTGCACATATATTTTTATGGAGCCCACCTCGGGTCCCACCAATATGATCGAACGCCCTACGATTTCTGAAAAAGCCCTTACCGATATCCTATTGAGTTGATTTTTTATAGAAACTCTTAAAACATTATTTTAAAAATAATGAGTGATTCGGACCATATTGGTGGGACCCGAAGTGGGCCCCATAAAAATATATGTGCAAGATAAGTGTAAAAATGTATATGTCCTGAGATTTATTGTAAAAAAAATTAAAAAAACAAAAAACTAAGGTCGAAAGATTTACGACGGATTAGAGATCAATAAAAACAGGAGTGTCGAGGAGCCTGCATCCGTAACTACGTAGTGGACCTGGGACCCTGCTGAGCGGCACCCCTACCAAACGGTCAATCCGGCCGTTCATCTCGAAATCAACGGCCCGGATTGAAACATCTTTTTTCTTTTCTTTTCTTTTTTTTTTTAAATCCGTTCAATACCTTTACATCTGGGCTGTCCAAAACACTTTTGGACGGCCGAGATGTACCCGGCACCCCTGCCAAGCACCCTTGCTTGGCAGGGTCTCCAGGTCCCTACGGGTAGTACATGTATTACATATTTAGTGTTAAAATTGTTACATATCTAAAGACCAAAAGACCAAATCTTTTATGAAAAATGAATCTTATAATTGAGCTAGGGATTGCCCGTGTCTAAAGGCACGAAACAACGCGTTTTGAACACAAAAATTGAATTGAAGGTACATAAATCAACTTTAGAGGGAAATCAATAATTGAAAGATAATCAAGCCTTTTAGGGAAAAAAATTTAAAAGCAATCAATTGAAAAAATTTACCAGTCATAAGGTTAGGAGGTTTATATTAGGAAGTATACTCTCGAATGGACATATATAAACTATTCAAAATTTGATTCGACGGTTGTAGATGGTGTTGGGTTTATATGAGTAGAAAAAAACTGCTTTGTTTTAGTTTTATAATATAGATGTATAAAAATCAATAAAAACATGAGTATCAAGGAGGCCACATATCTTGACCGAGTGATGGACAGTTCAAATCTGTATGCACTCAGATTCAATCCGAGTCGTCTATGTCCAGATAAATGACCGGATGCCACTCGGCACTCTGCTTGACGGAATCTTAAGTTCCGGCCACCACATGTGAGTGACGTTAAGGAATATGTTTAGTTCCAATAAAAAAACCTATTGAAAACTCGAACCTAAGCATTGTCTAGCCAAGTTCGAATTTCCACCACCGAACCAACATGAAACCTAGAGGCGGATTGTACATGGACCCTTCCATGGTCACATGAACACCCAAAATTATTTTGTTTGCTTAGAATACATGTAAAAATTATGGGTTAGTTTTGTTTTGAACACCTAACTCAAATATCAATGAACACCCAATTCTAATTATCTTGAACTCCCAATAACCAATTGAACACTCAATCACAATCCAATTACAGTCCACCAATCCAAGCAATTCATACTTAAACACTTAACACATTACCTCAAACAAAACTCACAATCCTAATGGAAAACAATTATAGTAGTAAAAAAATAAAGAGAAAAAGAAGAATCTAGTGGTTTAAGTATTATGCTTTGCATTCTCTATCTATCTCAATTATCAATGGTCTGCATGTGTTAATTTCGCATTCGTGACAATAACTACTTTATTATTTTTTGTCTAGTTAGCTTGTAGAATTACAGACAAAGCTTTAAAAAAATTCAACTACATTGCAAAACTTCGGTAACTTGAATGATATTCCTTTAACTTTAAGGCTACGATAGAAAATCTCATCATGTCATCCAAACGAACAACATATTTTCGAAAAGACCTGCCAATTAAAAAAAAGTTTAAATTTTTGTTAAATAATATATTGTAACTTTTTAAATTCTCATTTTGCATCGTAGTTAATTGTTTTAGAATAGAAGTTACGATTTTTTTTTTCCGCATTATTTATACTAATATACAAGATTTTGCACATATATTATTGATTAATACACCAATTAGTAGCGTTAAGTTAATTTATGAACACATTATTACAAATTTATGGAGCCACCACGGTGAAACCTTAACTTCACAATGCTCACTTAATGGCCGTTCGGCTAAATAAGCCATTTGACTTTTTTTTTGTCCTTATTCAAAAAAATTTCACATTTGTTAATTTTTTGTCAATTTTTTTGGGGATTATTGCTTCTTTATGACAAGAGGAATCTAAAAAGTAAAAAATTACGATCGAAATTCAATTTTTTTTGAATAAAGACGAAAAAATTGGCTTATTGACTTATTTTTGTCTTTATTCAAAAAAATTAGATTTCGATCGTAAGTTTTTACTTTTTAAATTCCTCTCGTCATAAAAGCAATGATCCCCAAAAAATTGACGAAAAATTAACAAATATAAAAAAATTTGAATAAAAAAAAAAAGTCACTTGATTTATTTTGCCGAACGGCTTATTATCCTCCATCAGTACTTATCTTGACACGTTGCTTTCTCCTTCTCTCTCCTCCACCCCATTTTTATCTCACTATATATACCCTAGTCTAGTGCTTCCCTTCCCTTGTCTTTCTATATCCATCTATCTATATCTAGAGAGGTATATATATATACATTGTGAATATATATGATGGATACACAAAATGGAAATCATGGAGAGGTGATGAAGGAAGTGGGAAAAAGAAAAGTGAGTATGAGTGAGGTGGGGTTGAGGTTTTTGGCATTTTCACTGACTCTGGTGGCTGCAGTTTTGGTTGGAGTTGACAAGCAGACCAAGATTGTTGCCATACCTGTGGTTTCAACTCTCCCTCCCCTGAATGTCCCTCTTACTGCCAAGTTCCATTACTTCTCTGCCTTTGTGTAAGCTCGCTCTCTCTCTCTCTCTCCAAACGAACCGTGTTGTGCGCGAGCAGCTAGAGGCTCGACACGATAAGGCTCGTTTGAGTTCGGCTGTTACGTTAATATAAGCGAGCTTGGATCAAAATCTTAGGCTCGTTTGATGAATGAGTCGAGCTCAAGTAATTAGCTGAAGCTCGGCTCAAGTAGAGAATGTATTTATATAGGTAGTAGTTTACCTTAATTAATTTGTTAAATTTTCCCTTAGCTGAAGTTATATCTGCTCGTTTAATTTGTAGTTGTTCGACTTGAGCCAAGCTCCAGTTAATTTCATCAACACTAACGAGCCGAGTTTTAGAAATTCATATGCGGAGACGAGCTCAAGCTCGATGATTGACTTATACTCGAGCCCCAGTCAAGCTCTCACCTAATTGCGAACTAACATGATTCGACACCTCAAAACTCGGCCGGTTCTACTCGTTTGCAACCCTACGTACATACACGCAAACGTACACTTCCATTGATCTTTTTGAAATGAAATGCTAGTGTATCTGTTAAATCATGCATGCTCATGTTTTCTGTGTACTCTCCACATGTTTTCTTTCCATTCCTAGCAAAATTCTAGTCATTTTTCCTCATTATTTTGGTCCTGGTGAGAAAGGGTATAAGTGCGATTGGGTCCGGTTTAATTCTCTACAAATTTTACGATCAACTAGTAATTATCTCAGTTCGAAATTGTCAAACCGGATACGTTCTTATTTTTTAAATACTCATTTTCTTCTTTACCAGATAAGTCATTCTTTCACAATATCTCACATTAATTTAATTCAAAAAATAAGTATGTATGTACTTATTTTTCTCACGGAACGGGGCCAGTATTTTGATACCGAACTAGCTATGTTTGGGTTTGGCCCGATTGGTAACTCCAGGGTTGGGTTGGGTTGGGTTTGTTTGCTTTTGAAAATTATATAAACGCAATTAACAGTAAAAGCAGTAATAAAGAGAGGTAGGTACCAGTTAAGGATAATTAATATGGGGACCCATTACCTCTTTGAAAACACATGTTCGGTTTCCTTATGTGATGTTACATGCTACTCCCTCCGTCCTTTTTTTTGTGTCCAGTATTTTATTTTGGGTTGTCCCTTAATAAGTGTCCATTTTGTAAAGTTAGGGGGGTAAAAATTGGTGTATTGTCTATTTTGTCCCTAAAAATAGATTTTATTTCGAAAAGTTAGTGAGTAAAAATGTAATGATGATGGGTAAGTAGGGAAAGTGGAGGAAAAAGTTGATGTGAAAGGTGTAATGATGATGTCTTTTTAATAAGTTGGAGTTACGAAGCAGAACACTTAAAAAGGGACGGAGGGAGTAGTAAATGTAGGCCCATACGTATAGGAATTTGTTTTCCCTTTTCTTCATGGTTAGGTTAATTTTAGTAATTTTTTTTTTATTTTAGAGAGTTTTTTTTTTTTTTCTGGTTACGTATTTGTATGAAACTTATTATTACATAGTGCATTCATCTCCCGGAAGAGGTGAATAATTTAAGGCGTTTATGTTTGCGGATGCGACTCAAAACACTCGCAACTGAGCGCAGTGCATTCATCTCCCGGAAGAGGTGAATAATTTAAGGCGTTTATGTTTGCGGATGCGACTCAAAACACTCGCAACTGAGCGAAGAGAAACGCGTAGAAACGACGTTGCAAAGACTTTTACATGTTTTCTAACTAGATAGATCCGCGGCTGATACTTTTTTGCACCATGTATAAGAAAACAAATTAATCGGCTGCTGCGTATAGTAAGCAAACCAAAACTGAACCAGACTTCAAAAACCCAACATTTAATTCCTTCTTTATACACTCTAATATAGACATGATACCTCTATATACTGTTGGAAGACTTTCAAACGGTGACCAAGAACGAACTTTTCCCTTCTAAATCTTCGTTACCGTGCTATACACGTCCGGATCGTTCGTCTCGGAAATTTATTGCCCAGATTGCTCGGTGCTTTGCGTAATCTCAACTGTCCAACTGTCTCGGCAATCCTGATCATTGATTGCCGAGACGAACAGTCTGGATGTGCACAACACCATCCCCAAATCCGAAAACAAGTTTGAAAAACTTTTTCCAAAATAATTGTATCATTTTCTGAGAAGACCATTTTAAGGCTTAGTTTACCAAAAAGTGCTAGAAGGAGCTTATTATTTTTTAACACTTTTAGATTTTTTTTGAGAAACTGATAATAAAAGCCCCTTACTATTTGCTCACGCTTAGCTGGCATGTGGCTGGTCAACATTAATGACTGAAACAACCTCCTTCATTTATTTTGAATTGAATTGTTTATACTCCAAATTGGCAGTTGATTGACCTAAAATTCGGCCACAGATCTGGGGGAGATAAGGGTGGAAAAGTCCAAAGGCCACACCAGTCCAGGGCTAGCTAAGCTACATCTTGACAAAATTGATTACTAAAGCTATGAATCGATCTTTATTGCTTGCAGAGATATGAAGTGTGTGTGTGTCTATATATATATATATATATATATTTATTTATTTATTTATTTATTCTTGTCACCTTGACTTCAGTGTATCTATTTCCTATCCATAAAAAAGAGGATCATTTATTAGGAACTTTCTGTCTGTATTTAAATTTTTTTCGTATTTATTAATTTTTCATTAATTTTTTATGAATTATTGCTTCGTCAGAACGAAAAGAATCTAAAAAGTAAAAAATTTACGATCAAAACCGAAATTTTTTTAAATAAAGACAAATTAACTAACAAGTCAAATTTTTTGTCGTTATTCAAAAAAAATTGGGTTCCGATCATAATTTTTTACTTTTTGGATTCTTTTTGTTATGACGAAGCAATAATCCGTAAAAAAGAAGAGAGAGATGCAAAACTAAAAAAAAAAAAAATTTTGAATAAAAACGAAAAAATAAGTCATTTGGCTTATTATAGGCCAAAATAGGCCTAGTCAATCAAAACAAACTTATGCGAAATGGATGTTATAGGGTTCTAGTTTTCGGTGTGCCCAAGATTGTGATTTCTGGGGTCGATTTCAAGTTATCACAAATTTACACATAAGGGGTTGGAAAGTGAAAGCGTATCAATAAGTAAGGCGCTTAATTATTTCTCTACCCACAGGGATGTTGACTCCCACTATTCCCAAAAATCCTCGGGTCATTGAAGATTGTCCAAACTTAATTTAATCAACTTCATGGTTCTGAAATTAGTCGATTTGCTTGTACGCTGGCTTAGACAGTACCACTCTAATCGAAAATAGAAAAGATGACATTAACCTTAGACAGTATCGCTCTAATCGAAAATAGAAAAAGATGACATTAACGAATTAATAACTGTGAAATAAAATTCCAAATTCCTTACTAGAAAGTGGGAATATTCTCCAGTAATTAACCACCAAAATTCATACCATCTTTTTCAGGTACTTCGTGGTGGTAAATGCCATAGCATGTGCATATGCTATCATCTCCTTGGTTCTCACATTGGCCTCAAATAAGGGTGGAAACAAAGGATGCTTGGCACTGATGATAACCACGCTCGACCTTGTGATGCTGGCACTGCTCTCCTCCGCCAGCGGAGCCACCGGAGGCATCGGTCTCATCGGCATCAGAGGCAACTCCCACGTGCAGTGGAAGAAGGTGTGCAATGTGTTCGACAAGTTCTGCCACCAGCTGCTCGCCGGCTTCGTCCTCTCCGTGCTTGGCTCGGCTATTTTTCTTCTTCTACTTGTGATTTCTGCTCGAAAGCTCCAGAAGAAACATTACTAAGGATGTGTATGGTTCGAGTTGGATCATAGTTGTCAAAGAAAAAAAGAACATATCCTGAATAATCTGTCTGAGTTTCTCTTTCCTGCTTAAGTTGTCATTTGGCAAGGGTTCTGTACTAAACCAATTAGTTGTGGTAATCTATATTGTTGTGTTACTTGGGAAATTCAGTATCAAATTTTTAAATTTTTTTCGACAAACAAAATCATTTCATATATAATAAAACATGAAACAAGTACAGAAAAACAAAATACACAAAACAGGCAAACACCAAGAACAAGAAGAAAAAAAAAAACAGCCGCTCAGCTTCAATGTCCAACCCAACACTCCGCTCGTGGAGGTGGATGGAAGATCGCCACTGGATCACGTTCCCACCGTTGTATCACTACTGGATCTGCTTCTTGACACGTTCCCACCGCAGTATCACTACTGGATCTGCCTCCACCGCAGTATCACTACTGGATCTGCCTCTTGACACGTTCCCACCGCAATATCACTGCTGGATCTGCCTCTTGACGCATTCACGCCATTGAAGAGCAAGGAACACCGTCGCCTGGTTGATTCAAAATTTTTAATTCAAATCCCTCCATTTCTTGCCAAATACGTAGATGCAACTTGAGATTAAAATCCATGGTCTATCAATGAATACCTTAACCCATTTAACCCATCAATTTACACAGAGGTTAATATTTACTCAAATGGATTATGATTGAATTTGCGTAGGCTTAAAGCGGGGTAGATTTGGATGGGTCCACAGCTTTAGGTCAAAATTGACCCTCCAAATATAATACTCCTCCATCTACTTTCCATCTTTATCTTAACAGCATTATTAGTACAAAAATTTCACGAACTCCCCGAACATACATAAACGATAAAAATAAATCCAGCAGCAGCTCAAGAATACTGCAGCCTTGCTAATAGAATTTCAAAAAATCGTATGAAAAGGCACTGTTGACAAGGTCAATTAGAATTGTAAAACCACAATCTGTGAAGAACAGAAACAAGATATGAGCTTCAACTTGAAATACCGGTACAGACAAAATTGGGTATAGGGGATATGAGGGGCCAGAATAAATTTCGCCAATTACTGTATGTAAAACAAGAAGATTGCACGAGCATTGGATGATCGTGCCCCTCCAGGAAAAACCCACGTAAATACTTGCAGCATGTATAAAAGGGCATTGATTTGAAGTATTGAACAAAGAGAATCTACAAAATCCATCTGAAATAAAGAAAGCATAATCAAGCCTTCGGGGATGTGGTTCCTCACGGAAGCAGCACATTCTGTCAGCGTGATCCCGGTGAAAGCAACAACTGAATCGCATTTCTTTCACTTTTTTGTGATGCAAAGATTGAACACAACTTAACTTTCTTGGCTGCATAACTTAACTGAGAGCACCTTTCTTGGTTAGATCTTCCATGTTCACAGACACCTTTAAACCCATGTTTTGTAGGCCGCTAACCATGGCAGGAATGTCGTTTTGTAAAGCAGCAGCCAATTCCTAGACAGGGACAGGAAGAAAACAAACAGCATTTGCACGAGTGAAAGTCAATTCAATAATACTTGTATCAAGAAGGAAGCTAAACATGGTTTTGATTTTGATTTTAATTTTTGTTTTTTTCCCCCTTTTTCTGACTAGGGTGTCCAGGTCCTCCAGGATATCACCCAAACTAATTCCTTGGGTACATGTAGTCCCACCATCCAACACATATCAGGTAATTACCGGCCTTAAGCCATTGGGGTACCTCAAGAAGAGTAGAAAGTGGAATTAACCAGTGGGGTCCACCCTTGGAGATTTAAACCTGACTGATTTAGGTTTGACGTGAAATCATCTGTAAGGGTCATCAGAGATGGACAACTTTGAATTCATTTTCTTTTCCACTAACCAAATTGAGAATGAACTAAAAATGTTTCGCCCTTCATCAGGATTGAAAACACTCAAAAGAAAGCAGATGTCACCAAGTTTCAAGCAAATCATCAAGTTTAATAGAAGGATTTTTAGTGACAAAGCATGTTCGAATCTTGAAAATTATAGAAGAAACCCATGAAATCCATAATCCCATTTTCAGCAGAAACTGAATACTTATATAAATCGGTACCTTCCTGTCTTCCTCTTTGTGACGCTTTATAACCTCCAAAGGCCACTCCCTCACCAGCTTTTGAAGCTCAACCATGATACCAGGCTTCTTTGATTCAGACACAGTCTGCATGTACATAAAAGAACTTTCAAAGTTTCACTCAATAAAGAATGAACAATGCCAGGATATATGGACAAAGTTTAAACTCTTTGCCATCAACATTGTTCCTTTCTATCTCCAGATTGGAAATGTTATAACACTATGCAAGCAAACGAACATCAACAAAATTTTGTATGAGCACCACACCGGACCATATAACAGCAAGATGTAACCCTGTTGGATTCTCCGGGGAATGGTCATTCCCTACGCTTCTCCAACAATTTTACAATGAGGAAAGCCATGAACTAGCAAATTAAATAAAATGCCAGATATTGGAATACAACACGATGCCAATGGCAGGTGATATAAAAGAAATCTCCCAGAACTTTAGATGGAAACTGACATAAAATATCACCCCAAAATGAGTTCTACAAAAACTTGAGACAACATAAATCAACGAAAAAGCTATGGGAACCAACCATATGTGCACCGATGGAGCACATATCAGCACGCGGGGCCCACTCTGGGTCCCGCACGGATATCCATATGAGCTGTTCAATAATTTTAAAATAATTTTTTGAGTGGGCTCATTAAATGATTTTTTGCTGACCCACTTGAAAAATTATTTTAGAATTATTGAAAGATTCGGATTACCCGTGCGGGACCTGGAGTGGGCCCCGCATGCCAATCTGTGCACCGATGGTACACAGATGGTCGGTCCCCATAGAAGGGCTCATAAATCAATATGTAATTTGAAGGGAGGGGTGAGGACATGGTAAAACTATGTTTACAGAAGATGACTACCTATGCTAATGCCCCTCTTGCCTTTGATGGTGTGAAAAGAGACAGAAGGAAGTGGGTTTGCTCCCACAGATCCTTTCACAGTAAACACCATGCACAAGTATCTACCTGATTGAGGATTTGAATAACTGCAGCAGCATTCTCAGGCTTGCGTTCAAGCAGAAAACCCTGCAAAGACAATCAGAAGCAAAAAGTAGCACGAGTAAAATCGCAGTTCCTTCTCCTGGCTCTCCATATAGTTGCCCACATATCATCAATTTCAAGTAAAACTTATTTGGAGCAATTTTAAAGCCATCCAAGAGATCCAGCATGTGAAACATTTACAAGTACTAGCTAGCACTTAGAGTTATGCAACCATAGTTACCATACAAGCAGAAAAGGCCCCCAACACCTACTCTATTTAGTTTACCCATTAGACTTTTATCTTTATTAATGCGTAATAGATAACTGAAACTATCTGACAGCACAGGAAAAACTCAAAGCAGGAAAGCATCGCTGAGAAAGAGCTTAATTACTAAAAACTTCTTTATCTGCAACATAATGCGTAGTAAAGGAGCCAAAAAAAACAATTCCAAGCAAGCTATTTCACCTACCCATGTACATCTCATGATATTACTCCAGAGACCAGACACAGAGCTGGACCTATAAAAGAAGGTTTTCACCACGATATATAAGAATCGCATACAACACTTTGTCCATGCCTTCTAGGAAGTCTCTCTAACTGCTACTCTCTCTACTATATACTCTAAGGCTGCCTAAACTCTCACTCTCTCCACCTTCGGTGGTTCAGTCTGCCTATATCACCATGGTCACAGTTGTTATGGATCCAAACAAGAGATCTCTGAAACAAATATTCTTTTCCACCAAAATTAACTTCTGTATCAAAACACAAACCTTGGCACATGAAAACCCGGTCACAAGAGTGTGCTGCTTCATAGATTCTGACCTTAACTTTTCAATTTTCCACAGAGAGTCAACATCTCCTGCGAGGGAGCAAAATTCAAAATTATTATACGCAATTCAGCACTTCTTAAGCATGAGAAGAAGCATCGCTTCAGATACAAGGCATCAACAAATAGATGACATTTACTAAGATGTCTATGTAATTTGATTCCACAGTAAAATCTACTCTAACAACCATCAGGACATCCATAACATGCAGGTGGCAAGATAAACCACGTCCTACAAACAAATTAAAGCGAATAAATACCTTGTTTTGCAGCAAATTCCATCCATACGTCAAAGGAAGTTTGTCGCAGTTTCACTCCAGCCTTCACGAACCTTCTTGCATACTTGGACATCAAATCCCAACGATCAGTGTCGTAACAAATGCTGCAATCATGAAATACAACTCAAGGGTGTCGACCAAATTGGAGTATTAAAATGAAGTTCTGCATTAATAGGGGGAAACAAGTACGAAGAGGGATATATTGATGCTTGTTCCCTCATAATTAAACATGCTAAGTCATTGCAAGCAGTGTCACCAATATACATAATTAAAGGATCAATAATGACAAAATGAACATTGATTGGGAAAATATGTTAACTAACACAGGGAGATCGGATACTTGGTTACAGTCCACCTTATTGATAGCCACACATACCTGTAGCTGTGATTTTAAAACTTGATAAAAAAATTTTGCAGAACTCATAGAGACCAGCTCCTAGAAAACTGCAGCCTGTACAAGGCATAAGCTCCATATACTTTTCCTTTTCTAATTTTCGTCAAAAGACATGAAACAGCAAGAGCAGTGGTGTAATCTAGCGACACTGGAAGAGAAACAAATGGTACAAGCTAAGTTGGTCAGGTGGATATGAATGAGGTGATAGTTCCAGATAGCTCAAGTGCATGTTCCATGAACTTCAGCCATATGTATTAAAAACATTAGGGGATATGACTCTTACAAATAAGGAAGAATGGTGGGACCTAGGCAAGCATACCCGCACATAAACAGCTCCGAAATCACAAACAAAAGCATACAAGAGTATGAACCCAAAAGACTAGCTTGACATTGAGGAAGCAAAATTATGCTTAGTAACATGTTGAATATTGCCCTTGCCATCAAATGAAAATGCGGGAACGGTTGTAACCACTAGCAAGGAGAGCCATAAGAAGAAAACGGAATATCCACAAGCAAAAAAGTAAATGTTCAATACATGGTAACCAGCAATTTAACTAACATAATCAAGATTTTCCATTAACAGAGCCTATTTTTTTCATCATTTTAAGGTTGGAATGCTAGCGGTCCCTATATTTGTTACTTCTACGGATTAGAAATGAGGGCCACTTTTGTTGGTTCGCTGGATTAGAGTGGTGCCATTGCGTCTGAGTATAGTCTGACGTATGAATGATCATTTGACATTCCTTGCAGCACATGATGATCCAATAATTTTTCAACATTCATAGTGAGCCAAACCAAAATCAAGAAGTACATAATATGTATAACAAGTACCTAAAGACAATGTCCGCTGTGCCGGGTTGCATCGGTAAATCATTCCTCTTCAGAAGTTTCATTATCTCTACCATTAGTTTAGCATCCTTATGCTGTTTAGCATACAACTGCATTCATGAAACACCAAATTACACACAATTGCAACCAGGAAGTGCAGGAGCAATATAACCATGTATAAAAGTAAATATCAATACCAGCAAATGGTGAGCTGATCCAATACTAGGAGATAACCCATACACATTATGCTTCCACAGTGCCTTCTTACCTGTATAGTATATACTCATCAAAACAGTCACTGTGTTCGGAAGCCCATTTGGAGTTTTTGTTTCAAAAAGTTGTTTTTGAATGCCATTTACATGTGGGGCCAAAAAGTAACTTCCAAGGCCGGCAAAGACTGCCTTTTGACTTTGAAATCTGACTATTGCAGGTTTGGGAAGAATTTTCGAGAGAGAGAGATATGAGTCGTGGTCGAAAATGATATGTGTATCGCCGGGTCTTCTCCGGCACCGGACGGCCGATCCGAGCCGTCCAAAAATTCAAAAAAAAAAAACCGAGTGGGCTAATGCAAGAATCAATGACATCTGAGGTGTATAGGGTGCTTGATCGGAGCACCCATTTTTCGTGTATATATGTATATATGTGTATATACACGAAAAATGGGTGCTCGGATCAAATACCCTACACACCTTGGATGACATTGATTCTCAGGTAAGCCCACTTGGTTTTTTTTATAGAATTTTTTGACGGCTCGGATCGGCCGTCCGGTGACCGGAGAAGACCCGGTGCGGCCGATCGGTATGAATTCTCTACACTCCGGTCGGTGCACATAGCAATACTGGTTCTAGAGAGAGGGAGTAATTGAAGAGAGAGAGAGAGAGGAACGGGAGACTTTTGTCAAACTTGCCTTTTATCCATCAGTTTTTCTTTTTACTTTTGTCCAACTTGCCTTTTATCCATTAGTTCTTCTTTTTTCCTTTTCTGTCAGTCTCAGTAAGGGGTTCCACATATTTTTGAAATAACTCACCCAATCACATGTTTTTACATTTTAACTCAAAATTTTCAATCCAAAATTGCGAACCAAACACAGCGAGTATCATTCTCATCTAATTTTGAGCCTATCACAAAAGTGATCCTCAATATACATAGTAGATGTCATCTATGTGTGTCATAGTGTTGTATCACAGTTCAGAGCTTGCTTCGCTGCTTTCATTAATCTTTTGCTTACTATACAGATCCCTCTTTGGTACAAATACTTTTAATGAACACCTCTTTTGGTTGATCTGTACCACACTCTATTCTTGTCCGATGTACACACTAGCTAATGTGCTACATTGTGTCAGAGCATGATGGCAATAGCAATAAACAGATTGACTGACATGCAAAGGTTATCTCTTGGAGGCCCTCCCGTCCAATGAAACAGATATAGTTGACAAAATAGCTATTAATCATTGCAGGTGACTTATGAGTAAATTGTTGAGTCAATCAACTAGTTGTCAACATAGGAGTTTCTAACAGAAACAACTTGAAGGTCAAACATAAGAAAGCCATAAATATTAAATATAACATACCATAGTCAATGGCCCCTACTTGAGTACATGCCTTAGTAATTTCTCTGCAAAGATTGCAATTAAAATTTTCATGAATGCGAAGATTTGAAAGTCTCTGCATCCAAATCAAAGAGCTCAATTAATCACAGCATTTCACAAATGATAAGCACCAACAAGAATCAAAACATAACACTCCAGGTAAAGGAAAGCAAAAAAGAAGCTCAAAGAATATCTCACAAAAACTCGAAGGCGTTGTAAAATGTCAAACAGAAGCTTAATATCGTTGTGGGTGGCACAATTTCCAATGAGTGACCACAACCAAGCATTTGGAGGCATTGTCCTTTTCTCCACTACAGATTTAAGAATTTTGTCATACAATTCCTTCACAGCCTCTGCATTCCAATAAGACCAAACTCATTGTCACTAACAAGTAATAAGCATTCATAAACAAATTAAAACAAAGGCAACAAGTACCTGTCTGATTGTCTTCAGTCGCACCTGCCCCTGTGGAGAATAGTACCTTTGGCACCATTGTCATCATCATCAACCCGGTCCAACTTGGCAATATCTCTGCCTGGGCTGATGATCCACAGAAGTCATGACCAAGCCCTGTGTGTTTCCAAAACTCCATGTTACCCAACCATATCTAAACAGACGTATACAAGGCTGAAGGCTCTTTTCCGTTGCTTGAGAAAAAATGGAAAATTTCACTTATCACTGACCATCTATGAAGCACCGACACCTCTAGAGATCGAAGTATTGCAATGTCTGGACACGGGGACACGTATGGGACACGGGACACGCCACATGGTGTGTCCCATAATTTAATTTAAATTTTTTATGGGGACGCGGGGGGACACTGATGGGGACATGGCAGGGGCCAAAAAGATGAATGCGCAACAAGGACAATCACGAATAAGTATGAACTAGAGGTGCTCCCTCTACGAACACACAATAATGAGAAATAATCTCAATTTTCATTAATATTCATCAAAAAAAACAACTCCTTAGCCCTAAGGCTTACAACCTTATTTATACTAATAGAATTCCTAAACCTAGCTTTCTTAAAATCTAAAAAGGAAAATAAACATAAGAAAATAAAATCAACCCTAATTTTCCTTGACCAAGAAAACTATTCAAAATAGGAATACTAGATCAAATCAAACTAGGAAAACTGAATACTTATAAATTATCTTGACTAAAATAAAATATTCCTACTAAAATGCTAAACTCAAAATAATAAATTAAGATTCCTATATTTCTAGAATAATCAAAATATCGGCCTGCATCAATTCCCGTGTCTGTGTCCGTGTCGGTATCGGTATCCGTGTCCGTGCATCATAGCTGATCATAATAGCGTGAATTAGCTATGCCAATTGGAGTTCATTTAACTAAGTTTCTCATGTTTTGGATTCTAAAACAACAAAGATACACACTACTGGAAAGTAAGTATAGGAACACAAAAACCAACCAGAGAAATATATGAAGGATGGACGGGTTTATTGGAAGTGAACCTAGTAAAATCAGGTTCCTCTTCATCCATTTTTCCTCAGAATGAATCTAGTAAAATGTTGCTTCTGTGCATTCATCTATTTTTCTGTGTTCGGTTTTGTGGTTGGTTTTTGTGTTCCTACTTCCTAGACTCACACATTCTTTTGTATTCTCGTACTTTCCATTGCGTGTGCTTTCCCAACATTTTCCACAATTCCATGCCAGCAAATTATTTCTCAAAACATAATGCAGGAACAGTTTCTTTATAAAGAATATGCAAGGGCGAAAGAAAAAGAAGTTGCCCCAGCTGACCCTGATATACCCCCCTTGCATTCGTTAAGATAAGCCTTCATACCTACTTGCCTTTTATTCTCCTTTAGTTGTACTCTGCTAACGGTTACTACATCGTCATGTTAGCAAATCATTTCCTACGGGCACTGTTTGGTTACTAAGAAAATGTAAGGTCAAAAAGAGAGAAAACTCGACCCAACTGACTCAATTCTTTTAATTTTCCTTTTTCCATGTTGTGGATAGGGTTGCTAAACGAACCAAGCCACTCGATTTCAAACTTGTGTTTGCTTGTTAAAAGCTTATTCAAGATCAGTTTGTTACATAAACAAACCAAGCTTGAACATCTTTTGAGGCTCGTTAAGGTTTCAAACCAAGCAAGAAAAAGTTATTACTCGGCTCGTTCAGCTTATGATGTATAAAACATTCAAACTACCCAAGATCAGTTCGTGTTCAAACCGAGTTGAAGCTAGTTGAGGTTTGAAACCAAACTCGAACAAGCTACTATTCTATTCGGATCGTTCGGCTTACGATGTATAACCAATTCAAGCTCCCGAAGATCAGTTCGTGTCGTGTTCAGCTTCAATAAAGCCCGTTTGAGATTAGCTCGTCTCATAAACAAGCTAAGCTCGATCCTATTTTTGAAGCCCGTCAAGTTTCAAACCAAGCTCAAACAAGCTACTACTCGGCTCATTCAGCCTATGATGCATAAACAATTCTAACCTACTCAAGATGAGTTCACGTTCAGCATTATTAAAACTCGTTTGAGATCATCTCATCTCATAAGCAAGCTAAGCTCGAACATACTTTTGGAGCTCATAAAATTTTCAAACCAAACTTAATCAACCAATAACTCGGCTCGTTCTCGTTTATCACCCCTAGTTGTGGATACATTGAAACATAATAGTCTCGGACTTTATCTTTTTCCATGTGGTTCCTATTCTAGAATTCACGTTTAATTGTACATTCCTACGGCATTTTCTCGACAAAAAAATGGTGTATTCGAATGAGACAATGTCGTCGGTGAATATACCTGAGAACGAAAGGGCGCGGTGATTGCGGTGTTGTTGGAGAGAAGAGTGAGGGGCTCCGGCAAGAGGCGTTTGGAGTCGGTGCTCCGAATAGAGTAGAATCGACGGCGTTTGAAGAAACCTGGTGATCCGGCGAGCGCTGGAGGCGACTTGCATGTTGGTTGTTCGAGAGAGAGAGAGAGAGAGAGGGGTTTAGGTGTTGAGCGAAGAGGGGTTAGGGGAAGAAGAAAGAGAGAGAGAGAGAGAGGTATACTAGGGTAGAGCGAAGGACCAGGGATTGTTCTCTGCAGCTGCGTTTACATGCTTCATTTGATGATTTTTTGCGCAATTAACTTTTGAAATTTCTTTTATCATCGATGAAGTTCTTACTCTTCTTCAAAAAGAATCAGAAGCTCTTCAAATTTTGTTGATATAGGCCTTCTGAAGGGGGTTTTTTTTTTTTTTTTTATAGTTTATTCTTGTTTTGTTCTTATGAATTTTTTTTTTGGTGTTTGTTAATTTGCACTTAATTTTTGTGAATTATAGATTCGTCTCGTCAAGACGAATCAAAAAAGTAAAAAATTATTGCACAAATATTTTTTCAAATATCCAAAATAAAGCTTAAAAAGCCAATTCACAAAAGTTATACACAAAACTAAACAAAAAAAAATAGATGAGAACAAAATAAGAAAAAATCTTAATGGAACTTTTTGTGGTTTACTACTTTAAATTGTAGGAGGAAGCTATGGTACACAGGGTATACCGTATACCTATATTATGACAATTTGTGATTTTCATTATGTCAATTTTTGGTTTTCTAATGCATATTTATGATTCTAGTTACAACTTGTACATTAAAATTTACCTGTTGAACAGGTCATTAGCAGGTTATCCATAATTAAAAAATATTGTTATTATGTAACCATAATTATTCGTACCGAAATCCATAATACTTGTACCATAACCAAATATATGCGTATAATATCAAAAATTAAATAATGTTAACCACAAATGTTATAACACCACC
Source organism: Rhododendron vialii (assembly GCF_030253575.1). Classification (NCBI taxonomy): domain Eukaryota; kingdom Viridiplantae; phylum Streptophyta; class Magnoliopsida; order Ericales; family Ericaceae; genus Rhododendron; species Rhododendron vialii. The sequence goes on from NC_080560.1 coordinate 40,945,248, forward strand.
ATAAATTGGCATTATCTTACCACAATGAATCGTACCAAAATTTTTTGACTCGTATGATATTCCGTAACAAAATCAAAATATGTCGTACCAGAATCAACAATTGTTATACCCAAGCCAAAAATATTTGTAAAATGCCACAAATTTTAGAAAATAACCACAATTATTATGACAACACCTAAAATTGTCATTTTCTTGACACAACGTGTCATATCAAAAGAAAACATATTTAAATACCACAAATTTTATAACAAACCATAATTGTTATGACAATACCATAAATTGACGTTTTCTTATCACAATGTGTCGTACCAAAAGAAATTAATTAAAATATTCCGTAATAACACATGTCTAAAATACCACAAATTTAGTAATATAATCAAATTTGTTATGACAACACCATAAATTGACGTTTTCATATCCACAACGTGTCGTATAAAAAAATTCAATCAGAATGTTCAATTAACGGTAGTTATAATCAACAAAATATCATACCTCAAATTTAGTAATATAACCAAATTTGTTATAACAACACCATAAATTAACATTTTCATACCCACAACGTATCGTATAAAAAAATTCAATTGAAATGCTCAGTTAACGATAGTTATTATTAGCAAAATACCATACCGCAAATTCAGTAATATAACCAAATTTGTTATGACAACACCATAAATTGACGTTTTCATATCTACAACGTGTCGTATAAAAAAATTCAATCGGAATGTTCAGTAAACGATAGTTATAATTGACAAAATACAATACCACTAATTATTTTCAATTCCCACCACATTATTTTTTCAAATTTTAAAATTTCCACCATATTGTCTTAATTTTCGATTCCCTATACACTAATTTTTCAAATTCTTATTTGTCCCTACACAATACCTCAATAATTTAAACTAAAAATGAAGTTTTCGAACAAAATTTTCATCCAAGAAATTCACCAAAAAATAAGTACTATACCCAAATTTTCGAATACAACTACAATTTCCTCTCAAAATATTAGTCTAAATCAAATTCTTTTTCTACAAAATTTAATTCAAAAAATCAAAATTCCTTTGTGGAAAAATGAGAGGTCACGAAAAAAATAATTATCCAACTGTCTCAAATGCATACACTTTCAACACTAAAATGGAGTACAAAAAAATAAGGGCGCCACTATTCGCAGCCCTCTATTTACTCCCATAGCCCGTTAAAAATTTTCAATTATACTCGACAGTTAGTTACCGAAATTGAGATATATTTTCAGCGTCCAATTACCGAAATATAGTATTTTTTTCAACAGATGTTTACTGAAAATGCATGTTCGGCAGTTGTTTACCGAAAGTTGAACATATTTTCGACATGTAGTTACCGAAATATAATCTTGTTTTCAACAGCAATTTACCGAAATGTTATTTATGATTTTCAACAATCATTTACCGAAATTTAATGGGCTACGAGAGTAAATAGAGGGCTGCGAATAGCAGCGCCCAAAAATAAGTGTGAATATCAAAAAATAGAATGTTATTATTTTTTAGAATAAATCACATAGTTAGTCCTTGAAGTTTCATACTTCAACAAATCTCATCGTTCAATTTCAATACAACATTAAAATATAATAATGCACCATCTGAGCCCCACGTAAGGTGTTTCTTTTATTTTATTTTTTATTTTATCAAAATCGTCTATCTTTTACATAATATTAATTAGGTCATTCGTATCAAGAATGAAGTTGATGGCTTATAGCTAGATACTTAATTGGATGAAAAATATCATTCTATTATTCAATTTGCGTGCCGATGATGGAGCTTCCTAAACTTGATTGAGACAAAAAATTACGTAGGTGACTTAATCAACAAACATAAAAAATTCAACGGATTTGATCGTCATTATTGTGTCACAGTCGCATGGCTATATTGCATTCAACTACAATAGAGGACTAGGTTTCATACCAAATATAAATTGACTGTACAATCTAAATGTCTTTAGTGAGTGTGTTTTTAAAATGATCGATCAGGACTGTTAGGATGTTAAGTTATACAATATTTAATTTGTGATATTTTAGACATGTATTTTGTTTGGGTATAATAATTATTGATTGTGCAACGATATATTTTGGTCTTGTATCTAGTATCTTTTGATCGATTTCTTTTGGTACGACACATTGTGGTAAGAAAGTGTCAATTTTTTGTGTTGTCATAACAATTGTGGTTATGTTATATAATTTGTAGTATTTTACACATGAGGGAGAGGGAGAGAAAGTTAATGAAAAGAGAACAACCTGTTACCTGCTAAGCCATTTTTTTATTTTATTAATTGGTTTAATAAATGGGTGGTCTGGATTATTTACTTTGAAATCCAAGGGTTTAAAATCATGATGCGTACGGTACACCCCTTAATAAGGGGTGTGTACCATAGGACTACCCTAAATTGTATACTCTAATAAAATATTATTCAAAAATCAATCGAGTCCATCCACAAATCCATTCAGCTCAAACCCAAAAACGGCAGGGTTCCATCTAAGAACGCATATTGAACACACGAGGTATACCAAAAACGATGTCGTCCGTACTTGTTAAGACTTCGCATTTCAAACCTGCGAAATCACTTGAAAACGTGAATTTGTAAATTGTGAGCCTGTTCCAGTTCATCTCTATGATCGAAACCCTTCATGTTTCAGAGATTGTCAAAAGAGTAAACCTGAAAAGAAATCCTTTGAATCGAGTACTCTTTGAATCATAATCGGAGACGATAAGTGTGATGTTTTTTTTTGCAAAAATAGACTTGGCCACATTCTATCAAATCTATTGTGTGGAACGACGGAGAGGAGCAGTTCAGAGTTTAGTAAAACGACGTCGGAAGCCGGCGTTCTTGGATCTGCAACGCGAGTTCGTCAAATTGTGATCTCGTTTTGACTGATCTCCATGATCGAAATCGTTCAAATTGTAGAGCTAGTGAAGAAGATAAACAGTGTCAAAGATCTTTTGAATCGAATTCTGAATGATGCATGATCGGAGATTATCAAAGTAAATTTATTTTTATGAAAATAGATTTGGCCACACTCTATCAAACCCATTAAATTCACTCCGACGAGGAAGGGACGTCCCCGACGGAAAAGGAAAAGGATTCCCACTCCATTGCTCAACAGGTCTGCTTCTCTCTCTCTGGTCGATTCTCCTTTGGGATGTTGCCTGATTAATTGATTTTTTGCTCAAACAAAATTCCCCCTTCGTTCGACGCCACCACTGATAACCCTGCCGCCGCCGCCTCACTTGGATATCGACGAAGGAAGGTAGATTTCAAATATGTCTAGTTCTTCCCTAATTTTCTGTTAAAATTTGAAGAAGTGAAACTGATTTGGGAATCTTCCCTAATTCTCTGTTACAGGTCAGTAACCCGTACTTACGAACACAAATAGTATGTTGTTCTTCAGTCGAAACCTCAGAAAACAACTACCTGCTTTTTACACATACACCCAAAAATGCACCTACGTAGATGTGTACATGAAATGGAAGAAAGACTCATACTTCGACTCAATCGAGTCCATCCACAAATCCATTCAGCTCAAACCCTTAATAGCTCTCAAGAACTGCATCTCCATGGCACCCGACGGGTGCGTACCCATCTGGGCCGTGTCGAAGAGAGACAAAGAGTTAGGGGTACCAGTTAAGGTTGCTAGGTTCTTGAGACAATACCCATCTGTATTTGAGGAGTATACCGGACCCGAGTACAACCTCCCGTGGTTTAGGCTGACTAGAGAAGCTGTTGAGATTGATAGAGAGGAGTGTGAGATTTATAGGGATTGTAAGGGTGATTTGTTAGGTAGGTTGAAGAAGTTGGTTTTGATGAGTGGTGAGAAGAGGTTACCAGTAAAGATAATTCAGGGGTTGCAGTGGTATTTGGGATTGCCGGATGAGTTTCTGAAAGACCCCGAAAGGAATCTTGATGGTTCTTTTCAAGTTGTGGAGATGGAAGATGGGTTGAAGGGATTGGCTGTTGAGAGTGAGATTAGGGTTCTGTCTGTAATGCAAAAGAATGGGATGAAGAGAGGTGGGTACGGTGGGGGACCGATGGAGGCAATGCCGTTTCCATTTTTTCCACCCAAGGGTTTGAGGATGAAGCAGAAGATTTCGGATTGGTTGTATGAGTTTCAGAAGCTTCCGTATGTCTCACCGTATGAGGATTATTTGGGTTTGAGTACTGATAGCGATGTTTCAGAGAAACGGGTTGTGGGTGTGCTTCATGAGTTGCTTAGTCTCTTTGTTGAGCATTCTGCTGAGAGGAAGAAGCTTCTGTGCCTTAGGAAGTATCTTGGACTGCCACAGAAAGTTCACAAGGCATTTGAGCGGCATCCCCACATGTTTTATCTGTCTTTGAGGAACAAGACTTGCACGGCTATATTGAAAGAAGCTTACTGTGATAAGTCATTTACAGAGGCTCATCCTCTGTCAACGGTAAGGAAGAAGTACATCAATCTAATGATGCAATCGGAGGTTATTTTGAAACGGAGGAGGATGAATAATCGCCCTGTCGATAGTCAAAATGAGCGCCCAAAATTAGACCTGGATTACGTAGAAGAGGACAGAACAGAAATAGTATAATCTTGTTCTTAACTGACCTCTTGTTTTGAATGGAATCTGAAACCATACTATAGCTTATAAAACCGGGAGGTTAAGAGGTTGGCAAGTGGGAATAGTCGGATGGAACTCAGATCAAGGCATATCGACTAACATCCGATTGCTTGATTGATCAAAGCCAAAGATTCAAGTCAGTTTGATTTTTCATCAAATGAAGTGAATATACGAAGGTTTAGCACATCATGTTCTCCTTTCAGCAAATATACGCTTGTGTTGGTATACATGCATGTGTGTATATACATGAATGGATGGATGGACTATCATCCATAGTATGCAGTGATATTTATTTTGCAGCATCCGTCAGATTTTGATCACCAAAGCAAACATGGTAACAGAAGTTAAAACCACAATTTACCTTCTCAGACTAAGGGTAGTCCCTTGCTTTCGCATTAAGGTACATTTTAAGGGCACAATAACCCCGTATCATTTGAATGGATTTTAACTCCAAAGAGTTGGATGGAGGATAACAGATCCGATGAATGTGAGGAATGCAAGTAACTGTTACAATTCGAGTAACGACTGATTCTTAGTTTCAGTTGGATGAAAGTAGGGAGAGTCCAGGAATTGGAGCCCTTCGGCTTTATGATTTTATGTTACGGTTCACTCTTTTAACTCATGCAGCATTTCCCTTTATCAGAAAAGCTATGTTTCACAAGATCTTGCTATGTCAAATTTTACTGCAACTTCGTGGATTCCTGTTGCAGCAGACGCATCTTTTCCTTTTTGTGATACTGGTTGGAAGCCATTGAGCTTGTGTAGCCTGTGTAGGAATGGATTTACTGCTGCATAATTCTTGCCATTAGCTAGTGCTTCATCTAGGTTATGTATTTCGTATTTCCGTCTCCAGCTTTCTTGGGGCTGTATATTGACTTGTTGCTGTGGTATTCTTTTGTTTTTTTGGTTTGATGGTGAGAGCCTGAGAGGTGTCCGGCCAGCTTCCACGCACCTCAAATAATCTCCTCCCCGGGCCAGTCAAAGACAGGTAAACCACACCTGGACAAAGATACTAGGGAATTCACAAGAAATACTTCCTTGTGGCTTGACCCCAAGAGTCAAATTATGCGGGCAGTAGTAATGTTAATTGAGTTCTTTCTTGTGCCAAAAAAAAAAAACGCTAAAAGAAAAGAAAACTTAGTGCCAATGTAGGCAAGGCAATCCAAAACTGTGAAGCTATGTTTTTCAGACTCTTCAAGCTAAATGCATTTCAATTATTGGCAGATCATGGAGTTGATAGATTGGAAAGTTCTGGCAGAAGTGAGACATCCGACGCCAAACAGCCGGCTGCTGGTCCTCTCAAAACCCATCTCAAGGCAAAAATAAGAGCACCATAAAGTGAAGAAACAAATTGCGAACTTTCACTGACCAGAGCGAAAATGTGCTTACTTGCTGAATTGCAAGAGTGTATAGCTTAATGCCCATTCTGAGTATTTGGAGTTTAGACCATACAGGGATTAGGTTATACAAGAGGTACAGAATCCGAAAATTTCGGGATCCTGAAAAAGTTTTCCCAAAAATGTCCGGAAAAGAGAAAGGAAAGGTTTAGATTCACTCTGATGTTTAGGAAAGAGAAATGAATCTGCCAATATCAAAGTGAATTTGAACCATTCATTTCTCTTTCGTGGACATTTTCGGAAAAACTTTCCTGTACCCTAGCAAATTGCTCAGCTGGCTCCAAGCTTTCAGTCCTCATCTAGCCTATGCATCGAGAACAAACTTACCACTTTGGATTTCATGGACTCTCCACCCTCCTTCTAGGTTCCGACACCGCCGTTGTATTTTTTGTTTTGTTTTTTTTGGTATATTTTAGTAGTTTTTCTTGTATTTTCGGACCGATGGAGTTCCAATTCACTTTGTTTTTATATTCTATATAAATGGGATTATCTTGTTTGTCAAAAAAAAAAAAAAAACCCAGAAAATCAAATGCACTGCCTCCAAAATGAAATACAGAACCTGAGCATGATACATACCCTCGATCTCCAGAAGTAAGAAATGAACTAATGCTAAAATCCAAACCACATCCGTTATGCCAGAACTCAACAGAGCTTGTCTAATTGTCCATGGCAGCTCAAACAAAACCATTACATAAACATAAGAATTTGCAACCTGTCATTGTGCATGGGGGCATTTAACACAACACTGTTCCAACGTCTAAATGGGCATGGGATACATAACAATAAATTGGAAAAGGAGCGACATAGTACCACCAAGTACAAACCAAACAAAATTAAGGTCACATTGAGACCATCCAAGAACATTTTTGGTGTGTGAAGTGTCAGGGCTAGGTTGACATCCTTAGACTGTTGGCAATGATGGAACAAGGCTTTCGTCCACTAGAACGGGCATGGAAGGTGCCAAGCCAAGTTCAAGTTCCAAACATTGTTGGCTTCATCCCATGAACCAAATTTCTGGAAATTTATGTGTAACATCCACACGAAACTTCGCTCCGTATATAACACAGTCAGGCCCCAATTCCAATGTCCTGATAGACACAAGCAAGCAACCTAGTCAAAAGAAATAATGATTAATTAGTATACTTTATTACTCATTAATGTCATGCTGAAAACGTAATCCAGTTCAGTTCTTGATAAATCATGTCCAAAAATAATTTAAGCAACAATAACTATGTAGTCAAATAATCAAGAAAGGCTTCATCATGATTTACCGTGAGATCCAGTCCATAAAGAGCAGCCACAGCACCCTCCCATTGAATGGTCAGTAACCCATAATATCAATGCAATACAATTGCTTCACTCTTTTAACAGCATTCACAGTACAAGGGCGAACAGATGTGTTGTATGCAAAATAAAATCCATGGTGCACCTGAAATAAGACAACGGGTTTAAAAAGCGCACTAGCTCTGAAACCCTCCCTCCTTCCCTCTCCCCCCTTTTAATACTTACTATTTACAAATGCACTCAAACGCACTTCATTGCACCATGCACCATTGAATCAGGCATGCCAGGGTAGTTTAAGTCAAGCTGCTTCCAGTACAGGCCTTCAATCGAATTCTGGATGCTGTACAAGTGGTTATTCAGTAGGCCTACGGAAAATGATACCATAGCTAGGCTTAGAAAATGATAGGACATGCATTGCGGATAAAATTCTTCACATGTCATAAGAGTTTGAGGAAGACGACAGAAAATAGAATACAGACAAACTGTTATCCTCTCCTTCCAATAAAGACGGACCTGAACGAGAGGAACCTTTGAACCCCATAACAGTTAAATGTTAGGACTTAGGAGGCAATTTTACAACCGAATAACCGGCCAATGTCTTTGCAAGCCTTACAAAAAGACCTTCGCAATGTGATTCCTAAGATCATCACTGAATTGAAATGTAGCTATGGACATTTGCAAGGGACACAAATAGAAATATACATGCAATGATTGAGGATAAATTGCTCATACATGTTTATAACAAACCAGCTGATGCAGAACCACGATTCTCCTCGTATACTTGTTTCTAAAAGTCCCTTCTTCCTCTACTTCATGGGATATGGTGAAAGCTCCACATGTGAATCATTTTTAGAAGGGTCAAAGGGAAGCAACATAAAAATATGGTCACTCCTCTTTACAAGTATCCATCTTGCGCCAGATGCACATCTTGCAATAAGCTCAACCAGTGGATCAATACTAGAGCATCAACACATAAGTTCTCTCTGTCAGAATTCCTCACCTGTACTTAGAATTTCAACATGATGGCAGTCTTCTGTAGTAAACTTTTCCTATCAAATTTCATTTTTCATAACTTAAAGTCCTACTTAATGCAACATTGAATGGAGCATAGGTGTTAAGTTATGGGTTTATATGTAATTAGCTATAGTTTACATTTAATCTCTTATGTAAGTAGATTAGAAGATAAGGGTCTAATGTGTAATTATTGATTACAGTTGTATAAGTATAACGTAATGAGAAATAAACCTAATTACTCTGGGTTTTCCAATTCTATCGTAATCTTTCATGGTATCAAAGCATCGACGTACCTAGGGCGTCCGTGGGTCATCATCGTCCGTTGGTGGGTTGCACACAAGAAGCCAACGTTGGACTTCTACCAACGTCAAACTTCATCCGGTCATCTTCCTGAAGTCGTGGACCAGGAGTTTTTTTTTTCACCCACGGCAATGGCAATATCGATCGATCTTTCTATTGCTGATCCTTTAGGTCGATTAAATCATATCCTCTGACAGACTTGTCTCCAATCTCGACTACAGCCTTCAATCTTGAGCAACGACAGCCTCCAATCTCGAGCCTATCTCTGCCGTTTGCCTTTGAAATTGACTGGGTCAGATCAGCTGAGCTATTTCGGCGCTCGCAAGTCCTTGTTCTGTCCACTTTGATACTCGAAGGTTCTCGGTTTGCAGTTTCTGTTTGATTGAACGAAACCCAATCTGTTCCGGCTTGTTTTTCAGATCTCATTTAGCCTTTTTTAACACTGTTTCAGCAGTCATACAGTGGTAAGTGCTCTAATCTGTCTCTGGGAGGTCGAATTTGTGTTTGTTTACGCTTGCTTTCGGCTGGGTCACACCTATTTACTGTGATTTGTGTTGCTTTAAGGCTGTGTACTGCTGGGTTAATTGAATATTGTGTATTTGGGGTTGTTGTTCTACTATTAAGATGTCAGAGGGTAAAAACAAGACTTCCGCTAGTACAAAGGATGAGTTGAATCATGTAGGGACTTTGGAAAACTATCCTCTGGATATTTGTCATATTAAATTGGATGGTACCAATTATTTGATTTGGTCTCGCACTTTTACTTTAGCTATTGAGGCCAAAGGGATGTCAGAGTTCATTGAGAGCCCTGTTACTCCACCTGTTGAGACTGTTGAACTTAAGAAGTTTAAATCTCAGAAATCATTGGTCATGACCTGGTTATTTAACTCCATGAGAGCTGATATTCGCCATACTTTCCTGCTTCTTAATACTCCGTATCAAATTTGGACAACTGCAACCCAAACCTATTCGCAACAAGGTAATGATGCACAGTGTTTTGAGTTGAGGAAAAGACTCCGTACATTGGAACAAAATCATCGCTCCGTCGCTGTATACTTTGCTGACCTGAGTGGAGCTTGGGGGGAATTTGATTATTATCAGGGCTTTCAGGCTGTTTGTGATGTGGATGCTGCTAATTGGCTAAAAAGGATGGAGAAAGAGCGTGTTTATGACTTTCTTGCTGGTCTTGATTTGGAACTTGATCCAATTAGAGTGCAGGTGTTGAGTCGTGTTCCGTTTCCATCATTGGGAGAGGCCTATTCTATTGTTCAGCAGGAGGAGAGTAGGAGGGGTGCTATGTTGCACCCTCCTATTTCTGATCGTTCTGCCCTGGTTGCTACTCCTCAGGTTCATTTTGGTTCCGATAGTGGGCCTATTCTCCAGGGTGGCAAGTCGCAGTCTGGCATTCGCAACGGGCCTCCTGATCGTGCGTCACTCCAGTGCGATTATTGCCACAACACTGGTCATACCAGAGATTTTTGTTGGAAGCTACATGGGAAGCCTTCTCGTGGGCGAGGAGGTGGATGCGGTAACTATGGTCGTGGTCCGATGCGTTCTCGGGCCCAGGCCCATGTTTCGGAATCTACAGTTGGCACCTTGCCTGATTCTGGGATTCCGGGGTCATTTGATCAAGTTGGTGGTTTCTCTCACGGGGAGATACAAACTCTCAGGCGCCTTATGGCACAGGCTGATTCTCCATCTACTATAGCTTCCTCTTCCACAGCAGCTCCTACTTCATCCTATTTTGCTCACACAGGTATTCCGGCTAGTGCATTTACTGCCTCTTCTGCTATTCCTTGGATTATAGATTCTGGTGCCTCAGATCATATGACTGGGTGTTCCTCTGTATTTGATTCTTACTCTACTTGTTCTGGTAAGGATAAGGTCCGAATAGCAGATGGGTCATTCTCTGCTATCTCAGGGAAGGGTTCCGTTCGTTATTCTCCCTCTATTTCTCTCTCTTCAGTTTTACATATTCCCAACTTTGCCACTAATCTTATGTCTGTTAGTAGCCTTACTCGTTCTCCAAATTGTTCCGTGACCTTTTTTCCTACTCATTGTGTCTTTCAGGAACTGGATACGGGGACGGTGATTGGCAGTGGTAAATCACATGGTGGCCTTTATTTTTTGGAGTCTGCACCTCATCCACCCATGTCATGTGGTCTTGCTCTACAAGCAGATACGGGTCCAGCTCTTACTATGTTACATCAGTGGCACCGTAGATTGGGTCATCCCTCCTTTAGAATTTTAGAGAAACTTTTTCCTAATTTAATAAAGCATTGTTCTAGGAGTCAGTTTTTTTGTGAAGCCTGTGAGTTTGGAAAACATAAACATTCATCTTATGCACCTATTAATAAACGGAGTGCGTCTCCTTTTACAATTATCCATTCTGATGTTTGGGGTCCTTCCCCTGTTACCTCTCTTAAAGGTTTTCGATGGTTTGTCACTTTTATTGACTGTTATTCTCGTGTTACTTGGGTGTATTTACTTAAGTCAAAAAGTGACGTCTTTTCTTGTTTTAAATCTTTTTATGCCATGGTACGCACTCAATTTGATACGAATATTAAAATTCTCCATAGTGACAATGGAACTGAGTATATAGATAGGAATTTTAGGGCATTCCTAGAAGAAAATGGCATTCTTTATCAGACGACTTGTGTTGACACTCCACAACAAAATGGAGTTGCTGAACGCAAGAATTGTCATCTTGCTGAGGTAGCTCGCTCTCTTTTATTCACCATGAATGTTCCTAAATGTTTTTGGGGAGAGGCGATTTTGACTGCTACTTATCTTATCAACCGTATGCCATCTAGTGTTCTTCAGTTCAAAACTCCTATCGAGTGTCTTCCTCACAGTTCTCGTGTCACCACTCTCCCACCGCGGGTGTTTGGTTGTGTGTGTTTTGTTCATGTCCCTCATCCCTCTGGAGGCAAGTTAGGTCCTAAAGCACATAAATGTGTCTTTATTGGGTACTCTCCTACCCAGAAAGGCTATAAATGTTATGATCCTCGCTCTAGAAAGTTTTATGTCTCTATGGATGTTACTTTTTGGGAAACAGTGTCTTTTTACTCTCCCTCCACTCCATCTCTTCAGGGGGAGCATCGGCAGGAAGAGATGAGGGAGGAAGAGATGTTTACCTCATTTTATAATCATGGTGAGGGGGAGATGAAACAAGTTAGAGAGGAATCAATATCTGCTGAAGGAGCAACTCATGACGTTGGTGACAATATTGAGGAACTACCACAATGGCTGAAAGGGTCTAACTTAAAGACCTACATTAGACAGAAGAAAGGAAAGTCCTCATGTGTAATACCACCTTGTCAATTACAATCCCCTGCTCCAGTTCCGGATTCCTCAGCTGACTTATCTGGTAATGAATCTTCTCCTATTGAACCTCCCTATATTGAGTCTGATAATCTTCCTATTGCTCTTCGGAAAGGTGTTAGGTCATGTACTCAACATCCCATCTCTCAATTTGTCTCTTATGATCGTTTATCTCCTTCGTACCATGCATTTGTTTCGTCTCTTTCTTCTATATGTATTCCACAGAATTGGCAGGATGCACTCATAATACCTAAGTGGAAAGGAGCTATGGTAGAAGAGATGACAGCTTTGAAAAAGAATGGCACTTGGGAGCTAGTATCACTTCCAGGAGGAAAGAAATCAGTAGGATGCAAGTGGGTTTTCACTGTTAAGCAGAATGCTGATGGTACAGTTGAGAGATACAAGGCGAGACTTGTTGCCAAGGGTTTTACTCAAACCTATGGTATTGACTATGAGGAGACGTTTGCACCAGTAGCAAAGATGAACACTGTACGAGCTCTGCTTTCTTGTGCTGCCAATTTGAACTGGCCCCTTCACCAGTTTGATGTGAAAAATGCATTCCTCCATGGTGAGTTAGAAGAGGAGGTATATATGGACGTACCACCAGGTTTTTCTTCCTTTGAGGCTGAAGGGAAGGTGTGTAGATTGAAGAAGGCCTTATATGGGCTGAAGCAATCACCGAGAGCATGGTTTGGCAGGTTTTCCAAAGCTATGTTAAGGTTTGGATACAAACAGAGCCATGCAGATCATACTATGTTCATCAAGGGAGGCGCTAGTAGGATTGCTGTCCTTATTGTATATGTTGATGATATAATAATGACAGGAAATGATGTGAATGAAATTCTTAATCTCAAATCTAGTCTGGCTCAAGAATTCGAGATTAAGGATTTGGGATCACTAAGATACTTTCTTGGCATGGAAGTGGCAAGGTCTGATAGAGGTATTTTTATCTCCCAACGGAAGTATATACTTGATCTTTTGGAAGAAACAGGTATGTTGGGTTGTAGACCTGCAAATTCTCCTATTGAGGCGAATCATCATCTTAGTGGCAATGTGGGGGAGTGCACTGACAAGGAGAGATATCAGCGACTTGTGGGTCGACTGATATACTTAGCTCACACTCGACCGGATGTTACTTATGCAGTGAGCGTTGTTAGTCAGTTTATGCATGATCCTCGTGCTTCGCATCTGGATGCAGTTTATCGTATCTTGAGGTACCTCAAATCAGCTCCAGGGAAGGGAATTTTGTTCTCTAACCATGGTCACCTGCGATTGGAGACATTTACTGATGCTGACTAGGTTGGTTCTGTGGATGATAGACGCTCTACTTCTGGCTACTGTACTTTCATTGGGGGAAATTTGGTTACTTGGCGAAGTAAGAAGCAATCAGTGGTCGCCAGGTCTAGTGCAGAAGCTGAGTATAGAGCTATGGCTCATGGCGTTTGTGAGCTCTTGTGGCTCCAAACCTTGTTACGTGATTTGGGAATTAATGATAATGGTCCTATGAAACTCTACTGTGACAATAAAGCTGCCATCAACATTGCTCATAATCCTGTTCAACATGACAGAACGAAGCATATAGAGATTGACAGGCACTTCATCAAGGAGAAGCTAAGTGCGGGTTTGATATGTATGCCTTTTGTGAGATCTGAAGATCAACTAGCTGACATATTCACAAAAGGACTTGGTAGTAAGAGTTTTCACCCTATTGTGTTCAAGTTGGGCTTGATTGATATCTTTGCACCAACTTGAGGGGAGTGTTAAGTTATGGGTTTATATGTAATTAGCTGTAGTTTACATTTAATCTCTTATGTAAGTAGATTAGAAGATAAGGGTCTAATGTGTAATTATTGATTACAGTTGTATAAGTATAACGTAATGAGAAATAAACCTAATTACTCTGGGTTTTCCAATTCTATCGTAATCTTTCAATAGGGAAGCCTCATAAACTGAAATCGTGTCCCAGGCAATTTCTCGAATTGGGGGTTGGAGGTGGTGGCTCGAGGATATAAGCTAACTCTGAGTGCTCTCGTATTCTTTGAAATGGCTTGATCCATATGTGAACTCTTCCTCTCCAAAATGAATATAGGAAACACATCTTAAGGGAAAAGTCAACGATGTTTCTTCCTTATCAACTATTTTCATAGTCCTGCTGCTCCTTTTAAAAATCACAAGCTACACTACTCTATGGAACCCAAATCAGTGTGGTGGGGCCTCAATTTTAAAGTAAACAATTACTTGAACACTATATGAAATAGGCACAAGCTAATCGCTCTCTATAAGCTGAATGCCAGTTTATTACAAAAGAAACGTTAAATTACTTGTCAATGGGATCCTATCAGTTGGCCTGAAAGCCAATCGTTGAGAAACTTTATCATTTAATTCATAAAAGGACAATGGTATAGATTATCATGCTAAACTAGATGTATTATCAGGGACGGAACCAGGATTTTACCCTAGCAGTGGTGAAATGCATACTAAAAAAAATAAAAAGATCCATTACAATATTAATAGTCATCGACTCTAGTAAATGATATTTTTCATTGGCACAAGGAGTACGAAAAAAGACTAACTTTTAACTTTTTAGGTTAAGTTGTTTCAGGGTTAAAGTGTGAAGTTTTTTTTTCCCTTAATTACATCTCATCCTTTAAATTATTTCACTTTGGCCCATTGAATTTAGTTTTGGAATACTTTTTTTGGGTCTCCTTTCTTGAAAAAAAAATAGAAGAGTTAGGACTAGTATATAACAAAAAAAATATGAAAAAAAAATCTAGCGGTGGCGAGACTATATATAAGTTGGGGATAAATTTTTGTATACATATAATAATTACAATTTCTAAAATTCTTGTCATGGCGGCCGCCGCCACTAGACCCCCCAGTTCCATCCTTGTGTATTAACTGCATGAACTAAAGTTGAGAAGTCCATCGAACTAAAGTTGAAAAAGCATGCTTTTAAGTGTTAAGAGTATGAGTTGTGTACGTCTCCCATTAAAGGTTCCCAGAAATTGCTTTACTAAAACTGCAATAGTAATTTGGATGAACTAGCACATGTTATTCTTGGACAATTAGGAGGGTGGTTACTCTCGAGTCACTTGTGTACCGACACTAAAAAATGTGTGGATGCGTGTTATAGTGCATGCTAGAGATATACTCTTAAACTAACGGTTATGCGATTAGTGGGTTGTCAATAAAATAAGAAAAAAATAAAACAAAAGAAAAAAATAACAATATCTGATAAACTTTTCAAGACACTTTAATACATAAAACTGTATTTTTTTTGTCCTCCTCCTGCCAGCCTGTTATTAGCATTTTCCTTCAACTAAATAAGATTCTATGAGGCTGGTCCCCCTCCTACTGTCCAGACCATTATTATAAACAAAGCTGGTTACATTCGAGGTTGCAATACATTTATACATGAAACAACAATGTGTGGGTATGCAGATCAAAATGAAATAGTGCTGAAATACAAATAGAAAGCAGAATGTTAGTGAAAATACATACCTGCCACAAAGGCAATGGTTGATACAAGGGGAAAACTGCCACCATTATAAGTTGTGATTATTCAGGCCATGCTTTGCAAACATTATCAACTGGTTCAACCTATTCAGCAATTGAATGCCTTCGTTGGACTAGATTCTAATTGGTAGGTTGGCATCCTTTGTATGGCCATCTCCCTTTATACAGAAAGCAAGGACTGAGGCTTTTCTGAAATCAAAGCATGTCAGTTCTATAGAGAACCACGCTAAGTAACAAGAATGAATTTGGCTCGAAGTACGCCATAGCAATTCCTGAACAGGCCCTCAGTTTCAAGGTCAGTAACGGACAAGCCATTATGGGGCATCAGTTCTCAGTTAATAACGCACACAATTATTTGTCCCTTTCGCACCACACTTGATAAAGGTCAAATGCCCTGTCAAGATCTCTCCACTTGCAGTACTTTTTCATGAGTATTAGAAATGGTACATGATCAACGGGTATACCAGACCTCTGCACAATGGCAAAAAGTTTTTCTGCCTCCATTAATTTACCCTTCAAACTATAGCCTTTGATGAGTTCCGTATAAGTTATGATATCTGGATTATAACCTCGCCTCAATATTTCATCATGTAACTGGAGTGCAGAACGAATGTCTCCAATGCCACAAGCAGCACCAACCAACAGGTTATACGTAACCAAATCAGGGAAAAGACCATTTAAGATCATTTCCTTCTTTAGAGAATAAGCTTCAGCAATTTTGCCTCCTTTTATGTGTGCATGAATCAATATATTGTAAGTAAATATGTTTGGCAAGACACCAAATTTCACCATTTGATCTCTAATGGAGAGAGCTTTTTTTGTATCTCCAGTTCTCCCGTAGCCATCAATTATGGCATTCCAAATGACAGGCTCGGGTACTATTGAACTCTCTAACATGGAAAGAAGAAATTCACTAGCCTTCATTACATCCCCCTGAACACAGAGGCCTGTAATGAGCATTTTGTATGAGATTTGATCTGGAAAAACCCCCAATCTTGACATAACACTGTGGATATAGCAAGCCTCATCAGTCTTTCCTTCCTTACAAAGCGCACTTATGAGAGTATTGTAAGTGAAAACATCAGGGAGAAAACCACTTTTAAGCATTTCAGATAAGTACTGATATGCAACTGTCACATCTTGACTCAAACAAGATCCATGAATAACCACATTATAAGCAGTAACATCCATTTGGGAGCCCCTCCGGATCATATCATTCCACAAGACGAGAGCTTGCATCGTATCTCCACTCTTAAAGTAACCATCCATGAGTATGGTTGAAGTGATTAAATTTGATCTTTCCTTGTCAAAACAATTATCAACTAATATCTCTTCAAGAAGTTTCACAGCATCCTCCAATAGCCCTTTCTTGCAAAGTGCATGGACTAGAACGTTACAGGTAACTCTATTTGGCAAAACACCTCTATTCCCCATCGTAGAGAAAAGATCGAGGGCTCTATCCACATTATCCACAAGGCAATAGCCCTTCATTAAAGTGTTATACGTAGCACAGGTGGGACTGGGACCCCAATATAACATCTCACTAACAAGCCAATCCGCTTTCTTCAATTCACCAGCTTTGCAAAGAGCATTTACAATATAATTGTGTGTAATAATATCTGGAACTAGATCATTATGAATCATCTTGTTCTTAAGCCATATGGCTGCTCCCAGCTTACCTTCCAAACACAAAGTCCTAATAATTGTTACATGCTGCGTGTAATTGGCTTCCAATGAGCAAAAACTTGAACCCATGTGTCCCCATGATATGCATTCCCTACATGGTTGGCATTCACTTATATCAAAACGAACTCTATTTAGTTCAGAGAAACTTATTGTATAGGAATTAAATCACTTCCATACAATATATATGCAAAACATAATCTAAACCAAATGATAAAGACCTCTTAGTATCACTCATCCAGACAAATGAGAACCATTTCCTGTTTTCTTATCTTTTTCATTTAAGATAACAACCAAATTCTGAAAAAGAACCTGGCTCCAAAAGAAAAAGCATGTGAGTACAATGAAAATCTAGTACACAGCTCCAGAAACTATAGAACTTCAAGGAGTGAAAGAATGGCATGATAGCACTCTTTGAGAAATTTTATTAACACAGTTGCCACAAATTAGCTTTCAATTGAATAACATAGCGTGCCCAAGCTAAGCAATGATCCATGGACGCTTGAGCAAGTTCAAACAACCTTAGTAATGGAGACACATTTTTTAAACTTTCATTCAAAAGATATTGCTGCTTCAAGTTCAACTGAGAATCAATGCAGATGGAAATATGAAAGTTCAATTGAGTAACAATAGCATCTAATTTAATGGAAATGAAGAGTTTAATCTACAATTTTCCATTGAGCCACTTCACATGATCTAAGATCAAAAGTCTAACCTCATCGTCTTCAAACGCTCCAAACTATCTTTCAACAATGCGTCCAAGACATTGAAAACTGGCTGTGACTCTCTTTCATTGTTGCAACCCTTTCTTCGCGAGAACCAATTTTTAGTCCTTAGCTGGCATTGATCACCAACGGTCTCAATCATAGCTTGAAGCGCACAAGGCAGTACTCCATTATGCTCGGAAATCCTACACACATTCTCAAATGCAGGTTGTGGTCCCAACTACTAAATATTGAATTTGAAAACATAAAAGGTGAAGAAACAAGTACCCACCAAACTACACAAACACATACATTTTGGTTGTAAATAGACAAAGGACAAAACCAAGATTTTTTTCCGACGGAGTCAAAACTTAGGACTCATAAGGCCACCTTTAATGTCTGTCATAACTAAATTGTACACAAAAATAAAATGTGATAAAACTTGTTAAACTTGAATCTTATTCACCGGGACCAACAATTTTATTGTCTGATTTTAACAACATTTTCTGTGTTTTCCATATGAATACATTTTTCAAACGTTTCATGATCTTTACGTGTGGGTCTCTAGATTTATTATTGAAACTTTAAAAATCATGAAAAACAGCAAAACTCAAACACAAGGAAGCTATAATATTACGGGCAATGCTGCTGAACAAACTAACAACTTCAACAAATTACTTCTCCTAAGCCTATTATACCCACTGAGAGCAGTAATGGTACCATGAAATTTGCATAAATAAGATTGAATTTGAAAACCAAAAAAAAACCCATAAAAGATGAAGAAACTTACAAGCACCTGCCAAACTACATACGCACATACATTTTGTATGTAATAAAGCATACAAATAGGCAGGGCAAAACCAGGATTTTTTTCCTCCCAATGGCGTCAAAACTTAGAACGCATAAGGTCCACCTTCGAATGTCAATAATAATTGAGTAAGGCCAGACAGAAAGAAAAAAAAAACATCATTCAATGCATTTTTTACACTTTCCAATACACTTTCAAACACTTTTCACATATTCTGATACTTTTTAACCGTTGCCAACAGCCCAGTGGGCTGTTTTTAGCATTTTTCATAATAATCAAAATTTCCAATTTCGTAAATCAGCTACCAAATTATAAGTAGAAGCAGTGAAAATATAATAGTATCTAAGGTTGTGGTACCTTTGATCGACAAGGTCAAAATTGGGTTTTCTGCAGATAACGTCACCAATCCGGACTACAAAGTCCTTGATGAAGTCTAGGGTTTGGCTGCCGCCGTTGACAAGCCGAAGAACAATGTGGGATTCTTCACTTGCTATTAGGAGCTGAAAATCCACAAATATCAGTGCCAAGTAAACACTATATTTGCTTACACATGTATGAATCCATACATGTATCTATATCTATATGCGCACGCTTATATCTATATATTTTGTATTGTGTGTGTGTGTGAGAGAGAGAGAGAGAGAGAGAGAGAGAGTACCGTTTGCATTTTGGGCCCTGGGCTACGAATCTGAGCCAACGACTGAATGACGTGATGGCGTGAGTTTCCGGCCAGGGATATGCCGTCCGACGCGTTGAAGCGGCGGATAGAGATGCAGGAGAGAGAGAGAGAGAGCGATGTTTTGCGGTTGATGAGAGAGGGGTATTTTAGGGGACCAGGCTTCGGCCCAATCTTTCAGTTTGAATCAGTTTTGGACGATTCTCTGCAGCCAGATGTACTACATTATTAGCAGCCGGGACTAATTTTTTTGCAGTAAGGAGTAATTCTTCGCGGTAATTTCTAATTCGTTGTGGGCAAAAGTAATTCTTCGCAGTCAGGGCCTGTTTGGATGCCACGATAGAAGGGTGTATTGTAATATACACCCTTCTAATACGTGGGCCCTCTTCTATGGCGTGCTTTGGCAAGCCAAAAACAGGGGGATATCTTAATACCCCCTCCTCCATAATCCCCCCTAATACGCCCTAAGGGGGGCTTACACATGGCTAGGGTGAGAGCCGGCTATGTGTAATCCCCCCTTATAATACCCCCTCTTTCTTCCATTCAACTACAAAACAACCTTATCCCTCCATTTTATACCTCATCCAAATCAAGTATTATTTAATCCTCCCGTCACATCAATGTGGACCCACCCTTCTTACATAATACCCCTTACTATCCAATCCTCCCTTCATACATAATACCTCTAAACCTAATACCTCATCCAAACGAGCCCTGAGGTATAATTTTTTGCAGCCAAGAGTAATTCTTCACGGTCAAGTATAATTTTTTGCGGCTAAGAGTAATTTTTTGCGGCCAGGAGTAATTTTTTGCGGCTAAGAATTATTCTTCGCGACTAAGTAATTCTTTGCGGTTAATAGTAATTTTTCACGACCTGGTGTAATTTTTGACAACCAAGAGTAATTTTTTGCGACTAAGAGTAATTATTTACAACCAGGTGTAATTATTGGCAGCCAAGAGTAATTATTGCGGCTAAGAGTAATTTCTTGCGGTTATGAGTAATTCTTCGCGGCCAGGTGTAAATCTTTGAGGCAAAGAGTAAATTTTTGCGGCCAATATAATTCTTGGCAGCTAGGAGTAATTATTCGCGGCCAAAAAATATGGGCCCATAATAGTGATCTAATTATAGCTTTTTCCAAAGAAGTGTGTTCTTATTAAAAATCAACTTACTCGGAAAATTTGCATGAACATGTCTTAGAGTATAGCTCATACGAGCGCGGCAGTACTCGTGCTATGCACGGGAAGCATGAAAAAAAAAAAAAAAAAGCTATGTTTATTGACATTTTATCTCTCATTGATGTACGATTTGACATTAATGTGAAAATTTGTGTCGAAATAGAGAGTTAAATCTGAGGAAAGTTGAAAGGGGAAGTTTGAAAAGAAAATTTTGTTTTTTTTTCTGAAGTGGAAAACCAATAGAGGGAGAGAGCTATTAGTGGCTTTGATGAAATTTTTGTAAAATTTTTTAACTTTCTCAGAAGAAGAAGAGTGTGTCATGTGTCATACACGTGCTTAATATATGATATAGATAGATAGGTAGAGATTCGTGAATGACAAAGTTGAAGGTTAAACTTTACAAATCACATTTGCCGTCCACTGTGTCTTTCACAAATATGAATCATCGGAACCATTATCGATGTCTAATCGAGTCAAGCTTTTCTTTTCAAGATCACATATTCTCTGCAAGGGCTAAATATTACTAACAATTCTGCTTCCCGAGTCCACCTTGGTTCAAAACCAAACCAAACAAAAGGATTGGATGACTGAACAATTCAGGAAAATGATAGTACATGAGTAGTAGGGAAAAACCACGAATTATGGTATCAGCATTCTCTGTGTGTGAAAATCAGGAAAATGAAAGGACATCTTTATCCATCCTCCTGAATGTTTGACTCATTTACCCTGGCATCTCTTTGCTTTTATTGCTTGAGATAATAAGACATGCATGAAAGGCCAGGCAAATCACAGGTATGCCAATCTCTATCGCTATAGGCAATAGCTAATGATCACCAGATCCAAATCAAAGCAAATTAAGAAACCACACATAATATACACGAAAAGGAAACCTCTCAAAGATTTTCAACACAGAACATCTCTCTTCGTATTTGCAGGAACATTCATCCTTTTCCCACCTTTTTTCCGATCGGCAAAAGGAAATATATGGAGGTTGATGAAATCAACTCCTAACAAGGCATATAGCCAAACCAAAGAAAACAGAAGCAATGAGCAAAAATCAAAATAGAAACAAAAACAGCAGCAGCAGCAAGCGAACCAAGGATGAGCTTGTAAACTTGATCAATTCCACCAGCACCAGTGACGTATCAAAGCCTCCTCAGAAGAGAGGGGGAGACTGAACCGAAGGAAAAGCCTTGAGCATAACCTTCAAAGAACATAAAGCCTTCAAGGAATATACCATTGAACCCAACTGAGACCTTCGACCAAGGAATATTGCAGCAACATCCATGACTAAAGGAATACATTGCAGAAAGAGAACAAAACCAGGCCAATCAAACCACAGCACATGAGCAGAACCAATATCAAGCCTATGAGCAAACCATGGAGCAGCAGCAGAGCAATGGGATAAGAGCAACAATACGCGATCACCAAGAATCTTCAAAGACTACAACAAAACATGATCACCAAGATTGCAACTAGGCATAGAATCGCCTCAGAAGCAGAACAGCATAGGAACAACTGAGAAGCAGCAACGGCAACACCATAAAAGCAGCAAAATAACATCACCAAATTGCTTTAGATCCATCAACTAAGCAGAACAATCAAAACGTGGAAGTCCGGGATGACCATAGAGATAAATAGAAGCCCATAAATTCCAATAGCACCAAATCCACAGCAGCATAGCCAAATCAAAACAGTTGAGAGAAAGACCAAATGCAGCATCAAGAGTACTATAATAGAACCCCATCTTCTACTGCATCAGTCAAGCCCAAGCAGCATCAAGAGAAAAAATACCCCTTCATATGCTGAGAAAGGCTAAGGCACATAACATGAATATACTAACTGGAACCAGACACCTCAGAGCTCCTTGGTAAATTTCGTAAACGATCAAATCTAGACCTTGGACGGAGGTTTCTTCTGACCACCTATGAACTCCTGCATTTTCTTGAACTGCTCCTTGGTCATTCCATCATAATATTCATGACCCCTTTCCTGAAAAACAGTAACGACAAATAATGGTGAATGATGTCATTAAGACATTAACATCCATGGCTTTCACACATACAACTGAGGAGATGTCAAAACAGAGGTCCACAATCCACTGTAATGCTATAATGAATTTTCCAAACTTGTCTTTTCCTTGCCAATTTATCTCCTCCAGCAATGCATATCAGTATTTCAGTTTAAATTGGTAGACTAGTAACTAGACGCAGGCGTATAAAACGTCAATCAATACATACTGCTGACATTAAACAATATTTTCAGTACATAATTAGCCTAGTGCCTGACAAATATACGAACCTATACTTGGTGCTTATAGCAACATAATCAAAGTTGGTCACGAGTAGTTAAATGGTCAAAAAACAACGCTATTTTTCGGTGTCTAGTTCTACGTTGACCCCATGATCACGCAAGTGTGCCACATTAAGTAAAGTTACTTCTAAGTCCCCAATCTCAAAGATAATAAGATTTTCAAGGTCGTAAAATCAGTCAACAAGAAGGAATATCATAAAGCACTTTACATATGCAATTGGTCTAAAGAAATGCCCCCAAAGGCCAAAAGGATGAAGGGACTGAAAGGAGGCAGAAGCAGATCCAAAAATGTGGGCAAAAATTGTTATATTACTAAAGAGGTTTCAGAAAAAGTAACTAAAAGAGCTAAGGGGACCTTCTAGATATATTATACCAAGCCGTGAGACTAGATTAGAATCAAAAGTCATGAAACACAAAACAGGTTATAGTTCAATCTTAAAAAAGATTGCATGAAGATTAAACAAGGTAAAACACTTGAACAAGATAAAACTCCCTTTTCTAATACGAAGGCATGATCCAGGTCCAGCTGGAGGCCATAATTACTAACTGACTTGTACCTCAACACCCAGTCCTCATAGCCTCTGCCACTTCTCGGGCTTTCTTTAGCAATTCAGTTTCCTCAACAAGACGATTCACCAAACCCCACCTGTCAGCTTGTTCTGCAGTTAAGGGCATGGCTGTCAAAGACACTTCACAAGCTCTATTGTGTCCTATAATGTGAGAAAGCCTCTGAGAAAGACCCCACGAAGGAAATATTCCAAACCTGCAAAAATCCAGAAAAAAAAGTACATTAATCTTGGTTAGATTAGAGGTACAACACCAAGAGGAGTTTCGACTTTCAACAAACAGATTTCTCTCGGCAAGATTTCCGTATAATTAAAGATAAAACGACTTCAATACACAGATCTGGGGCAGGAGAACACATTGGATAATTGATTCAAACAAACACTAAATAAGCATATAAACGATCTTTCAATGATGCTTCAGATTAAGCCATTGCTGACAACACCATAACAACAACTACTCAAAAGGATAAGACATAACTTGAACCTCATAGTTAAAAAACATTCGAAATCCTCAAAATGGATAATCTAAGGATAATACAACCATGAAGGGGCAATAACCTGATCCACCTACATTTTTTACCGTCAAAACTTCAGGAATGCACTGTGGGAATAGTTTATGGGGTAACTTTAGGAAGCAGGGGATTATACTTGATTGATTCATTACATGTCTACAACAATTAACCGTCGAACCAAGATAGGAATGGTAAATATTCTCTTTTTCTGAAACAGGAACAAATTGCTAAGCGAATCATAAGATACGGTAATGCAGACGGTGATTGGACATATGGTAGTACTACAAAACTTCTTGGGCAAGTACGAATCCCACCATAATATAAATGCCAGTATCACACGCACAAGCAAATGTGTGCATTGATACACAAGCCCAAAATATGTTCAACCTTAGCTTGTTTAGGAGAGGAGCCGATCTCAAAGGAGCTTTAATCTAACCGAACATGAGCCAATCTCAAGTAGTTTGGATTTTTCATATATCACAGGCCAGAGGAGCCCAGTAGTAGCTTATTCGAACTTGGTTTGAAATTTTAACAACCCCTTTGGATGGAGTTATTACAAGAGAAAAAATTTAGAAAGGATTTTGGTTTCTAGCCAAATCACTTATTTGGATCAACTATTTTGGTGAGAAATGGACATAAAAAGTACAAAATAAAATATTTTGATTGACTCCTCCCCTTTCTCACCCAATCTAATAAAAAATGGTGAAATTTTGTGAGAAAGAGCTCCCCTTTCTTATCTCACCTTTTCTCACCATCTAAAGGGACCGTAAAGAGCTACAAGCATATGTGCATTGATTCACTTGGAATATAACGCAAAGTTTTGTTGAATTTCGAAGCACAAGTTCCAGAGCAATGGAAACAAAATCGATTAATCAGGCAACATCCCAAAGGAAAATCGACCAAGAATACCTTTAGAGAGAGAGAGAGAAGCAGACCTGTTGAGCACTGGAGTGACAATCCTTTTTACTTTTCCGTTGGGGACGTCCCTTCGTCGTCGGAGTGAATTTAATAGGTTTGATACAATGTTACCAAATCTATTTTCATAAAAATAAATTCACTTTATAATCTCCGATCATGCATCATTTGGAATTCGATTCAAACGATCTTTATTGTTTATCTACTTCACAAGCTCTACAATTTTAACGGTTTAGATCTTAGATCATGGAGATCAGTCGAAACGAGTACACAATTTGAGGAACTCGCGTTGCAGATCCAAGAACACCCGCTTCCGACGTCGTTTTACTAAACTCTGAACAGCTCCTCCCCGTCGTTCGACACAACAGATTTGATAGAGTGTGGCCAAGTCTATTTTTCCAAAAAAAAAATCACACTTATCGTCTCTGATTAGAAGACAAAGAGTACTCGATTCAATGAATTTCTTCTCAGGTCTATGATCTTGACAATCTCTGAAATATGAAGGGTTTCGATCATGGTGATGAGCTGGAACGGGCTCACAGTTTTACAAATTCATGTTTTCAAGTAACTTCGCAGGTTCAAACTAAGAAGTATTAACGAGTACGGACGACGTCGTTTTGACGTACCTCGCGTGTTTGAAATACGATCTATTGATTGAAACGGGTCGACGCCTTAAAGTCAGAGCTCGCGTCCGCCATATGCCAATTTCTAATGAATGCCCGTTCCCGAATTCCCGTCGTCGTCACTATTTACTCCAAGGTCTCTCTCTCTGTGGGTGTGTATTCATATTCTATTTTCACTGCATCTTCTTTTGCAAACGGGCATCAATCTTCTTCGAACTGATTCTAGCCTCACATTTTCAGGTATGCAAAAAGTCAGCTTCTGGGAAAGTAGTTGAGCTGAAGGAGGTAAGGGTGCACTACGAGGCGCTTGGGGACGATGTTTTCGAGATTGAATCGGGACGACACTGAGTTACAGAACGAATTGGAATGGGATTGCGAGAATTCTTGAGGTGGCGTTGGTTGTGCCGGTTTTTCCGGCATACCACGTTTGGGGACTCAGATTTTGATTAATTGATTTTCTTGTTTGGTTGTATCAAATGGAATTCCAATTGAATTTATGTGCGTTTTGATTGATAAATTGCAAATAATTTTCTTGCTTCGATCATTTTATATCATGGGTTTGATGCGGTTTTGATCAGTTCTTTACTTATGATCTACGATTTTCCCTTTCAATTCTTGAATTTCTTGGTAATCCTATGCAATATTTTCTTGGGCTTTGTTTGGATCATAGATGTGGGGTGGAACATGGGAAGTTGAAGTGAAATGGAAGGGGAAAGATGGGACAAGGAAATTCAAGTACAAGCTTAAGTTTATGTTTTTGGGTTGGAAATGATAAGAGAACGAACAACTATTTGCTGAAAAAGTCCTCTTTTTTTTTGTTTAGCTTTGCATAAAATGGTGAATTCGTAAGTAATTCAAATTCTTCGTCACTTTCGTAAGTTAATTTGGACTGATCTACGAATCCAAGTATTCGGTCTATTGGATTCAATTTCAAAGAAATCCCACTAATCCAAGTATACGCTACTAAAACAAGTCTTGGATATATAAAGACTTAAAAGGGCGGATTATGATGTGAGCAATAATCCTCCGATGAAAATTGGGGCTGTGGGAAGAAGAAAAACTGCAGGACTAGAACTTTTATTGACTGGAGTTGATGATTTAATCACCTAAACTTATAAACTGATTTTTGCAGCGTATTTTTGAACATTTTTGATGTTGAACACTTCAAAAGGACTCTTCAAGCCGATGTTCGAGTTGTCATCTCTTCCCTCCACTCATTTGGTTTCAAGGCAAACTATTGGAACTCAACTTCCACACCATGTTCATCCACTTTGGATTCGCGCCAGGTTCCTGAAACAAGTAAGAACAAGACATGGCCTTTTCAGCTTTTCTAATTTTTCAGTTGCAGCATAAGAGTAAAACGTTCAAGCGTCAGTGAGTCAAATGTTATGGCCAGCGAGGAGAGAGGTGAAGAGTCAGCTCCTGGTGAAGATTTTGCTGCCGATCCTAGTGAGGTAGAAGAATTAGAAGTGGAAGAGACAGGAGAAGGCACAATGGATTATTGATAACATCCTGTTACTTCATTGCTCGAATTGATCTAAAAAATGCAGTGCACTTGTGTGTGTATATTGCAGCGCGAGTAACTAAGTCAAAAAAGACCTGTCACGGCATATAATCACGAGAGTGCCGATATCTGATTGTTACATCCAGTGATCTTTCGATTGGATTTAAACTCCGAAGAGTTGGAGGAAGAATACCAGATCAAACACTTGTGACAACGAATGCAAGTAAATGTTACAGTTTTGAATCAAAAACCAATTCCCGCTAGCCATATAAGAATGGAAATGAAAAAACTGGTTGAAGATGCAATCAGCACGGCCCCTCACTCGCTCGCTGAGCAAACAACTGCTTCAGAAGTTCAGGCTTGTCACTGAGGAAGCACTGGAGGTGCAATGTTTCTTGCGTTGTAGGATTGGCGGTGGCTGCATTTCTGCCCAATTATGTGGAAGAAAACTTCAGTAGTATCATTGCAGTCATTGCATAGAATCCAAACCTGCAAAAAAGGAAACAAAAAAAAAAAAAAAAAAAAAGAGGACGTATTTTTTCAGATCCTTCAAACTAACAACATTTAGGCTGTGCTTGGAACATGGATGTATGTTGCAAAATTTATGCTTCTCTCCATCCATCCGGTCCTACATAAATCTGTAATCCAAACATAACCTTAATGTAACCTACTTAGCCAATAGCTCTACATGCCATTTTTTCCCATTAGCCAACTGCACAAGGCATATATAAGTCTGAAGAGAAGATTGGTGAATCCTCTCTCTCTCTCTCTCTCTCTCTCTCTCTCTGACGCAGGGTGTTTTTGAGATATGGTTGGGAGTAAGAGTATCAACCAAGTGGGGGCATACATAGTAGTATTACCTAGGTAATACTACCTAGGCCTAGGCCTGCAAGCGAACCGAGCTGCTCGAGGCTCAGCGTCAAGGATTTGGCTCGGCTCATTAATGATCTAACCGAATTCGAGCTTGAGTTTTAAACTCGTGTAGTATATGAGCCGAGCTCAACACTCTAAAGCTTAGCTCACATCGAAAAAGCTCAGCTTGTTATAGAAGCTCGTTTAGTAAATGAATAGGACTCGGTTCGTTTACAAATGAGCTGAGCTCGAACTTGAGTTTTAGACTTGACTTGTTTGCACCCCTCGCTAGGCCTCTACAAAGCCAAAACTTATGAAGTAGTTTATCTAGTCTTAGACGATCTCCAGTGGTAAGTCGTTTCTCTTGCCAAAGCTATTATTTGGCAAGAAGTCTAAACAATTGCCTCTAATGGAAAGCTAATTGTCAAGCCCAAAAAATGGCTTTGGCATTTCCCAAGCCAAAGTTGTGACCAGAAATGGCAAAACCGTTTATTGCCACATCAGGAATATGTTGCAATCTTTACGGATCATATGCCTATGAAATAATACAAGTGATTCAATGGTCGTGATTAGTCCGGGCAAAAGAGTGAATTCGGCACTACTGGAGCAACTTTGCCAAAATTTAACAAAATCATAATATAGCAAGCCAAGAAATAGCTTTGGCTGGAAAAAGAATGGCTCAAACCATTTGAGATGCTAACATAAAACATAGACCTCTGTTGGAGATTGTTGAATAGCTGAAAATACAGATGACCTTATCTTTTTTTCTTGGGCAAATAAGAGTCTCATATGAAAGCTATGGGTGATCGATATGATCTGTAGACAAATTGGCACCAGCCTTTAAGGACGAGATTTAGTACCTTCTTATACCGATAATCCTCAGGCATGACTGTGGCTTCAATCTGTCAAAATCAAGAGAACTCCAAAATTGAGCAAATCACAGTTGGAATAATCCAAAAAGATGATGTAACCATCAAATGTTTTTTGTTGTTCGCGATGGGTGTCAGTTTGTACATGAGATATCGTCCACACTTACTGCAGGGCTGCAATCTGAATGTTGGGGAAACAAAATCCTCCTTCCCTGTTACCTGTATGATTGAGAAACGACAAGAAAGTCTGGACGATATCTCACTTATTTGGATAACTAAAAGAGACGAGAAATTGTGAGATTCGGTGAAAAACCACAATCCTTACTTTTCTCCCCCTTCCTCAGACTCCAATGGATTGCTAAGTTTAGGCGGTATCATGCGATCAGCTTTACAGATGACGAATGGCATTCACACCAGATATATCAATCTATGAAAGAATGCATAAGATCAAGTCCAAGCCCCCCTAAAAAAAATGCAAATCTTGACAGTCACCATTGATAAGTGAGCGTTTATTAAAAAAAACCACCTCGTCATCTATTCTCTTCCATGTTTGAGACATGTCAATAATCAACCCCGAGCATATGGGGCAGCAATATCTGTGTGACATATCAGGAAAACTATTTTTTCACAGGTAAACGAAAAAGAGGAAATGAATTCATTTTGCAGAGATAAAAATGCTAAATCGTCACGCTAAATCGTCTCATGATAAAATTCACAGTGCATTGTGTGGCCACATTTCATTACGGTTGTGTCTTTGAGTGAGTCATAGAGATACTGTCAAGAAAAATTAAGCCCAATCAGTCCACAGCGCATGAGCAGAACCAATGTCAAGCCTATGAACAAACCATGGAGCAGCAGGAGAGCAATGGTATAACAGCAACAATACACGATCACCAAGAAAAATCGACTAGAAAAGTTGTTTCTGCACTCTCACTCAAACCAACTTAGCAAGCATCAATAAAACTACCAGGAAGTCAGCTAAAACAGTGTCAAAATTGTTTACCAGTATCACACACACAAGCAAACAAGCATGTGTAATATGTTCAATCTTAGCTTGTTTATGAAAGGAGCCGATCTCAAAAGAGCTTTAATCGAACCGAACACGAGCCAATCTCGAGTAATTTGAATTTTTCATACATCATAAGCAAGACAAGCCCAGTATTAGCTTATTCTTGCTTGGTTTGAAACTTTGATGAGCTACAAGCATGTGTGCATTGATTCACTTGGAATATAATGCAAAGTTTTGTTGAATTTCGAAGCACAAGTTCCAGAGCAATGGAAACAAAATCAATTAATCAGCCAAAAATCCCAAAGGAAAATCTACCAAGAATACCTTCAGAGAGAGAGACAGAGAGAAGCAGAGCTGTTGAGCAATGGAGTGAGAATCCTTTTCCTTTTCCGTCGGGGACGTCCCTTCGTCGTCGGTGTGAATTTAATGGGTTTGATACAGTGTGGCCAAATTTATTTTCATAAAAATAAATTCACGTTGATAATCTCCGATCATGCATCATTCAGAATTCGATTTAAACGATCTTTCACACTGTTTATCTTCTTCACAAGCTCTACAATTTGAACGATTTCGATCGTGTAGATCAGTCGAAACGAGATCACAATTTGTCGAACTCGCTTTGCAGATCCAAGAACACCCGCTTCCGACGTCGTTTTACTAAACTCTGAACAGCGCCTCCCCGTCGTTCGACACAACAGATTTGATAGAGTGTGGCCAAGTCTATTTATGTAAAAAAAACATCACACTTATCGTGTCCGATTATAATTTAAAGAGTACTCGATTCAAAGGATTTCTTTTCACGTTTATGCTCTTGACAATCTCTGAAACATGAAGAGTTTAGATCATGGTGATAAACTGGAACGGGGTCACAATTTTACAAATTCATGTTTTGAAGTGACTTCGCAGGTTTAAACTGGGAAGTCTTCACAAGTACGGACGACGTCGTTTTTGGTATACCTCGCGTGTTCAAGATGCTTTCTTAGATGGAACCTTGTCGGCACCATTTGAACCAAGCTCGCGTCTGTCATACGCGAGTTTCTACTGATGTATGATTACCAGCGCGTGCAGCTAACCGAACACCAGTCTTCGTCCATATCTCCCCCATGGACCATGGTTACTCTCTGCGAACTGATTCTGGCCCTCAATTGTGATCCGAATTATCTACTATTCAATCTTTTCGGCAATTCTTGCTTACTAAACTCATTCATGGTCTCAAAACTCACACAGGTGAAGTTCTTTGATTTCATTCTAGTCTTAGATTGCTTTGTTTTTCAAGGTTGGGGTTGATTTCTGTAATGCTCTCTGGCTCCGTTTCTGTTTTCTTCAAAAGTAGTTATAGCTGTCGGATGTCGCAATGACGTTTTCTTTTCCGAGTTTTTTCTTCCAACATTTTCAGCTGCTAACTCAAAGTTGTTTCCTTTGGCCCAAATAATTGACCTCGATTTTACGTCTGTCTTTGCAGGTTCCAGCTACCTTTGTTGATAGGGTATGTGGAAGTTCAAAACTTGGAGGTTCAGAAATAGTTTTTTTTTTTTTTGAACGGCAGGTTGAGAAATAGTTGGATACTAATGTTACTAGAAAACTCCTAGCAAATTATGTTTTGGTACGAACGTTCCGAAACATGGTACACTACTGTTCCAAAACGGTAAATCTAGCGATCCCCTTAGTGTTCCCCTAAATGTCAACTCATTATGGTCAAAATAGATAGAAAATGGAATTTCGGTGGAATAAATTGTAAAAAGTCCAGTCGTTAAGCTCCTAGAAATGTGTTTTGTATGAATAATTTGACAAATTCACTTGATGTTTATCGCTTGGAAGAGTAAGTTCTAGGTTTGTTATGAAGCCTACCCCTATCGTACCACAATTTAATTGCAATCCCGTTCTCGTACCTCGTGCCAGAACAATCCGCGTTCCAGGTTACATTACGGCATTTCTTTTGGTTATGACTTGAAGTGGAGAGAGATTGTTTGCCATTTTTCTTTTCTTTTCTCGGCTTGCAGTTGAGTCACCGTTTTCGCAAGTCAGGAATTTTGGTTTGAAACAACTGATGCAATCAATTTGATCAGCATTAAGTATCGTCTCTCTTATTCCCTGATTGTTTCTCACTTCTACTTTCTCATCAAATTTACAAAGATCCGTTCGGTCGTACACGTTTTTTGGTTTGAGCAGTTATTGTCCATTTACAACTCTCAGGCTATGGATTTGTCGAGATTATGAAGCTGAACAACGACTCCAACTGCTCTCTGCAATCTCAAGTGATTCGTTTTGTGTACGGTCTTGCATTTGAGATGAGTTATGATAAGCCATGTATAGGGTCTTGGAGTTCCTATGCATGTGTACTACCCTGTGGTTTGATGGCCGATACAAGGGAACCGACTCTCACTCTACTGACCTGTCTAGACTATTGTTTTCCAGCTTCCCAAGTACGGGGAAGAGAAATGCAAAACAAAGCGTTGATTCGCTCTTGTTTTAAAAATCAACAAAGCGATAAAGAATTGTTTGTTTTGCGAAAACAGAAACAAGACACAGCATGAAGGGCATGGAGGGCAAAGGCCCTTTACATTTTTGTGTTTTATTCATTTTCCTGTTGTTTCTGTGCATCCAATTGTCGCCTACGTTCATGCAGTCTTCATATGCCATGTCCATTCCAAAGATGTTACAGCCTTACAGGTACAGGCTGATCTGTATAAGAACCTCCAAATGAAACTCTTAATTGAGATTGAAAAATATGTGGTAGGAACTTCTATTGTGCCAAAAGTGTAAGTACTGTGATTTGATCATCTACTGTATGATATAAGGCTCTGAGTAAGATGGTAGACTTTGGTCACAGGTTTCGCGCATCAAAAATTGAACTCTATTGCCTTAAGAACCAACCTTGAAACAACTTTGTCCATTTGTATTTCCTTTTTATTAACGTGAAGATATCTCACTTCTTGGCCACTTTGGTTCTCGTTGGTCAGAAATGTGCTGGATTATTTATACTGACGATATAATAGATAATTTTGTTTTGCAGGTGGGCCTTGACATCGATTATTTCACATGCCCTGAAGGAATACCAGGAGTGCTTGAAACGAGCTTTTCAAAGTACTCTCACCAGCACGCACTGGTGTGGTAGGATTCCCTTTTAGTATTTTCTGTTTCTACTCGTGATGATTATGTTTAATGTGGAATTTCCCTTCTTCTTGTGTAAAGGTTTACCACAGAGTTGAAGAAGTGTTGGAAGAAAGTGATGAGAGCAAAACGTTAAAGTGTCAGTGAGTCAGCTGTCACAAATGTTATGGCCAGCGAGGAGAGAGTTGAAGAGTCGGCTCCTGATGAAGATTTTACTGCCGTCCAAGTGAGGCAGAAGAATTAGAAGTGGAAGAGACAGGAGAAGGCACAATGGATTATTGATAACGTCCTGTTACTTCATATCATCACTCGAATTGATCTAAAAAATGCAGCGCACTTGTGTGTATGTATTGCAGTGCGAGTAACTAAGTCATAAAAAGACCTGTCATGGCATATAATCATGAGAGTACTGATATTTGATTGTATATTTTTTAACAACCACCCCGTGATCATTCGGATAGATTTGAACTCCAAAGAGTTGGAGGAAGAATACCAGATCAAACGCTTGTGTTGACGAATGCAATAAATGTTACAGTTTTGAATCGAAAACCAATTCCCAAGAGCCATATAAGAATGGAAATGAAAAACTGGTTGAAGATGCAATCAGCACGGCCCCTCGTTCGCCTAGCAAACAATTGCTCCAGAAATTTAGGCTTGTCATTGAGGAAGCACTGGAGGTGCAATATTTCTTGTATTGTATGATAGGCAGTGGCTGCATTTCTGTCCAATTATGTGGAAGAATACTTCAGTAGTATCATTGCAGTCATTGCATAGAATCCAAACCTGCAAAAAAAAAAGACGTGCATTTTTCAGATCCTTCAAACTAACAATATTTAGGCTGTGCTCGGAACATGGATGTATGTTGCAAAATTTACTCCATCATCCATCCGGTCCTCCATAAATCTGTAATCCAAACACAACCTTAATGTAACCTACTATCAACCAAGTGGGGGCATACATAGTAGTATTACCTTAGGCAATACTACCTAGGCCTAGGGCTGCAAGCAAACCGAGCTGCTCAAGGCACAGCGTTGAGGGCTCAGCTCAGCTCATTAGTGATCTAACCAAACTCGAGCTTGAGTTTTAGGCTCGTGTAATAAACGAACTGAGCTCAACACTCTAAAGCTCAGCTTGGCTCGAAAAAGCTCAGCTTGTTACAGAAGCTCGTTTATAAAATGAATAGGTCTCGGTTCGTTTACAAACGAGCCAAACTCAAGCTTGAGTTTTAGGCTTGACTTGTTTGCACCCATGGCTAGGCCTATGCAAAGCCAAAACTTAAGTAGTAGTTTATCAAGTCTTGGACCATCTCCAATGGCAAGTCATTTATCTTGCCAAAGCTATTATTTGGCAAGAAGTCTTAAATACTTGCCTCTAATGGTAGGCTAACTATCAAGCCCAAAAAATGGCTTTGGCATTTCCCAAGCCAAAGTTGTCACCAGAAATGGCAAAACCGTTTATTGCCACATCAGGGTATGTGTTGCAATGTTTATGGATAATATGTCTCTGAAAGAATACAAGTGATCCAATGGTCGTGATTAGTTCAGGCAAAAGAGTGAATTCGGCACTTCTGGAGCAACTTTGCCAAAATTTAACAAAATCATAGTGTAGCAAGCCAAGAAATAGCTTTGGCTGGAAAAAGAATGGCTCAAACCATTCGAGATGCTAACATAAAACATTGACCTCTGTTGGAGATGGTTGAATAGCTGAAAATACAGATGACCTTATCTTTTTTTCTTGGGAAAATAAGAGTTTCATACAAAGCTACGGGTGATCGATATGATCTACAGACAAAGGGGCACCAGCTTTTAAGGATGAGATCTTAGTACCTTCTTATACCGATAATCCTCAGGCATGACTGTCGCTTCAATCTGTCAAAATCAAGAGAACTCCAAAATTGAGCAAATCACAGTTGGAATAATACAAAAAAATTATGGGAGTTAAGACTTGGTAAAAGTGGCAATGTAATCTTTCGTATTTTCTCTATCCAAGCATTCGAATTGCCTTGGCATAAAGAAACATACAGAAAGAGGAAGAAGAACTACGATAACGACATAACCGTCGAGTGAATGGTACCAGAGGTCCAGACCAAGCCTAATGCGTCATACAGGTAACAAGGAAGGAGGATTTCTGCAGTAAGTGTGGACGATATCTCATGCACATACTGACACCAATCGCGAACAACAAAAAACATTTGCAGCCCCTTTTGTTGGTGGGAAAGAGTGAGAAACGAAAAGAAAGTGTGGACGATATCTTACTTATTTGGATAACTAAAAGAGACGAGAAATTGTGAGATTCGGTGAAAAACCACAATCCTTACTTTTCTCCTCCTTCCTCAGACTCCAATGGATTGCTAAGTTTAGGCGGTATCATGCAATCAGCTTTACAGATGACGAATGGCATTCACACCAGATATATCAATCAACGAAAGAATGCATAAGATCAAGTTCAAGTCCCCTTAAAAAAACATGCAAATCTTGATAGTCACCATTGATAAGTGAGCGTTTATTAAAAAAAAACCACCTCGTCGTCTATTCTCTTCCATGTTTGAGACATGTCAATAATCGACCTCGAGCATATGGGGCAGCAATATCTGTGTGACATATCAGGAAAACTATTTTTTCACAGGTAAACAAACAAGAGGAAATTCTTTCATTTTGCAGAGATAAAAATGCTTACTTGTCACGCTTAATCATCTCATGATAGCATTCACAGTGCATCGTGTGGCCACATTTCATTACGGTTGTGTCTTTGAGTGAGTCAAAGAGATACTGTCAAGAAGAATTAAGCCCAATCTGATATTACAAGCCTTTAAGTTGTTAAGAAGTGATCAAAGAACTAGCCAGTTGAAAACAAACCTCGTAACAAATGGGACAGTGGTGCCGCATGGAGTTCTCCACACACGAGTGATTATCACGCAGAGCCACTGAATAACATGATCCTGCAAACATCAGTAGAGGAGAACAAAGTGAAAAAGCATGCCACGTGTGCGTTAACACCACCTTGGTCAACCCCCAACAGGGGTTGGCCTCAGGAAGCCTTTCGTCTAGACCTCTAGGGGTTCGACTCCCTCTCACATGCTATCAAATTTGTTTGGGTCAGTCCATACAGGACTCTAACCCGTCTTCAATTGGGCCATTCTGCAGTTTTCTCAGGATATTTGTGCAGCTTTAAGGAAAACGCAGATGAGCAACAAAGAAATAGGGGTGTGAGTGCATACCACATTTCTTGCAGTGAAAAAAATTCTCTCTACCGCCGACTCTGAACAGAATATAAAGGAATTGTGAGAACAACTTCTGAGATCACAAAATTTATTTAGATCAACAAGTCAATAGGCAATGAAACAAATCAAAAAACTTCTCCAACTAACCTGCAGATCCCACAATCATTGCAATGAAACTGCTCTTTGCCAATCTGCATCGAGTGTGCACAGTAATTATCATTTCAAGGCACCAAATCAATACTGCCATCGCTAACAAATCCAAACAGACCCTTTCGATGGTGAGAAAGGGTGACAAAAGAAAAGAAAGTAGTATCCTTTTGCTTATTTGGACAACTAGAAGAGGGGAAATAATGAATCTTTATTGGCCTGTTTTGTTTCTCGCCAAATCTCATTACTTTCCTTTCTTTTCTCCCCATCTCTCATAATCCAAATGACCTGCAAGTCTCATAAGTCTATCCTATTCTGGCTCTTCTTGAGCTTAAAACCAGATTGACTAAAACATCAACAACACTGAAAAAGCACATATGAAGGACTGTTCAATTCAACTTGATAAGGTAACCACAACATACATCATCATCGTAGAATTTGCACACTTCACAGAAATACTCGCCCATATTGACTCCACAATTTGTACAGACAGGAACCACCTGGTTACATTCATGATGAATTTCCATCAAACCAAATGAGATTTGGCCAAAAACATTAGCAAGGAAGCACATATCTAAAATCAAGAGAGACATACCGGCTGTTCTGTGTCGCAAACTGAGCAAATTACCTAAAAAATGAAAACAAAATCCGCCTCTCTCTATCATGATCTGATTACTGAAAGGTAAATAATTGACCGGACGAATGACATCAAAAGAAACAGGTCGGTTGTTCAACATACTTGCTTAACATCGTATCGAACGAGCTCATGCCGATCAAAGATGTTCCTCAACATGCTCTAATGAATCAAGAGAGCAACAAAAGGTCAAACAACAAAACAGATCTATAGCTCTATATGGCTTAAGCATGGTACAATAAATCTCGCGATGAAAATAGAAAAAACCCAGATCAAAAACAGGTCCATGGGCATAAATCTTGAGCTAAAGAGGAGAAATGAAATAGGAAACGTGATCACAATACCGTGGCTTCATTGTGACAATGGCGGCAATCAAAGACCTCGTTACAACAGGGAGCTCTGATCCTGCATCTTCTTCTATAATGCTTGCATCTGTATACAGATCCAAAAACCCATAACCAATACTCAAAATAAGGCTCCGTTTGGACATAAGTGAAATTCAATTGAAAAGACTTGATTACCATTATAGTAACATCACATCTACGAGAATAGCCAAATTCATGATTTGTTGATTTGTTGGATATAAGTGAAATTCAGATGAAAAAAATACCAATATAGTAACACCACCATCTACGAAAATAGCCCAATTTAGGATTTCATAGCAGTTTGCAATGTTCTAAAAGTCGGCCGACTAGTCCCCACCCAAGTGCTAGGCGGTGGTCCAATGCCTACATTAGGTAGCCAACTAGCCGACACCTAGTCCCCTCCTGGGTGCTAGGTGCCTTTTTCCGTCCGACTAGCACGTAGCGAGTTTTCAGAACATTGGTAGTTGCATGGATTGCAACATTGAGTTTGAGAGGTTATTATGGTGGATTTGAATTGCCTTTCACAATCTGTCATGGTTAGAATTGTAGTTATACAAGATGTTAGTTAAATTACACTTTAATCCATTTAGTTTTCACAAGATGCTAAATCTCTTATATTCTAATTGAATTAAACGTAGAATCACATCATTTCAAATCTTTCATGTTAAGAATTGTATTCGAACAAGAATCTCAATAAAATCTGCTCTTTAACCCATCTTTTATTCGAGTTTAACAAGAAACTTATAGCTAGATCTCTCACCATATGAAATCCACAACCATAATATTCAGAGAGAAATTAACCCAACAATCAAACGGTAGACATAAACATAAAATACAAATCAAAAAGTCTAGGAACACATCTTCCGGACAGCGTGCGGAGCCATGTCCGCAGCTGTCCGATGTCTCGTGGGTCAACATGCATGCATCGAACAGCTCTAAACGCAATTGTGTTCGAAGTTGTGTTTTATAATTGTGTTCCTAGCATTGTTCACATGTTCACATGTGTAAAAACACACACACACATAGAGAGAGAGAGAGAGAGAGAGAGAGAGCGGGCGGGGGGGGGGGGGGGGGGGGGGGGGGGGGGATACCCATAACCCATCTTCCCAAAACCGAGACGTTCATTGGCAGAGCCTTCCATGAGCACAGGAGAGATTCTGTTGTATGTTTACAGAAATGGAAAGAAAGCCCAGACTGAAAGAAGAAGGAAGGCCCAGAATTGGTCTGATTTGGGAAGATGAGGATGCTGTCAAAAAGCGTCTGAATGTAAATGCCATCACGTGGTTGGAGGAGACCTTTATATACAAGGCCATCAATATTCTCAATCACCCAACTCAATATAATAACCAGACTATGAGAGAGAGGGGATAAGATCGATGGAGGGAAGAGACATGGGTGCGTGTTAGTTGGGAATTGGATTGAAGCAAGGCAAAAAACCCACGCCAAGGAAAATAAAAAGCTAACCGTTATGGGGAAGGGCATTCATATGAGCATTTGGAATTACGCAATAGTAGTTGGGAGTCTCGGGACCCGTTGGGTTTTTTTTTTATATTATTTTTCACACATTATATATCAACAGGGTGTTACGTGTTAATATGTGTGTTAGTATGTTAGTCAATAGAAGGTTTAGAGATTGTCCATACCCTTGAACGGCAGAACCTCAAACCCGTCTCTTGTGGAGCTCGAACTCCAGCCTCCACAAGGGAAATAAGACTGAGCTAGCTTGGTTTCTTGGGACCCGTTGGGTTGAGTATGCATTCTTATTGGTTAAAAACTGTTAAATATGAGAGAATAAATATTTTATTGAATTCGATTAATAATATGTACATAGGCTCTTGATTCTATGGAAACAAAATCAAATCATATACTATGGAAAGATAATCAAATCCTTGATTCTAATCAATTACAATTGATTCTATCAACTATAATCAATCAGAATGTTTTCATTATTCTAAGAACGTATGAGTTTGTTTAATGTGGGCCAGTTAGTGCACCAGATCGGATCGGTCGTAGATCGGGCCGCATGATAAACGAACCAAGCTATTCGAATTCGTGTCCATGTTTACTCGTTAAAAACTTGTTCAAGATATATAAATTTGTGACGTAAACAAACCAAACTCGAACAAGTCAATATTACTCGATCAGCTTATGAAAAAATTTAAGCTACTCACATACGACTCGATTGAAGCTCGTTCAAGATCAATGAGTTTTACAAACAAGCTAAAGCTTGAAGAAGTTGTGAAGCTCGTGGATTATCGAAGAAAAGTTGTAAAGCTTGTTAATTTTCAAAACCAAGCTTGAATAACTAGCGGTTTTGGGACGGGTTAAACCCAACTCGCCGAAGGACAAAGCGGTTAAGAGCCTGACTTGGGCCGACCAACTGGTTGGACGAACCGATTCAAGATTTGTCTCTAGATTTTGGTTAAGTTTCCAAAAAGCCTTGGCCAGTCATCGATAGTACTCATCATTGAAATGCAAGAAAAATTGTGATACTTTGATGAGGCACTAACTAACACGAGTTTCTGACCGCAAATTTTTGCATTGTGGCTGCTAATTTTTGCATCGTAGTCGCGAATTTTGACATCATGACCGCAAGCTTTTACATTGTGACTGCAAATTTTTGACATCGTGACTGCAAACTTTGCATATCCGAGTATGAATTCAAAAGCTTCACAAGGGAAATCACCTACATTGTGCCTGAATTGGCTCTCCCATCATGCCAAGAGATTATTCAATGCCCCAAAGATACAGCCACCCTTTCAGTCATCGCATGTTATTGTTCAACTCATACACTTAATCTGTGGTTGTGGAGAGGTCTAGATCATTGAATATTTTTTCCACCACGACCCAAAACTTACAAAATGAACATAAAATATATATATATATATATATAGTCTCCTTCTCATAATCCGATCGGGAAAGGCGAAAAATGGGGAGGTCCACATATAAGGTCCTTACCTGAAAATTTCTCTCTCTCTCTCTCTCTCTCTCTCTCTCTCTATATATATATATATATATATATATATATATATATCACATGCGAGAAAAGCCAATTCCTATGAGTTTTTGGTGTCCTATATGAACATAAATGGACAGTGAATCACAGTATCCGGAAGTGATAGATCTGCAAGTGCATGTTTCTATTCTTTCCCCATGCATTTTAATTCCGAGTTCTTGGTAGTCAACTTTACCTGCCAAATACTGTGAACGTGGGAAGATAGTATAAGATTGTTCCGACTTTTCTGATATGTTTTTTTTTTTTTCCCCAATATTGTATACATCAGCGGAGGATTAGCGAAGTGTTAATAGGTTTAGTCCACAGAGAGTTGTAGAGGCTATCCACAGCCCTAAATTCCAAACGCCACGATGGGGCACGAGCTAGCCCTGGCCTCTCCCACATGGGGCACGAGCCCTGAATCTGCAAATGCCCATTGGTACTTTTTCTTATATGTTTGCTAGGTGATTTTCATGCTCTTTTCATTAATTTCCGTGAGAATTTTTTTTTTTTGAAAGGTTTAATCTAAATCCAAATTGTTATCGGTGGGGTTACTTTTAAATTATGGAGTACTCCATTAACTAAGTTTAGATAATTTAAGGGATCGATGTTGTATAAAG
Source organism: Rhododendron vialii (assembly GCF_030253575.1). Taxonomy (NCBI): domain Eukaryota; kingdom Viridiplantae; phylum Streptophyta; class Magnoliopsida; order Ericales; family Ericaceae; genus Rhododendron; species Rhododendron vialii. The sequence goes on from NC_080560.1 coordinate 40,985,998, forward strand.
TCTGAAAATCCCTCACTACCTCAGGGTTTAATCTAAAATCCAAACTGCTGTAGGTGAAGTAACTAAGTTTAAGTGATCGATGTTGTATAAAGTCTACAATTCCTCTGGCGTGCAGCCCGGTACATAGCACGTGGATGTTTCTATAATCCCTCTATTTCATTGTTATTCAAGTGAAATTATAACGTTGTCCATTTAGTACTTGTTCATTGTTCATACATGAAATTACAGAAATCATTATAATTTTGAAGTAATAAATTAAGACCCAAAAAAAACATGCAGATGGTAAAAGTAGAGAGTGAAAATCAATTAGTTATGTTTCTATGCTAACTTTTAGTATGGCTTTTTTACTAGAAGTAATAAGGAAAAGAAGACAGTCTGGATCAAGTCCATACCCTTACGGTCCGCACCCGTCCGCACCTCCATTTTCCCGATTGAATTTCGATAATCTGAGCCGCTCAATGTGATCAGAACGTGATTTTAAAGGTACCCGCGATTAATCAGCAAAAAAAATGACCGGGAAGGGCTTGATCTGAGCAATTTTTTTCTGAATCAGAAAAAAACTGCTCAAATCAAGCCCTTCCCGGTCTTTTTTTTTTTTGCTGATTTAACGTGGGTACCCTTAAAATCACGTTTTGATCACATTGAGCGGCTCGGATCATCAAAATTCAATCGGAAAATGTGAGAAATGGGGAGGTGCGGACAGTAGCTCCGGTCCACAACCTGATCCTGACCGGAAAAGAAGAAGAAGAAAACAAATTAATTTCTGCTTTTTAGCAACTTTGTCTAGAAAGTTACTACAAGGGAATAAAGATCTTTTAATTAATTCAAAATCATGAAAGAAACTAAAATATGATTAATATGATTTGTCAGTATTTTTCTTTTCCATACCTTTACAATCATTTCATTACTCCAAACATATATAGCTGTAGTATTCATTATTGATGGGCTAAAAGACTAAAAAATCCATCCACACAAAATATATGGGCTACTTTAATGTACCTGGAAGTGGATAATTTATTTAATTGCTATTCCTTCTTCTGGGCCTGTGGCTATGTATGAGCAAACAGCTGTCGGCTTCATGAGCAATATTTATATATATATATATATATATTGGTAAACAAAATGAAAGTGCAGGTATGTATGGTATTCGATTCGTCACTTCCGCAGGGAAGTATTGTCTTGTCACACCACACCGCTATCCGTAAAGGACTTCACCACACCAACGTCGGGGCGAAACTCAAGTCCCACCACGCGTGTCCGCATGGATGGTTTTAGGAGTATCTTTAGCTCCATGAAGAACTATGGGGACTTAAACCTGGATCTTATCCAACACATAGTCCAAGTTCTTAACCGCTAAACCAACCCTTCATTGGTAGAGCATCTAAATACATATACCAACACTAAATGTACACATTGTTTATACAAGAAAGAAAAAAGTATTCGGGGCACACCCAATTACGAATTTTTGTGGCTCGTTTTTTCGGTACATGCCTAAAATATATATATATATATATATATATATATATATATATATATATATATCTTAATAAAATGTGTACTTTTCACACGATAATTATAAATTTCTTGCAGGGTTTTCTCAATATATAACGTTTGTTCCTCTCCCGTGGCATATATATGCACGTGACTTGCTTTCCCATTGGGCACACTGTGTCCCCTTAGGATACGACCTACCAGCACTACACATATGTCTTCGCGTGATAATCCTAATTTTCCGAGCCACGTTACGCAAACTTCGACTAAATTTTTGGAGATTAATTTTACCGTCAATTAGTGGGGTAGTATGTTGATGAATTCGATTTTTTTTCTACATATAAAAGTGAGTGATATGCAAGGACGTCCATCAAGCCCGTTGTCTGACTAGGAGGCTAGGGGTTCCGACTTCGTTCCGCAATTACATTAAACCAACGCATTTTGTATGGAGCTAGTGCACGATTTTAATTACAGTGTAGGTATATAAGAAAGAGAAGAATGTACTGGGCGAATCAATTCTGACATTCTCATCAGTTCCTAGCTCCTAAGTCCTAAAATGGATTAATGGCTTTAAACATGCATGCATTCAACTTCAAAACTACATTATTATTTTTTTCAACGGCAAAAAGTAAGATTTTATTAATCTTTGAGAATTATTATTTTATTAATCTTTGAGAGTTATTATTTTTTTGAACGGCAAAAAGAAAGATTTTATTAATCTTTGTGAATTACAAAGATTAAAGATTAAAAGGACAAGGGATGATAGCATCAAATCCTAAGCTAAGCTAAGCTACGAACTATCTTCTATCCACCCGAGACTCAAACCCTAAATTAGCAAGAAACCAACCCAGGAGAGAACACCATTGATGCAAAGCCCCATAACACCTGTTGGGCCAAGCTCAGACACCTATGAGTCTCAACACCGTATCTACAACAAATAGCACAAAGGCAGGCCAAGCCCAGCCCAAAAGAGGACCAAACCTGCCCAGCCCAACACCTAAACCCTAACCCTAAGTAGATAGCAACCCTGCCGACCACCCAAACCGCCACAAAACTCCCAACAAGCCCAACCCACCACTGAAAAACCCCAGGCCGAGAACCAAAACTACATCGTTAATATGAGATTCGATGAAGATGCTTTTTAACTCAAACGTATTGGTGATCTTGCTACAAAGTTGATTGAGACCAACAAGGCAACAAGTATGTGGTATATGAATGTTAACTCAAAAAAATGTAGTCCAGCCAAACATCCGAATGGTAGCCGCATCCGTCCGGACGCTCCTTCTCCAAATCCCGGTCACAACCCAACAAATGTTAACTCAAAAAAATGAATGATCTTAAACCAACCAATATTTAAATTCTTGATAATTTTTTATAAATGAAACTCCTTTCACGATAAAAAATCTTACTCGCGAAATGAGAGTCCATTTGCAAGATGGTTTACATTTAGGCAAATAGGAATTGCAAACAGAAGAAGTCAATGAGAAGAGTACGTTAATAAAACTAGTTGATCGTATGCTAGTTCAATCCAACCTAAAGAAAAAAAGTCCAATTACCAACAATATAACCTTCCCAAACCACCCTTCCACTTTGTCTAAAAATAGAGCCCCCCTCCCCTCCTATTTACCCTCCTCAAGCATAGACCTCTCAACCATTCAAAACACAACCCGAAAAACAACGGTTCCTCTCTAACCACCAGTAAGCCAAGAAAAAAAAAAACACAGGCACAACTTCTCTCTCTCTCTCTCTCTCTCTCTCTCTCTCTCTCTCTCTCTCTCTCTCTCTCCCCCTCACAGCTCTGAAAAATGGGTTGTGGGAAGTCAAAGGATGCCGTCGCCACTGAGAACACCATTACCAAAAGCAAGAGCAACAAGAAAGAAGATGTTGCTGTAGAAACCACCACCAATGGAAACACCACCACCCCAAACACATTGGTGGAAGAAAAAAGAGAGAGCAAAAAGGATGAAGTGATCAACAAGGCGGTGGAAAAAGTGGGAGAAGGTGGTGAGATAACAAAGGAGGAATTTGAGGGAGGGGCAAAAGAGGAAACGAAGAGTGAAGATATTGTTGCAACAGATGAGAAGATTATTGGGGTTGGTGGTTCTGAGAAATCAAAGGATGTTGTGGATGAAAAGGGATTGGGTGAAGAGGCGAAAATGGAGACGAAAACAAACGGTTCGCAGTTGTTATAATTTTTTTTTTTTTTTTTTTGGGATTTAATTTCATCTCCAATGATTTTTTTAAGCTTCTAGTTTTTATTGATTTATGTTATCAATATATGGATCAAATTTGCAATAAAAATTAAGAATATATAGAAGTATTCCGCAATAGATTTTGGGGATTTAATTTCATCTCCAATGATTTTTTTAAGCTTCTAGTTTTTATTGATTTATGTTATCAATATATGGATCAAATTTGCAATAAAAAGTAAGAATATATAGAAGTATTCCGCAATAGAAAGTTTTGACTTTTTTTCATCGTTAGTTTATTTTGTTCCACAGTACGAGAGAAATTGGAGAAATAAAAAATAATCCAAAACAATAATTGAAAAAAATAGTGAGTCGAAAAATAAGCTAGAGTTTGAGAGAAATCAACCGCGTACTGGGTAATTATGTTGTATAGTTTTTGAAAATTGTTTTCTATTCTTAAAAACAAAGAAATTAAGTCATACAACATTTTACTTGTTTGACAATTGTTTCCGGAAAGATTTTGTTAAAAATCCCTCATTTTTCCGGAAACCCTTTTAATGACATTATTTGAACTTCAAAAATAACTTAGTGTACGCAAACTTTAAAAAAAAAAAAAAAAAAACATCATTGTTTTCGTTTATGTTTTTCGGATGGGAATATTGTGATTTAATTACCAAACTACAAATAGACAAAATATTGGCAAAGAAAGATACCATGTGTGGCATCAACAACTCATTTGGGTTATGAGAAAGGCTTAGAAAAGAAATGAGCTTTTCTCAACGATTCGCTAAAGAAACAAAAAATATATATAAGACACTATTTTGTTTTTGTTTTTTCCCACCATTTCTCACCCATCAAATGGAGCTGTAAAATGTAAATCATAATTTTTGATATCGTGTAGTTTGTCATTTGATTGTAGGTGTTGGAGAGCTGGTGAAAGAGAAGGAAGAGAAAGAGGAAGCAGCGGTGCCAACCGTTGCTGCTGAAACTCCACCCGCTGCTATCTCTGCTGCCACCCCCACAGCCGCTAGTGAGGAAGAGAAAACTCTTGTTTCTAATCAGGTACGAGTTTTTACACGACAAATTTGCACTTGAGTCATGCTTTCATTCTCTAAAATTCTATAATAAAAAAAAAGCGTTAGGGTTTATGTTATTTTAATCGACAAAATGCCACCCAAGACCCGAAAAACAAATCAGGCAACGTAGGCAAGACCCAAAAAAATACCGAGGCGCTTTCACATTGAGAATGCCCCGTCTGTATTTTATTGCTCTATTTGTTTCCATGTCTTTTTTCCTCCACAAATTCAAGCTACATGGCATAAATTGTTTTCAGGGTCCATTGAGTTCCATGGTTTAAAGGAAGAGTTTTTTCTGTGCAGGAAATTGTGCCTGGTTCACCAGCAGAAGAGCCCAAAACAAACTGAAGCACAAACTGAACCATACAAGAAGCCTATTCTTTGCCTATACATATCCATAGAGTTTCATATTTCCAGTTCACATGTTGAAGAATTGTATTGTTTCCCCTTTATTGCTTGAACACATGTAAGGGCTGTCCAAGAAAAATCTCACATATTCAAAATAGAAATATATATTTTATAGTAATCGCAGGCTTACTGATACATGTAACTGGATATCAACTTGCAGCTCGACTAAACCCGTAGCTCCGAAGTTATTGACGGAAAAGCTTCCAATAACCCTAAGGGTTTTTGTTAGCGGTGTGAGCACCAAACCAACGAGCTTGGAGGCGTAAACCCTCGCTTGTCGCCATACTCCTACCCAGCCAAACCCTTGCGTTGGGGAGTTGCTATACATTGCAACCCAACAGGATCATAAAATTGGATTGCAAACCTCTCTTTCACCAAAAAAAACCAACAGCGGTGTCAAAGCATTATGTTCATGAACTTAGTGATATTCGTCAAGAGATCCAACATCAGAAAACTCACAAAACATGATCGAGATAACACTTCCTAAAATTTACAAGATGCTATAACAATTACAAGAAAGCAGAACCCTACTTTTGGAGAATCAAGAATGAAACATATGAAATGGAGTCCCGATTCTCATCATAGACCTGATAGGTGGATGAATTCCATCGCCTTCTGTGATTAGTTACAACAGCCAGGAACAAGCTCATTGTTTTAACCAGTCACTCAGAATTGTAAAATTCAGTAGGCATTAATCGGGCGGAGGGGCACCTAGAGAGAGAGAGAGAGAGAGAAGCTGGATCCCGGTGTAACATTAAATTATCTCCAAATCTACACTAACCGCATTGATTGAGAGAGAGAGAGAGAGAGAGAGAGAGAGAGAGAGAGAGGATACATACATACACAATATTGTCAGCATACGTATATTCACAAGGATGAAATGTACACGACACAAATTGTACATTAGTTATATACAGAATCCCCATCTCAGGCCATGCATTGAAAATCATCAACTACACCTCCTAAAGGGGCTCGAAACAAAGAATGCTAAGTTTATTGAGTTCTAAAGAGAGTTGATCGGTGCGCTTGGTTCAGACTTCATATTCACAACAGACGAGGAAGGATTGCGGGACAAGATTAAATTACCCGCTTGATCTTGAGTGCTGTACGCGGCCAATCGAGAATCCATGACAATTCTGCACACGTCTGATCCCAGGGCTCCTAATTTAACGCCGTAATATTCTAAATGGTCTGAAATGCTGTTCCCAACCACAGACCTGCACAATTTACTTGGAAAATTAGAAGGTTTTTTTCGCAATTGGAGCCACTTCTGAAGTCATAGAGTTCATATTTATTTTCCATATTCGCTCTCACCCAGCAAAGTTTAATAGGTAAAGAAAACTTTGCATCCCCACACACTTTACACTTGGTGTCACTTGGCAACTTTCACTTTTAATTTAAATATTCTGACCCTCACACTTCAGTGCAACAAAGGGTGTCACCCTTCCGTTGATACCCCAATTTGAAAGTAACGGAAAATGGTCACATGAGGTGCATGTGACCTAATGTGAGGGCAGAACCGTCATTAAACACTTATTTTCCCTTCAAACCTCGTTAAAAAGTTTTAAATTTAATTTAATTTACACCCCCTTAATCTCTCCCCAAAGTTTGTTCCACTTCAGCAGCAAATCTCATTTTCAAATAATTTCTTTGTGCTAAAGAAGTAGTAATTGCAAATATTTTTCGTGAAGCTGGGAAGGGAACAGAGAAGCCAAGTTCTGAATTAATGGGGCGTAGTGGTGGACTGGTGGAAAATAGTTAAACAGACCAAAATGTCCTTCAATTAACCAAAATGTCCTTCAATTAGGTCACATGCAGCTCACGTGCCCATTTTCTGATGATCACTTAAAGGATTCACTAACTTAAAGAGTGGGGCTTAAAAGGTCCAATTCCAATTTAGAAGCGAAGAGTGCAAAGTGACACCAAGTTTGAAGTGTAACTGTGTCGGGCTGTCAGCATACAAGGTGTGTGTTACCCAAGTTTAATTTGTCGTACCTTGATTAATTTGAGTAAAGGTTTTGGTTTTGTACTTGATTCGATGTAGTAATAGCAAAATTTAATACTCCTTGTTCACTTAGGAGTGGTAACATGAATATCGCAGGAAGGAAACAGTACCTGCTACAGTCTGGGTCTTCGCCAGAACCATCACAAACCTTCTCAACTGTATAAATTAAACTACCAAATCCAACATGATAAATCCACACCTGCAGTTTAGGAAAAGAGTACAATTAAACAAAAATTTCTTGCCATCCTGGAAAGCAAAAATTAACATCCTCGGGGTTGTGGTCTAGCACTCTCTACCAAACATTTGAACAGCCCACTCTCTTATGAAAAGCTTTTATCAAACCCACTAAATCAGTGCAAGCTAGGAGACATTATTACAAGATATAAAGATAATTGACCAAGTTAAGAATATAAGGTTAGTAGGTACAATTCTGCAATAACAGAAGGTAAAGAGTTCCACGTAGGAAAACCTGTTGAGGGCTATTGTAAACCACCAATTATCTACATGTTTTTGCAACGCAATATCCACTTTTGAAAACTCTATTTTATTTGTTGTATGAGAAGTATAACTAGTGTATTCAGCGGAAGTACAAGAAATCCTGAAATGTGGGATTTTGTCTTTATTTTGTTTAGAAAATTTAAGTTGCTAAATGTCCACTCCAACAAAAATCTCTGGACCGCCACTTGTTCTCAATCCAAGATTTCAATAAGCTTGGCCAGAATTGCATTCACCCCAAGAACCAGTGATAACTTCAAACAAATTCACAAGACTAAATGACTCATATAAAACAATGCATGTTAGGGAAGGGAGAGCATGTTAAGGAAATTATGATGTAACCTCCCAAATATTACTAAGGGAAGGAATATGGGGAAACACATTTGTTCAACTATTCAAGCAAATTGTCAACATTTTGCAAATCATAGTTTAAATTTTACTCTTTGAATCAGCAAATACATCATTTTAATGAAAACCTCACAAGACACGGTGACTCCATAAAATTTGTGAACTTCTGTTTTGTAACAAAAGCTATTGAAGCCGATCAAACAAAAAACAACAACAACAACAACAACATAACATAACCCATCTAGTCCCCAATCATTGGGGGTATTGGCGGGGGATAATTGGAGACGGACCTAACCTTTGGCAATATATGCACAAAGTGGCTGCTCTCAGAATACCACTAAAACAGTGGCCCCCCTAAACCTCCAAGAACTGAGGAGTTACAAGGACGTTTTGTTGTAAAACCAAAAACAAAAGCTATTGAAATAACATTTATCAATACATAAGTTTAACTACCAGAATAACATTCTTGGGAATAAGTAGAAGAGCATACTAATTACGGGAAATAACATGTATCCACATCAATTTGGGATGTGAGGATTACCTCTCTCGGGAAGTGATGGTATGTCTTTTGTGCAAAATGAGAATAAAACGGCGGCAAATGAGCGACAATATCATGTTCATTTGTGACTCGAATTGTATCTGGCACAAGTTTGCTATAGTATGACACAAAAGCAGCATTGCCAATGCGAGGTTGTCCAAATGTCACAACCTTAACATTCCCCGCTTCATGATTGACCTGGGAATAAGCAGAAAACCCTTCATTGCAAAGATGTACAATTGCTTAAAACTGCAGCAATAACCGAAGAATAAACTACGCCTTGTAAGCCAAGAATTCACTCAAGAATAAATGAATCAAAGAAATGGAGTTCTTCATGTAAAATAGGTAGATTAGGAAATTTTGAATTCCAACCGTTTGAAGAGTTGAAGTATGTGTCTGAAGTCTGGACATCTACGTGGTAAACGAGAAAAAAGAGTAAACAAGTTCATGTCATTTAAAATACCCTCTTCCTTATAGCAACTGAAAAATAATATGATGAAACTTCTTTAAAGAAAACAATCTACAAATGCGAGAAAAACAATGACTGGATAAGACAAGAACCTTGGAGAAATTCAAACTTTCACCGACCCTAGGTAAGATATGTTTGCTTGCTAAACTATGATAATCCAGAACCTCATGCTCAATCTCGGTCTTTGGACTCAATGGTTCTTTCAAAACATCCACAATAAAACTCTGGATGTAACCATGTCAACCGGCCCCCAATTTCAATTTCCTTATGTATACTCGCCAGCCACAGGGTCCAAAGACAAAAGGATTAGTATATCTAGCATCACTCATGAATATCGTACAAAAAAACTAACCAAGTTCCTGCATTATTGGTTCTCCTTTCAAACACAGACCCACATGAGTAGTATAATCACAAAAGCAATACTGATGATATATACTGGAAGCCTTTCTTGAAAAAAGAAGCAGAGTTGCAATGTAAGAGAGGGAAAAAAAGGGTAAAATCCTAGAAAGGCTTCAAAATGATTACCGTGAGATCCAGCCCGCAAAAGGCGGCCATAGCCCCTCCCATTGAGTGCCCAGTAACCATAATATCAATGTCCCCATACAATTGCTTCGCTCTTTTAACAGCATTTACAACACAAGGACGAATAGTTGTGTTGTGGTACGCAAAATAAAATCCATGGTGCACCTGAAACAACACAATGTGTTATCGCTCCGCCTTTTGTTATAGTACTGATATTTCAAACACATACTCAAAAACTTTATTGCAACACGTACCATTGCATCAGGCATGCCAGGGTAGTTTAAGTCGAGCTGCTTCCAGTACAGATCTTCAACCCAATTCTGGATGCTGTAAGCATGTAGATCATCAATGAAAAGTATTGAAAAAATGGCCATTGACAGCAAGAGGATATTTTAAAATGAAGTGGAAGCGGCATTGATATATTTATCTTCAAATGCTACTGATATGTAACCAACAATTAGAAGTACAAAAATTGAACCGCATTTTACAAGATCTAAGCCTACTACGACCACCAAGATCAGGTTGATGCATACAAAGACAGTAGGGAATAATCGAGCGGACCTTGAGTGTCAAACAATAACTGAGACAACACAAGGTATTGGTGTTTACATAAATAATATTCTTTGCAGGGGGCAAATTGACATTTACACTTATCAGAGAAGATTAACTGTGAAATTATCCATGACACAGACTCATCATCTAATTGTCATATTTTTAAGCTCAATGCGTTACTAATTAGAACATATACTGTCTTTAATCTTCATGCATAGCTGAGGAGCACAGAGCAGGATGCCATGTGCATGTATTGGTCGCTTTCTTCCTGTGGTTTCTATTAGAACACAAGCCAAGGAACTCAAAATCACAACACAAGCGCACGACCAATTCATACACAGAGAGCACACCACATAGGTTGACCATTTAGGCATTTACTACATCAAACCACAGCAGTTGTAAACAGATTCCACTCATAATTCAACGAACCTGCGTTCCTGAGTGCCTCGGAAAGCAATCACAATAGCATTAAGATCCTTTGCCACCCCAACAAACCCCTGAGATGCATATTCATAAATTTGTCAAAATTTGTAATATAGATATAACTATGACGAAATGAATATTGCCAGAGAGATGATTCGTCCTTGTTTTCCACATGGTACTTTGGAATGAATGAGAAAAGCACCTGCAGGCAGTGCTGGACATCAACGACCAGCTCTATCACTTCAAATCCCTGCTCCAATAAAAATTGAGAAGAAAAAAACAGCACCACATATTACTCAACTCTAAAGCAGTAGCAATTTAACATTGTCTTATAACTACCGAGAGCTACTAGTCCAAATAGTGAACATGCCAATAGTAGTCATACCTTGGTCAGATCATCACATCTTTGGCATGTCCAAGAAAATAATTCTGTCAAATCAGACATGTACACCTGCAAGTGTAAGGATTAGATCCCTTGTCCACATTAGTGGATTCAAGTAAATCGAAGCAAAATGAAATGACCTTAATCACGTAGGTGCCAACTTCCTGTTTTGAAGCACTTTAAAGCCACAAGAAACGAATGCCAACGACTAATATCAATGTTTTTAGCACAAAGGAGGTTGGACAAATAGGGTATGTATCTCTCTTAAGAGACCAGGTCAACTAGCTATCGAAAATCAACTCAAAAGCGTAATAAAACAAGACGAAAAGAAGTGGCATACAAGAACATTACAGCCTTACATTGACCTCCAAATCACATCCCTACTATGTAAAAAAAAAAACTGTTTTGATGCAGAACTTACTGCGGAAGCATACTCCACTAGTGTTGTTGAAAGTGTATGATTGTAAACGGCCAAACCATCCTTGTGCTTGACCTTGAGGTCTGCATAAAAAAAAATGCTTAGAAATTGCTGTATTGTTTTTTAACACCAAAATAAAGGCCATCTACTTACTGCTTCATATGTTCAAGTTAGGCAAATAAACTCTTTAACGGAGAAGATGACCAACAAAAAGGGAAACAAAAAATTACATGGCATGCGTTAACGCACACTAGGACACTTATATTGGTTGTAAATTAAAAAATGCTGGATTTCATAGTAATGCTTGCTCGCGCATGTGGTAGTGAAAACTACAAAACTGTATGCCATTTGTTCCAATGCCGCACTATCAACGACCGGTACAGTGGTGGTAAACCTCGCTCACCCCACATCCTCCTTGCCTCATTAGAGTACAATTTCCTTGCAACGTTGAGATAAACCAAAGGGCCAAATGATTGCCATCCAAATTTATATGATATAGCTTTTCCTGCCAATCACCATGAATGGCTTTTGTTCTCTTTTTTTTGTGATAACTAAAAATGGTAAGATACTACATGGCCAATTGTCTTTAGCAAGAAAGCATGAAAGCGGTGGCTAAGGGTGAGCAGATATCCGCCCGGCCCCTTCAACCAGGCCGACCCGCTTGTCCATGGTCGGTTTCATTGTGCTGTACGGTCAAAATGGATGAGGTTAAGAAGAAAAATGCTAGTTTCGGGCGGGTACCGGATCTAGATATATTTCACCTGCTCTAACCAACTCCCCCCGTAGAAAGAGGTTCCATTAGTACTCTTAATATCAAGCCATCCTTAGCTGTCACGTGTTACTTTCCCCGTGAGTTGAAAAGAGTAGTTGTCATGTTACTTTCACTTTCTCCTCCAAAGACACCTCTCTCCTCCCAACAAGCATCTCTTTGCTCTATAACTCACTACTGCCATGGATCTCTTCTTCTCTGCAGCCCTCTCATATCTCATCTCTCAAACAACACCTTTCCACCCTCTCTGGCTCTCTCTCATCTAAATCTCCGATCAAACAGAAAGAATATTGCTATCACACTCTACGAGTGTGGAGATGGAACAATGGGGCCATCAAATATGAAGTACTCATACAGCGGCAACAATCCCCATTCGATCTTCTTCTCTCCGTTACAAGGACAGCCAAATCAAAAAAATCTCTTTCGTTGAGTCTCCGTCACTCTCTTCTCTATTTCTCTCTGTCACTTCATCAGATATGTTGGATTCAATCTTTTTCAAGCCCTTGAGGGAAAATAATTTCAGAGCAAGAGCAGTCTCACCCCAATGTACCCGACCATACCCGACAGTAACCAAAGGAATGGGATCGGTCAATTTCAACCAGTTCCTCAGTTGGTAACGGGTGAGGGAAATGGACACCCGACTTATTCGGGTCAGTGATGTGCCAAGGGCAAACCCAACCCGTGCTCACCCCTAGCAATGGCGCATCAGTACTCTTCTGCCCTATCCCATTTCCCAAAGGTACTTATGACTTAACTAAGTGCTTGATCAACCGCGATTGAATCTAGGTCACTCTGGTCGAACTAACCGCCTCCTTCAAGGTGGCTGAAAGAAATTCCAATCACCAGTCACATTGTTCCATTAGGCAAATAGCTCAGTGGAATGAAGCTGGAAGCTATGGCAGTCTGGCTAGACTAGTACATCCAAATGCTCATTCCAACTGTTAGGTCTGTTAAATTAACTAGAATATATATGATGTGCATTACAAATGAAATCATTATTCACCCCTTTAGATGTAGGTTAATGGCCATTCAATTCCCATAATTAAGTAAACAAATATTACACTATAAAAAATACTAGTCAATACATTCTCTCACCCATTCACAACTTTACAATTGATCAAAACCCTAAACCCAAAACAAGGGATCGGGTAGAATTACAGATGAAATTAATCCAGGACAAATAGTCTAGGGACTAACAATCCCACGATTGTTAATCCCACATGTTTTAATCTGCGAATCAAACGATGCCTAAGAGCATAAACTACAAAAACCTACACCTAGTAAATAAATGGACTACACAATTTATTTACCTCTGCCCCAACATAAAGCAAACAAAGCTACCAAAATCCCCACCTTTAGCCACCTTCTTTGATCCATACACTGCAAAACCCAAAAAAACAACATAAAATCCAAAACAAAACAAATAAAGACACCAATCAACAATATCCACAAGTAAAGCAAAAAACCTAACAAGCCATAAAGAGAAGCCGCCGGAGCTCCAAAACTTACCGACGGTGGTGATTTCCTGGCGACCGGAGATCAAATTATTGAATTGGACGGCCGTATGGGGAAGACGACGAGGGATTGCAACAAATTGCATTCAATGCGCTGATAGGAGGTGAGAGAGCGCAGATAAATACATAAGAGTAGTACTAGTACAGAAAAATACGTGTAAAGTTAGGTACGTATTTGCCCTCGGGATTATTTCTATTTACGTGTGATTTGTGTGCGGACTGCGGGGTCTTGTTTTCCTGGTTGGGGGTATTATGGGAAAATCGGGTGAGGATCGAAGCGTGTTTGACGGGAGATGACGGTTGATCCGGTTTGTGTTTGGGTCACCGGTTTTTGGACTTTTCAAATAGGAGCGGTTTGGACTTCTTCTTTCTTCTTTTTTTCTTTTTTTTTTCTTTTTTTTTAAGCTAGTATGCATCAACGGGAGCATCCACAATGGTAATAATTAAAGGGTTTTCTTAACGTATGCCCCATAGGCATATGATAGAGATTATATATCCTTCTTCATTTACGGTTGTTTGCATGGGAAACCTAAGTTTGAGATACAAGCCATAACTTCTTTATTAAATGCTTTTGAAAGGATCAAAATTTTCTATTTTGGACAAAAATGCCCTAATCAAACATACACCTTTCCTCCAAAAAAATATTTCGGCCTTTTCACCTTCCATGGACACGTGAGCAATATAAAAAAATTCTTTGAAAAATTTCAAAACCCATATCAGATTTTAAAAAAAAAATAAAATTACTAGCAAACAAGAAAAACAGTACGTGTACGTCTCTTTTTTTTTTTGGTTAAACATAAATTCGTACGTGTACATCTCTGTATATACATTTTATGTGCATTTATAGAACTAGAGATGCACCACAAAAAGCTAAAAAATATATATACATTAGTAAGGTCCCGTTTTGAATCGTTTATATACACTAAGGGGACCGATGGAATTCATACCGATGGGCATGCGGAGTCCACTCCGAATCCTACACGGATGATCCAAGCCATTTAATAATTTTCTGAAATCTGAACGAAAAAAATGAAAGATTAGATCGAGTACCTACTTATATTGAATTGAGCTAATTTCTCGCGGGCCCACTCGAGTTTTTTTAAAAATTATTGAACGGCTTGAATCATCTATGCAGGACCCGGAGTGGGCCCCACGTGCCCATCGGTGCAAGTAGCACGGCTCGTTTTCCAGTTCACCTGTAATGGAGAAGCCAAGTGATCAGGGGAAGTTTTACGGTACCTATACTTTAAGTAGCACGGCTCGTTTTCAAGTTTTTGTCACTCAGAAGATATTATCGTCATTGATTTTATATGCCGAAAGTTTTTTTTGGAGGAAAATGTGTTGGTTTGATAGCGGGTATTTTTGTCCAAAACAAAAAAAATTGATCATTTCAAAAACATTTAATGAAGAGTTTATGACTGAGATTCCAAATTTAGATTTCCCATGGAAACAATAATAAATAAAGGAGAATATATAGTATTTATCATATGCCTATGGGGCATACGTTAACAAAACCCATAATTAAAATCAATAATCAAAATGTATCACGTCAGTATTTGATTATCTATTTAGTTTATAATCAAACTTAACAACATCTACCTTTATATTGGTTATTTTTGCATCCCTAACCAAAAAAAACTCTACAATACACTATGCACATTTATCCAATCACAAACGAGTTCCAATTACTCATCCGATCACATTAAATTATTCGTCTCAATGAGACAATTTCCAATGTGGGCTATTTTTTGAATTATTGAATTTTGAGTTTGGTTATTGAGTTTTGGTTATTACTTAGGCCATATCTATAGTGGTATAATCAAAAAATGATAACTTTATCCACAGTGGCATAATCAAAAATGGATAACCAAAAGTTGACACATCAGCTTTTGATTATCCATTTAAGAGGTTGTTAAGCTTAACAATGTTGAGGTCCACAATGGTCACTTTTAGTCCATAACTAAAATAATAGATACACTACAATTACACTCTCTTTCCCCTTATGCTTTCCACCATTGATCACTTCCCTCCATTACACTTTTTTTTTGGCAAAAATATATCGATTTTCTCCTTTAATTTTGGGAAAAAAATTGGTGACTTCCTTCCCTAATATTATGAATCTGGAAAAAAAATCATGTACTCAAAAAAAAAAAAATCAGATGTGTTCTTGAATTTGTAAAAAAATGTAAGGTTCCTTATGTACTCAACTACAGGAAGAAGAACGAAAAAATAATAAAATAAAAATGAAAAAAAAAATGAAATACCTTAATGCGGCGACAAATGTTTTCCACCATCGATCACTTTTCTCCATTACGGTTTTTTTTTGGCAAAAATATATCGATTTTCTCTCATAATTTTGGAGAAAAAATTGGTGACTTCCTTCCCTCATATTATGAATTTGGAAAAAAATTATTTACTAAAAAAAAAAAAAAAACAGACGTGTTCTTGAATTTGTAAAAGAATGCAAAGTTCTTCATGTACTCAACCACAAGAAGAGGAACGAAAAAAAAAATGAAAAAAAAAGTGAAATACCTTAATCCGGTGACAATTAGTTGAATTGTAAATAATTGAAAGATATGAGCTTCATTTTTGGAGGGAAAGAAAAAGAAAGAGTTTGTGGCCGAAGAAAATGAGATATAGTGCACGCGAAGAAAATACCATTTGAAACACGCGTGTACATAAATTTTAGAACCAGTTAACTTATGTGGTGTGATATCCACAAATTTTGATTATTGAAAAAGGTTGCTAGTTTTGGTTATCCAAAGCCCAAAATTTGATTATTTCTAAGAATGTTGTTAAGTTTGATTATACCATTGTGAGCCATCTTTTACCCCAACATTGTTAACTTTAAAAATAATTTACTTTTGATTATGCCACTGTGGATGGCCTAAAAGTTGACACATCAGCTTTTGATTATTCACTTAAGAGGTTGCTAAGCTTAACAATGTTGAGTTTCACAATGGTCACTTCTAGTCCATAACCAAAATAAGGATCCACTACAATTTCACACAATCTCTCTCTTCCCCTCTGTTTTCCGTTATCACTTCCCTCCATTACAATCCGTTATCACTTCCCTCCATTACAATCCGTTAAAACTTTCCGTTATCATGAGTGAGAATAAGTAAATTTAACAACAATGCTCAAAAAATACCCCACATTGTAATAAGCAAAGTTACAATTTTTTTAGCAAATAACCAAATTTCACACATTCCATAACCAAACTTAACAACTTTTACTAAGGTTATTCACAGTGGTATAATCAAAAACCAATTACTTTTAAAGTTAACAATGTTGGTGCAAAAGAAGGCTCACAATGGTATAATCAAACTTAGCAACATCATTAGAAATAATCAAATTTTGAATAACCAAAATTAACAACCTTTTTCAATAATTAAAATTTGTGAACTTCACATCACATAAGTTGACTAGTTCCCTCCAAAATTTGTATACACTCGTGTTACAATTGATATTTTTTTCTTCTCTTCTTCGTCTATTCTATATATCTTTTTCACTTCACTCACAAACTATTTATATTTCTTTTCCTCAAAAAGTGAAATTTTGGGATCCAGGACTATGGAAACTAGAAGACCCATTATCATGAGTGAGAATAAGTAAATAATTCGAATCGTCAGAGTCTCTAGTATTTTTTGTTAAAATTAATTGAATGATCTTCGAGTACCACAACGTGGTTCCCGATGGCCCTCAACACCAATTTAGTTACTCGACGTTTCTAAAATCAACCATGTTAAACATTACTTAGATGGGACATCTATTATATAGTTTGGAATTAGGTGCCAATTTATCTTTTTAAAGAAAGATACATATGTTTTGAAATTGCCCTAATCGATTTTTATCAAAATGATTTTGGCTTAATTAATTTGATGGATGAGTTACAAAATAAAGTTGGTTTTATTTGCAGCACGGGTTTAGTCTACGGAGTAATCTGTTATCTTGATCATTCGAAGTGTGTTTTTGATGATTCAAATTCGGTAGAAGGCTCTTTCTAAAGCCGATAAATAAAGTTTTAGAAAGAAACAAAATTGAATGATGCCAATCATCAAAGGGAACTTGAGAAGTGTATGCCAATAAAATAAAAGTAAAGATAAATGATCATGCATAGCCCATGAGAACAGACCCGACTGTCAAGTTGGCTTGTTTGTGGTTTTTTTTCGATCATATTTTGATGATTCAAATTGTTCAAATTTAAAGCTCCTTGATTGGGTACATGGGTTAAATGGTTTTCGATAACATAACATTATTATGTTCCAAGACAAGTTCACCTAATATTTGGGTGTGACTATTGCTCTCGACAAAACCCTAAAATACGAACAGTAAAGTTTATCAAAACGAGCTCGAAAAGAGTCCACCAAGATGTCAACTTGGACAATTCAGTTCATAAGAGGAGCTGAGTCCTAAAAGGAAACACCAACTACACATGCATACCACCAGATCAAACCAAGTCCAGACCTGATCCACGGATGTTACCGAGAAGCTTCCTGCCGAGCGGGTGCAGAACGATTGATCTGGCCGTTGTCGTTCATCTCGGCATAGACGACTCGAATCGAATCGAACGCTTACAAATCGCATATAAATTTAAACTGTCTATCGCTCTGTTAAGTTTCAAGCCGTCAATTGTCGAGATGAGCGGCCACTCTGCACCGCTTTGATGACAGCATCCCCCATTCCGTCCAGACCATCAAAGTGCCGAACCACCAAACCAAAAGGGCACAGCCACCTCCAGCCACTGGTCCCCGACCATTAGCGGGAAAATTTCCACCTAATCACAAACAACTGCGCGGGAAATCCTCATTTCACTCCACTTCTAAACAGCCCCAAACTAAAAAAACTAAAAAAGCATTAAAAAAAACAAAAAAAAAACACATGTAAATACCCCCACCCCATCTTGTACCTGCCCTGTAGCTTCTAAAGTCGGCATCCCCTCTCTCTCTAATCTTCGCATTCGCTCTCTACCCCGAAACCCTCGACCATGGCGAGACCGAAGGATTCGTCGGACGACGTCTCGGATTCGTCGGAGGAAGAGCAAATCGACGGCCAGGTCAACGAGGAGGAGGACGAGGAGGAGCTCGAGGCCGTCGCGAAGACGGCCGACTCCACCGACGACGAGAAGCCTCCGTCGCCCGGAGACGACGCCGCGGATGAACCAGAGGAGGAGGACGGCGACGACGAAGCAGACGAGGAGGTTTGTTTGTTTTTGGTTTTTTTTGTGGAAACGACGGGCCGTAATTTCAATTGCTGCTGACGTGTGCTCTTCATTCTACCGTTCGTTATTGTCCGTTATTACGTGCTTTTGTGGATTAATCTTGATTTGTTTTACACTGTGCAAAAGTTCTCATCAAGATTAGGGCTGATAAGTGAACCAAGTTACTTAATTTTCAGCTTGTGTTCGTTTGTTAAGAGCTCATTTTGTTATGTAAATAAGTAAGCACGAACATTGTTTTGAGCTTGTCAAACTCTCAAACCAAGCTCTAACGAGCTAAGACTCGGCTCGTTCAGCTTATGATAGATTAAAAAATCCATGCCACTCGAGATGGGCTCGTGTTCTGCTCGACTAAAGCTTGTTAGAGGTTGGCTTGTCTCATAACATGTTTTGAAGCTCGTTAAGTTTTCAAACCAAGTTTGATCAACTGCTCGGCTTGTTTGGCTTGTCTATTTCCCCTAATTGAGATATTTTGAACGTCTTTAAGAAAACTATTCACGAGAAAAACGTGATTTTGTTATTCAATTTTGATTTGATTGGATTCACTACTACCGGAAATGCCCCGAGAGAGAGGGAGTATATAATACAGGTTCAATGTGAGTTATCTGGTTCAGGGTGTGGTGCGTTTGCTAGGGTATTTGTTGCATACTTTCAGTTAGGCTTGATGGTTTAGGGTTTTTGGTAGTTTCAATGGAGTTTCTGTCGTTGGACTATTCTGCAAAGCAACCGACAGCTTATAGATTTTACCTATTGAATTGTAACTCGGGAAGCGGAGTTGCTGCTGCTGATCAGCACAACACAAGAAGGATAAAACTGTACTAACTCGGAATGTATTAGCATACAAACTGCCAATGGTGTCGCCAGATGCCCTAATTGTTATTTTTAGGGATCCAAATTGTTCATTGAACAAAGGAAACGGTGTATCGAAATTTGACAGAACAGCGCTAGAAAGTATGTAGTAGGATTGCAGTGGTCCTTTTGCTGTTGCATGGATTCTACTAATCGAAGTGACATTTCATGTGTGATTTGTATTGCACACTTCCCCACTATCTGCAACAGCATTAGTAGAAAATTTGTTTGGACTTGTGAATGGTATAAGAACTATGGAAACTTGGAAGGTCTTACAGAATCTGGTCTGCTGCTAATTGCAACATCATTGTTCGAATTTCTGTTTGGCTTTGTGAACGATAGGCTAACTAGGAGAACTTGGAAAGTCTTACAGAATCCGGCCTCCAATTGGTTGCAACAGCATTGTTAGAAAATCCGTTTGGACTTGAGAATGGTAGAGGAAACTTTGAAAGTGTTAAGAGAATCTGGTCTCCCATGAGTTAATGTACCATTTGTACTTAGGAGGCTGAAAGAGAAGTATCAATGTAAGCAGAGAAAAGTATCAGGAGAAGGAGAAGGAGAAATATTCTTCATATGCTTTGTGCAGAACTAAAGAGCTTATGATAATGGACATTGCCATATTGGGGTGGCTGTGAGAGAAAATTAGGGAGTGGTAGAAAGATAGAATTGTCGCTGCAATCATATGACCCATGGCACAAATAAATGATTTTTCCCGTGCGACATGATTACACCATGGGTCAAACATATGTAAGATGGCATCCAATAGTGTATTTTGGCATATGATATAGTTTTCATGAATGCAGCTAGATATATAACAATGAATTGCTTTCATGAGCAGTGAAAACGCATAGAGATTAGAGACTGAAGCGCTTAATAACAATAGGAGTAGAAATATCGGAGAAGTGAAGATTGAAACTCAGGAAGTACCAAACAATGGGCACTCTCGTGATCTAGGTTCAGAATAAGGAGAGAGAGGTTGAAAATTAACAATGGTGTCATATAGTTGAGTGATGCTTGAGGAGATAGATGGTTTTGTTAAGAAGCAACATGTAAACAGAATCAGTGTAGACACGATAAATATGCTATAGCTGAGATAGTTGTTTCAAAACCGATTGAAGGTAAATCAAAGATCGTTTAACCATGTGTAATGAAGAAGAATTGGGGGAATGGAAAACTGAAACTTGATGGGGAGCAGTAAAAAAAATGTTTTGTAATTATTTGATTTTATGGAGCATGTAGCTCTTGATAGAATGTTAAAAGAGGTTTCACTTTACCTAGCACAATAGATTGGGAGGCAAGGGTTTGGTTTGGTTTGTTTATGGAGATAGTCAACTAAGTTCCTTAAGTCCCCGTTGCTATGATGTTTGAATTTGTTGGTTATGTGCCCTTTTCTCGTATTCTATCTCTTCCAGGATGAGAAGGCTGTGGATATTAATGTAATTGGAAAGCGTGAAAAGGCTCGACTAAGAGAAATGGAGAAGTTGAAGAAGCAGAAAATTCAAGAAATTATGACGGCACAAAATGCTGCCATTGACGCTGACATGGTGCGTTACCGTGGAGGGTTCCTACTCCAGATTATGTTTCAGTTTCTGTTTTGTGGAGTGTGGTAACTTAAATCTTGAAATGGCAGAACAAGAAGGGGAAGGGGCGCTTGAAGTATCTCCTGCAGCAGACAGAAATATTTGCTCATTTTGCAAAGGGTGACCAATCTGCCTCTCAGAAGAAGTCGAAGGGAAGGTATAGTTGATTCTTTCCTATTTACGTCAGTGTCAGATCACCTGGTCAATAACACAAACAAAGATTCCCTATTCATGTGATTTTACATTTTATACAAGTAACATGTATAAAATGTCGAAGGGAAGGTATGGTTGATTCTTTCCTATTTACCTCAGTGTCAGATCACCTGGTCAATAACACAATCAAAGATTCCCTATTCATGTGATTTTACATTTTATACAAGTAAAATGTTAGGGATTTGCAGCAACTCCAGAAATCCGTCTAACTTGTGTTGCTTTGATGGGTATCCTCGCAATGCATATAAATCATTTTTTATTTTTTTTTGTGGCGTTGAAAATTGTACACTTAAACCAGTTCTGGATGTAGTTACCGAATTTTGATTTGTTATATTGAAAAGAATTATGGGGTGAAGAATGGGCTAAGCTTTTGCAACCCTGTATGGAAATGGTTAATTTTCTTGCCACTCCAAGCCAAGGGGGGCACTAACCTTCTAAAAAAAAATGAAAGAAAGAAAGATGGCCAAGGAAAAGAAAGGTTCCTATGTACGCCCTCCAGCAAACCCCTCTTGGCATTTTTTCGCCTCACTCCTCTTTGGATTTGTTTGCCTCACTAGCTTCTATCATCTTCGAATCGTAATTCTCATATTCTGCGCCAGGAAACCCCATAATATGGCTAATGCAAACATTCTTAATTCCACACTACGATACTTCTACCTCCAGCCCCTTCTTTTTAGCAAAGCAGTAGCTCCCCTCCGTGGTCACTACCAAATCTGAAAATCTTGCCCTCTTGCTCCTTGGGGTCGATTGACACCACTGCAGACACTTACTTTTTGTGCTGTTGCATTCCTTTCCTCCTACTGCTGCCCATAAAATGCCGTGGGCCTCGGGTTCACACATGAAAAGGTGCCCATTTGGCCTTACTGCTGGCCCAATAGGTTTCCCGTACTATTGATTTTTTTCCACTTTATTTATGGAATTTGCTACGAAATGAGAATATTATTTTTTCTTCGTGTACATGTTGGGGAACTGAATGCTTTTGCTAGATGTTCAATTCGTTTTATGAAGAGAGGTTCTTTGTCAGTATCTTGATAATCTTAACTCACCATGCATTTCAATTTTTCAAAGGGGTCGTCATGCCTCAAAGCTAACTGAAGAGGAAGAAGATGAAGAATACCTTAAGGAGGAGGAAGATGGTCTCTCTGGTTCAGGGAATACACGGCTGCTGGTTCAACCTTCTTGTATAACTCTCTCCCCTCTCGTCTACCTTTTTTTTTTATTCTTCCTTTGTATGCATCTCAAAGCTTTTGTTCGGTATGACCCTCATACCGCGCTGACTTAGGTTTTTTTGCCCTTTGCTCCATTCCGTGCCTGCAATTTAGAACTATTTCCCTTAGTTAATCTTGAAAAGTCGTTGACTAGCCTATCTTGAAAACTTGTAGCTCTTAATAGCCGAAGGGCACTATCTGACTCGTTATCATTTGGTTTCAAGTTAATACGTTAAGTCTTTTTCATGATTTCTACTGCAGTGGTAGGAAGCTTGCTTTTATAGTGTCAATGTATTTTAAGTTGAGGTGTCATTTTATGTCAAAGTGATCATGCTTTTGTACATCTTTTGTCCAGGTATTCAAGGAAAGATGAGGGATTACCAACTTGCAGGATTGAACTGGCTCATACGACTATACGAAAATGGTATTAATGGAATCCTCGCAGATGAAATGGTATGTGTAACATTGTCTAGAGTATTGACTCCCTTAGTTTAAGCAATAATGTCGAAGTGTTCCCCACTTCAAGGTTTTCCCACTGTCTCTGATATGTGATTTGTTGTCCTTGTAATGGGTAAGTTATCAAAGGAGATATTGACAATTCGGTGTCATGCTGTGTAGGGCCTTGGTAAAACATTGCAAACAATCTCCTTGTTGGGTTATCTGCACGAGTTCAGAGGAATAACTGGTCCTCACATGGTTGTTGCTCCAAAGTCTACCCTAGGCAACTGGATGAATGAAATCAAACGTTTTTGCCCAATTCTACGTGCAGTAAAGTTTCTTGGGGGTCCTGATGAACGAGTGAGTTATTCATGTTATGCTTAGTCATTGTTGGAATACTTTACCGATATTGTGGTTGTCACTTTGTGGATTCTGACTTATGCTGTCAATGTATGTTTTTGCAGAAGCATATTCGGGAAAATTTGCTGGTTGCTGGGAAGTTTGACGTATGTGTCACCAGTTTTGAAATGGCAATTAAAGAGAAATCTGCTTTGCGGCAGTTTAGTTGGCGCTATGTTATTATCGATGAAGCTCATAGAATCAAGAATGAGAATTCACTTCTTTCAAAGACAATGAGGCTTTACAAGACTAATTATCGCCTCCTTATCACCGGGACTCCACTTCAGGTATCAACTTCGTACGTTTCTCTCCAGTGATGTGGACACTTTCCTGTCACCTTTTGCTCACAATGACTGTAGGAGGGCAACTTGTCGGAAACATTCTTTGAAGGCTTGTGGTATTGAGTTAGGGGGTGTGTGATGAGGGTGGCTTCTAAAAGGGACTATATAGGTTTAATGATAGTGTGACGCCACTCATAATCTGGAATAACAGACCCAGAATTAGTTAGCTTTATTAGGATGATTTGGTAAAGTAAAGACAACTAGTTGCTTCATGGGTGAAAAGTATGGTGTCTTCCTTTGTCAGACAGCCTGTGACTGAAGTATCTACATTTTGTTGTTGCCATTGGAGGAAGAAAGGAAACATCACAGTTTATCAATTGCGCTCGCACACTATAATCCTTTTATTTTTAATAGGGTACTTGTTTACTTGGTTACCATGTCCTTGTTTATTAGTGGTAACCAGTGTTGGTTCATTGAGCGTTTGTTTTGAACTTCATTGAGCATTTGTCATGCTATAGTTCATAGCTCTTAATTTTGAACTTCATTTTCTTTGTTCTCTTATTGGAGTTAATGTAATGTTTCATCCTGCAATCTGTTCTTGTCCTTCGTTTGTGGGTTAATGGTGTTTGTATCTCTTTACAATCTGCAGAACAATCTCCATGAACTCTGGTCTCTCCTGAACTTTCTTCTACCAGAGATATTTAGCTCAGCGGAAACTTTCGACGAATGGTTTCAAATATCTGGTGAAAATGACCAGCAGGAGGTTGTTCAGCAACTTCACAAGGTAAATTCCTTGGCTTTTAATTTTTTAGTGCTAATTTGTGGTACTCCATGATAACATTGCTGTCTCTCTCTCTTTTTTTTTGAAGGTTCTCCGGCCTTTCCTTCTTCGAAGGTTGAAGTCAGATGTAGAGAAGGGTTTGCCTCCCAAAAAGGAAACAATACTCAAAGTTGGTATGTCCCAAATGCAGAAGCAGTACTATAAGGCCTTATTGCAGAAAGATCTTGAGGTTGTAAATGCTGGTGGCGAGCGCAAGCGTCTTCTGAACATAGCGATGCAGCTGCGTAAATGTTCTAATCACCCATATCTTTTCCAAGGTGCTGAACCTGGCCCTCCTTATACAACAGGAGAGCATCTTATTTCAAATGCTGGTAAGCTTAATCTCTAAGACCTGCATTGGTGCATCTCTATGGTTATTTAGGCCTTATTTAAATATTACTTTGCAGGTAAAATGGTTCTTTTGGATAAGTTGCTCCCAAAACTTAAGGAGCGCGATTCAAGGGTCCTAATATTTTCACAGGTTCTTTTCACCTTTTTGTCTTTAAGAGAATGCGTTTATAGTGCTTTTCGTATTGGCTGTCTTTAGGTGCGATCATCGGTACACCATACTTGCTTCACATGTGTGCACTTTGATGGGTTTCTCTTGCTATTTCTAGTAGTATTTTTAATGTGATGGAGATGGAACTTACCATTCTATAATCCAGATGACCAGACTGCTGGACATTTTGGAAGACTATTTGATATACCGTGGGTACCAGTATTGTCGGATTGATGGGAATACTGGTGGAGAAGACCGTGATGCTTCAATTGACACATTCAATAAGCCAGGAAGTGAGAAATTTGTTTTCTTACTATCAACTAGAGCTGGAGGACTCGGGATCAATCTTGCTACTGCAGATGTTGTGGTTCTGTATGATAGCGACTGGTGAGAATTGTTTTTGTACTCATCTGGTTATTTTAAGGAGTCTTATGTCATCTCTCAATCTGACGGCTCTCTTCTACATTACTTTTTAGGAACCCACAAGTTGATTTACAGGCTCAGGATCGTGCTCATAGGATTGGGCAAAAGAAAGAAGTTCAAGTGTTCCGCTTTTGTACTGAGGTTGGCTTGTTTCTGAACTGTATCCTGGATACTTTGTTTGCATTTTTTTTATATATCAAAATAACTGTTTTGTCCAAATTGATTACAAACAGTATACAATTGAGGAAAAGGTGATCGAGAGGGCTTATAAAAAGCTTGCTCTTGATGCTTTGGTGATCCAACAAGGGCGATTAGCAGAGCAAAAGAGTGAGTGGTTTCCCCTAGTGATTAAGTCATCACGATAAATTTGCGCGAGTAAAATGAGTTGATAATCACTGGCTTCTTTTTCGGCAGCTGTTAACAAAGATGAGCTGCTGCAAATGGTGAGGTTTGGTGCTGAAATGGTTTTTAGTTCCAAGGACAGCACAATAACTGACGAGGATATAGATCGGATCATTGCTAAAGGAGAAGAGGCAACTGCTGAGCTTGATGCTAAGATGAAGAAGTTCACAGAAGATGCAATCAAATTCAAAATGGATGACAGTATGATAGTTATCTGTACTTAGTAAATTAAGATTTTGACTTCATGCATTTTGCAATTGGTGCTAAGTGCAACTTCTCTTGGTTGGTGCAGCTGCTGATCTGTATAATTTTGATGATGAGAAGGTACAGGTGTTCCAGAATTGTCTGAACTGCTTTATGCATTTTTACTTAATGTTTGTCTGAAGTATACTGTTAATTAATTGTTTCCTTTGCATTGATATTGTTGAAGGATGAGAACAAGATGGACTTCAAGAAAATCGTCAGTGATAATTGGATTGAACCACCGAGACGAGAGAGGAAGCGCAAGTAATAGCCTGTTTCCATTTCCCTCCTATGGTGTCATTTATGTCTCTCTTCTCTAATCGGTGGTTGATAATCAAAATTGTTTCCCTCTGTAGTTACTCAGAATCTGAATATTTCAAGCAAACAATGCGCCAAGGTGGTCCGGCAAGACCAAGAGAGCCTCGAATCCCTCGAATGCCTCAGTTGTAAGCTCTTCTTGAAATCCATACCTTTAGACTAGAATTTGCTTCTGGAGCTGTTTTACATATCTTACCTTTGTTTTCAGGCATGATTTTCAGTTTTTCAACACACAGAGGCTAAGTGAGCTGTACGAAAAAGAAGTGCGCTATCTCGTGGTGTGTAATCTCTTAAAATCCTATATCTTTTGTTTAGGCTTAGATTTTCTTAGTTGTACTCTGTAGAAGTCTATTGATTCTTGGATTCCTTATTTTACGATTTGCAATTGTCAGCAAACAAATCAAAAGAACCAGTTAAAGGACACAATAGAAGTGGACGAACCAGAAGGTATGATCAATACCCTTTTTTTTATGGTTCCTTCCATCTGTACTTTCTCCAGTACTCCTAATTGACTGTTGATCCTCTAGACTTGGGAGACCCCTTGACTGCTGAAGAGCAAGAAGAAAAAGAGCAGCTATTAGAGGAGGTTTGTGCGAACATAACACAATGTATTTTCTGTTATTCTTCTAGCGTTGTTTTAAAGTTGTTTACCTGTGGCTTGTAGGGTTTCTCAACTTGGAGCAGAAGAGATTTTAATACTTTCATTAGGGCTTGTGAGAAGTATGGCCGGAACGATGTAAAAGGTATAGCTTCTGAAATGGAAGGGAAATCAGAAGAGGAAGTTGAAAGATATGCTAAAGTTTTTAAAGAGCGATACAAGGAGTTAAATGGTGAGTATGAATTATTCCCATGCAATCACAAGTTTGTAGGATAATTCCAGTGTGCTGTAAATATGTATTAATCTTTGTCTTCAATAATGATGCTCCGACTTAGTGATTCTCACTCTCGTCCATGCCTTGATCTTTTTATTCTTTGTTTTAGTTCCCATGATTTTTTCCCCTGCCCACCCTTGTGGTTGACTGAGAATGCAAAAATTTGTTTTGGTATAATTTTTCCGGTGGTGTAATGCGAATAGCCTTTCTTGTACATGTGATTAGACTAAGAAGAAAGTCATAATTGTTAGGTTAAACTTGTTTGAGTTAGTTGGATATCATTTCAACCTTCTAACTTTGAAACATCGAATCTGTTTTTTGCACTATAATGTAATTTTCTTGTATCCAGATTACGACAGGATCATCAAGAACATTGAAAGAGGAGAAGCTAGAATTTCTCGCAAGGATGAGATAATGAAAGCAATTGGGAAAAAGCTGGATCGGTACAAGAACCCATGGCTTGAGTTGAAAATCCAGTATGGTCAGAACAAAGGGAAGCTGTACAATGAAGAATGTGATCGTTTCATGGTGAGCTTTCCCGTAAATACTTCTGTGGAATGCCTCTGGGCTGTTATAATTCATCATTCGTATGAATCGTATGTAATATTAGTTCACATTAAACTTCATACAGATTTGCATGATTCACAAGCTTGGCTACGGGAACTGGGATGAGCTAAAGGCAGCATTCCGTACATCACCCTTGTTCCGTTTTGATTGGTTTGTGAAGTCTCGAACAACTCAAGAACTTGCAAGGAGATGTGATACCCTCATTAGGTTGGTGGAGAGGGAAAATCAAGAATTTGATGAAAGGGAGAGGCAGGCCCGTAAAGAGAAGAAACTTGCAAAGGTTAAATTGATTCTTCTCTAATTGAGCGCACGCACAGAAGATAAATACTCTTTTCACTAGGACCCATCGGTTTTAAGCTAGTTATTATTTCTAGCTGATGGGTCTAAATTTCACTTCTGTTTTTCAGATTCTAGAGAGGAATTAGAGAAGTTAAAAATATATATACCGAGTATGAAAAAAGTTAATTAACAACACGAGAATCAAACATTTTTTCAGCTTATTTTCATCTATTCTGAACTTTTTTCAACTTGGTCCTTATTTCTTAACCTTTTTTATTATTGTTGTGACGAATCAAGAATTTCTAAAATGTTGACCAGAAGCTAAAAGACGTCCACTAAGGATTGAAATAAGTAATAACTCTTAACAAAAAGAAAAAGTTAAAGACATCCCAAACACGTATATTCCTATTGTACTGGCTTTTCCCTTGGTTAAATTCTGTTAGTAAATGTTTATTTCGTACGTATCTCCTGAGCACAACACTATCTAAACGTGCCTTGGCAACGCAGACTGCTGAGGGCAGTCCCCCTTCAACTTTAAAGAAGCGGAAGCAATCGACGATGGATGACTATGTGAGCTCGGTATGAACATCTTTCCCACAAGGAGAATACAATTTGTTCGTTTCTCTTGAACATGATTGGTTGCTAGCTGGTGGATTACAAATCAATAAGCTGATTGTCTTTTTTTTTTTTTGCAGGGGAAGAGGAGGAATAAGTAGGAAGCTACCATCTGTTCTTTCTGAAACCTTTGGTGCTATGTTCAAACCCTTAACTTATTAGTCCAAGCAATTGTATTTTTGGTAGTTTAATCTCGGCTTGCCTTCAGTTATCGATTTGTCAGGCCGAAGAGAAGGGTAAGTAGGTGTTTAGATCATAGTGTAGTTTTTTTTACCCTTACAAAGAGTACAACCACTCATAATTCGTATTGGCAGCTCACCTGATGGAATGTTAGGTGCTGGGTCTGGGTCTGCTCCATTGTTGTGTTGTGCTAGCTGTTTAGGAAAACTCTGTTCGCAGAATTCATCTTGGTGTAATTTCCTCGTTACACGTCGTATTGTAATTCCCAGAACATACTGGTGGTTGGTTCTCAGTAGTTCCGTGCCCGGTTTGCCAAAGAAATCTCTCTCCCTCTCTCTGTGGTAGTGTTGGTCAAATTCAGATTTTTATGTGGCAAACCGAACTTGTACGAAATTGCATGTGTAAAGGGACTACTAAATCGAGTGTTATGCACATCATACAGAGCAACTCGACTCAAGCTAATACAGAACTAACTCAAGAAATTGTCTCATGAGGAGAAAAATTAAACTAAATAATGAAAATTTCTTATACAGGGGAATTGATAAATATTTGACCTCTTAAGCGGACGAAGATGATCAAGACAAGCCTGCTCAAGTTGAAAATACTCCACAACGATGATTAGAAACATTCCCAATTGGCAAAAGCCGGACTAGTCTTTTGGGGAAGTTTTGCTTTTCGACATTCATTAAATCTCTTGACGAGCTCTACGAAGCGGACAATTTAGATCATCAAAACTGACCCGGCACAAGCCTATTAAATCTTTTGACGAGCTCTACGAAGTGAACCGGCACAAGCCATCTCGCATTTGGCAACAAGAAGGATTTACTCATCTTCACTTTAGAGCAATTAGATTGGCTATCACTTTGCATGGTAGAAAATGTTTACGAATAACTTCCAGCTCTGGTAGATACCAAGTTTATACAGTAACAGCATGCGTGTATTGCTACAATTCAAACCACTTTAAATGCCGGAACTGTAGTCAGACTTGAGCAATATATTCCTTGTGTTGTGTATTTTCTATTGTTCTCTTTTGATCCTAACCTACTTTGTATTTGTACTCACTTCGTATCTACTCCTTGAAACAACATTTCATTTACACCCAGCAGTTGGGTTTCCCCAACTGCCGAGAAGCCATCTCCTTGAGAGGACAAACTGCACGCAGCAGTTGGGTTTCCCCAACTGGCGAGAAGCCATCTCGTTGAAACGACATTTCATTTACACGTACCACAGTTTCACAGGCAAGTCAACCACACATGATGTGAGAGAGAGAGAGAGAGAGAGAGAGAGAGAGAGATGGTGATCAACTCCCTTCGTATAAGCCGGAAACTTGACAAGCTCAGAAATCCCATACACATGATCGAAGACTACTAAATACAAGGGGGCATATAACAACTGAAGAATGAGATACCCAAACTAAAGCCCAGTAAATTTCCCCACAATCCCAGACACATACATCTATATATGGGACCCAACAAAACATCTTCCAAAAAAGCTATAAATACATAAATATTAGGCAGTACGGTACCTGCGAATGCCACAATTACATCGCTAACCCATTTCGATACCTTCTGTAACTCTCTCCTCTTCCCTTACACCAGATAATTGATGCAATTTAGTTTCATAGTGAAGTTCGCGAACGGCATTTAGGACAACCAACAGCAGTCAAAGTCAGACAACGACGATTATTCCCGGGGGCAAACTCGGAAACCAGAACAGAAAAGGATGGCATCACAAACTCTTCTTTCTTCATGGTGACCCTCAGACCCGTATAAGCCTACCACGACGCACATTACGTCTTCGTCTTTTTGACGCAATTACTCGTTTGTAGCATCAAAGCTACCCATTGCATTTGCCCGTTTCTTCTCTCTCCAATTCTCTCCCCAAACTTTCGCCTCTGCAACTGCACGTTCTCTCTCAAGATCTCTATTCCTCGGAGTCTCTCTAGCTCTACCTGCGCTGACATGACTCTCTCTCTGAGAATCCCGATTTTCTACGTCATCCAAAAAACCCCATTTCCTCCCGGACCCACCACCAGTATCAACCCTACTTAGCTGACCCAATTCCCTTCCGGAGTCTCTCCGTCTGAAGTCGGGAGAATTTCTATGGTTAGAAGAGGGCGATCCATGGTGGCTATCAACCCCGTCCGCCATATTCCTCCTGTCATCCCTGCTCCTAGGAGTAGATACTTTACTCTGAGAAGAGGGCGCATTTGGATCGTAAGTTTGGGAGGCTAAATATGTCAAAGCAGTCACAACATCCCCTATTAGAGGCCTTGTAGCGGCTTGTTCTTGCAAACACATGGCTGCAACAGCAAGCGCTTGGTAGAGTCCTCGCATTGGATAATGACCTTTTAACATTGGATCTGCCATTTTGGGAAACTTCCTTCTATCCTTGAACAGTGGTCTTGCCTACGAGTCAAAATATCACAAGATTAAATAAAAAAGCAGAATGCAAAAAATCATGCATCAGTAAAATCAAAAAATCATGCACCAGTAAATGTTACTCCCTCCATTCGGTATTCTTGGTCCACTTTGGGAACAAATGGTTTACAAGACGCAATATTTGCGTTCATACTTGTACTGAAAGACAGCTGATTCACATTTGGAACTCTTTCACGGGAAAAGGCAAAGTAATTAAGTATATGAAAGACAAGAAGAAAATGCAGTCAAGAAGCTAAATTTATTTGTTCAGAGTCACTATGATTTTCCTTTCCAGAGAGAAAACACTGCAGGAATAAGAAGGCTGTGATTTGTCATGGATCTATGGAGGGATTTGCGGGAAAATAGGAAAATATAAAGAAAAGATAAGAAGCTAATAAGATTGGAGAAGCTAAATCCATCTCTCTAGATCAATGTGACTGCCCATTCCTCTGGTATATCTTTCCAATAATCCATAATACAAAAAAAGCCAAAGGTAATCACTTACCCATGCCACAAGGTTATGCTCTCCAGGTTCCCGGGTATTGTCAATAGCCTTCCGTCCAGTAATAAGTTCTAGAAACACAACGCCGAAGCTATAGACATCAGACTTGAGAGTGAGTTGACCTGTCATAGCATACTCAGGAGCACAGTAGCCATATGTCCCCATAACCCGTGTGGAGACATGCGTCTTATCACCAACTGGACCCAGTTTTGCGAGCCCAAAATCTGATAACTTGGGATGATAGCCCTCATCAAGAAGGATGTTAGATGATTTTAAGTCCCTGTATATGACAGGAGGGTTTGCCTTGTCATGCAAATATTCCAGCCCTTTTGCTGCACCTGCTGCGATCTTCATCCTTGTATTCCAGTCTAGAGGCTCTTTGTCCGGGGGAAGATCTGAAAATGGGTAATCAAATGAGGTAATGAGATAGGTCACTAAAACCACACTAATTAGAAAACATGAGCTACATATGCAAAAGGACGTCTAAAAAAAAAAAGGCAATTCCACTGGAATAAATATGGATTAAATTATCACTGATAACCAAAATGTCCAACGATAATTGTTTCGGTCAAGGTCTACAAGACAGATGTTTGGCTTTCGCAGAGGAGATTATGGTGAATAAAATTTTCCTTATCCCATGAGGACCATGTTCTTTGACAAGCAAATGTTGTGTCACATCAGGATACTTCATAGCTGGTGTTATAAGGTACCAGAACCATGCCCTCTTTTTGTCCCCTATTAATTCGATTTATCAGAAATTAGGAGATAATGCCTGCATCTAATACTAGTAACCATCAAAAGAACTCGGATGGAAGAACATAAACTTATTTAGCTGCAGGAGTAAGTGTTGAGCACTTGAGCTAGATTTCTAATTGTAGCCAGTCTCCATCTCCTACTGACTTTTACGCTAATATTAATATTCCTGGAGTGGAAATTGACGAACACCTCAACATGTTATTTACATCCACTACGAACAAAATGGTCAAGTTACTAATCATTCTACCTGTGACAAGGTCTGCCATCTAGGTCAAGGGTCATTCTCCCAATTCCCAAATAAAAGTAGCAGCCATATATGTATGCGTTTTAAGGATGGTAAACATCCAAGGCGAGACTTAACGAAATGATCCAATCCAAACTGCCAACCCCGCCGAAAAAATGGGTGATATATAACACAATACATAAATAACCACACACAAAAGCACAAAGGTTAAAGAAGCAACTTTCCTTTTCCAACCACGGATGCATAAAAAGTCATTTACTCTTATCCTGAAACCATAAAAGTTGACAGGAAGTCCTACAATCAGGTACCAGTTCTTGTTGTTAGTACCTTTCAAGACAATGAAGCATTCTTTGAAGGTGAAAAAGTCTAATTGAGATTTCGGTCAACAGATAATTATGTCAGCTAAACTTTGGGACAAAGAAATAGGTATTGATGAAAGAAACCCAACTGAGTCTCGGATTGGGTTCCAAGAAGAATGTCTAATAAGGAACATGAAGGATTGCCGTAGATTATTTATGTTAAATTATAGAAATGTTGTGTTACAGTTTGGTATGCGTCTCTTTCATTCTGTCTTCTCTATTCAGTTGGCTCGGGGGAAAATAGTGTTGATTGTGTATGTGGATGATATCATTATTGCTAGAGATGATCAGAAAGGTATTGATGAGCTGAAACAATTCTTACAACGTTAGTTTCACACTAAAGATTTGGGTAAAGCTACGATATTACTTGGGTATTGAGGTAGCAAGATCCGGGGAAGAATTAGTCTGTCTCAAAAAAAGTATGCATTGGATATTCTAGAGGAGACTGGTTTATTGGGAGCGAAGCCTTCGGAGACTCCTATGGATCCAAAAGGCAAACTTTGTGTTGAGCAGGGGAGATATTTCCTCATCCAGACCGGTACTGTCGCTTAGTGGGCAAATTAAATTATCTCACCAATACACGTCCTAATATCTCATTTGTTGTTAGTATGGTAAGTCAGTTTATGTCAGCTCCTCATCTTCCACTGTTCCACATTGGAAACTTGTCTTCGTATTGTGAAGTATCTTAAGGCTAATCCTGGACGTGGTCTATTTTATCGTTCAAATGGTCATTTGCGTGTTGAGGCCTTTATCGACGCTGATTGAGAAGGATCACCGTCTAATAGACGGTCGACAACTGGGTACTGTATTTTTGTCGGTTGCAATCTAGTTACCTGGAAGAGTAAGAAACAAACCGTAGTTGCAAGATCTAGCGCAGAGGCAGAGTATCGCGCCATGGCTCATACTATGTATGAGGTTGTATGGTTGCGAGCTTTGCTCAAGGAGTTGGGATTTGGCGTGCAGTTACCTATCCCTTTGCATTGTGATTATCAGGCGGCAATACATATCGCTTCGAATCCGGTATTTCATGAGAGAACCAAACATATCGAAGTAGATGGAGGTGTGTTGGTTACTCCCTTTGGGCCTACAGGAGCTCAGTTAGAAGATATCTTTACCAAATCATTGTTTAAACCACATTGAGAGTTTTTATGTAACAAGCTGGGATCCTGTGATATTTATTCTCCATCTTGAGGGGGAGTGTTAGAATAGTTTAGTCTTTGTCCCACATCGGTTAGTTGAGTTATGTAACTAGTCACTGGATAATATAAATAAAGTACTCTTGTGTTAGGGTTAATTAACACCCTATACACTTTTCCACTCTCTCAAAAACAACAGAGCCTATTAAAAGGACTCTAAGCATGATCCTTGAATTTAGTTTGGGATGAAATGGAATTGATTTCTCTTAAGTATTGGCATGCATGTCTTTACTTCTCCCTATATGTAGATTTCTTGGATTCCTTAGGTGCGGATTCATAAGGTTCTATCCTTATGTTTAATCGTCCTGCATCAATGCCACAAGCACAAAGAGTAATCCTTCAACTAAACATGTAGTATTCCGGTACCCCAATATAGGCATACGTGGCAAGGAACTTTCATGAACTTCTTAGCAGTTTAGCTTTTTTGAGCGCGAAAGACGGTTACGGGTTTGCTCAGATAGGTGTGTACCCTAAACCTTAAACAGGATTCTATGTCTTCTGAAGAGAAAGAGAAACAAAAACAGAAGCACAAACCAATTACATATAGATCATGTCAAACACAAGATTAAAGCTTCAAATCCGTATGGCACATTGACAGAAACCATATTTTATGAGAATAAGCCACCAATTCAATCAACTTTCAGAGAAGAAAGCTGACCACATGTTAAAATGAAACCAAAAAGGAATTTTGTTTCACAAGTCACAACGTTTTATAAGCTTCTGCTTCTGATCTCCAATAAAGCAAGAGGCACCATGCTGTTGCTTACAAACAGTTAATGCCTGAGACGTAAACTTCCCCTATTCACACCCTTGAACTCCATTACCAGAAAAAATCTTGCACAAAAAATTAATAGTAACAAAGTTCTTTGTTTTTCTCCTGCTAAACATAGCCACTTGACTCAAATGCTTTCAACAAAATATTTTCAATACAGTTCTTATTTATCAATTTGGTTGATCGTGCCCGCATCCATTATAAACAAACATCTAGCATGCTTCAATGTGGCTCAAATGGTTGAAGTTATTATCATGAATCTTGCAAACAGTATGCTATCATCAATTTCTAGGCCACTTCAGCATGGTAGAACTTAAAGCTAGCTAGTTAATTCACATTCGGTCAGATTGTATAAGTGGATACTGGATAAAAATGTCTAGTCTTTAAAGAGGGAACAATAAGAACCCTCTTATCGATGACAAGGAATGTTCCACATCAACTAGCATCAAACATTCATGATTCAGCTGTTGGTACCGTAAGCCAAATTCAACTAAAAAATGAAATTAACTCTTCCACTTCTCCAAAAATGAAACAGAAGATTGAGAGTAGCTTCCACCATATTATTTTGTGGTCCAGTGAAGCACATACAAGGACATCCAAATTCCAATTGAACTCAGATTTCTATCGAGCAAATTTTCAGTGTTAATAAATGCAAGGATCCATTAACAGTATGTCAATCTCAAATCACACTGCCCTATTCTCTCATCTCCCCTTGCCCACCTGGTGCAGTGTTTTTCTAATGAATGAGCTTATCTATTGCCTGCCACCATAATATGCTGTAGAAAATTTGTCCTTTCTTTGTAAGCCAACACAAAATTGAATTCCACATTTAACCATCCCTATTAGAAGTGCCATGCCTGCACCTCGTTCATCCCTCAGATTTTGATAATTTACGAGAAACCTACTAGTTTGGGCAATACATTTTGGAAGTACCAAATGGACAGTTGGAGGTTCACTCCTCACTAGAGAGCGTCAGATGCATCACTAGGTGCAGTAATTATTCAGTGGTCTTGAAAACATCCGTCCAGGAGGGATCACAGCCACCCATTCAGTGTGTGTAGGTTCCTCCTAAATGGGAGGCTGTGATAGCTCGTGGACCCAGGTCCAGGACCACCAAATAAATATTCCACTAGGAGATATCAGGGAGAGAGATGCAGTATAGTCGAGACAGAGACTTCAATCTCTAGTAAGTGTCTGCTATGAGCAACCCCTATATATGGAAGTGAGCATATGGCTGTATTATTGTGCCAGAACGCTGCATCTCTTTCGGAAAACTGCCAGAGTTTCCAGGGCATATCTAGGTCATTTCAAACATCATTTGGCCAGAACAAAGTCAACATAAATGTGCTCAGTTCATAGGCCTTACAGGCCGAAGACCAAGAACTACTTCCTCTTTTCTATGTTGCCAAATCAAATCTCTCTTTATAATTTAAAGCATTGCAGCCACCAAGGATGGAATGGCAAATCCGGAACCACGGAGAGATAATGCTTAATGGCTTTTGGTTTTACACTGCTTCACAGCCAACTAGAATAATATGGAGATACACAAGTACTAAATAGTTACTCAATTAGCCACGGTCAACCCATGTTTTCATGTAGTGAATTATATTAAAACCCATAGAAACACTTAAGAATCATGCAAACTTAAAAATTCTTGAAGAAAGAAATTAACAGTCTGTGTGGATTCTATAGTAAACTTAAGTCTTGGTAAGCTCATAAAAAAGGTGCCACTGATCCCCGTTAACACAACACGAAGGATATGTTAAAGAAGAATCAGACCCAAGTTTTAATTACTATGAACAATGTCGAAGACCTAAATAATAATTCAGTTAATCACTTACCAATCCAAAGTTTTCACACGTCCAAAGACTCCAAACCAAACCAAATCAAACTAAACCTTGTCTCTCAATTCCCAACTGATGTTCTCACGCAATGAGTAATATTACAACCTCTAGAACAATTTAAGAGTTAAGAATCATACCAAATTATAAATACTTCTGAAAAACAACATCGAAGAATGTAATAGATACTAAAACCTAGTCTTGGTAAGCCAGCATTTTCTTGCTTCATGTCCAATCGTTTAATAGCACAAGTAAACGCCATTGACGAAGATAAATGAGCATCTCATACCAAGGATGAATAACTGGTTAATAAAGACAAGCAATCTAACCATGTAAATGATCCTCCAAGGATCCCAATGGCATAAACTCGTAAACAAGGAGCCGCTGGTCCCCATCAGCACAATAACCAATCAAATTGACAAGGTTTGGATGATGCAAGAGGCTAAGCATGAGAACCTCAACCAAGAATTCTCTGTTTCCTTGAAGGCCATTGCGATCAAGCTGTTTCACGGCAACTACCTGCAAATACAATTGTCTCAAACATCCAAACATCAATAAAGTGCATAAGAGATACTATAACATAGCATACATATATCACAAATGAAAGGCTAGGAGGCAAAATCCACGAAAAAGTGCTAGTCCATTCAATCCTTCAAATCTAAATCCTCAAATATTGTGCGGACAAAACTCAACACAAATAACAGAACAAGAATGGCTTTAGAAGTCAGACATTTGTCTTTTAACGTATGGGAAAATGACCTACCTGTGCTGTGCTTTCTAAGCGTCCCTTGTAAACACGTCCGAATCCACCTTCACCCAGAAGACATTCTGGTCTAAAGTTCTTTGTGGCAGTGGCGAGCTCACGAAATGTAAACGTCTGTGCTGCGATATTTGCTGTCGGTCCATCTTTTTGAACTGCTGGTTCTTTCTTAGGATCCTTCTTGGGGTCTGAACCACTTCGCGACTTTGATTTGTCTAAGAACTAAGAGAATTAGATACAATACGGTGGAACGCAAACAAGGAATGAATAGTACAACCACCTAGACCTAGTTGTAGAAAATAGCATAATGCCTACTTACTTTGATGGTCCTTGCAAGAACATTACTTGACCTTAATGTTTGTATGTCAAATAGGCATTTGTCAAGCAACATTTCATAATTTGCTAAAAGCCTACTTCCAATTTCAGCTGATTAGTTGACTGGGAAGTTTAGACAAAAAATATTCCTTTCAAAAGCACTTCAACTTAAGCAAAATAAAGGAAACAAGAACAATTTTACAATTCAAACACAAGCAAAAGTAGATCTCAAACACATATCCTCCAACACCATAACTATGCAAAATCAAACAGAATACTAGCAATAAACAAATCCCAGAGAGGTAAAACACTGACAAGAACCCTGGCAAACCCCAATTCATCGAACACCAAAATTACACAAACAGCCGTGGATTAATCAGATCAACCCAACAGAAGAGTTTAACCACCACACACCATCCAAATACCGCAAAAAAAAAAAATTTAAATAAATAAATCAAAAGCATACCCACGACTCAAAACAAACAATAACACAAAACCCAATTCATCAAAAACATATCTTTCTAAGAAATCATTGTCAAAACCCAAGAAAAAAAAAACAAGAAAAAAACAAAATAAATAATAAGGTGCTACCTGAGCCAACTCTGGTCACATGGTGACTCTGAGCAGTTGATGCATCCTTAACCTCCTTCTTTCCCACTTCCTTCACGCCATTTCCACCCTTCTTTGATGATCCAAAGCATGGAAAACACCCACCCATGTCAAATCGACACAAATCAAACCAAAACCCAGCTCCCCAAAAGTTTGTATCTTTAAAAATATATCCTCATCAAAATCTCAAAAACCCATCTCCGTAGAGAATCCGATCGTCACTCCTTTCTCTCTCTAGAGTCCTCGCTGGGTAAATTTCAGCCATTAGTCACTTATCAATGGTCTCCAGCTAGATCAAGAAACCAAAAAGAAGAAAACCCTCTCCTCCCAAAAAGCAGATCACCAAATCGAAGAAACTGATGGTTGAAGAGAAGGTAAAGAGACGAGGGGGAAAAGAATTACATACAGGAATATACTCCACTACTAAAATATGTGTAAACAACTATATATAACTGTTTTCACGAAAAAAAACTATATACCCATAATTGTATATGCGTGTGTATATATGCGGATGCGGAAAGACACAAACCGTGGCTAGGGATGACGGATGGAGTTTAAGATAGCTTTATATACTGTCTATTGAGGTGGTTTTGGACAAGGAAGTTGAGTAAATTTTTTTTTGTTTTTATTCATATTTATTTATTTATTTTGCATCAAACTTCGAAAAAATAAAAAATTATGATCGAAACTCGTAAATTTTTGACTTATTTTTGTCTTTTTTAAAAAAGTTCTGAGTCTCAATCAATTTTTTTTTTACTTTTTCGATTCCTCTCAAAAAAAATATGAATAAAGTCATTTTGACTTATTAAGCCAAAACAAGAAGAATACGGTTTAGAAAAAAATATTAATAACCGGATGTTCAGATTAATTTGCTCGTAATCTGGAGAGTTTAAAAATTTTATGAATAATGTGATAGAAAATAAGGCCCTATTTCAGCTAAGCTATAAGTCGTAGGAGTACTACTTTTTTGTTTTGTCCTTATTTAAAAAAAATGATTTTTAGTTTTGCACTAAACTTTTATATATTATTGGTTCGTCTTGTAGATGGGAATCGAAAAAGTTTAAAATTATGACAAAACAAGTATTTTTGATATATCCAGAAAAAACAAAAAGTCTTTTTCTTGCATATTTCTTTAATCCTCTCGTCAAGACGAACTAGTATTAAATAAAAATTTGGCACAAAACTAACAAGCACGGTTTTTTTTTAAAAATTAAGACAACAATAAATTATAGTCTACAACTTGTAGTTTAGCGGAATCGAGGGCTAATTATGGTGAGTTGATGAGGTTAAATTAAGAATAGTATTCAGAAGAGGAATGAAATTATTTTTCAAAAAAAAAAAAAACTTGCAAGAATCAAAATGTTTTTTTACTATGTTTCTAATTTATATATATTTGTGGAATGCAGGATTATATAAAACTGCGGCTGGTGACCTATGCGAATTTACATAATATAGCTTTACAAATTATATTAAAAATTAACTAGGTTAAATTTAAGAGTTTTATTTAGGAGAGGGATGATGATTGTATTTTGATAAGCTTGTAAGAATCACAATATTTCTAAATTAGGGTTTGCGCGCAACGTGAGATCTAATTAGTGACAATTGTACAATTAATATTGTTTGAGAGAGAGAGAGAGAGAGAGAAGGAGAGTAGTAGGATTTATGAAGTAGATCAATGATTATGATTTATAAAGAGATAAGATTCAAAAACCGTTCTACGTTATTATATATATATATATATATATATATATATGTATACACACACACACACTAGGGTTTGCCCGTGCTTGAAGACACGGTGCAAAATAAGATCTAAGTAGTGACAATTGTGTAATTAATATTGTTTGAGAGAGAGAGAGAGAGAGAGAGAGAGAGAGAGA
The DNA here is from genome assembly GCF_030253575.1 of Rhododendron vialii. Taxonomy (NCBI): domain Eukaryota; kingdom Viridiplantae; phylum Streptophyta; class Magnoliopsida; order Ericales; family Ericaceae; genus Rhododendron; species Rhododendron vialii. Next base: position 41,026,655 of record NC_080560.1, read on the forward strand.
GAATGAGAGCAGTAGGATTTATGGAGCAGATCAATGATTATGATTTATAAAGAGATAAGATTCAAAAACCGTTTTCCCTTATTATGTAGATATATATATACACACACACACTAGGGTTTGCCCGTGTTTGAAGACACGGCGCAACGTAAGATCTAATTAGTGACAATTGTGCAATTAATATTGTTTGAGAGAGAGAGAGAGAGGGAGAGCCGTAGGATTTATGGAGTAGATCAATGGTTATGATTTATAGAGGGATAAGATTCAAAAACCGCTCTCCCTTATTATGTAGATACAGTATATGTCTAGATCTGCCCTCAACTGTGGGATAGAATTGAAATTATAGTAAATCCTTTTCAAAAATAAATACTACAAATATTTATCCAGTTGAGAAAAAAATGATTTCTTATAGACAGAAAGAGTTCAATAAAGAGGTTTAAGAGTTGGTGAATTAGGGCAGTGTTTGAAATGCCGAAATAGTCTCTCACCCTTTTTAGCTTTTTTCACGTGTCACGCAATTGTTATTTTTGTTTGTCAAAAGAATTTAACTAAAAGTGAAAAACGTATTTCGGCCAATTTAACTAAAAGCCAACATTTTTTTGTTCGGTTCCATGTAAAAAGTCAAAAAACAAAAAAAAAAACTTAGACTGAAAATAGGCCAAACAACTTATACAATCTTCAAGGAAGGTAGCTAATTTATATATGATATATTTAGCTTTAGTGAAACAAGTGGTAAATTGAAGAGCCAAGTACAACAAGTACACTAGAGGACCTTTTGCTTCATAAATTAGTTTATCGACCAACCGTGACGTGAAATTCAACGATGCGACAATTTGAAGAGTCATTTCTTAGCACACAGTATCAAAATGGTATAACAAGTTTACTACATCCCACATAGTGCCTTTTTCTTGATACGGCGTCACCTCAGCCATGGAAAGACAAATATTAGAGATGATTTGTCTGGGATATGCAAACTCAATAATCAATATCTCACACTAGTTAATCTTGCAAGTACCATGTATTGTCCACATTTTACGTAAAATTAGTTTTCCAACTGTCTATATTGTATTATTTAAACTAGAGATATCACAAAATACTTGTCTATTATGAAATGTAGAGTTTTTAATTGTCTCTATTGTGTGTTTGTGTTTTTTTAATTTATTAATTTAGAAAGCCAAAAAAAAAAAAAAGAGCGACGTAGGCTGAGTTTTTGTAAAAATGCCAATTTGGCCCTTTATTGTCTTTATTATTATTTTTTCTGCTGCTCTTGGTTTCGCGTTAAACTTTTGTAAATTATTGATTCGTCTCGACAAGAAGAGCAAGAAAAGTAAAAAAATATAAACGAAATCCAAATTTTTAATAGAAAAATTAAAAAATTGGAGTAATATTATTTTTTGGGGGATTTCTTGGCTTTTTTCAAAGAAAATATCGGTTTCGATAATAATTGCTCACTTTTTCAAATCCTCTCGTTGAGACGAACCAATAATTCACAAAAGTATGACAGTTAAATAGAGACAAAACAATAAAAGCCAATTTAGCTGCTGCTTCTTTTTTTTTTAATCAAAATTCCAAGAAACCCCCCCAAAAATTGTCCCGACGGTTTGTTTCTTGCCGTAGGCGTTTCCCCATGCGGATATTGAAAATACAAAAAACATTTGGGGTAAAAGTGGAATAAGGTTAAACCTTGTCGGTAAGAGCTAATTACGGTGATAAAAGTCTTCTTACTTGGAATCTACAGAAATGCCACTGTGGTTTTGTTTTGTTTTCTGGAGAAATTTTGATATATTCCACATGGTATCTACTCGGTAAGGGGGTGTTTGGAAGCCTACTTTTTGGCTTTTCATTTTTGGCTTTTTGGATTTTTGACTTTTTAGTCAGAATGCATTTTAATTTGGTAGAGTGTTTGGAAGTCTATTTTTTGGCTTCTCATTTTTGGCTTTTTGACTTTTTGGCTTTTTGGATTATGCACAAAATGTATTTTGAATCCATTTTAAAAGAGGAGTAGTGTTTGGGAGATAAGTGATCAAAATGAGTTATGGGTTGATTTTACCATGTTGCCCTTGGCTCTTGTTACTGTATTAAAAGATGTATGATTAATTTTTTTCGTCTTTTAAATATATTAGCACATACAAAACTTTTTACACCCTTTATATATATTAAAAAATATGGTTAAAAAATTAATTACTCTAATTTTTAATCTGTTTGAACCGATGCAAAAATTTTATTTTTTTGATCATTTTATCCTAAATGATCATAATAATTTTTTACTCTAAAGTTTTTCAATGAGCACCCTAAAAGAGCTATAGAACCAAATTAAAAAATAAGAAATAACATACGGTAAGTTAACAACTTACCGTTTACAGTCGGTAAACTTGTATTTTGTTAAAATCAATGAGGATAATTTGGTTATTTTACCTAAAATGGGAAAACCCATTAATACAATAATATGGACCGTACCTGTTCTTTTTGACCAGAAGCATTATGCATTATTTTGAACATAAAAGAACGTAAAATGGGCAAAACACCACCAGTGCACCTAACTCCTTCAAGGGCATTTTTGTAAAAGAGCGTAAAATGAGAAAACGTGAAAATGGGAAAAGTACCTCCTGAGCACTTTTTGACTTCTGCTCTAGATAAGCAAAATGGGCAAAGCCATTTTGCCAAAACTTGGAAAAAAAAGAGGAGCCAAACACTTAAAATGGAAAAATCCAAAAATGAGAAAGTGCTTGGAAAATGTGTTCTCCAAAACACATTTGCAAAATGAGGAACCAAACAATGAAAATGTGAAAATGTAATAATGAAAATGTGAAAATGAGCTAACCAAACACCCCCATATATAGGCCGTCTAATACATTTTTGCATTGCTCGGATTGAAATTCTTACTCTCTTCTCATCCAAACGTTTTATTTCTCATTTTTTTCTCTTCAAATTTTAGCCCGTCCCAAAACGCAATGCACGACTCCGATGCACCTTGCAGGCACTTTGTGGTACCCGCTCGGCACTGAAATTTTTTCCTGTTTTCTGGTATTCCGAAATCTTTTTTTAGCCCCCCAAAATACGGAGAAATTACGGGTTTGGGTTTTAATGGTTTGAGAAGAATCCATCACTCAATCGCGGTCGGGGAGCGGGGCCCACGCGTTGAATGTAAATTCCCACAACTTTTGTGGACGACATTCTTTAACACGTTTTAAAACACAACAGTGTCCTACACAAGTAGGAGTACTGTTTTTAATGATCGGATGTCGGGTGTTTTTTTTAGTGAAAAATTTATATAATTTTTTGTCGAGAAGTTGTTAGGTATTTTCGGTAGTGAATAAATTGTTGAGAAATGTCAAGTTATTTTCGATAATAAATAAGTTGTTGATGATTTACGAATAGAGTTACTGTAGCAAAAATTTTGTTGACAATTTTATTTATCAGTGAAAATGAAATAGCAAAATACGTTAAGTTTTTAGTGAAACGGGGCTAAATTCTCAAAACACAAAATACGCCCCGGCGGATTCTCTACGGTAACTGTCTGACACAGTCCTTAATTTGGACGTAACGCAAGGAATTTTTTACCGGTAGGATTTTTCGACGATCCTCGTGCTAAAAAATATAGCTCTAGCAACTGGTTGGGGCAGTTGTTGTTTAACAAGCAAGAAACTAGTATGGTTTAGTTTCTTTTCAATAATTATTCAAAAAACAAGAAGAAAAAAGAAGAAGTTCTGATTCAAATTCTCTGTAGTAACTAGGGGTGTGCAAGGGTCGGGTTTGACCCGAAACCGACTCGATCATGTCGGGTAAGAATATTTAGGTCCGCAAACCGAACCGCACATGTGGTAAGAACCGTCCGCGAGCCCGATTCTTTACTTCGGATTGGGTTAGGTCCAACCAAAAGCTGGCTTTAACCTTCGGATTGGTCGGGTCAGGTCAAGTCCGACTCTACGGGTAAGGAACGCATCAAACCGAACCCCAAACCGAAATCTGATTTTTAACAGAAAGCAAACCCGCACCCGTCCAAACCATATGTTCAACCCCGCTCAAGATCTGTCGGGTTGGGTCAGGTTCACGGGTCCGCTGGTTTTTTGCACACCCCCAGTAGTAATTGTCTCGTAGAGGTCAATAATTTACTCAAAATGCGGAAGATGGGAGTTTTTTTGTCGGCCCACACTTGAAAGATAGCTTGAATTGTTTGAGTTTTTATTAGATGTGAGGTGTTTTTGTTTCGATTTTACTGTTGTTTAGTCTTGTTTTTGTTAGTCTTTTGTGGTTGGTGCTTCGGAGGCCCCAGAGATCGAAGCCGTTCGTTCGCCTTCAACTCGTAGTTTGGGATTTTCCGGCAGCGGTGCGATTGTTGGTGGTGTGTTCGAGTGGCTTTATTTCAATGATCTCTCCCTCGTCCGTGTACTACGGGGATAGTAATAGTAATGTCCAAAAATGACAACGTCCTCTCGACTTGACAGATACCATCGTTTCGTAGGCTAATTGCTCTATCATTTATCGTTTATTGTAGTCTAGAAAAAAGAGGGTTATTTCAATATCGTTCCTTTTGCCGGACCCTTTTATTAGTTTTGAATCTCTCTACAAGAGAATGTGAGTTTTCTTTGGGGGTTTTGTTGGGCCAGATGGTACACAAAAGTCAGGTTTCAAATTTTTGTCCCATGGCCATGTACGTTGGGTTTTGTATTTTGGTAAAGCTTTCGACATTGGGTATTTTAGAGCCCTACCATATGCGTATTGAATTTTTGGCCACATAATTTAGATATTTTACTCCTTCTATTCTGACTAGAAATATGTAGCTAGACACTAGAGGCTACAAAAATTCTGTTACTAGTAATAAAATGTCACATCACCACCCGTCTTGCGTGATGTACGTTTTCATGTGTTTTAACCCGACGGAGTTAGCGTCAGTGGTGTTGGAGCGCATACACAAATCTTGACGAGGAAAACTGTAAATATTGTCTTTTTATGTTATGGCTAGGCAAAAATGAATATTAGTTTTGGAGATGCTAGATCTAAGATGGAGTCCGAAACACTATTGCGTGCGTTATTGGTTTTAAAGCTTAGAACCAATAATTACATGTTCGTATAGTAAGTTAGTAGGGACAAATTCCAGCACTTAGAGGTTTGCTCTCTCCTAAAATTTCAGTTCAAAACCTCTCAGACGCTATGAACTATTTGGAGCGAGTCAGACCATATAGAGCTTAGCTCTTACTTTAGACGCCCACTAATGGACAACGGAATTAGTTTACCAAGTTTAATTAAGATGCGTGTATGCTGGCCTGTACAGCTAGTTATTAAAAAAAATTACTCCCTCCGTACCATAAATGTATGGCTCGCAAACTTAGGTCTTGAAGGAGTAATTTTTTTGTAAGAACTTTTTTTTACAAATTAATAGATATCAATAAATTTTTTTAGAGATTATGTTTACGCGCCGGACATTTATTTAAAAACCGCGGAGGAGTTGGGACAAGATGAGCAACCTTGCTAGTCACGAGTTGGTAATACCAACGTGATTCACGAGTCGTAAAAGCTCACATGGTCCGGTCGAGTCCTATAATACTAATAAATAACCAATTGATATGGAAAAAAAGGTGGAAAAATGAGATCCAATGTTGGCCCCACTAGGACAAAAAGGTTTATTGTGCTTTCCTAATTCAAGTAGGGAGATTAGTATTTAATCATAGGATTGCTTCTTTTGAGAGGGAGATGCTTATTGTGAAGCCAGAGAGTTTTTCACCCACTTTATTGACAAAATTTGAATCTGATCCCCACTTTATTGTGAAACCAGGATTATCCCAGTGGTTCGGGCAGATGTGCAGATTTTTGGAGTACTCCTTAAGATTTGAAGTTTGATTTCTTATCAGGTGAGTGCCCTGAAGTAATGAAGTGGGGCCGTGACTGGTGCTGCCGCGTTAGTTCTCCCGGAGGTTTGAGTTGCGCAGTCGGGTCTGTTTAGTGGCCTGACTGTAGGACTGTTCTTTCGTAATAAATAAAAAAAAAAACTGATCCCCACCTAATTTAATCCACAAGAAAGTAATTATTGTCATGAGCTCATCATTTCATTTAACTTCTTTGAAATTTGAAATGATTAACGTTATACGTAATTCACATTGTTTAAAAAAAAAAATTGTTTATAATTCACATGATAATGAATTTATAATATGGAAATACCGCGGCTATAATTGCAACATTTTTCTAGTGGTATTTCAGTTCAAAAGGGTACATTAGTACTATTAGATAGTAATTTGTAGTGTGCTTTAAGAGTGTTTTGAGATTTCGTTTTTCATAGAAGTGCTTCTGAAAAAAAAAAATGAAAAGAGAAAAATAATGGCGGAGAAAATAGGTAAACGTTTATTTTTTTTTTCCTTCCTTCTATATTGTAACGTGTTTCTCGGAGTCTATATCTAAACACAGTCGGTGAGAGTGATATGAGTCGTATCTCAAGTACCGTCCCGGCCTCTTGGGAGAAATGTCAAAAAATTATTCTTTGAAACTTTGTTTTCCAATTCATCTAGTCACCAAGGACTTATTTTGTGTTTGGATGAGTTTTTAGAATTTTGGTGTTTTGTTTTTTGAGATAATGAGTAAAGAGAGAAATATGGTAATAATTGAAGATATGAGTAATGAGTAGAGAAGGATAGAAAAAAAAATGAGAATAATGATTGGAGAGTGTGAGAGAAATGAGAGTAAGATTGAAAGTAGGGGTAATGAGTGTTTTTGAGTTGGAAGTAGGGATATTAGTTTGGGAGTCTTAAATTTTTTGCGCATGATCTTTAATAAATTTTCATTATCTATCTCAAAACTAACAAAAATTCTTAAAAACACAAAAATTACTCCCTCTATTGCAAATTGGATGTCAATTTTTGATATCTGTGCGAATTTCAATTTCTTATATCTTTCAACACGGATTTCAAAAAATATGCAATATAAATCTTATTTGATAGTTCTCGATTAGTTCTATTACACACAATTTTTAAACTCATGAAAAAATGTTATAAATTAAAAAATATAAGCAATAAAAATAACACGAATTTTAAAAATTATCACTTTTTTGGGACGGAGAAAGCCAGGGAGACTTCGAGAAGTGATTCTGCTGCATGTTATGGGGGGTTGCTCACGTACGTGAAAGCGTATCAAATCATTGTACTTTTGTCCCATGATCCTAGGGCCGCCGCTGGACCAGTAAGGTTCCGTTCTAAAAATCTTTTTAAAAAATAAACAATTTATTTTATATTTTTAAATTTTAAAATAATTTAAATGAAAAATTATTTTTCAATTTTTTTTACATCGTATAAAAAATCTCAATGAGATGTTTCAAACAAGATCCATATTGCATATTTTTATATTTCAACAAGCTTATAATTTTTGAGTTTGAAATTGCTTTTTTAAAAAATAAGAGTTTTGTTTCCGTTTTGAAATGGGGCCTAAGTGTCTGATCATCGCGATGGCTGTGGTCCACTTGTGGACCAAGCGTACCGTATAAGATTCTCCTACCGCAACGTACACATTGATTATTTACGCATGGGTTCACCATGACCGTGTCACCATTTGGTCTATGTCAAATGTAAATCAGATTGTGTGAAGACCATTTCGAATTCTCACATTAATATTGGAGTTGTTGGATTTGTTTAAAATGTTATTTTATGAGTCTCTATGAAAAAAATCAGCTCATATAGATAGATACGAGCAAGAACTTAACCAATTCATTCAAATTTTGTCCCTGTGCATTTATAGCTCAAAATCGATCGAGACCTAACCGGTATTTGAATCTATTTTTACTTTTTACAGGGCTTTGAAAAAAATTAAATTTTTTTTAAGGGCTTCAATTATTTTTGTAAGAAACCATTCTACGACCACACACAAATATTTACACACATACTCACAAAGAAAGTGGGCTGTGTGTGGAGCCCAATTCTTTTGTGAGAGTGTGTACGGCCCACTTCCTTTGTAAGCGTGTGTGTAAGTGTTTGTGTGTGGTTATAAAATTATTGTTTTGTGAGACACCGAGATGTGTGTGGGGCCCACTTCTTTTATGAATGTGTAAGTGATTGTGTGTTTTTTGGTTATAAAATTATTGTTCCACGATACACCGAGATGGGTTCCATATGATCCGGTGTACTTCAAATGCGCACATTTTTTTAAAATTGGGGTTAATTACGTGTCCGAGTGTGGACGGTTCATGGACCACCGCCCCATCTTGCCTTAACCCGACACGTGGCGAACAACTGATGGTCGGGGATTGTGTACCGATTGACACTTTTTTAATGACTTGTGCGTCCTTGGTTGGGCCGTACCAGTACTATTGGTCCATGATTGAGGGTTTGGAAATTCTCCAAATTAAGCTTGTGTTCTGGATTGGGCCACGTTTTACATAAATATCCAAATGGACCCATTCGATTATTTCAGCAAAATTATACTCCTTCCGTCCCGTTCTTTAGTCCCAATTAGCATTTTTTTTCGTCCCAAAAAGATTGTCCCATGTGAAAACTAAATGAGTAATAGATAAGAAATTTCCTCTTTTGCCCTTTCATTTTTAAATTAATAGTACTAAAAAAGTAAGAAAATGTAATGATTGAAGGGTAGAATGAAAAAAAAGAAGTTTTCAAAAGTTCAATGACTGTGTTTTTTTAATTAGTTGAAATTTCCAAAAGGGAACTAAAGAATGGGGCGAACCTTGGTTACTTTTGTAAACAAGTAAAATATAAGGGTTTTTTTTTTTTATATCAGGAGGTCGACTGGGCTACCTTGCACGCTTCTCGACTAATCTCGAGACAATGAAGATAACAACTTGGCAAACTCTTTAGTGGCCCCGAGGTTTGAAACGTTTGCCCTCTGTAGATTTTGAATATGCTACCTTACGGAGGACAAGAACTTATTAGTTTTGTCATACCCACTTGTTCAAACCCTTGAGGTTATTTATTTGACTTGAGTTGATGAGCTTTCCAGTTTAATTTTGTCAAGGAAATTGATTTCTACATTTCTCTAATTGATGCAAACACTCATTTTTTCTGATTGGTAGATGGTGAATTAACGAAACAGTCCCAGCATATATGCATACATTTTTTACGAATTTTAGGGACCGTTTCGTAAATTTACCATTTAAAAGACAAAAAAGGAGCATTCGGATTTATTAGGAGAGTGTAAAAATCAATTTCCTTTTGCCAATTGAGTTGATTTATAACAAATTTTTGTCAAATCGTTCAGCGACCAGACTCAATAGCTTATTTCATTAGTGTATATAAGCTTATTGAGTTGAATAGCAAGTTATTCAAGTTTAGCTCCAGAATTTATTGGACATAATAAAAAAAGATAAAGCGTGGTTTTATTTCATCACCATGTACCTTAAACGAGCTTCACAAGTAGAGCTCGAGAAGATTGGCTCTGTCAACTTATGAAAAAAACAACGCTGGTACGGCCACGTACCGGCCAGCACCGATCGGAAGCCGACTTGCACTCGGGCGGAAGGCCCACTCCGGATCCCGGCCCACATGGATGATCCAAGCAGTTCGATAATTTAAAAAAAATATCGAGTGGAGCTATGAAAAATCAGTTCAATCCGATATGTATAGATGCTCAATCTGATCTTTCATTTTTTAATTCAAATTTCAGTGCAAGACCCGGAATGGACCCGCGTACCCGTCGGTTATCGATTGGTGCTCTGGCCGTTGGTGACCTTAGCATTTTCGATGAAAAAATTAGCACAAAAGGGTAACAAAACTGTCAAAAACATTATGTACCCAATACCTACAATATTGGTTCATGCTAAGATATGCCTAGTTTCCACGAGAACATGCAAAAGAGATGGCATGGGATGATCTTGCAATTTGTGATTTAAAAAATGTGGCGTTTTTTTTTTTAAATCAGCAAAACAAGATTTTATAAAAACTCAGTAATGGGTACATCGATCGAGATATATAAATGGGCGCTAGCCTAAAATAAACAACATGATGAAATGCCATGAAGCAAAATGAAAGGCAAGGAGAAGGACAAAGCTTCCAATGAACCGTTGAAAGAAGAAGAAGGTAAACAACACTAGCAATTAACACCATAATTAGGATGGAACCATCCGGACCCGAAAACCCAGTAGTACAAGGATCTGCCCTGTAGGATCCCCGGGTCCGAAACCAGCATTGCCCCAACACCAAGCACTACCATCCTCCTGAAATCATTGGGAATAAGCCTACTCATCTAAAGGACTAGTCAAGCACAATTGCATCTAAAAAAATCAGAAGAAGCAGCATTATTCATCATCCATCTCTTGAAAGCAAAGCATCAATCAAACCGCATTGAGGTGTGGTACAGTACATATACCTCTCCGTCGATGTTGCTTATTGCTGAATGCTACTGCTGCTGATGCTGGTGTTTTGCTAATACGTGCGGGTTATGATTCTTGACATTGGTGTCTAATGCGGTTCAAAAATGTCAAGATACATGACTCTTGATCATTAGACACCAACGTCAAGAATCATAACCTGCACGTATTAGCAAAACACCAGCATAAGCTGCAGTAGCATTCAGCAATAAGCAGCATCGAAATACCACATCAGAATTAGGCCAACAACTTCATATCAGACCAGAATAATGAATGCTAGCTAAAACCCACATTCAAAAATTGATGTGATAAAAAAAAAAAAAGGACTGGGAGACACTGCCAAGCAGGGGTGCTCGGCAGGGGTGCCGAGCGCATCTCGACCGTCCAAAAGTGTTTTGGACGGCCCGGATGCAAAGATACCGAATGGATTTAAAAAAAAAAGAAAAGGAAAAGGAAAAGATGCTTCGATCTGGGCCGTCGATTTTGACATGAACGGCCGGATTGGCCGCTCGGCACCCGCTCTGCAAGGGTGCCGCTCGGCAGGGTCCCCGGGTCTCTCCTTTACTCAACAGTCAACACATCCGGAAAACACCTCACACCCCAAAACATCAAAGCTAACTCAAACAATATTTAACCAACTGGGGCTAACTCAGTTGGTCAGGACTTTTGCATCTCACTAGGAGGTCAGGGGTTCGAGTTTCCCCACCTGTGTGTGGGTGTTTTTCTCTTAGAGGATTTTTCCTTTCTTTATTTGTTTCTACCATATAATGGGCTTATTTCTTGTATAGATTGAGATGTTTGGGCTTAATTGGTTCAAAGTGATCTCTGCTATCGATTGACAAAAAAAAAAAAAAAACTCAAATTATATTTGTCGTGTAGAAGAGAAATATACTGTTCTTGTTTGTTGGAATAAAATCAGACGTACGTGCTAGAGAAGAATGGAACAACCATGCATTCTATCTAGAACTAGAACATCAATACATACGGATGTCATTAAAATTAATACGGAAAAAGTAAAATCAGGCCCCGTTAAGGTTCTTATTTTTTAAATATTTATTACCCGCTTTACGAGATAGGTCATTCTCTCACACCTTGAATCTGAATACAAAGTTGGGATGCTTTCCCTTGTTGTGATGCCATCTTGCTCCTCCTTCGTTCTATCAAAGGTTGATGAAATCTTCCTTTTGCTGTTAAAAAGAGAAAGACAGTAAAATAGGGTCTAGGAGAATTAAAATGTCACATATGATTGGACAACACTAAGAATATATAAGACACAATTAATATTCAAAGTGAACCCTATCATTTTGATTATACTCAAGAATATATTTCATTGGAATGACAATTGGGAAATATACTCATTAATTGATATAGACCTAATAAGTGCTGAGGAATTTTCAAGTGTTATTCCAAAGCATGGGTAGCTAGCTCAGAATCTCCACGCAATTCAAAAATGAAAAAGAAAGTTCAGAATATAACTCTACAATACATTAATGCATGTCATCGCCCATTGAATTGACATTTGCTGATCACTTAAGACCTTGATTTAGATTACGCATTCAAATTTGAAAGAGTAACAAAGTTTTATAAATATAAGTACCAACCGAATATATCATATTAGCATTGTGTCGGTTCGATGTGTGAAGAATAATAAAATTTCTCTTTTTTTCCCACTGTCCCATATGTGCGTTGATGGGGCACAACGCTAATTAATAAGGAAGAGACCGATCAAGAAGTGGGCAAAGTCTGCGAACTAATTAATACTCTCTCCGTCCCTTTTTTTGTGTCCAGTATTTCATTTTGGGCTGTCCTTTAATAAGTGTCCATTTTGTAAAGTTAGGAGGGTAAAAGTTGGTGTATTGTCTATTTTGTCCCTAAAAGTAGATTTTATTTTGAAAAGTTAGCGAGTAAAAGTGTAATGATGATGGATAAGTAGGGAAAGTGAAGGAAAAAGTTGATGTGAAAGGTGTAATGATGATGTCTTTTTAATAAGTTAGAGTTACGAAGCAGGACACTTAAAAAGGGACGGAGGGAGTAGTTGTTATATATATATATATATATAATTCGAATTTTGTTAGTTGTTCTTGTTTGATCTTTTCTGAATTTTATTTATCACGCTCCCAACCCACTTCTCCACTCTCCTAGATAACTCTCTCTCTCTCTCTCTCTCTCTCTCTCTCTCAATTAATTTCAATAGATTTGAAAAAGATTAAATCTCAGTAATTTACTAGTGGGAGTTTGGAGGCTTGTGAAGCAGTAATACATTTGTATACAGTCAAAAAGGATTGTCTTTTGTCATAACTTTATTTTCTCTCACAAGTGATCATAAGATATATAACACTTTGTGAAATCTTTGTAACGAAGTGTACCCGTGATCCGTTAAATCTTTGTAATATTTTTTAAAGATTTATAAAAAAAAATGCTTATAAAAAAAGAAGAAGATATATAACACTTCGAAATTTCCGAATGTTGAAAAGAGACAGTGATAGTTCATAAGTAGGTTGATCCTTTTTGTGGTAATTAAGTTACTAATTCTTATTAACAAGAGAAACACCAAAACCACCAAGCTAATCTAACTATATTTGTGTAGCCGTATATATACCATCTCCATCTTTGGACAACATTCTCAACAATTAATAGATTCACTGAAGCAGCAATTGCCTAGGTAAGTTGATGAGTGGAATTACTCTTTTACTCTTTTTAAAAAAAAAAAAAATGCTTTCCCACTTGTTGGGTGTCGGGTTGCCTCCCACGTCGGGAGTTTAGATTATTGTGTGCTTGTGTATAAGGGTCCTCCACTACTTACCTAGTCAGCCATTGCCTAGGTAAGTTGGTGTGTGGAATTACTCCTCTTCTTCTTCAAAAAAAAAAGATCCATTGAAGAAAGTGGTGATCGACTTATCTATTGAAGCTAGCAACAAGCCTCCGAATGCATAGCTATTTAATCGGGGAAAGAGATTATGTTTGTGTTTCTCAAAAATAAAAATAAAAAAATCGAGGAAAGTGCATGCATGGACGTTTGATTTCTCTTGAATAAAAACAAGAATGCTCGATCGTTCTACGAGCAATTCAATAAGACAATTCCGATCGAATCGGTATACGTATATATGAAATGGGATTTCATTAATTTTATCTCAATTGAAGTAACGAGCCTCCCAATATATGGCACTAGAAAGTGCGAAGGGCATATCTCAGTCCACAAATGAGTGTGTAAGAGACTAGTCGCGACTATATGCATACTAATCTTTCCTACAAGAAAGAGGAGTGCGCCCTAATAATTGTCTTTATAATTAATTCCCGTAATCTCTATAGAGCATTTCCAAACAACATTCCCATTAGAGCATAATATCAAACGCGAACATATATTTGTTCATCCCCATATCATGAGGGTGAACAATTATACTCACCAAACGTTATATTTGGTACAATTGAGTAGGCCTTATTTGAAAGAAAAAAAAAGAAACAAAATTTGAGGGCTCTATAGTCCTTTTTAGAGCCAAATAGCACCGGCATCTTTGAGCATTTTCTTGAGTGAGCCATTGAGTTGAAGGGTCATGACATTGTTGGCGGAGCCTACAAACCTACCGCCGATGAACACGGCCGGGACGGCAGGGTTGCACCCTAGCCTCATGAGAGCCCACTCCATCTCCCTCCCTCTCGAGTCCTCATCGAGCTCGTGAACCATAGGGCTCACCCCTTGCTCGTAAAATAGCCTCTTGATCGCGTGGCACATGCAACACGAACTCTTGCTGAAGATCACCACCGCCTTCTGCGATGCCAATTTCCCTACGCGATCCATCAAAAACCCTAATCTCAAAAAACCAAAAAAAAAAAGAATTTTAAACAAATTTCTATGTTGGAAAATTATGAGAGAGGGTCGGGATATAGCTTGTGATGGTATGTGTTTGAAGTACACATGAAGCTCTATATATAGAGAGAGAGAGAGAGGAGAGAGAGAGAAGGTGGTGAGTTTGCAAAGTGATCAAGAAAAGGAGATGAAAAGGTGAAGGTTCTTTCAGATAATTGGATATAGATGCTGAGCAGCTCAAGACACATAACCCTCGAATTTTGATAGGGACTGACTTGTGTGGTTTACTGCGTAAGATTACGCTGTTAATTTGTGCTAAGAATCAATGAAATTGTGTATAAGAATTAATTCTAATGCTGCCCCAAAGCACAACCATGTGGAAAAAAAAAACTTATATATTAATTTCTAGAAGAAAAAAAAAAAAACTTCTAGAATTTCAAAACTCAGTAGAGCTATGTTAATTTCTATTTATGCATTTTTTGGCATGAAGTCAGGGTGTTAGGACCAGCTTACGCGGGTCTCAACTACTAAACTCATTTTCGATCCGGTCAAAGACAAACCATTTACGCATGGTCTAGAGAATATTGTAAACTGTGCATGTTCATTTATTTTGAAGCATGGAGATAAGACATACACCAATTACACACCTAGGGGTTGCCCCAGTGGTTTGGGCATCCGCCCAAGCTTCGAGAGTACTTCTTAAGGTCTGGAGTTCGATTTCCCAACATGCGAGTACCCTGAAGTAAGTTGGGTTTGCCGTGACCGGTGTGGCCGTGCTAGCTCTCCCGGAGATTTGGATTGCATAATTGGATCGATATAGTGGCTTGGGTGTGAGACCGTTCCTCCGTTAAAAAGAAAAAAAGAGGACGTACACGAATAGTTACATCACATATATCTGACGTGCAAGGTTCTGCGCATATTTCGAATAGCATTTTCTATATAGTAAAGTTGGTCCAATATCAGAGCACTTGGAATCAATATTCTAGTTGTTTGTTAAAAGTGATTGAAAGAAACAAAATAAAATAAAATAAAATTAAGAAGGTGGTGGTAATTTAGAACTTTCAGGGGAAAATGAAAAGTGAATTTGTCACATGTCACCCTTTTGGATTGAGGGAATATAGCACAAAAGGTTCTCACGTTTTGGGCCAAAATTCTATACATGTCACACCTCTTCCAGTGACGATAGACTCAGCGAAAAGTAAGACAATGAGACCATAAGAGTGGTTGCAGGGTGAATGGATGAGATGCTCGAGGAATAAGTGACCACTTAAAACTCGCGTGAAAGCTAATCAAAAGTCTTTTGCACAAAAATCTAGAAATGCTATCACTGTTTAAAATCAATGTCAGTGATGGCTTAATTAACACCCCTTATTATTATTATTATTTTGTAGTATTTTATTAGTAGTTACGTAATTTTAAATTTTATTTTAATACTCAACACAGGACATTATGAACGCCTATAAGCTCAAATAGTTTCATAATTGAACACTTAATACTTTAGCACAACCAAATCCCATACATGACTATATTAACAAAAATTTAAAAAACACAATTGATTCTATACCTCGCAAAAGATAGCATATCTTTAAAAATTATCCGAGATAATCTATTCGCTACAATTTCCATTAAAAGAACAATAGTGGAATTAATAGGCTGGTTTGATTCACACTTGGCTTAAAATAAGAAAATTTGCCGAGAACAATTGTAAAATCTCATGGATCTTTAAGTTTCTGATCGCACTATTCATGTTGATATATGAAATTTTGTACACAGATCGATTATTGGTATTCGCATGTTGTCCGGGAATTAAATTGAAAAACATTTTTCCCATTTTTCTCTCTCTATCTTTATCTACTAAAAGCGAAAAAAGAAAAGAAAAGAAGAGAAAAAGCATAAGATGAGAACGTAATGTGTCATTTGGTTCTCATTCGTTCTCTTCCACTAACTTTTACATCTCTTTCTTCTTTTAAGGACGGAATATGATGATTGTGAGCTATATGTATAAATTGGTACATACTCTGTACGACTGTACCAAATGCATGCGTTTCCGTAATCAACTCTTGCGCTGCACTCGCGCTCTTAATATTTGTTCTCTTTGCGAATTCTGGTAGTTTGACATATAATGCAAAAATGCTTTCGCGCTCACTTTTTCGCTCACGCACGCGCACGAATTATATGGATTAGCTATGCCGCACCTCACCAACTCTTACAAGCAATCTGTTTCATGCCACGAACCGCCCTCGCATTCTTCTCTCTCTCTCTCTCTCTCTCTCTCTTATCTTCAAAAAGTTGACATTCTTTCTGAAGTAGGCCGTTGTACCCACCTGGTTTCTATGAGTTCTTATTCTCTCTCTCAATCCTAAATTTGATGCATTTTTTAAAGAGAAAAGATTTTATTAACTTCGAATATAATAGTACATCAAGCTAATTAATACAAGGAAATATTGCAAAGGATTTGTTAGCAAGATACCAACAAACAAGTGTGGGCACGCGCCCCTGGGAATTTTATTCGTAAAATTGGGCGCGGCCCTTTTTGTTGGAAGAGCGCGGCGAAACGCCTCGATTCGGAGTCGCCACTCGGGTTTTAGCGGTAGGAGCACCCAAGGAACCGAACTCGAAAAACGTTTGCCACGTTTGTTTGATTTTGAAAAGGCGTAGACCGGTCCGTCGTCACCTTCGATATCTGAGGTTCGGGAGCCATGTTACGAGAGGGGAAGGGTTTTATGGCACCCCTCTCGCCCAATCCGGAGATCAGTCTCTACTCGGGCGTTTTATAAAACATTTGCATTTTTCTCTCATTTGATCATTTTTTAGCCAGTTAGGGCGGGGGAACAGTTAATGGGGGGTTAAAACTTTAACAAGTTGCAATTAGGCGACAAAATGTTTATGGATGATTTTGATTGCAATGCTAAACATAGATTGAGAACAAGTACTGAGTAGCTTGAATAAACTGAAGTACGCTGCCCTGAAGGAACGTAAGCAGGTTCCGTCAGCATGCACTGGCCGAGCCACTGCATGCTGATTGTACATGCGCACGCCACCTCATAACTGGCGTACTCCACTTGTTAAGCTTCACAGTCCCTATTTGCAATCCTCTGGGCTCTGGAAAGGGACCAGCGCACACCCAGGACAAACCATGCAGTTAAATAAGCAGGATATATACATTTACAGACAGATGAGATGGCTTGAAGCCATGAAAATAGACAGGAAACCCCCTAAACAATGTGGGGACAGAAAGGAGGCCAGGATTGAACTAAGATGCAAAGGGCCAGCCACTGGATCCTAGCTTTAACTGCCGTACGCCAGTCATGGACTGTCGTACGCACGTTGGACCCTAATCCAGTGCTTGGCTTTTGCATCATCTGGGCTCTGGAGCGTGACCAGAAGGATCCCAGGGGCCTTTTGAGCAGATAAGAAGCGAGTATTAACTACTACATCTAAACAGTTCTAAATATACAGAAAGCGGTAAACTGGTTATTTAGCATGCAAGGGTGACTGACAGAAAGATAAAATAAGAGGAATGACGATCCATGATCCCCACGCCAGTAGTGCTCGTTCTACCATGACTGGCGTACGGCATATGGTTACTGGCGTGCGCCATGTATCACCTCATACGTTTGTCGTATTTTGCCAGTTTGAGGCCAGGACTAGTATTACTTACTAGCCTGGGCCTCACTGGTTCCCCTCAGGGGCCAAAAACAGAAAGGGACACAAAGGTGGTATACCTTTTTGTTTGAGGATTGAAGGTGGTATTGAACTTTAAAGCTTGGAGATGGAAGCTTAGATGGTGGCTGGATGTCAGCAGGGTGTGTGGAAGTGGGCTGTTTTCTTTTCTCTTTCAATGGAAGAAAAAGGGATAGAGAGCAAGAAAGGAGGAAGGAGAGAGCTTCTACTTCTTAATGAGGCCAACCCCTTGCAAATGAATGCAAGGGGGGTATTTATAGGGGGGGAAGACTGAGATCAGTTAGGTGCTAAGGCCTGTTTGGCTGGCTAAGGCAAGGTTGGAGCCTCCCATGCATTAAATGCATGGGACTTGCCTTGATGGGGGGTGTAGGAGAGAGAGGGAACGTCTCTGCCGAAAGTAATCATCAGGGACGCTGTAGCCGACGTCAGGGTGGCACAAAAGTCCCGCCCAAGTTGCTGAATAAAGTTGATTTGACTGGGTTTGACTGGCGTGCGCCACTTGTAAATGGCGTGCGCCAGTAAAAGCTAAGCCACTGGTCGATGACTGACACGTGGCAGATAACTGGCGTACGCCTCCAGGACACTGGCGTATGCCAATTGGGTTTTGCTGGGGCTGTTTGGCTCTGGTTTGAAGGGTTTTGAAAGGTGTTTGAGAGAGGTTCGGGACGCTCAAAGCTCGACCACACCTTTGTCCTTAAACTGTTTTCGACTAAAATCATCATTGGGGAAATATAAGATCGACAAATAACGTTATCTGGACAGTCCAGAATGGGGTGTCTACAACAAGGATTTGTTCGTAGATGGCAAAGGTGAGTGGGTTAAAGCTCCTCCCTCCATATTTGCAGTTTGAGTACGACGCTAAGTAAGGATTTGTTCCCCACCCTTGTGGGACCTTGACTAGTTTCGCGTGGAGGGCCCTTTTGATAGGAATTGAACTTCTTGTTCAACTCATAATGCCCTAGAGATCTTGAAAATTAGGATCATAGAAAATCGCAAGCAAACAGAAATAGTGTGTAACGAATAAGAAAAGAAAGAACACAAGATATACGTGGAAAACCTCAACGCGAGGAAAAACCATGGGAGCCACACCAGTCTATTATGAAATCAAATCAAGAGTACAAGTCTTCTCGCAATCTCTTTGAGACTTGCGTTTTCTCTCGCCTCTCTCTGTTTTTCTCTAAAAATACGTTAACCTAATTACATACAAACTGCAGTGTAATATAGGTCGGGTCCTTTGCGGAAATTACACCCCAAGTCCTTGAAATATCCTTGAAATTACACCCGAGCTAAACCACTGTTGAAGGTTGTCTGCACCTCGAACACCTTCTCCATCTAGTAGTACCTAGGTGGTGTTGTAGTGAAGTTTAGATGGCAAAGGTGAGTGGGTTAAAGCTCCTCCCTCCATGTCTGCGGTTAGAGTCTCACGCCATGTAAGGATTTGTTCCTCGCCTTATAGGACTTTGATTGGTTTCGCGTGGAGGGCCCTTCTCCATCTAGTACCTAGGCGGTGTTGCGGTGACAACCTATCATCATGGATAGTAGCTATGGCTCGAACTGGACATTCCACAACGGGTCGGAAATCTTATGGTCACTGCCAGAGGGTTGGTACGTATGTTAGTCGCCACTTCCCACCCTTTTCACTCATTGTGCATACCTTATGGTTAGCTGTACGTAGCTGAATCAATATATTAGAACCCGGTCGAATGGTTTTTGGCCAAGTGCATGTGTTGGTGGGAGGAGATATTCACACAAAATAGTAATTAAGCACACTTTTATTGATAATGCACAGAATGATTGCAAAGCTCTCACACGTCTCTCTGTCTTTCACTCACTCAACTCCCATACTTTTACAATACAAGAATTACATGCAACCTATATATAGGCCAAACAAGAGAAGAAAATCAAAGATATGATGAACTCACTTTTATTGTTCAAATCACGAAGCGTATTACAGAAGTTCAAAAAGTCTTCAAGTCTGGTAAGGAACAGTACGTGCTCCACGTTTTTCTTCTCCCAATTATCCGCTTGCCCTTTGAAGCTTATCTGACTCAATCATAATCAAGCTGACTTTTCAATGTGGTCATGAAATTACGGATGCAGGATTTGAGTGTGGGTTGGGCGACTAACAATATAACAAATTAAGTTTAGAACCTATGAAAGGCAACACTAATTGAGCCTATAATAAAAGTTGCAAGACCATTATGAGCAAGATTATCATTATATAGTTTCGATCAACCTCTACGATTACAAAAATATGATCGTAAATAAGTACATGCATAAAATATAGATTGTATAGTGCATTCATTTATATTCCAAAAGCACAATGCAAAACCTAGCATTCCATCACTATACAAAAGTAAGAACTTATATAAAGCTGCGCTCGTCACACATTTATGATGTAATTAAAATGCATTTATAATGGAATCAACGCCAAAGCACCATTCCATGTTTTTCTCAATGTAAGTAAGCATATTCATAACTGAAAAATGCTCGCTCTGTTGTAGCCATGAAACTGGTAAAATTAACACCAGACGAATCAATCTATCAATGAAAAAATAAATTATTGCATGACATTGTTGTTGGCATAACTTAGAAATTGTGGACAAATTCTGAAACTCCGAATGCTTCAAAACATCAAGCTCATAATTTTGCTCCTGAAACTTCAAATATAATTTTTCTTGCTCGGTGAAGTCTTTGGGGTAGCATATGCTTGCAAGCTTCCAAATATTATCAATATCTACAGGTTCTATTCTACTCTAATACTACTATTCATTGAAAATGATAGGATGATGGATACTCCATTAAATTTTCAAACTCTCTTAGATGAGCAGGTAAAAAAAATATTGGTTGGGTGAACAGATATAGTTATAATTTTTTTTTAAATTTTTTTTGGGAATGATTATAAGAAAATTTTAAAATTTGGGTAGAGCAATTGCCTGGACTCATCCGCCCTTGCGTCGGTCCTTGAAAAGGCTTGTCCTCAAGAGGTCACAAGTTCTAATTCCATGAAGGCCAAACACACCAAACCTTAGGTCATTGGAAGTTTGTCCGGTCATTAACTTTAAGATCTCAGAATTAATCAAGATGCACATAAACTGGTCTGTACATCTGGTTATTAAAATAGAAAACTAGGTATCAAGTAATGTGATATAAGATAAGGGAAAATGACTGTCAATGGCGTGTTTTGATAATTAATACATTCTAAGGACAAGCTAAAAACATTTGTTAATGCTGAAAATTTCCTTGAAGAGTATTAATTATCAAAACACGTCTTGGGCCGTCATTTTCCCAAAAGATAACGAGTAACACTACATGCATGACTCGGTAATTGGACAAGAATAACCAGGCCCATTAAACATCTAACGAGGCCTTCGCCAGCCCACATCACTTTGCATATCAATGGGCTGGATTCCAAACCTTTTCAGCATTCCAACCCAAACTAATAGAACTCAAATAAAGTACCTCATTTGGTGTACACCAAATGCACAATATGTTGTCTAGAACTTATTCCGAAATCTCACATAGATGATCATAGCCTCTCAATTCTTTAAAGATGATTTTTTAAGAATTTAAATAAAAAATCAACTCAGTCGAATATCTATAAAAACTTGATCAGTTATTTGCTCAATTTCCTAACAAGACATTGAGCAAGAATCGATCATGCACTTAAAGATATTTGACTGAGCTGATTTTTTCAGCAATACTTAAAAATGGTCTTGCTAACCTCCGCCAACTAGGTAGAGGATAATATGCCAATAATTTCAAAACAAGTTCGAATATCAATATATATCTCATGGATATAAATATACTTTCACAAATCTCAATACATCTTTTTCAGATATCTATGCACCTTTTACCTATTATGGTAAACCTTTTGGGTGGAGGTTATAATAATTTCTTAAAAAATTATTTTAAATAAATTGAGGGCTCAGACCAATTGTATGAGATCCGAGATGGGTCGTATTGATGGTCCCATTTCGTATTGGGCTTATTGGGCCCCAACATCAACCACCTTTTTAACTTTGCATTCAACACGTGATTGGAGGAGAAATATCCAGACAACCCAATCCCAATACAACCGTGGGGCCCACGACGGCCCATATGCCGCACGTAATAAATGCCGTCTCTCTTTCTCTCTCTTCTCTCCCTCTCTCTCCTCGAGTCACAAAAAAACACATACTTACCAAACGGTCGCCTTTTCCACTGAAATCAGGGGATTCGTGCGCGCCTCTATCACCCCCGGCGCAATATAGAATCGCGCGACAGTATCACGATGTCAGGGGCAGTAAAAGACGTAGGCCATGTGAAAGGAAAAGACAAAAACGAAACCGATGCTATCTTACGCAGTATGCGGAAAAAACAAACAGGTCAGTACGAGTGTATACAGTCTGTATCTGTATGTGTATCGTCGTGTGCAGCGACATTGCGAAGACATTGTTGTGAATCTTGTGAATGACAATGCAAATCTGAAAACCCAGTTGGCTGGACATTGTTTTCGTCAAAATCTTGGTAGGATAGGTATTCGGATTTCAGAGCCTGGTTCGATGGTTTGTTTCGGTGCAATGTGCGTGGAGAAGCCGTAAGGATTACTGTCAGAGTTTGCTCCAGAGCCTGAGGTAATACTTTTCATGAACTTGTTGCTTCTGAATTTGTGTGTTTGGGTTCGAGAGAGAGAGAGTGTGTGTGTGTTTAATTTAGAGCTTTTCTTGGATTTAATGGGTTTATTTCTTTGATGCCAATGCTCTGACTCTTGTAAATGTACTATATGCTTCTATTTTGAAAACTCATCCATGAACTGGTTGCTTCTCAATTTGTGGAGAGAGAGAGAGAGAGAGAGAGAGAGAGAGAGAGAGAGAGAGAGAGAGAGAGATTGGGATTATGATGTGTTCATTTCTTTCTTGCCAGTGCTCTGACTCTTGTAAATGATATATGTTTCTTAGTTTGAAAGTTCACCACGAACTTGTTGCTTCTGGATTTTTGGAGAGAGAGAGAGAGTGTGTGTTTAAGTTAGAGCCTTGTTGGAGTCAATGAGTTCATTTCTTTGTTGCCAGTGCTCTGGCTCTTGCAAATAAGGCTGTGTTTCTTGTTTCTGGGAGGGAAAATGATTTTGGGAGTCCACTTTTTGATAACCACGCTCCAAAATATGTCTTTTAATGTTCAAAATACACATAGCAGAAAAGACAAATCTTTGGAGTGTGATTATCACCAAGTAGGGTTCCAAAATCGTTTCTCTAGATTATATTAACCAAGCTTGGAGGGCTTACGTAAGTGATGTGGGATAAAGTCACACAGTTCTTCTCACGTCCAGTTCGGTAGCACGTGCATGTATGACAAGGTGAGGGAATTGGCTCGGGCATAAACTTGACCACGTGAGAAGAGGCCACCGAAAGACCTGGCTCTAATATTAGAATTCTTGGAGGGTTCCAAACTAAAACTAATTGGCAATAGGTGGAATAGCCGCTATTTATATTAACCAAGCTTGGGTGGCTTAGGTGAGCGATGTGGAATATAGCCTGACATTTAGTTACATTTTTTGTCTGTGCTCCGACTCTTGTAAATGCCATGTTTCCTGCTTTTTGGGGCTTTCATTCATGTACTTGTTGCTTCTTATTCATGTACATCTGTATTTGTGTTGATGTGTGAGCGTGGTTGTATATGTGTAGAAAGAGAGTTTAAGAGCGGTTTTGGATGACAGCGTGGCTGCATTTGTCACTGTTCTACGTGGTTTGATTCTTGTAGATGTGAGGATTTGTTCCAATGAAGTTTTGTTGGTTTGTTGTCATTTATGATTTACACAGGTTTTAACTGTGGAAACTTCTGTAGAAGAAAATGTTTGGATTCTCTCGCAGAAGAACGAAGCTTGGGAGGTAAATCGTCCACCCTCACACATATTCTCTCTCTTTTGTGCATGTATGTACGAATTTGTATATGCTATTACATGGGATGGAAACTTGATGTCGTATGGTGTTTTGTGTAAGAAAACGTCGATACTATGTTGGTTAGTGCGGGTAATCCTCATGATTCATAACGGGATACAGGCAATTTGTCACTCATGGAGGTTGATGAATGAGAAGATTCACCAACATAGAACCACCTAGTGGGTTAGAGTAGACCTTGTACACCTTCACATTGGTTGTCCTTTTTGTCGTTTTTCTCTCAAATTTCATTTAATCCGTATCCTCTTGAATATCTGTAGAATCAGAATTAGGTTGTTATGAGGAAAGATCAGGGACGTGCGGCTAGTTGAAATGGGATGTTGAAATCAGAAATTTGCACCTAGGTTTCCTAGTGGCAATGTGGGGGTCTCCATTGATTAATTTCACATTCGGTTAATTGTCAGTGGAGGAGGTTTTCTTTTGCCCATCTGGGTGCTTTTGGTTTCGTTTCCATTGAATTGGAGATGCAATGTTCTGAAAGTCACTAGGCGCTAGTCGGCCACCTTCGAGCGATTAATCGGCGCATATTAATTAGGAGTCGACGATTAATCATTAGTTGGACCTAATCGGATAGGTCCCGCCAGCGATTACTTGCCAATTAATTGTCGATCATTTCCTTGTTTTTTGTTTTAGAACACTGGAGATGTAAGAGGTGGCTTGGACTTGTTAGTGGTGTGGCATTGGTGTTGATCACAGTGTGATTGTAGTCTACCATGGAGGTGATGGTGGTATTTGTGATGGTCGTAACTCGTAAATACAACATGTCCCTTCTTTGTTGAGTTTCCTGGGGTAGTCGAATTCGTTTACTTTACTCTCCTGAAATTGTGCTTATGCAAATGTGGATGGTTGCCTGCTTCAGAAAATAGTTCTTAGTTACATTTTTTATGCTTAGGATAGAGTACATAACGCAACCCTTTGAAATCACAAGTTAATTCTAATTCGAATTATATTCTATCTTTATGTCTTGGAGCAGATTGAAAATCCACCTTTCAGACTCTGCTCAGGGAACTAGAAGTCCACTAAGAAAGCCGAAACGCGCGAACAATTCCAATGTAAGGATCCCTTGCATGTGCGGTGCATCATCACTTGCTATGTGTGCATTAAATTCTTGCCATATTACAGGGTGAAGCTGTTACACCTGCAATTAGTAATTCTGATGACTTCATTGTCACTTCAAATATAACAGGGTGGAGGTGTTGAACCTGCAGTTGGTAGTTCTGATGAACTCAATTGTCAAGGCCCATCTGCTGCACCTGAGCTTAACAACTATACTTCGGGGAACTCTGAGAATTGGATGGTGCTGTCCATTGCTGGGGACAAGCCTACACCTCGCTTCAATGTAAAAAATTCCGAGCCAGCAAGATTATAGATTATATTCACACATTTTTTAATCAAAAGTTGAATTGTACTTTTATTCGTGTATAGCATGCAGCAACTGTAGCTGGAAACAAGATGGTGGTAGTCGGTGGTGAATCTGCAGATGGACTGTTGGAAGATGTGCAGGTTAAGGATTTGACTTTTTTTTATTAGAATGCATTACATGTAACGCTTGGATTAATTGGTTCTTAGGGGGACATTAGTCAAGCACTAGAGGATAATCAATTATGTAGGATTTCACTAACATTCCTGGTGATGGATTTCACAGTGTGGATCCCTATGCCCTGAGGTTGTAGCCACTCTATTTATTCTGTGATATTTGGTTGTTTACTTGTTTCTCTTCGCAGGTGCTTAATTTTGACTCGTTCTCTTGGACCACGGCTTCATCAAAGCTTTACCTTTCACCAACCAGTCTACCACTAAAGATTCCTGCTTGCAAGGGTCATAGTTTGGTATGTTGGAAGGTTTCTTTAGAAGGCAACAAATTCTTCTCTCTTTGTTCTTTTGATAAACAAAAAGGTAAGAAATTTGGTAGTATTTTGGCAAGATTATTAGATCTAGCTTTTGGAAATCTCTCCAATCTTGTACAAATAGGAAGTGAAGAAAAGTCACTATAAACTAACTATACTAATTTTGACCATAAATGTCAACACTTGGATCATTATTTGTAAATGTGACAATCTAAGGTAAGGTGTTAGAGCCACTAGAGTTGCTGCCATGTGTTTTGTAGTTTAGTCTCAGAGTCCTTGCATGCTATCTTTCCTGAATGAGCGTATTGCATGATTAAACTTGGATATTGAGCATATTGCACGACTTTTGAGTCAACGCTATCTCTTTAAGTTCGTTAACAGAATGATGATGGCATCTTACATTGGAGATGTGGGGAAAGAAAACTTTGGATTTTCCCTTTCTGAAAGTTTGGTTTGTTGTCCGTTCTTACCAGGTTTCTTGGGGGAAAAAGGTGCTCCTTATTGGTGGGAAAACTGACCCAGCCGGTGACAGAATTTCAGGTTGCATATCTTTCTGTTTACCACGGTTGTGATTCCTATCTGTTCTCTTACATGATCGTAAGTTATTCAAACTTTGGCTTCTGTAGTTTGGGCATTTGACACAGAAACCGAGTGCTGGTCGCTTATGGAAGCAAAGGGAAATACTCCGGTAATCTGTCTGCATTATTTTGAGAATTTAGCAACTTCTTGTCCTTGGGTTTCACTAACATTATAATATGTGGAAGTATCTGCTGAGACAGACACGAATGTTAGATCTTCCACTTAGAAGGAACATATGTTTTAACTTGATGTCTTAGAAATGTTCAGAAGGCAACGTTGAGCTAGGATAACATTTGTGGTAGCAATTTCTTCTAGTTGGTTGGGACTTCGGAAACTGTTTTGGGGTGGGGCATCTTTCTTCTCTTGTTGGCACAGTATCATTCCTTCCTAGTTCTTCTTGCTTCATAAAGCCAATTACTATGCAGTACTTTTTAATAGTTCCAACACATGGTACATATTGCATGAATATTTTCTCCTACGCTGATTCTACAGGAAGATGTTAGGGTGATGTTCACTGTGTTTGTCGCTTGGATTTTGTCTTTAAGGCTACGGAGAACTACTTTATTAACATGCTTTCTATCTCGCAGATCTTTTTATCGGGCTATTAACTTTAGGATAGAACACCTCTAGCAGTTGATGTTTTATTTAACGAATCTATCTTGGCTATAAGCACTCGTCGTTTAACAAAATCTAAAATGCTTGCAGGTTGCTCGCTGTGGCCACACGGTAGTTAGGGCAAACTCTGTTTTGATTCTTTTTGGAGGTGAAAATTCTAAAAGGAGAAAACTCAATGACTTACATATGTTTGATCTGAAGTCCTTGACTTGGCTCCCTCTTCACTGCACGTGAGTAGTCCTCAGCAATTGTATCATTTTCTTTGCCAATTTAACTTCTAGTACTGATGACCAAATTTTTTACCAGTCATCAGTTTTAGTCTTTTAGACTTTATTCCACTACCTTGAGCAACATTCAATTCAGAAGCTAATAACTTGGTCTGTCAATGCACTGTGATTGTGCAGCGGGCAGGGACCATCTCCGAGATCTAACCATGTGGCCGCTCTTTATGATGATAAAACGCTTCTAATTTTTGGAGGAGTATCAAAAGCTAAGACTTTGAATGACTTGTATTCACTTGACTTTGAAACGGTGGGTTGAGCTTTTGAATTTTTTAGTAATATATATAAGTGGTCTTTATGGTCAAAATTTGCTTAAGTGACGCGAAATCACATCTCAGCTGTAACTTTCTGATTCATGCTTGAGGATGTTTTCTCCAGATGATATGGTCGAGAATCAAGATACGAGGTTTCCATCCATCACCCAGAGCTGGCTGTTGTGGAGTCTTGTTTGGAACTAAATGGTATATTGCGGGGGGTGGTAGCAGGAAAAAACGTATGCCTCGCAATCTGAGAAATACAGATTCAAACTCTTGTGATCTATTTATTTGTCAATGGAACTCTTAATGAGGATCATATTCTAAATGGCGTGTTTCTTTGATGTTGAACTAGCAGCTTTTCTTCCCACTTGCTGATGTTGGGTTTAATGGGACAGTTTGGCCTAATGCTACTCTTTCAGTCAATTATCGTCTTAATGTTGACCATCTCATTCTTGGTTTTTGGTCATTGAGACTTATTTAGTTTGGAAATATTAGAAAATAAGTTTTTTAAAATGGCAATAAGAAACATTACTTTTCAAAAGCAGTGGGAAAAGTGATTGAATACACATTAAGGATAAGTGGACTGTATTTTCTACTATATTATTTGGAGGACACTGTTGCGAGGGTGGTTACAGTTGCTGGAGTAACATTTTGGTACTATAAGCTTCAAATTGTGCTGTGGCTATAGCAGCAGCCACTTTTTCTGTGGTAATATCATTTTCACTTCTTTGAGTTTAATGGTGTGAACCTGTTTTTACTTTTACAGTCATACAGACTTGAAGCTTTTCAAGTAAGTCTTGGTGTTTGATGCATTCAACTGTAATGCCGATGAGGAAAGCAAATTATTTCCAAAGCCCTGGAGGCAGTAGGAGATGCTAATACTTGTAGTCGGATCAACATAGCTTTTTGTTTGTGGAGCAATGCTCATTTCATTGATATTTACATCTTTCATCAAACTATCTATGATCAGAAGCATGCATTTGCTACAAGTTTTCGTAAACTTCTTTTCATCACTTCCACTTTCTAATTGACTTCTAGTATAGTTAGAAGGGAATCTTCAATACCCTGGCTCAGCATGAGATAACAGCGTTGGAGGGTAATTATGTAGATTAATGAATCACAAAGAAGTATACCGATAAATGCCTTAAATGCTTTGCACCTTTCTGTTTGCTCTTTCGCAGAGAATCGTAACATCTCTATATCATTTTCTCTGTTTTCCAGGACATGTAGAAACGTTGATATTTGATGTTGTAAAACACGAGTGGTCTGTTGCTGTTGCATCTCCCCCATCTTCCGTCACCACTAGCAAGGTTCAGTTTGTTGGTTTTGGTGCTTGTTGAACTTTTATTATAGCAGCTCTTGGCAACATTAATTTTATAGTTTCCTAGTTATTGCATGGGCAATAAGGCATAACTTGTTTCTTCTACAATTAATTAGAAGTTGACTGGAAACTGAGTTATCTAGAACTTATTTGCCGACCTTTTTGGAACAGCCTTTTTGGAATGTTATTTCACAGGGGTTTAGTCTTGTGCTAGTGCACCACGGGGAAAGGGATTTCCTTGTTGCATTTGGGGGATCCAAGAAGGAGCCTTCAAATCAGGTTAAAATAAAAACTCCGCTAATAAGCTTCGCTTGATACCAGATCTCCTATTTTATTTTGTGAACAATTTTTTTTGTTTTATGACAGGTTGCACTTTTGATATTGGAAAAGAATGAATCATCTGTTGGCCGGCGACTCGCTCCCAGTAAATTTGTAGCATCTTCACTATCTGAGAACCTGTCATCAGCCACAGGGTTGGCTACCCAACTAGGTAATGGTGCTTTCCCTGGGCCAGTTGATGCTGTTGCGAAACACTATCTGGCATCTGCATGTGAAAAACATGGCTCCGGTAGGAGATCTTTGTCAGAGTCGCTACTTGTGGACCAAAATCCTGCTTCTGGTAATGTCTCGCTCCGCAAGCAATTTCACAATGAGGAAGACAACACGTTTGTGCTTATGACAGAGAGTTCCGATGATGGAAGTCCTGTACAGGTTAACTATTTGACTTTGTATCTTACTGCTCTATTGTTTAGTTTCATTATTCTTTGAATTTCTGAATGTGGATGTCGTCTGTGAATCCATTTTATGCACAATGCATCTGTAGATTGCATGACGTTGCTGGATTCTTTTGCCTTCTTTGTGTTTTCCTGACCTAGGATGTGTTCTAGGCTGAAACCCATGAGAAGTTGGACAGTCACGTAACCTGTTTCCATAGTGTTTTATCTATCCACTTCGTAGCTGTAATTCTTTCCATCTAATCCATCTTAGGAACTGAATGATGTGGATTAATAGATTGCAACGTGTTTATTTTTATGCTCTCCATCATGATTCCCATGCATGAATCACAAATTGTGTGTAAATGATGTGGCGGGATGTGGGCCTCTAGGAAGATGGTGGGCTTCTTAGATGGTTGAAGGTGGAGTAGAGGAGAGCTGAGGTAATCTTAGTGGAGAGAGAGAACGACAGCAGAGATCTTTGACAAAAGCTTTCTAAATTTGATGGACATTCCAATTATACGTAGTAAAGATCTAATATGCATTATGAGAAAAATTAATATATTTGCTTAGAACCTCAAAAAACGAAGTTTTAGCTTGATTAACGAAATATCCTTAACTGGCGTGACAAATATTTTTGGTTCAGGTAGCAAAGCAGAAAACAAAGAAACTTATTATTGATGATGTTGATGTCCGTACCAACGTTAATGGAGGCAAAGGCAATGCTGAAGAAACATCAAATTTGCTAAAATCAGAAAGTTTGAACTCCCACAACAGACACGGAAATGGAAATCTTCCACCTGAAAGTGATGATATAGTCGTGTTGTTGGAAACTACTGGTAAATCCGGAGGTCAATCAGTTCCTTCAAATATCTATCAAATGCATGGAGCCAAAATGGCTGACTTGATAAAGAAGAATGGAATTTTGGAAGGACAGCTGGCAGTTGCATCAGCTTGCCGTGAAGCTGCAGAAAAGAACTTGTCTTCTGTTCTTAAGAGCAGACAAGAGATGGAGAAAAAATTGGCAGACACGGTGAAGGAGATGGAATTGCTGAAAGAGAAGCTAGCTAGTATTGAGCTGGCACAAGAGGAGGCTAATAACCTATCAAATATAATGCACTCCGACAATGTAAGGCTGGAGCATGATGTGGCATTTCTGAAGGCAGTTTTGGATGACACGCAGAAGGTACAATTCAAATTGAAGTTTACATGCTACCGTGTAGATTAGAATTGTGACTTATAAGCTTTAAGGTATCATCAGATGCAGAGTAATTTTTAATAGTTGGATTATTCAACCTTTGTTTCAGGAATTGCATTCGACTAGAGGAGTACTTACTGGGGAAAGGGCTAGAGCACTACAACTACAGGTATAGCTGGCATTTACTACAGTTTCTTATTCCATTGTTCTGATGTCTAAGACTCTAAATGCATGTTAGTTGCTTCCATTTTTTATAAGCAAAATTTTTTAAACAGCTGATGGGTGAACCTTCTACACTCAAAAGGCCATGAACAGAACAACTATGAGCTCGACAGAAAACGAAATAGGGAAACAATAGTCCTCTCTCATTCAGAACAAAAAAAGAAGATTATAATAGATGTAGTAAAAGATCCTTCCATACCATTTATGGGTAGCTCTTTTTTCCAACATTTACGAACTGTTACATGGACATGCAAGTCAGACTACTCTAAACACTCGGATCTAAGGTATATAGGATTGCAACCGACATGTTGAACATCCCCCTACCAAGCACTTTTTATATCTCTGATAACCATAAACTATGCAGAGATCGAACTCTTATACTGTGCCTAAAATATCCTTGAGACCTGTAATAGGAGAATTTTGGCGTGGTTTGGTGTCCCTAAGATGAATCTGACACATGAAACCCATGAACTCTCAGCTAGTATGAAGTAGACCAGGAATCAACGTGGCAATGCAAAGTTCAAGTCCCGATCAAATTATCCACCGCTTTCATGCGAGCTCTCTTTGCCAGAAATATCTCATTAGTTTTAGTATATTAATTGTTGGCTCATGATGTGGTCTCGTGCGTTCAATTTGCAGGTCGAAGTTTTCCATCTCAAACAAAGATTGCAATCTCTGGAGGACCGAGCACCAACCCCTAGGAAACCTTACCATGTACAGTAGTCCTGTTGTTGTCCATGCCATAGCTAGTCTTCTTGTACATGTCTATTTACACGTGCTATCAGTATCTTTTGAGAAGGTACCGTTCCCTCTGTTGTAAGATACAGATCTATGACCTCTGGCACCTTGTATCATAAATAGCTTGCGACTGATGCTGAAAAAACACACGTTCAAGGAGCAAGCAATTGTATCCGCTTATGAGGTTTTATTGGTGTCTGAGTTTGTATGAAGTATAGGCTCATTGGAATAGAACTTTCTCCATTTTAAGTGGGGGTTTGTTGATGCCCTCTCGCCTAAACAACGCATCGAATATTAGAACGCAATCAATGAAACCTTATGGTACTAAAACTGTACCTTGAGACAATGTATCAAAAGGACAAACCAAGTCGAGGCCCAAATTTTATCTGCTCCTTCAATTGTTTGTCGTGGAAATGGACGAATTTGTAAATGTTTTATATGATGCTGAATGCAACCATCTAACAAGAAATTTGCGTAGTTGATCTCTACCTATGGACTTCTACATGGAAATTGAGAATTCTATAACAAAAGATCGGAAGTAAATCTATACAGAATTATATTAGTACAATGGCCCCAAGAAAATAAGTCTCCTCTACTTTCAATCCATCCTCACCTCTAGTTTCAAAGCTACTACTAAACCTCTTGTCCTGTTGATAAATCCAAACAAAGCCGTGAAGTTGTAATCATGGCAGTCCTCACACGAGATGATGAAAGGATTCTTCCATCTCTCAATCACAAAAGCTCGGTCTCTATCTGATCTCCATCTGCATCCTCTACCTCATTTTCTTCATCTTCTTCGGGGGCATCTGGATCCACGCCCTGCAAAAATCACCACTTTAATTTTGTTGTACAGCCAAAACCAGCATTACATTGGAGCAAAATAACACTTCTACACCAAAAGTGAAACCAAAACTCTCGGGATACACAAATCGAGCTGTGGAAGGGAAAATGGCAAAAACTAGAGAGGAGAGAGATGCATGTCTATCGGGCCATAGTAAAGCATACAAAGCATAAAACGGACCTTCATTTGCTTCTCCAAGCGTTCTAATCCCTTTTTTGCAGCTTCATTCTGTGGGTTTATCCTGTTAAGTAAAATATATATTAGAAAGGTGCGCATTCAGAATGCAAGCAAGCAGTTCACGGGGAGAGGAGCATGATTCACGTTCACATTGAGGACGATATAACAGAATTGAAGTGGCAGAAAATGAAAAAAAATGAAAAAACAGTAACCTTAGTGCAGCCTGAAAATGAGACAAGGCCTCTTGCAGCATATTTGTGGCAGCATATACTTGAGCCAGCTTAACATGAAGAGAATCGTCAGCCCAATCTTTGAGATATCGCTCGAGGAGAGAGACAGCATCCCCGTTTCTTCCCTCAATGACATGGAGCTCAGCTAATGCTAATGCAGCTCCCAGGTAACCAGGTTCCAACCTGAGGGCTGACTCATAAAACTTTTTTGCCTGAAAAAAGGAAGATGAAAGTTCAAAGCACTATAAACCACGCAGTTCTCATGAGAAGTTATCTAATCAAACACACAATCTAAATTCCATCGATAGTTTTGTATGGATGTAAAATACTTCGATGAGCATATCAATATTCTGGTTAGAAGTGTTACTGTATCATTTCACATTAGTAACAGCAGCAGCACGTGTATCCGTTTTTACTGCTATTCTCCTAGTCGTTTCTTTCTTCGAAAGTTGACACAATATGGTGCTCAAAGTTTGACCAGCCTCAACTAAAATAGTAAAAAGTCACTTTGTTTGGTTTACATCTTAGAAAGTTATTTTTGAGAGTTGAGTGGTAATGAGTGGATAGAGATAGAGATAGAGAGAGATTTATTGAAAACTGTGCCGAGAGTTAAAAGTTACTCTCAAAAATGGGAACCAAGCGGAGTGACTGTGAGATGCATTACCCAACTTCCACAGGTATAGAATGCTAAAGTAGTGAGACATTAACCAGCTTACCTTCTCTCTTCCACCAGAGTTACTAGCATGCACATCACCCACTAATTTTAAAGCTTTCGCCGATTGAGGCATGGCCTTCATTGCCTCCCTCGCTGAATGCAAAGCTTCTTTGATTTTCGAAAGTGCCAAATAAGAACGAACCAAACCTGAAATCAGATATAGTTTTCAATCACTCAGAGCTTCCCCCATGTGTAGCTAACAGCCTTCCAATTGCCAGCAACAGCTGCCAAATTTGAAAATCCTATTTTGTCTCTGCATCGCTCATGTCAAGGCCCACACGTAGTGTTCGCATTTGGCATTAATGAGGAAGCAGAAAAAAGCATCCGCACCATTATTTTTTGGTTTTTCGCAAAAGCATTTGCACCATTATTTTTTTTTTCTTTTGAAAAAAGCATTTGCACCAATAGAGTGACATTCCTAAATATGGCATTTTGACATTCTTCATTGCTGAAGTTCATCTAAGCTTGGCAGGCAAGATTTCATGTATGCTGTTGAAATAAGTAACAGATAATCTTGCGACATCCCATGTCAATACAGTAATACTCAGTACCCACCTTGATAAGAACGAAGATCAGGTCTCAATGCCTGAGCTCCCCTGAAAACAAGTACAGCTGCTTCTGGCCGATTCATGGATAGGAACAAATTACCCTGAAAGTTTCCAACAACAATTTGTAATTAACTCTATGACGACGAGTTGAAATACGTAGGACTCATGTTGTGCCACTTCAATCAATATGAGCCAGATCAAATTTTAACTTCTGTAAATCTAAGCCAGGTCGAATCTCAAGAGCAGATCATACTTATTAAAAAGGGGGCATGATAGTACCTTCATTATATGACCTGGTATGTGCCTCTCATCAATTCGAATGCTCTGGTTGACAAAGATAGAATATGAGACCTATGAACATGTCAGGATAAAATCTGGTCCGACAAGAAGTAACAAAACTACCTTCTCGGCATAAGATAAAGCTCCCCTCTCATCTTTCCTCTCCCATAAAGCAGACAAAGATACAAAAACTTCTGGCCTGGTAGGATCAATACTGAGCAAATCATGCACTAATTTGTTCAGCTTTGAATGATCAGACTTTATCTTCAAAAGCATCGCATACTCATCCATATATGTGACAAGGTATGGATCAATTGATCGGACCTGCAAAGAATCAATATCCTTTGTCAATTGTCTCCAAAAGTAATGTATATAATGCATCCTTACAATTAATGAACTCTTACCTTTTCAAAATTCATGATGGCTTCATCATTCTTTCCAATAATGGCTTCAACCTTCATGTGATGGTTTATGTAAAAAAGTTACACATAAAAAGAAAGTATTAAAATCAAGAAGTTAAGGTAATAAAACAACACTACACCTACTAACTGTAAGTTTGCAGTCAAATTCAACATAGCTCTGACACCTACAAATCACTAGAAGGATCAATAGCGAATGATCATCTCGCATGCTATGCTATTGACAACTAAAAATACTTTATTGGCTTATTCCTTTCTGAGACCTCTTACCAAAATAGAACGAAATGCCTAGATCTATAAGCAGGTATCAAATTTAAGAAAACACAAATGCATCTTATATGCAGTTGCTTTCGGATAATACTTTATCACAGAACTTCCTAACATTGACATTTGCAGTTTAAGCTCATGTTCATGAACTGAGGCCAACTCCTCCAACGATGGTGGGATTGTCCCATTAGGATGTGACATTAAGATGCATTCCTTCCTTTGAGAAGAAGGTAAATCTCTATAAAATCTAAAGGTTCTTCCAATTCTACCATAATAACTTTTAGAGGATCCAAGAGTTTAATTGGAATAACTTCTGTCAAATGTAAGGCTACACAAGCACAACCAAAACGGAAGCTGAGCAACATCTAGAAATGATATATACATGCATTCGTGACTTTACAATATTCACCAATGTAGATGCATATTTAGTATTTACCAATGTTTGACATTTTTTCATGTCATGCACCAATCATAGATAGAAGATACCAACATATCGTAGTCCAAATGTCCGAAAACAAAGGCCAGAATGGTAACTATTTAGCATCAAATGAAAGTCATCCAAGTTGTAGCCACTCCAACAAAAAAGTGAGCAAAGTATCAATGCATGTTTTGCGTACTCAACAAACTTAACTTCACAAAAATCCATCCCTAACCTTCGCCATTTCAAGTAATACGTGTATGTTATTAGGAAAACGTTGTAGAAGTTCAGTGAAGAGTTCCAAACCACCTGCCAACAAAACAAATGAACGCATGAATAAAAATTAATGCAAAGAACCCAACGAAATCAACCTTCATGCATATTCCCTGAAATTAATGAGCTGACATCATCAAGATTACATGCCCTCAATCTATTTTTAAGCTACATCAATTATACATTCTTTCTGGGACAGAATCTGTACATGATCATTATGAGGAGTGCTACATCTAGTCATGAGCCGATAATAGAGTCAAACTAACTGCTGGCTTGAACAGTCCTGTAGCTGACCCCTGATAAAACTGGACGTGATTTTCCACAAGCAGAACAGTTCGAAGAATTCAGTGATTAAGGACCACATACATAACCAAACCAAATCAAACCAAACCAAACCAAGCCTTACGTCCCAATCACTTGGGGTCAGCTACATGAATTTTTTTCCTCCATTGAGCTCTGTCAAGGGCAAGGACCACATACATGGGGATAGACAATCTAATTTTCTAGGAGTAACCTCGTTTTTCTGAAACATAAATGTAGATGTATAATCTCACATGATGCCATAAGGACTGTGCCATTGCACTGCATACAGTATAAGTTTAGGTTCCCCATCTAGAACAACCATCAGAGGCTCACAATAGTGGAAAACTTGGAGTAGAATTTTTCTCCAACAGATCAGCATGTTGAGGACTTGGAGTTGAATTTTAGATCAGCTTGGAGTTCGAATTTTCTCCAACATATCAGGTTGAAGATTTGGACTTCAATTTTTCTCCAACAGATCAGCAACTTAAATCTTATATGAATCATACGAATACCTGACATTAAAATGCCACTTTGCACATGCATGTGGATTTCCTCCGGCAGTAAAAGAGTTATGGATGATGCATTTGAAAGAGGGACTACCAATCATAATAACATCAAAAATCTATAATGTTAATTACCCACAATAACTTAATCACAAAAATAAAAAATTTGTTTGACCTTTGTAATCATTTGAAGCAATGCAACATTGGGCTTCAACATAACGCTGCGCAGAAAGAAGAAAAATGAATTATTGCAACAGAAAACAGCATTCTGTACACATCAATCCCACAACATCATGAAGATCTACAAATCCTGGTATCAAAGAAATATAGCTCAGAATCAGGATTAGCAAACTTGTGTTCAACAAAGTCTAGCTACTACCAGCACGGGCAATTGGGCTCCTAGATATTCAGTATAGAGTAATATTCAAAAGATAAAAACAAACTCACTAACAAATCATGTTATTACCTGCAACCAGCGACTTGAGTCAATATGATCAAATGGAGGTCTCCCGCTTCTATTTGGCGTCTGGAACCACCACTCAAGAGCATCAAAAGATATTTAAAACTAAAAAAATAGCCGCAGTTAACAAGAACAAATACCTACAAGAAGTTTAAGCTTAAACAGTCTATTAGTTCTTGGGCAGTAGTGGAAATCTACATGGACAACTTCATATCTATCAGCTATAAGCGTTCAAAATATGTTCCTTGCAAGGATTTCCCCATGTGAACATTGACTACCATACCCTCTGCAGCTAGCAAAGTTTGCCTTTTATACTTTTCTATGGACAAAGTATATTCTTGACAATAGCATGGGGAAGACATGTCAAAGACTAGATTATGAGCTGGGATGTGCAATCACTGTCTTTTGGCAAAATGAGGCAGCAGTTTGAGTTCGCTTTTAGGAAATTCCTGGCCTGGAGTGTATTCAAGCAGCTGGTACTGATCTCTTAAGTTAAAATTTGGCTGCACATCCAGACCAACCCATTTTGAATGAGTAAGCCAATGAACCCACCAATGAAATTGGAAAAAAAAAATCTAGAATAAAAAATCATAATGGGCAAAAAACTGGAAAAAAAAAATCTAGAATAAAAACTCATAATGGGCAAAAAACTTGGTTAAATAATCACATGTAACCTATTATTAGATTATTGATCGTCATATTGGGATGTCCAAATGTTTAACCTTGAACGAGGTTGGTTCAAGTGTGGACCTTAGCCTTTCCGTTCAGGTGGATTGAACTGTCAATACTGGAACTTGAAGTCTTCATATAGCATGGTACTATTTAGATTTATACCAAACACAGTACAAAATAATACTAAAACACTTGATTATGATTTAACCAACAAACCTGAGGAAATAGGGAAATAATATCTTTAGCAGGAACTCCCAGTTCAGCCAAGGCTATGATAGCCTCAATAACATAATGGCAATGTCTGCAACAACCAAAACGACTAATAAGAACAAGTATACCCATAAGGTAATATTTCATCAATAACAAATAGAAAAGAAAAGCTCATAGTGAATACAAGAGTCACAATATAGTTACAGTGACAGTTGTTATTACATTAGCAATGGCACCAGCGGTAACAGTAGATTTGAATATATCTATGGGGCACTCACAGTCAATTCGAAACTACAAGTCGACCTAAATGGAAGCCCCGGGCATAATTCAATAACAAGTTGTCCTGATACAGGCTTAATTCAATAGCAAAAAAGGAAGTATGACACAACTTAACATGCTGTGACCCAAAAAAAGAAGTGAAATGATATGTTATAGCCCCATAATGATAAAATAATATTCTGCTTCAGAAATGATCAGCCATATGTTTTGTTGAACAATTGATTACAATCTGCGAAGTTATAATTACATCAGAAAACACCAATAGTGTGGTTTCTGAAGAACAAACATTGTCTTGATTTTTCGTCCACAATGGCAACAAAAATCACAAAGCATGAGGACGTGTAATCGGGAATGAAGCAAATAGAAGATGGAAAGAAGGTCACCAAGCAAGATGGCTTGAACATGTCTGCAAAAGTCGCAAGGATTCATTCATGACTACTGACTAGCAATAGGACAAGAAATGAACGAGATCTAAGTATCAGCATGTCTTAAAGGGGGAACCATCCATTTCAACAGTTAACTGTTTATCTTTTGAATTTTGGTAGGCGGCTACACAGCATCTGAACGCTATCATCAGATACTCAACAGCTAGTTGCACATCACGTTGAGCCTCAGAAGCCCAGAATTTCCACATCCTCAAAGGTGTTTCTAGTCCACTCCTTCCATATAAACCCAAAGAAACCAACTGAAACAAAAAGGGGTAACAATGAAAGCCTCTCACATTCTATGTCTAGCACAACAATGACAAAATCACATCTAGTACGGGATGACCTAAACAATACCAAAGAGTATTTAACCACATTACAACGAGAAAGAAGGTGATCCCCTGTCTCCTTCACTATTACGGTCAGGACAGCAATTGCAAGCATTCTCCCCCAATCCCAATTTCAATGGTCAACATTTCCCGCAACACTGGCACATGCAGAAAAGGAGACATTTGAAGGCAAATACATGCCAAATGACAGAAAGTAGGTCTCTAATCACCACAAAATTAGAAAGATGTATTTGTTGCACTACCAGCTTAAAGTTCCTATCCTAGACCACCAAGGAAGATTATTATAAAGAACCTCAAGGCATTCTAACTTCCCAATGTCCACCAACTGCAGACATGTAAGTTTCTTCTAGAATATGGCTTCCATGTCACCTTGATCACTTCATAATTGTCATCTATTGCTTTGCAAACTATTCTCACATATGTCTACATGCACTGATATTTAAACGACCACATCCACACATAAATTTTCAACCTAAGTCACAACTAAAATTTTCACAAACATGTGAGGTCCAAAGGAGAAAAGGTTACAACATACAGTTTATAAAATTGTCAGATAATGAAAAATCAAATTAAGGCATCCAACTTGACAAACCTCAAAGACTCCTTGTAACAGGCAATGGCAGCACGAGTTTGTGCAGAATTTCGATAAAGCTTTCCCATCAGTAGATTCATTTGCAAATTTCTAGATTTGCTTGGAATCCCCTCCATCTGTGAAACAACCGAGTCAATTGATCATTTAAACAATGAAAACTGTAGAAGAGTACCAAGTTCATAAAAAATGTTTAGCAAACCAAACTTCCTCAGAATTCTCATCGTAGAACAAAGTAACAGACATCCTTACTGATAAATGGATAATAGAATTATTAATATGAATTAAAGTACATGGAATAAGCTACGGAACAAGAAGGCAACTGATGAAAGGGATGAGTACTGTGATTTCCTGTTGGCAATATGCTACGCAAATCTTAAAAATCTTTTTGCCCTCAACTGTCCCCAAGAAACTAAGGGGAGAGAGGAAGGTAGAGAAGGAGAAAGAGACTGTGAGAGACTACATCAATTAGCAACAGCACCTCATAAAAAGTGGCTTACAGATCACAGCGAGAATAATGCAAACAAAAAGGATGGTAATGAGATTGAGACCTCGACAAGGGCAGCTCTATTCTCATTCAGTGAACAATGACAAGATGCGATCTTGAACTTTACCTGTACCAAGTTGTTTATATTCAAGTTCATAAACAAAACTTCTTAGACCCAAAATTGATTTTAAAAAGGAAAATAATGAGTAGGGGAACATATCAATCTACCTCATTTTCATTAATCCCCAAAAGGTTAAAAGAATTAGGAGAGGACGACCTGTTTGGTGCAGACAATGAATTTCTAGCCACTGTGCTCTGTTTCGGACCAATCTTGCAGTGTTGCAGTGCTTGCTTGTATGTATGCTGTGAAGGAAAAGAAATATAAGATGGCATGTTATGTTCAAAAGAAGAAGTAGCAGCATCGTGGGAATGTAGCCATATACAAAAAGACCAGAACATAGACGAGGAATTCTGTCTCGAAAAAACAATATGTTGGATGATCTTCCGACAATATAAAATATTACAAAGAAAAGAATATGAATTAGTATCAGAATTGTAATGAAACATGTGATTGCTACTAAGTACCTTGAGCTTCTGTTTTTTGAGCCATGTTGGTTGGCCTACTTTCTATAAGGTATTAGGCCTGCAAGCGGTGGTTTGTAGCTAGAAAACCCTTTTGGTTTTTCAATCTAAAGACATGACATACTTCAACATTGAACACGAGGTAATGTGTTATCCAATTCCCACATAAATGTTAAAGTCAAAAAATGGGCAGAAGAATCATTACCAACAGCAACATCAGTTGACATTAATAGATATGTGCTATATCTCCACATCACCGGAGCCATAATTTGAACCCAGCTGCACTTAAACAAAAATGATACTCACACAACAATCCACACACAACACCAAACACAACCTCTCACATACATGTGGGCTCCACACACACTACTATGTGTGGGCCCCACATGTATGTGAGAGGTTGTGTAAGGTGTTGTGTTTGGATTGTTATGTGAGTAGCATTGTTGTCACTTAAAATGACACGATTTTAATTCTACTTTCCTAAAAGTCTTAACATCTAATCAAGTAGCAAGAAACCTATCAAGAAGAACTAAAGCCTCGTGAGAATGATCATTAGCTGTAATGTCTTTATCCATACACAAGTTGAAACGGGTACATGTACCGAAAAATGTTACTAGTTACCAATTATTCCAAAAGCTTAAGCTATTAAAAAAGGGAAAATGACGGCCCATAACGTGTTTTGATAATTAATACCCCGCCAAGAACATGCTGAGAACATTTTTTAATACTGAAAATGTCCTTGGCGGATATTAATTATCAAAACACGTCCTTGGCCGTCATTTTCTCATTAAAAAAAATTAGCCCAAAAATGCATCACAAGTTATCAACACACTCCTACATGAGCAAGCCCATCTCACAGGTGAAGATGCAAACAACCACAACTCAAATGAAGCAGAATGCAAAGGGGAGAAGCACCACATATAGAGACTTCAACCCCAAGACCTCCAATAACCAACTCTAATACCATGTTAAGGTAACGATTCTCCCAAAAGCTTAAACCTTTAGGAAATGGTCCACTAATATCAAACTATCCAACAAATTTATCCACAAGAATACGAACTCACAATTGCCCTGCGATACTCTCTCTCGCGGAACAGCGCATCGCCAAGGAGGACCTGCAACAAAATATAATTACCACTACCAAGCAATTTCACAAACGAAGACCATACAAACTACGTAATTCGATTCTCGCGTACCAAGTTTTCGGCTTTGACAAGGGGACTGGTATCGGCGTTTACGGTAGAAGATGAAACAAGAAAACAACCCTGTAGAGCAAATGGGTTAAGACCATTGCAGTGATTCAAGTAAATATAAGGGCAAAACACAAGAACCCTAGTGAGCATTTGTAAGGAGTGATGCGGGATTCTTCTAGTGTGGTGAAATTTGGATTGTATAAAGATGCGTACGAGCACTTGAGCTGAGTTGGAGAGGCCAAGATCGAGGAGTGTGGAGATTTGATCTTTCGGAACTTCCATTGCTGCGTCGCAGAATATGTACCTCTCTCTCTCTCTCTCTCTCTCTCTCTAGCGTGGGAACTTGGAAGTGAAGCAGGCAGTGAAGTACAGTGAAACCCGCAACCCCCGCTTTTTCTTTTGAAAACCCCCCCTCAAAATGATGTATAGGAATTTGGGATTTGTGGGCGTGTGTGGGGGGTTAACGGGCGTGTTTGGATTGGATTAGCGTGGAATGGTGGAGTTGAGCGGGTCTGGATATGTTTTGAATACCTTACCGGCCAGTATACTGGTTCTTCTGATACCGTATTAGAGCTGGGCAACGGACACGAGATACGATAACACGATACAAATCGGACACGAAGTTAGCGGGTTAGAGTTGAACATTTCTGACACGAAACACGAAAATGACATGACTCGAGAACACGAATTCTAAATGGGTTGGGTTCGGGTTGAACACGCGAAACACGAAATTGACACGACTAACACGGTTACTAATCTGTGTCACCCATTAACACGAACGTATATACATAATATATGGTATATCTGTAATTCTATATCGAGTTGGTCAGCAGACACGATAACACGACACGAACCGGACACCAAGTTAACAGATTAGGGTTGAGCATTTCTGACACGAAACACGAAAATGACATGACTCGAGAAACATGAATTCTAAATAGGTTGGGTTCGGGTTGGGTGATTTGTGACACGAACCCGACTAACACGACACGAACACGACCCGACACGACCTGTTACCCAGGCATATACCTAGGGGTGATACCGGTCCGGTTTCGACCGGTTTTGAATATTTTTTCGGTCGAAACCGGTTATCCGGTTTTAGCATTTTTGAAACCGGAACCGGTTGAAATGAAACCGGTCCGATTTCGACCGGTTCAACCGGTTTCGGTCCGGTTTATTCGGTTAATCCGGTTTTCATTCATGAGCCACATTTTTGGCCCAACACATCAAAAAATTCACAATTCAACCCACAAAAATTCATAATTCAACACTTTTTTTTGGCCCAACAAAAAAAGATCAATTTTGAGCCCAATACATCAAAAAAATCCATAAAAACAGATCTAGTGGGAGCAGTGAGAAGTGAAAAGTGGGAGTCTGAGACAGAGGGGATTGTGGGGTGCGGGTAGAATGAAATTTTCTTTGGGAATTTAGGGCTCAATTGGTAAAGGGGTTAATATATATATGTATATATTATATTATATATCCGGTCCGGTTTCGACCGGTTTTTAGAAGACGTAAACCGGAAACCGAACCGGAAAACCGGTTTGTAAAAATTTTAAAACCGGAACCAGATCGAAATTATTCAACCGGTTTAAAAAATTCGGTCCGGTCCGATTTTTCCGGTTTCGGTCGATTTTCCGGTTTCGACTAACACCCCTACATATACCGTATGTAAAGGTACCGATAACATATCAGGTACCGTTTTAAATTTAGCACAATTATCATTATATATAGTTATAAATCCATTATTTTCCCCATGATAACCAGTTCATCATAATTCATAACTTATCTTTCATTAGACTACAAAAAAATACGCCTTCATTGTATAACTCTCTTCCAATATAATAAAATAAAATAAAGAAGGAAAAGCGTTAACTCAACTATCAAAAATTTAAGAGGGGTTAGCTTAATTGGTCAGAATTTTTGTATCTTATTAAAAAGTCAGGAGTTCGAGTTTTTGCACCTGCGTATGAGTGTTTTTCCCTTAGAGGGTTTTTCCTTTTTTTTTCATTGTTTCTATCTTATAATGGACTTATTTCTTATATTGGTTGAGTTGTTAGACTTGGTTACCTCGTGAACTCTCATAATTAATGTAATGTCCCGAGTTTGACCTTCGTACTTTATAACTGATGTAAAATGATATCTTTTATCAATTGACAAAAAAAAAAACTATCAAAACTCGAGCTGAGCCTCGAGCTGCAAGTGACCAACTTTGATGCCCCATTATGCTAAAGTTCTTTTTTTTAAGTACTTATTTCTTACTATTTTACGAGAAAGTTCATTCTCTTACAATTCATCATCTTTAATTTAAAAAAATAAATAATTATTTAGTAGAAGTTGAACTAGGGCTGCAAACGAGCCGAGCCAAGCCTTACCATGTTCAAGCTTATTTATCAAGTTTTTAACTTACCCAAGCTCAAGCATGAGCTCAGTGAAAATGAGTCGAGCCGAGCAGACATTCGCTTGACTCGAGCTTGAAGTTTAACGGACAAACGAAAAATGTATACATATCATCGCACAAGCCTAATACAACAAAAAAATATTTTGATTGTAAAGGTATATATCTTTCATTTTCCTATACTCTATACGAAAACACACTCAATTTTAGAATAATAATAACATATAGTAATATATTTTTGTAAGAATTATGCACCAGGGTATTAAAATGCTAATGATAATTGTAGTAATTAACATAAAAAGTCTACTAAGTATTGGCTTGCAAGCCAACTCGAGCCAAGCCTCTACTGGCTTGTGTTTGGCTTGATAACGAAATAAGTCTAGAATTTGAGCTTGAGCTTGTTTATTTATGTCTCGAGTTGAGCTTGAACGAGCTTTTACCGAGCTGAATCTCAAGTCTGTTCGTTTGTAGCCCTAAGTGGAAACACACGCTGATTTATTTACGGCCCCAGTGGTACGAAAGGGCAAATACTATAAAAAAATTTAATTAGGGATGAGCTATTTGCAACCACAAAATCCCCCTAAACATAGTCTGTTTTTAAATAAACTACTTTCGGACAACAATGCCCTTAAAAATTGACAAAAATACCCTTAAGATTACTAAACACAACCCACCCCCTCCATCGCCGCCGAGAATTTTCAACAACGAACAGAGATTGACGAGATTCTACGAGCT
This sequence comes from Rhododendron vialii, assembly GCF_030253575.1. Classification (NCBI taxonomy): domain Eukaryota; kingdom Viridiplantae; phylum Streptophyta; class Magnoliopsida; order Ericales; family Ericaceae; genus Rhododendron; species Rhododendron vialii. The sequence goes on from NC_080560.1 coordinate 41,071,498, forward strand.
TCAACTCCTTTTGTGCGAATCCTGTTTGTAGACATCATGAATTTTCAACAACGAGCAGTGGTTCATTCGATTTCAGATTAAGGGCGAGTTCATGTTCTACTCTCGTTGCCTAGAAAATTCCGGATACTAATTTCTAAAAAATACCCACTAATTCGGAAGTTAACTTCCGAAATTAATCAAAGAATTCGGAAGTTAGAGTCGATCGCGCATTACCAAAATGCGTGATGTCAATCGTGTATGCATGAAATGCTTTTACGGATGTTGGATTATGCTAAAACGCATGTCGTAAATGCGCCGCGCATTACCATAATGCGTGATGAACTTTAACTTCCGAATTCTTTGAATAATTTCAGAAGTTAACTTCCGATTTTGGTAGAAATTTTCGGGACTGGATATCTGATCGGAGGTTTCAAAGAAAAAATTATCAACCTCGTTGAACTCTGTTTGCCACGACCCACGACCGGAGTTTTCGCTGACCATGTAATCTTTCAACAAAAAATATAATTTTTTGTCAACCACAATTTAGGGAAAGTTATTAAGTTTTGGTGTTGTGTGGTGGTGTTAACAGGAGAGGAGAGAACGGGGAGAGAGAAGGGGAAGGGTAGGAGAAGAAGAAAAATGACTGGTGTAGTGGTGGTGGTGACTGGTGAGAGAGAGAGAGAGAACAGAACGGGGAGAGGGAGAAGGGGAAAGATGACTGGTGGGAAGGGTATTTTAGGAAGTTAATGGATATTTGTTAAGTTGCGTATAACAAATTGTTACGTTTATAAGATTTGTGAGTTCGGCTTAAAACATGCTAAGTATAAAAAATTTGTGATCACAAATAGCTCGCCCCATTAATTACAGTGATCAGGATAGATATTAGGAAATAGGCAAGGGGTGCAGACAGATTTTTCTAAATCTTTGGCCTGATAAACGGATAAAAACTTATTCACGGCTTCGCGTAATTTTATCCGTCCGTTTCAACAATTAACGATTGCGATATATTTTTAAACTATTACTGATACTAAATATTTGTTACCGTTAATAAATTTTTTTTAATCTGAATTATCCAAAATATTTTTGGACCCCCGAAAAAATTTACGGAGGCCCTGTTAGTAGTACTTTCTGGGACTTGCGGCACTTGCCTCCAAAATGCATTCGGGGCGGAGCTGACCAAGGCCCTAGATTTTATTATTCCATATTCATCTGAATTAGTAGGAGTATTAATTTCCCTTCTGGGAGCATTTTCAGTGTAATTTGATCCGTTTCGTTAAAGTTTTTATTTTATAAATTAAATACGTATTTAAAAAAAAAATTACTTATTATTCTCGCTAAGGAGTAAGGACTATACGTAGGATTACTCTTCCACGTTTCCAGCTCCTTTTTCAAGCGAGTCGTCTTCGTCTCCGTCATCTCCCTCCCATTACAAACATCCATGGAGTCGTCGTCGTCTTCTTCTTCTTCTTCTTCACGAAGACCACTCCACACGCATCCAAAACCCACACCCGCTCGCCAGAAACCACTACCCAACCGAATCCAATCCGCAATCCGAGGCAAATCGTGCCCAATATGCCTGACCCACATCGACGCTCGCACAGCAGCGGTGATAACCGCCTGCCTTCACGCTTACTGCGTCGATTGCATTCGTAAATGGAGCCACTTGAAGAGAAAATGTCCTCTCTGCAACCTGGACTTCGATTCTTGGTTTTTCAAGATCGACCCCTATTCTCGAACCTTCCTCCGAGAGAAATTGCCGGGTCTCGGCGAGGGTAGAAAGGTCGTTTCCGAGGGGTTACGGCTTAGAGCGAATCATCGTCTTGTAGAGCAAAGGTGTGTGGTTTTTCATTATTTTTGAGTAAGGATGCAAACGAGCTGAATTGAGCTTCGTCGTCATGTTCGAGCTCGGCTCGTGTACTGTCTAAAGCTTGAACTCGGCTAGTTTTTAAATCAGCCGAGCCCTTAACAGGCCGACTTGGCTAATTTACGTAATGAGCCTTTTTAAACTAGTTAGAGCTTTGGAGGGCGGAGCTGGGCTCGTTTGGTAAATGAGCCGAGCTGAGCTGCTCGTTAGCAGCTTGGTTCGTTTGCAGCCGCATTTTTGGGCGATTGTTTGTGGGGCGAATAAACGAGCAAAATGAGGGTGAAAGAGGGGGCTAACTTTCCTTGCTCACCTTTAGCTTGCTTATGTGTTAGTTGATCAATTGAGGTTTAAACGAGCTGAATCTCAAGTATTTTGATTTTGTTTGTATTATAAGCTGTATGAGCTAGAGCCCCGTGGTAACTTGTTCGAGTTTAAATTTGATAGATTAACCAAACCAAATCGAGCCTTATGTCCCAATCACTTGGGGTCGGCTATAATAGATTAACTAGCTTCAGAAAAAGAAAAAAAATTAAAGCTTGGAATATTTATGTAACCGTTCTTGAACCAGTTTTTTAGTGAGCAAAAATTGGATTGAGTAGCTTGGTTCATTTATCAGTCGTACTTGTTTGGTTGATGTGGAAATGCAGGAAAAGAGATGAAATTTTGCAGGCTTGGTTTATTTATATAAAACCTATCTTCAACAAGTTTTTTAACGAGCCAAAATTGGATCGAACCGAGTAGCTTGGTTTTATCAATCGTACTTGTTTGATTGATATTGTCTTCCGGCAGTTGGAGCTTGATATAGCTTTTGGACTCCAGTGAAATGTTATGTATATAGCTGGAAGCTTTGTGTGACCTTTGTCTTGCTTGGGGCCTTAGTACTAAAAATCTTGTACTAGCTATTGACCGTACAGTACTTTTTTGTCCTGCTGGTAAGTTTTATGTAGCTCAGGTTCTGTTCTGAAATCTGTTGGTATGGTTTGGATTAGGGCTTCGCCCTTTTGTTTTGTACCTATTTCTGCTCATTTCAATGAGTTGTAGAATTTATGAGAGAAAATGGACACACACACGATAAGCTTTACGCTGCGCCTGTAGAAATTTTCAGTAAGCCGGGGTGTGGTTGTGATGTTTTTGTCTTGTTTGTTCGGTTGGTGGGATATTTGGTGAGAAGGAAGGAAATTTTGTGGTTATTTGGTGTAAATTAGGGGAAAATTCGAGAGTCCAATATTTTGCTATTAGACGGGTTTTTGTTTTTTGATGGTTTTGCCTGTAGGATTGTGAATAAACTTTTAAATTCGGCATGCTTTTAGGGTTATCAGAAGATCAAGGGAAGAATTCAATTGTTTCAGTGGGCAAACAAGGCCATTGCCGAGACAAAGATGGTTTGGAAGGTCAGAATCAGAGTCGTCTGATGCTGTTGCCCAGAGAGTTCTTCAGTGGCGCGCTAGGTATTGTCCATATTGTTCCCCTTCCCCGAATTTTCTTATTTAATCCGTACTCGGTTTGATTTATCTACTTCAAATATGATATCACTGCTTTAACTTGTTTTCTCAGACATTTCTTTAGGATAGATAACAGGTTTCGGAAACAACTTATTGCAAGTTGTTATGATCTGGTTGAATGGTGTTTCTAATGTGAAATTGATTCTCGCAGCATATATGAACAACACTTGCAAGCTGTTCCTTTTTCTTCTCGGAGTAATCAGGAGCAGGTATGTTCATCAGCCGAAGTTGTTGTGGTTCATAGAGAAGGAAACGGACATAATTCTTTGTGTTCAATTTGTTCCAAACCTTCTTCAAATGAAATCCAGTAACCGACATAAAGAATATCTTTGGGAGAGTATGGAACCACAAGTGCTTTTCCCAAAACCTTTTTTTCCCAAAGAACTAACATGGATACATATTTTTTTTTGCTTTTTTTGTTCAACATGTACCAATTTAGACGCTTGTGTACTCAAGATTGTTGAGGTTTTTCAATTGTCATATGATGTCTGCAGCTGTCCGTCATTGGATCTCAAATAAGTGTGCTCCATCTATTTTTTTGTGTGGAGGGTTCTTGTTTGTAGATACTCTATAAACTTGCTCCGATTTGTGCATCTTGGATAGACAGAGTTTGTCTATGGACACTTAAATGTCCCCCGGCATAAAGAATTTAGGGACAACCACTTACATGCATGTTATGTACTCAACTGTTTTCTTGGTGATATTTCAGTCAATTGTTCCCTCAGGATGTTTCTGCAAGACTCCTCCAACACCCTCACACGGGGAGCTTTTGGAAAGGGCTCCTTTGTATTGCACATTCTTTACCAAATAATGTCTATTTGTGATACTAGTTTAAACGGAAGTCTTTGGGTTTGTCGAATGGAATATGGAAGCATTTGATTCTTGGGGAAGAAGAGAGAGAATATAATTAGTTTATTTTTGAGGGCTGACTTTCCATCTTCTGTTTTGATCTACAGAACACGACAAGGAATAATTGTGCTCAAGAAAGGATAGAGAAGAAAATAGAGCCATGGATTCGAAGGGAACTGGAAGCTATCCTTGGGGATCCTGATCCGTCTGTAATTGTTCATGTGGCTTCCTCGTTATTCATATCAAGCTTTGAAGAGAAGCGCGAGGTCTCTTGCGAACAATCTGATCTTGTGGATAACTATCTTGAACCTTTGCGACCTTTTCTGCATGAAAGGACCAATATGTTTTGGCATGAACTTAGGTACGTCATCTGCGTTCAACTGACGGAAGATTCCTTATTGGACAACTAAGGGTGCTTTATCTGTTGGACTTCTTCTTACATATTATATAGCATTTGGTTTAGGTGAGAATATCTGTATTCAGTACTCTAATGAAAAGAATTGGATTTTCCTTAGGTGTTTTGCAGAAAGCCCATTCACCATGGAGACATATGACACGGTAGTCGAATATAGAAAGTGGTCAGAATAAGTTCAGAAAAGAGACTTCAATTCAGCTCTCTATGTGCTGCTTTGTTGCAACCAGACATGCTATCTTTGGTTAGGTGGAAATTTGAGAGGTCACGTTCTTCGAAGAACTTTGGCTTCAAAGGATTATGCTCTAAAGTCAACCCATGCGTCTAGCCGCTAAGATGGATGTTGATATTGCGCTTATGAGAAGAGTGAACCATCGGGAACAAGGTAGATCTGAGTTCCATTATGTTAGCAGGAAGCAAATCAGTGTTCGCAAGTGGACTGGTGCCCGATACTTTTCAAAAAACTCAATCTCGATTCTCGACAATGGGTACAGCAAAAGTAGCAGAAACACTGGAGGAGTTCCTCACTGAAGACTTAAAAATTCTCCACATACCACAGGGTGTTTGATTCGGCTTCTTACCCTGCCAGTATTTCAGCCAAATACTTATCTTTAGCCTTAAACTGGATATTATTGATGTCAACTTTATCAAGGCGGCGAATTTTTCTTGTAGTATTGAGCAGAAGTAGGGCTGCAAATGAGCCGAATTGAGCCAAGCTTTATCTCATGTATAACTTGATATTCTTCTTACCAACAAAGTGAGCACTGGCAAGCTGTATCTTTATACAGCTTCTTAAACCTTGTATTGGTTGTCTGCATTAGGATATTGTCTTATTTTTCTGTACAAATTCTTTCACAACTCCAAGACAACATTTTATTTCTCATTATGGATGCATCCATGTTGGCAACATAAACCTAGCTTGCAGCTCGTGCTCAGTTTGGAATTCTGCATTCTATTGGAATTGAGAAAATAGCCGTTTAGGGAATGCGGTGAATTGGAATAAGAATGTGACTATGCATTCTATATCCAACTTGAAGTTACATGAATTACTTATATCCTGTATGATAAATTATCATTCCACTGTTAATCAAGCAAACGGAGCATAAGTGTAGAGTGGTTATTCGGTGCTCTTGCAGCAAAGAATTATTTTCCCCGAGTGTACGGTAAATAAAGGGCCAACCCTAGGTGTAGGCCCAACAAGCGACCGCCTAGGGCTTCCAATTTTTGGCCCAATAATAGGACCCCAAATTCAATTTTTTGAATTTGTGCAGAAAAAATTATCCCAGCAGACTCAAACTCACAACCAACGGTGCCGAGAAGTTGGTACAAGTGACGTGCCACTAAACCACAAGGTAATATTTCAATCTTATATCAAATAGGTAATATTGGAGTTTTCTACTTGATTGGCATATTTGCCAATCAAAAGTTGGGTCTCTGATGGGCCCTTCTCCTTGATCCTTTTAGTCTTTGTAAACCTTCAAAGATTAATAAATTTGTTTGCTGTTCAAAAAAATAAATTAAAATAGCTAATTTATATAGACAAAAATGAGAGACCCCATTTTAAAACCTCGCCTAGGGCCTCAAAAATCTTAGAGCCAGCTTGTGTACGAACTACATTTTCATATGGCCCACAATACCCAATACACCAAGGTTGAATATATGTTTTTGGACATTTGTTGTCTGGATACTCACTCCTCTTGTGGTTGAAGTCCAGTCATATAAACTTATTCTAAAACGAACTATTTTCCATTTCATCTGAAACCCTTCCTACCCCATTTTGTAACCAAGGCAATTCCTTTGCTGCTTCGCTCCCTCTTCCAGCACGCGGAGTAACGAACACCAAGGCTTAATGTATTATTCACTCCTCTATGAGAGCATGTAAACCAGTTGTGAGAAAAAATGCTATGAACAGTACATTTTTTTACTTTACCAACCCATATTTTCCTCCCATACTGCAGCAGTCTCTCTACTTTACCTGCCCCATCCCAAACCCCATCCCCGTCAATCCTCAACCGCCCACTCCCAACGACGGCCGCCACAAGACTCACATCCAGAACCATCAACCTTGTCCTCCACAAGACCACATCCAGAACCACCATCCTCGGCCGCCACAAGACTTAAATCCAGAACCACAAATTCTAGGGCTTTTTTTTTTGGTACTGTGTTTGAAGATTGGAAGGTTTGAAAGAGGATTGGAAAAGCTTTACCAGTTTTTGAAGTTGTTTCGATCTGCTCAATTAGAAGTACCAAAATAGATCCGAAAGAAATAAAAAAAGATACTACCATTTCAGGTTCTTGATTTTCAGCTGATCGACCTGCTCGATGATTTCACAAGCTTCGATAGAGGTTCTTGATTTTCGGAGCCATATCACAGTACATCGGAGAGAGAGAGAGAGAGAGAGAGAGAACAATAGTTTAATGGTTTACTCGTAAAGAGTTGATCGGTAAAAGAAGTGAGCATTTTTTTAAAAGGAAAAATAGCTCCCTGTTTTGCGAGGCTGCTGTAAACTCATTTTGTGTCTTTAATTAGGTAAAATGGCTATAAAGGGTGTTTTTGCTAGTCTGGTATACATGCTCTGAGGAATTCCTGGATCATCACTGGCCAAACGTATATCGTCAGGTGAAATCTGCCATCAGTTAAGACAAAAGAGAAATGATTCTCATCAAATTTCAGGCTCAAGAAATTATCTGATTCACAAAGTTATATGAAGCATCACTAGTCCTCAAACAAAACAAAAATTTTAACACAGGGCTGCAAATAGAAGATAAACCACAGGAATGCCAAAAAACAAATCTCTTTCCTCCACATTACCTCCGAATTTTATGACAAGACCCAATTCGGAATCAGAGGAAATTAATTTCCATAACACATGCATGGAACACCAGAGTACAACTTTACCAAACCGAGCCTTGTGTCCCAAATCGATTGGGGTCGGCTACTTGAATCCTGTTTTCCATTTTCATAAATCAAAATGGGAACTACCCAGTCTATTCAAAGTTTCTCCATCTGGGCAAGCAGCAGACATATGTAACAAAGAAACTATACTCTCTTTAGCTCATTTACTCAGAGGTGACCAACAACTTAGCACGGATTTAGTGTACAGTGTCATCATTTACAATTTTCCATGCTTAAAATGGCAAGATGGAATTTCTTGAGATCATCACATTAATGCAGAGGCAAGAGCCAATTGAGAGAAGCCACTATGTTCTCCAAATAATCAATCCATTTGGAAATGAAGTCAAACTTTTTGACAGAGGAAACATAAAACTGTATAACTATTACAAGGGGCAGATGAAGCATACTGGCACAAGGTTACCTGAAAGCAACTGCCTGGTTTGCAATCAAACTAGAACTTAGCAGACCAACTTGCTAGAGAATTTTGACGAAACTAAACACAAACCTCTAAAGCCTTGTCATGAACATACATGCACGTTTAGGTACAATAATAACGATGAAAGAAAAATGTAAATCTTTTCCTATACAGATCCAGAACCTATTTCACCAAGAAGTGCTAAATTGCTAATTTCTACCTTTCTATAATGGCATCAGTGGCCACATTTCTGTTAAGTCTGGTAGCTCGGGCACTTTCAGAAAACTGTTCATATCCGTGAAAGTAATAAAATTGTGGAGGCATTATCCCTGAAAGTTTCCCTACGTTACCCTGGCACCTGTGAAAAGTTCCACTGGCCCGGTTTGGTACATGGAGTTGATGGGAGAAAGGTTATGCAAATGATTTCACTCACAAAACCCGAGTGTTAAATAAAACTAAAACTTGCAAAAAAACGGTCATGCATCAGGAAAAACGCATGGGAAATCACATTTATAATTTATCCTTGCTTCCCTCCTATTTCCTATTTTTCCAGCTTTCGGTGGTAATAAAACGAGGAAAATACTTCCTGTAAGCTAGTATCTTCCCTTCCCTTCCTACCTGAAAACATAAAAAGAGCTGCAACTCCCGCAAGTTTATTCTATGACCCACAGATTCTTGGCAATTTTCCTAAACAAGTTTCTGGGAAATATGACATGGGCTTCACCCTAACTAAGACCCTGGAACTGCAACTCCCTTGATCTAGGGTTTACAACAAAGAAAGAACAAGACGTTTTCTGAAAAGAAGACTAGCATAACTCATCACACCTCTTTCCAACGTCCGAGATGCAAACGACAGTATGGTGCCTCCAAATGCATTTTATGCACAAGCCGCAAAACAACTAAACACATCACTTTAGTTGTTTTGTCCTTTTTTTTTTTGATAAGTACATCACTTTTGGTTTAGTTAATGGGGCATGATAATGATAATGAAAGAATGCAGCACTTCTCTGACTCTTAGAGAAGGCCTAACAAAGAAAGATCTCAGCCGTAAAGAAACCACATCATGCACAACTATTCTCTCTCCTTCGGTTAAATCTTGCACAAAGCTATTGCAGATTTCCACAAATCATGAGGAATGATCTTATTTAAGTATCCTCACTAATGGCATGCCAGATAATTGGTCCAAACCTTTCAAACCTGATGCATTAGAAATCATGATTTCCCAGATTGTCAACTTTTCGTTACACTTAAAATTAAGAAGATGGGCTGGGCTGGTTTCAACTTCAGCTCAAAAATTTATGCACTTCAGCAGGATTGAATTGAAGTTAGAAATCAAAAACAACAAGAGAATCTTAAGTGAAGACCTAAAGTAATCAAAGTTGCACAGAATATCCCATCCTGACCAACTTAGCTAGCGAGGAGTAGTTTCATACATTTGCGTCTTAACGTGGGACATATGACCATTCCATTCTAACGTTGATTCCATCGAACCAAACATATAGTACCGTACCGTACCGTACCAAAACACCCTTACGGTACCACACCATACCATACCAAAACACCCTAACGGAACCAATCAAACGTTGATTCCATTGAACCAAACATACCCTAATAATTATCAGTTAAGGTAGAAGGATGGAAGATTAAGAGTGACCTGTTACAATGGAGTGAGAGAGAATCCTTTTTCTTTTCTGCTGAACAACCTCTCCGGTGACGTCCCTTCGTCGGAGTTATTATTCCTTTCCTTGATAAAATAAATTTGATACAGTGAGGCCAAATCTTTTTTCATGAAAAACAAATTCACTTTGAACATCTCCGATTATGTATCAATCAACATTCGATTCAAATGATCTTTGACATTCTATATCTTCTTGACAAGCTCCACAACCTGAACAATTTTGATCACTGAGATAAATCGAAACCAGATCACAATTTTGACGAAGGGCCGAGCTATTTGCAACCACAAATTTCCTATACGTAGCCTGTTCTAAACCTAACCCACAAATCTTATAACAATTTCCTAAATGCAACCTAACAAATATCCCTAAACTTCCAAAAATACCCTCTCCTTCCCCCCTTCTCTCTCTCCCAGTTTTCTCTTCTCTAGACTTATTGTTCTAATATGGTGCTTGATATTAAAGATTAGAGGGTTGGAGATAATAACTGCGATTCGAATGTTAGTGAAGGAATAGTAAAGTTGCGAGTCAACGGAGCATGGCATTAGGATCATCTTTGGGGAGCTTTTGCTTGGGTATTTAGTTTAGTTTACTAGGTCTAATTTCTAAGGATAAGAGATCCAATACTGGCCCATCAAAAGAGAAAAAGGAAAAAAAAACAAAAAAAACAAAAAAAATTAGAATGCCAAGTTCAAACATCTTCAGCCAAACGTGGATTTCGAACATTGATTATGCCATTAAGAGCTATTACCATGAGCACATCACTCCACTCCAAAATCTTGGTCAAAAATTGAATTCGACCATACCACAAAATAAGATACTTCGAGTAGCGCAATTGCCGAATTAGTTTAAGACATTTAAGTTCAACCAAGTACGCATTCCAAACTAGATTGGTTTTCAGACCGTTGACAAAATCTACAATGTAAGGATGGTAAACCAAATCAAAGTCATCAACACCAAGAAAATCAATTAGTTCCACTCCTACAAAATCTTTGAATGGTGGAGACTCAACAGGAGTGCTGACAACATCTATAGAATTCTCATGAGGAGAACATTGGACATTAAACTCATCATGGCATCCTAACTCTGGGTTTTTTTTCAAATCTAAACCAACCTCTTCAACAATGATGAGCGGCTCTATTTCCTCTTCCTCAACATTTAAGTTGGCATCTTCAACATTGACATCATAAACCCAAGATTTAGAAAGGCTTATAATCCCGTCCCATCGGATATAAGAAAGGCTTAACCAAACAAATATAACCGCCACATGCATCCAACATGGCAAAGATAAAGATATAATAGTAGAAAATAAAGAAATAAGCCTTGAGAGAGAGATTTGCTAAAGAATACTTACAACTAAGCGAGTCAATTGAGCCTTTTCCACTTAAGTAGCTGTTATGCTGACCAAAGGCTTCAAAACAAAATGGAAGAAAATCCCAAACAATTGGCAAATTCCCTATAAGAAAACAGAGTCAACAGACACAGTCAGGTAGAAGTAAAGTGATACTGGCCACATCATTAAAATTGGATCAATAACAGACAGACAGGAGGATAAAACACAGACAATAAAAAAAAAGGCCAGCAGGAGTAAATTTACCCTAAAAAACTCAACATTGACTATTTCCAGCTTCTGCATAAGCCTCTCATATTTATCCATCAACCTGTAGTGAAACAACATTCAGCTCACTGCATCCATGGACATTTTTCAAAAGTTCAATCACACAAACAAAGATATCTCATTTAAGAAGACAAAGTGATGATCCTGTTTGTGCTATCACTTCTTCACCATTACTATTGAGCTGAAAAATTTCTTGAATGATTGGACTTGGAAATCCGACTTGGGAGTTGACTATCTTTGTCAAGAAAGTCTACATGAAGATCTTCATTTTCATCTTCTGAGACGGTATTAGTAGTGTTCTAAAAGGCGGGATTAATTGCCGATTAATGGGCGATTAATCGGAAATTTGGGCTGACCGATGAGATTAATGGCTAAAAGGTTGAATTAGGCGGCTAGAAGATTAATCGGACTTTGGCGGCAATTAATCGCCGCTTAATTGGTCGGCGTGTAGGCGGCGATAGGCGATTAATCGATTCATGGGCGATTAATCGGCTAATGGGCGATTAGGCAAGGTAAATATGAATTTTTAGAAAACGAAGGGGGTAACTGTTATACTCATACCAGGTTATTTAGGGCTTCGAATTACTGTGTTAGGGCTCTCATTCGATCAGCCTCTCATCGATCTGGGTTTGGGAAGAAACCCAGTCATCGCCTACTGCCGACACCAGTACATCGACGATCGCCTCTCATCACCGACACCGGTCATCGCCGACGCTAGTCATCGCCGACGCCTTTCATCACCATTCACCGCCACTGCGCCTCATTGTTGACTGTTGTAACTCTCGATCCCTCTCTCTTGATCCCCCTCTCTTTCTAATCTCTCTCTCTCTCTTTGTGTGTAATTTCTCCCTCTCTCTCTCTCTCTCTTTTTGTAATTTCTTGATCCCCCCCTCTCTGTAGTGTGTAGTATTTTTTTTTACAAAATTTAACACTTGAGTCTGAGTAGCAGAGTAGTGTAGTATTGTAAATTTATGGTTTGGACCGTTTGGTGTAGGCCGTAGCCGTGTAGACCGGTAGACGTGTAGTAACTAGTAAGTATTGATGGTAGAGAATATATCACATCAACTAGAAAAACTGTGATTATTGATGGTAGGGAGGTTGTAGAATATTTAAAAAAAAAAAACCCGACTAATTGCTAAAAGGCGATTAATGGCCGATTAAAAGGTCTCGAAGCTTGAAGGTGGTCGGCCGCCCGCCTACCGCCGAGTGCTTTTTAGAACATTGTATTAGTTCCATTTCCATGACTAGCATCATTGTTTTTCAGCTGAAACATATCAGTGTGAAGATTCTCATTATTTATTCCACTAGGTTCTCCAGAGTCTGACCCTTTAGGTGAGAAGGAACCATTGTGCTCTTTGGCACTTAGTTTCACCAAAATTGGGTTACCACTTTTAAGCCAGTATGAAAATCCACTCTTGCCCGTTTCAATTAAATCTGCTGGCTCACTGGATCGTAGGACTCTTTTATTAGGAGAGTTACGGTCAGATGGAACAATCAGGGCTGCTCCATCACCGACAAGCCCAGCAAAACTTACAACTTGTATTGTTTCTGGTGGCAGTTGTAACCAATTCTCCTTTTCCAAAACCCTTTTTAGTGCCTGGAAATAAGGGGTTAAGTCAGTCATTGTATGATTGCATTCAGACTAAATGCAATGCAATGCAATACAAAGAGTACTATTACTGGTATAATTAAATAATAAGAAATGGGCTTCATTTTTCATGCAGCTTACAAGGTAGGCTGTTGTTTGTTTCTCTGATTACATTGTTCATAAAGCATAGCAAGTTTTAATCCCATCACTTGGAATCTTGAAGTTATGGTTAAATAAGTACTTAAATCTGTATTTTTTTCTCTTTTCTACAACCTACATTTTCACTTTCTTTCATTCTCACTAACTGGTTATTTATGCATACAATCTTAATCCACCTTCGCCGATAATGAGGTAACCTTTTTGGTTGCCTAACTGTGAGAGATGTGCATTCCAAATAGACTTCAGTCCATATTTAGGATGAATCACATACATTATGTTGTCTCATATTACAAGTAGTTATTAGACTAACAATATGCACCGTCTTTTATTTAAGTGATTTTTTTTTTCCCGAGTAATTGCTCATATACAATAATAATGTATAAGGGATTATCAAAAGATGGAAGTGCAAAACAAGTTTAAAACATGATTGGTCTTCATACTGGGTCATGCTGTTAGATCAGCAATGTAATTGTAGCACAACAGTGCAATTTCAAAAGCCAACTGAGGCATCAGTGTACCCATAAGGTATTGCCTAAGTTCAAAACGCGTAACGTTATTGGTATAACACTACAGAGGAAAATTGGAGAACGCTCATGATAATTTCCTATGCTCTCTTTCTTCTTCTTTTCTTAGTTGAATATGATAATTTCCTATGCTCTCTTTCTTCTTCTTTTCTTAGTTGAATATGATAATTTCCTATGCTCTCTTTCTTCTTCTTTTCTTAGTTGAATTGAATGCCATCACTTTTCTCCTGCTCCAGTGACGCAGCTAGAAACGTGAACAAGAATAGAATCACCCCCACGAGTAAAGAACAACTCTTCCACAATCTAATAACCAGCAGATTACTAGAATTATAGGAAAAAAGAGATACTCTCTCTTATGAAAACACTCAATATATTAATCAACTCCCCTAGCCAAGAGGCTTACATCCATATTTATAAAAGTAGAACTCCTAAACCTAGCCAACATTCCTAAAATACCAAAAAGGAAATAAAATCAATCCTAATTTTCTTGACCAAGTAACCTAGAGAATAGAAAACCTCAATCAAAAGAAACTAGGAAAGTAAATACTTTTAGAATATTTTGACTAAATTAAAACTAATAAATAAAAATACTAAACCTAAATTAATTAGAATAAAATGCAACTTTCTTGGAATTCACCCTGCATCAGTTGATGCAGGCCGATATTTTGATTATTCTAGAAATATAGGAATCTTAATTTATTATTTTGAGTTTAGCATTTTAATAGGAATGTTTTATTTTAGTCAAGATTTTTTACAAGTATTTAGTTTTCCTAGTTTGATTTGATCTAGTATTCCTATTTTGAATAGGTTTCTTGGTCAAGGAAAATTATGATTGATTTTATTTCCTTATGTTTATTTATTTTCCTTTTTAGATTTTAAGAATGCTAGGTTTAGGAATTCTATTAGTATAAATAAGGTTGTAAGCCTTAGGGCTAAGGAGTTGTTTTATGAATTATTAATGAAAATTTGAGAAGTTTTCTCAATATTGTGTGTTCGTAAAGGGAGTACCTCTAGGCTCTAGTTCATACTTATTCGTGTTTGTCCTTGTTGCACATTCTTCTTTTTCGACACGCCTCCCTGCATCATCCAGCATCTTCCTTTGACACAAATCCTTACCTAATCAGCTTCTCTTACACCGAACATGAGTTGTCTAGGATCTCTAGGTAAGCTTTTTTTTTTTTTGAAGATGTGATCTCTAGGTAAGCTGAATCATGTACTAAGGACAAAGGTAAATTCTAATATGATTCTAAATTTGATTTTCAGACAATAGCATCTAAGCAAAAAAATGAGCAGACTGTAGTAATAACTGCCACCATAAACCAGAAGTCACCAGAAACCAAACTGCATTTGTTGATACAAGTATGTCAACATGCAAGGATAAGTAATACAATGCGGAAAGAATTTTGCAGAATGTGAAGCGATAGTGGAGCACCAATATTCTTTAAGCTCCAACAACCATCTTTTAAAATCCACATAAATGGGAATAAGGTTGAATATGGTTTTGATCAACGTATATAGTCCTCTTGTATGCGGAACAAAAGAAGGGCACAAAAAGGGAGTAATGCACAGGTCCTCAGCACGTAGCAGTACATTTTATAAGTACACAATGACACATTTCAGCAGCTTGCAGAAATCATAAAATATATGAACCCCATATAGACATATTTGTGTATGTATACATGTAAACATCATTAAAAAAATGCAGAAAAGCTCTGGATATAATGTTGGCCCTCCCAACAGAAATGTTGTCTACTATAAATGAAGAACCCAAAACAGAAGTTGAACAAAAAGAATTCTTGTTAAAGAGAACCAAAACGACAAACTCTCACTAGAATAGAAGATAATTTTTCCAATGAAAACAATGAACACTGTAAGGACTTACATATATATTTTGCCGATGAAAAGCAGCAAAATAGTTTCCACAAACGGCCTTCACTTTCTGCCTGAACTCAACTGCTTCAGAACCACAAAAAGCTTCCCCATCCAAGATGAAGACATTCAGATCTTCATAATTTCTCAAAAATTGATGGATGCTCAATGAACAAACAGCAGCAGAGGAAAGCAACACTGATACGCGGCTTCTTGTTAGTTGCCAACGATTCTTGTGACCTCTGTGCAAGGTCTGTGAAACAAATACTGTAGCATCCTTCCTCAGCTGGAACAATGGGGATCCACTGTTTGAAGCATCACTCCCACCATTCCTTGACTCATCAATGGAATCAGGAGATTTTGCACACATGGAACCATCAGTTTCAGTAGCATCAGCTGAAGTGGCGGTAGCTGTCATGTCCACTCTGTGCATAGATTCAGAGTGCGAGACATCATCTGCATTTGGACTATAAGAAATTCCATTTACTGAATCAACATGCTGAATATCCCCAAGAATATCATCTTGCTTCTGCTTTATTTGTGGTGCGTGGCAAGATGAAACGTGTAATAAAAAGCCTGAGAAAAAATCTAATATATGTGACATCAACCATCCAGAACTAGATTAAAAACTATCAAACAATCAGCAAAACCCCAATAAAGCCCATCAATCACTAAAAAAAGATGAAGTGTTCATATCAAAGTGGGCAAAGAATGACTTGAACAGCACAAAGCTGAAAGCAACAGTATACAAGAAGAAAAAAAAAAAAAAACAAGAAATTCTATTAAAAAAGGTCAAGGCACAAATTAAGTTGTACATTGCTTCTGTATCCTAACTTCTTTTGATTTCATATCCTTACTTTATTCACTTTAAGCAAGGACCAAGGCCCCAAACGTGTCTTGCACATTTCATTCAGACATAAAAATGCATGTCAAAACCATAATCTATTGACAGAAACAATCAAGAAACTACAAGACATCTAGTATATGTGTCACTGCGAATCTAAAACATGTTGATGCATATCATTTCCCAGACATATGCACTCCTTAGGCTTCTAGTAAAGCCATATCCTTAGGCAAGTCCAACTCTATGTTATGTGGATAGCTCGGGTACGAGGAACGGGACAAGGACATGGTAACTTAAGTACTCTAAAGGGTGGTACAAATGAATGTTTAGGATAGACTTGTACATTTTATTCTATAGTAGTTAAGGTACTTCTAGAGCAGTCATCTCCAAAATAATCAAGAAAGTCACTGGCATGTGTGAGGGATGTGAGTGACCAGTCGTGTACAATCGCTAACTTTGTCTTAATCGAAGAGCGGTTAACATGGGCGACGATGCGGTTTTTATAGAGCTACATCGCGATGCTAGAAGGGAGGCTAGAAGGGAATGAGGGGAGGATAGGGCGGTTGGCCTGAAGGCTGCAATTTGAGATTGCAAGGCACAGATGACTGAGCTGGAGGCAGGCTTGCCACCACTTTAGAGGCAACTTTGAGTTATTGAAGCGGCAACTTAAGGAGAAGATACGGAAATTTAAATATGGTAGAAGCACCATAATAATAACATGTCATGATGATGTTAAAGCGCTATGGAAGGCGCTGAATTTGCTAGCTAGTAGTATCAAGGTGAGCTACAAATGTTCAGAGCACGACAGGTCAGAGATATTTGGCGGGTTACTGCTGGGTGTGGTCTTGCTGGGTGTGGTCTTGCAATGCTGGTGGAGTAATTGAAGTAAATGGGCTTGCTATTATGAGAGGTGGATTCACTTCTGGTTTCTGAGGACGAGTCATGCCCTACAAGTCATGCACACCCTAATAAATGAGACCCACCCTCCTATTTATAGACACAATTAAAAAATTCTAGACCAGGACAATTATAGACAAAGATTCCTAGGTATAGTACAAGAAAGTTGTAGATATATGTGGATGGTGAGGGAAAGATGGTGGAGAAATCTAGAAGTTTGAAGGATTGGAAGTTTCCGGTAGGATTTGGATGTATTCGGACCGGCAGAGTCCCGAGGTTTCCATTGTAATTTGGAATCCAAAACATTTTGGAGGAACCCAAAAATTTCCAATATCATCCAGAAAGGCGGTGATGACTTCAACATTTTCCTTTACCTAACGTTATCATTGGAATTGAAGTCCAATTTGATCTTAGGGGTAATGGGGTGAGGGTTGATGGAAAGAGCTGAGTTTCTGACACTTGGCATTCCGTTCATGAGAACATGTGTCCACTTTATAGAGCTTTCTTTTCGTGTCGTCACGTGCGGGATACTCTCTCCGTCCCAAAATGTTAGACCTTTTTGGGATAGCGTATCATTTTCAATGGTCTATATCTTTTAATGTGAATGTCAAAAAATATGCAATATAAATATTATTTTTTTAATTAGCTCTATTAGACAAAGTTTTCAAAATCACATAAAACTTTATGAATCGAAAGATATGAGCAATCTAAAATGGCAGGCAATCCCAAATAGGTCAAACATTTTGGAACTGAAGGAGTATTTTGTTTTCATGTTACATATCTTCCACCCGCACATATGTGCATGTTGTGTCTGAGTGATGTGAGACCTAAGTGTGTGAGACCTTTTACTGTGACTAGGTTTACATTCGATGCAAAAATTGAGTTTTGGGGGTCAAACTAGAAATTCACGAACCTTGGGGAGTTGATCGATATTAGTATGAAGCTAAAGGGACCTATAGTGTAATTTTTTCCCTGGGGAGATCGGCTCCCCCATTTTTCCCATTTCCTTGGGTTTTCTTTTTATCTTCTTCTTCTCTCTCTTGATTCCTTCACTCTCTCTCTCTCACTACATACACAATCAACCTAACAAATCAAGTAGATTCTGGAGTAATTCACTAATTCAGCTAACCTACTCCCCACAACACCACCCCTGCCCCCCAAAGAGAAAAAATTGAAAAAGAAAAAGAAGATAACTCACCCCACCAAGCACACAAAGTTGACTGAGAAACCAATAAGGTTGACAAAAGTGATTCTAATTCAAACGGTATGGGTATTGTTTCAAAGGATTCAGGTACTAGTCATTTTATGTGATCAAGAAGAAGTCAATGACCAGAAGAACAATTCAGTGCCTCAAAAAGAACGTGAACAGTGATTACCTCAGAAATAGCAACACAAAAAATGCAGGAGCAATCTGTTAAAAAGTCTTGGTCCAACAGTTTTCTGGTCATGTACCTGATGGAGACATGAATGAGTAAACATACTGCCCACTGAGTTGTCGAACAATATAACTAGAAAACCCAAACAATTACCTTTCCTGGCATATGGTGAATGACATCATTACAGTTCGGTAGGACCCAATGTTGTCACGAAAGGAACTACTGAGGAGATAAAAAGACGACCTCTTCAACCCAATTTTGGAATCACAATTCAATAGTGACCGCCGTCCTCATCCTCCACCGGTCCTTCATGCCAAAGCTGCACTTTCTTGGCCTTTAACATGCAATGTTACAACACTGCCATGGTACTGATTTGTCTAGCCAAAGTTTTTCTCAGTCCTCAGTGACAAAACTGCACCTTCTTGGCCTGTAATATTCCATGGTGCAACGCTGACATGGTATGGGAATCCGGCTGAATCCCCCTAGATATCATGTCATTAAGAAGGGTTACAGCCCTATCCGCATATCCCCGACGACAATAGCCACGTAGGAGAGCTGTGTACGTCACATTGTCCGGTTCTAGACCTCTATCAATCATTTCATCAAAAAGGACTGCAGCATCCTCAAGGTTGTCTGATTTACAATGACAATCAATCAAAACCGTATACGAAATAACATCAGGTTTTTGTTCAATCTCTTTCATTTCACTCCACAAAGTGGCAACCTCATTCTGTTCTCCTTTGCTCCCTTCTGCATTTGGAAGGCAGCGGTCCTTCTTCATTTTTTCTTTAGAATGCCCATCAATTAAAACTGTGTAAGTGATAACATCTGGTTCAATACCCCTCGCCTTCATATCCTTGAGAACTTCACAAGCTTCCCGCATGCAATTAACCCTACAATAACCATTTATCATCATGGTGTAGTTAATAACATCAAGAGTTATCCCAGTTCGAACCATTGTATCAAACACCCACTGGGCCTTTCTCATATCTCCAGAGCTACAAAAAGCAGCTATGAGTTTGCTGTACATTATTTTACAAGGGGCATCATCTGAAGCCAGAACTGCCTCAAATAGTGCAAGAGCCTTATCATTCTCACCTTCTATACAAAGGTTACTTAGAAGTTTTAAGCACGAACTCCTACTCAATGAAAAACCTTGCTTGGGCAGCTTAACGAAGAGTTCATAAGCCTCTCTTGTATTGCCTGCTTCACAGTAGCCATTGACCATGGCATCACAATGGCCTAGACACTTTTCTTCCAAACCATTAAAAAACATTTCAGCTTCCTTGACCTTCCCTCCTGTGCATAAGCCCTCAATGATCATTTTATGGGTAACAATGCTTGCTTTCAATCCTTGTCCCTCCATGTAATCCAAAAGATTTAAGGCCTCTTGTGCAAGGCCATTTCTCGAAAGCCCACGAGCCAGTACATTGTAAGTAACTATGTCAGGTTTCAAACCTTTTTGCCTTATTTCCTCAAATAGTTTCAAGGCATCAACAAGTTTTCCTTGAAGACAGTATCCACCAATTAAAGTAGTATAGTGCACAACATCCAAACTCATCTTCTTACCCTTCATCTCATCAAGCAACTCGACTGCTGCTTCTAATTTTCCCAGTTTGCATAATGCATTAACTACGATATTGTATGCCACCTCATCAAGGAATATCCCTAACTCCTTGAAGTTGTTGAACTGGTCCACTGCCTCATCAGCCATGCCCATTTGGCACAAGCATTGAAGAATCACACCAACAATCACGCAATTGGTTTTGATACACTTTGCTGCCATTTCATTATGAAGTGCCAAAGCTTTAAGTATATGCCCAATCTTACAATACCCACGGATTAAGGAACCATAACAGTATGCATCTGGAACCACACCATGTTCATCCATATCAAGCAACACACACTCAGCTTCTTTTAACTTCGACTCGTTAACAAATCCACGAATAACTACCAAATAAGTAAACACATCAATTGGAATATTTTGCTCTCTCCATGCTTTGAGCACTTCATAACCCAAGTCTGACCTTGCTTGCGAGCAGAGCCCCTCAATATAGGTTGTATACGTGAAGGCATTTGGGGTCAAACCAGCTTCCTCCATCTCTTGAAAAATGTCAGCAGCCTCTTCCAAACTACCTTTTCTGCAGAGTGCCTTAATCACAATGCAGTAGCTATAGTCATTGGGGCTCAAACCAAGCCGCTTGAATTGCCGAAAGACAGCCACAGCCATATCATTTTTTCTGCTCTCAATCAAACGATTCAAAAGAAAGTTACAGGTCATTATGTTAGGAATTAAACCACGCCTCTTCGTCTGAAACAAAGTATCAATGGCTTCATCGAAGTTGCCAATGCTAACGTAAGCCTTTACCAATGCATCAAACGCCCGTATCAACGACTCCGGGCCCTTTGCTTCAATCCACTCGATTAGTGCTTCAAATAAATCAGAAACTTTGAAACTCAAATGTTTGTCGTTGGATTTGATAACCCCCAATAAGATAGAATCCAACCTTGTATCCATACCCCAATAACACAATATCCTAATAATGGCCATGTAAGTGCTAACATTGTGCACAAAACCTTGTTCCTTGAGCTGGTCAAAGAATGAGAGTGCATGGCATGGTTCTTCTCTCAAACTGTTCAAGATTTCAACAACCTTGCAAGTATCCAATTGCCCCAAAGCGTTACCCACGCCATTGCCGCTGTTTTTATGGGTACAAATTATATCTTCGTCTTCGTCAGAAGCAACTAAGCCAGGCAAGTAGTAAGGAGGAGGCCTCCTTAACTCGGAAGCAATGGCTGAAACCGCCGACTTGAGCCTAACAAATTGAGTTCTACCAATAGGGTGAGCATGTGAGTTTTTTATCAATTTCGCACCCCAACAATAAACCAACCTTGTAGTAGTAGCAGCAGCAGCAGTAGGTGGCCTTCCAAACATCTAAATTTAATCAACCAATCAACTACAAAAAACAAAACAAAACAAAACAAAACAAAAAAAAAAAAAAGCCGCCCCAAAGATCAATAAACAAAAACTATGAATGCTGTAAGGAATGCTATTAGTGCTTGGAGAGGTGTTAAACGTTAGGAATAGCTATGAAAATAGGATTACTTTTGCAAAACATGGGAGTTGTGACAATAAGCCGGCCCTGAGCATAAGTCATGGAAGCCAAACAGTGCTAAAACGAAGAGCCCCTAATGAGAGAGAGAGAGAGAGAGAGAGAGAGAGAGAGAGAGAGAGAGAGAGGTACCTGTTCTTATCGTTGTTGCTGGAGTCGCCGTAGTTGGGGGAGGGAGCTGTTGATGTGCTCGGTTCAAAGGTTTGGGCTGCTTCTCATTTGTGATTGACTACTTATTTAGGGCTGAAAACTACTCCTACATGCATCCTGGCTTTTACAAATACGGGTGAAGTCAATTCGTGAGCACAATATATTTCATCTTTTTAAAGTTTTGCATGACAGTCCTATTCAAAACTCCATAAAAAATATCTCTCTATGTACTATTGTTCAACCATTGGTCATTCATTCCATTCCGATTTTTCACAATGCTCATGGCCGAAAATACCCTTTCCCTATTTTCCACAACGTTCATGGCCGAGAAAAGAGATGTTAGAACATAGATGTATATCATACATATTGTATATATTATATCTATGGGGAAGGCCAGTATGTAAATTATATATATATATATATATATATATATATATATATATTGTATAAATATTATACCGACGGTCCGCCATTCAACTATTCAAGCCACTGTATTCATACATATACACTGATATTGTGATACAGAGAGAGAGAGAGAGAGAGAGAGAGAGAGAGAGAGAGACCTTGGTTTTGGGAATCACTGATTCAGTGACGAAGCAAACCGGCGACGATGAAACGGCGAGGCGAGTGGACAGTGGTCCGTCGAGTTCTCCGTCGTGAGGGAAACGGCGAGGCAATACAACGAAATTTGGGGGTTTTGGGGAGATACTGGGGTCCGACGACGAAACGGCAAGGGGAGCGAGTGGTCGTCCGTGCACTTTCTTCCCTCGACGATAATAATTTAGGCGCACAAACGTATTTTGGACGGTCTGAATTCTGCGAATAGATAATTTAAATTTGAATCATTGATTGTCGAAATGGATAGTTAAATTGCAGAAGGTCATAACTAACTCTCTCTCCAAACCAAACCAAACCAAACCGAATCCTATGTAATCATTTGGTTTGGCTACATGATTCATTTTCCTCCATTGAGCCCTATCAACGACAACTTGTTCACACAAACATACTATACTCATGTACTCATATCTTTGCGCATCACAATCCACTCTCACCCTCACTGCGTATCCACCCTCATTCTATATTCACCAAAACGCGACCCTCATTCTATATTCACCAAAACGCGACGTAAAAGAACTGCTAGGTTATGATCATTATGTGTGAGAGACTCCGGAATGAGTTCTACACAACGCATTGACGGTACTGTGCATTTGTGTACACCAAATGATGTACTTTATTTGGGTTCTATTAGTTTGGGTTGGAATGCTGAAAAGGTTTGGAATCCAGCCCATTGATATGCGAAGTGATGTGGGCTGGCGAAGACCTGGTTAGATGTTTAATGGGCCTGGTTATTCTTGTCCAATTACCGAGTCATGCATGTTGTGCTACTTGCTATCTTATCACATTGCCTGATACCTAGTTTTCTCTTTTTTAATAATTAGATGTACAAACTAGTTTATGCGTATCTTGATTAATTCTGGGGTCTTAAAGTTTACGGCCGGACAAACTTCCAACGACCTAAGGTTTGGTGTGTTTGTCCTTCGTTGAATTCGAACTTGTAACTTCTTGAGGGCAAGCCTTTTAGTTACTTCCACGGACTGACGCAAGGGCGGATGAGTCCAGGCAACCGCCCTACCCAAATTTCAAAATTATAACTATATCGGTTCACCCAACCAATATTTTTTGTATATGCTCATCTAAGGGTATTTGAAAATTTAATGGAGTATCCATCATCCTATCATTTCAATGAATAGTAGTATTAGAGTAGAGTAGAACCTGTAGATTCATGCAATAATTTATTCCCTTGTTGATAGATTGATTCGTCTGGTGTTAATTTTACTAGTTTCATGGTTACAACAGAGCGAGCATTTTTCAGCCATGAATATGCTTACTTACATTGAGGAAAACATGGATCGGTGCTTTGGCATTGATTCCATTATAAACGCATTTTAATTACATCATGAAAGTGTGACGAGCACAACTTTATACAGGTTCTTACTTTTGTATAGTGATGGAATGCTAGGTTTTGCATTTTGCTTTTGGAATATAAACTATAAAGGATGAATGCACTGTACAGTATATTTTATGCATGTACTTATTTACGATCATATTTTTGTAATTGTAGAGGTTGATCGAAACTATATAATGATAATCTTGCTCATAATGTTCTTGTAACTTTTATTCTAGGCCCAATTGGTGTTGCCTTTCATAGGTTCTAAACTTAATTTGTTATATTGTTCACTGCCCAACCCACACTCAAATCCTGTATCTGTTATTTCATGACCACGTTGAAAAGTCAGCTTAATTAGAATTGAGTCAGATAAGTTGGTATTGCCTTTCATAAGTTCTAAACTTAATTTGTTATATTGTTCGTCGCCCAACCCACACTCAAATCCTGCATCCGTTATTTCAAGACCACATTGAAAAGTCAGCTTGATTAGGATTGAGTCAGATAAGTTTCAAAGGGCAAGCGGATAATTGGGAGAAGAAAATGCCCATGCACTTTTTTTGGTCAATGTACTAAACCATAGTTGTGTATATCACAAAATGAACAAAATCTTGGAAAAACTACGGCCACAAATTCGAATACTCGGGTAGCCAAACAGAAATGGCAATGTGTTGACAAGTGACAACCTTCGCTTGCGTTCACTTCAGTTGAATTAGCCAGTACCGGGGCACCCAAATTTGTCATACACACACAATTTGCAGATTTCAGAAGTATTCCAACAATAATTTCTCCCATGGATTCCACCCTAACAACGCTAGGACAGACATTCTATTACAACATTAATAACACAGAAATTGACACGAGACAAACACATGACCAGCGGCAAACTCCTTTGCATATGTCATTCTTCTTCTGGCTCTTCTTCTTCTTGGAGAAGATTCTCTCTATTGTCATGGGCCCAGAAACCACGCACATCTATAAGCATGCTGGCAACAGTTCCGCCCTGTTTACAACCCAATAGATCGGACAGGGTGATCCTTAGAGGGTCAACTGGTTTCACCATATCCCAAATTTCATCTCTAACATCCTCGATGCATAGCTCGTAGTTCCCTCCCTCAATCCATTTCTGGTGCACATCTCTGTTTCACACCAAAGGGGAAGAAAATTGGGTTAAATATTTGCTCAGAAGTTACTAGAACATAGAGAATTTGATTGACCAACAGTTTACAAAACCTGTTTCCAGGAGAACTCTTTAAGAACAGTCAAGCTTCAAACTTTGGAATTTATGGTCAATAAAAAAATTAAGTACGATATAAAGATTAGGTTTGCGCATTTCTGAAAACAGTTTCTAGAAACCATTCTCCCAGAATGATTTTATAATACCGACCAAAACAGAGCCTAATAGTTTGGTTCATGTATCTTGTAATTTGAGACTTGCTGAACCTTCTTGAGTCCCACAAGCAGGAAATTACAGAGCTTTTATGTAGGAAGATTGTATCAGATAACATCGCAGCTTGTGGATGCCCCCCTTCTTTTCTTCCATGTCGAGATTTGAAAAGAGAATTCCGAAATTTTCTACTATGTCAATTTAACTAAGCATAAGAGCATATCCTCAACGGCGTAACCAAAAGTGGATAATCAAAAGTTGCCAAATCATCTTTTGGTTATCCATTTAAGTGGGTTGCTAATAAACCCTTGACAGAGTGTATGGTGAAAAAGGATCGATTAGGGTATTAGGCTTAGTTTGGTTTGGTACTCTCAACAACCACAATAAGCATGGAAGAATAATTGAAATGATTCAGTTATGAGTTTTGTCGAGAAGATATTGGAGGGGAAAAAGTCTCCAACATTATTTTAGTTGATTGCTAGAAAGATTTTCACCTGAAAAGAGAGTGAATATCAGCGGTTGTGAGGTATCCTCTTCCTTGGAGATCGAGGCAACGAAACAAATAAGTTAACCCCTCCGGAGCGTCTTTGTTTTCTAGGGCCAAAACAAAGTCTAGAAAGCTTTCAAAATCCATCTCCCGAGCATTACCGACTCCAGTTTTGCCACGACGGACATGCTCATCAAATGCTGCAAACGAATAAAACCTTAACAAAACGAACGGCAAAACAAAATAATCTGAACGAAAATATTGTGCTAACGATTAAGAACAGCTACAGCCTAACACATCTGCTTGGGCGGGGGGGGCGCGTTTGGGTTCAGTGTTCAGTGAGATTATGTAATGTCTATGAGAATCGATTTTACTTCTATTCAACCACCAAATGACATTTAATATTCTTAAAGTTGGTCAACATTGCAAAAAAATTAAAAGCAACTCATGAAAGTAAACAAACAGTGTAGTTTTCAGTATGAACTTATTGAGGATGACTTAACTCCCACATAGTTGGCAAGCCACAAAATACCATAAAACAATATATCATAGAACTTAAGTGCATCACTGTGTAGAAATTTCGACAGACAGCATAGCCATGAAGTTCAACCAACATCCTATATTATTTAGGGTTTATAAAAGGGTTATTTTCAAGCAATTGAGAAAGAAGACATGCATGCACAGATTCGTACCCCTCTCAATGAAAATATCTGTCAAAGTCCCATCTGCATATTCTCGAAGTTCCTGTTTGCTCAATGTTCCATTCATATCTTTGTCAAGTGCAAGAAACATATCTGTAGAAGTAAAATGATAGCTGTAAGCTACAAGAACAATATTAACAGCAGCTACAAGCTATATAAGGGCAATAATTACAACTTTTGAGCTTAACATTGCATGATAAATGCATAACAAATACCACCCCCTTATATGTCACTGGAATTGAATACTGTAAAATCACCCTACATGATCCATGAAAGAGCAAACTTAATGTCTGGGTTGTAATGATGATGATAAACTCCCTCTCGGGTAGGTGGCTTACACGAAACAACATATATCATCTTCTCCACAATAAATTGTAATTGAGGTCACTCTACACCTAAACTTTCAACAAGTTTAAGCCATTTCCAGAATCCAGGCTACAGTTGCCGGAGTTCCAATGAGTTTTGTTTTTTATTTGTTTGTTTTAATTTCTGGTGGAGAGAGAGAGAGAATAGGAGTAGGAAAATCTGAAAAGAATGTTATAGTCATTAAGAAGTTTTCCTTTATGAATCTTTCTTTTACAACAGGCCACCTGTACATGTACTTCACACTTCTCTCCACTTACCCCAAGTTCAACAAGGCTTTGACCACCAACGGTTGGTGGACATATTTCCTCTTGTTTATTTTTCTTTGGAGTCCTATCCTTTAAGATAATTTACAGTAGTCAAGCCCATCCTTACTGCCCCATATTCTACTTGACTTCTTCTATGTTGGTTACAACCACCCATGCGAATCAAAACTACTACCTTATTTCTTCTACAATCTGTAAATAAACTCCAAACGACGAAATGTACTTGAGGTATACCAACAATTAGATGCAACAAATATTTGGCTTTTCCGATCTACGCATTGTTGTGCAGTACATTCTTAAACTCACATGGTGTCAGATTGTCAATTGTAGTACTAACAAGCTCAGGTGCTTTCATGGTGTACAAGCAAAAAAGAAAAGTATGTCATCGGCTCTGAGAAAATAGAAAAGTATTTGGTGCACTTCAGTATGATCAATATAGCACAAGGTTCATGTACAGATTATATCAATTCAAAGAAAAGCATAGGAAAGAAGTAAGATACCCTGAGAAGAACACTTATCAATCAGATTCAAGGAACCCACCACAAATGCGTTGAGCAGATGTCAATGAAAACCAGTTTTCAGCTTGTTCAGTGTCAGTGACTTCTTCCTCACTTTCCTAACATAGATCAAACGTAAGAATGCAATAGTCAGCTTCTATTTAATTGTTTAACAAAAAATGCATTTTAAAAATGCTTTATACTGTTTCATTTATGATTAGATTAAAACAAGCTTACAAAAATAGTTCGGATTCCTTTTCGTATCAAAATCATTATCAGGAAGAATGACTGCTATTATACGATGCAACACATGTTTTGTATGGATTACTCCTAGAATTTTGGTTACCAAAAACTATTTTCACCATTTTTGTCGAGTCTAGAATTGCCAGAGGCATTTTACTACTCCAAAATTTGTCATCTGAGCAAATATGGATTTACAGAAAACAAAAGTCAACTCAACTTATTTTCATGCTGGAAAATGTGGTATAACTTTTCAGGAGAGCTGGCAACACACATTTTTATAGTGAACTGAGAACAAGCAGATCTTTCTCCAATTTTATATATAGTGAAAAAAGATCAATATAGACAACACACATTCATTCAGCCTGCTCAGGGGAATGAACCACCCCGACTGCCAATCAATGAAGTACCTCCTTTTTCTCGGCAACAAGTGAATAACCTTTGCAGATGGAAACAACATCATTAAAATGACGAGAGCCTTAAACTACTTTCTTGTCCAGAGAGTGAGGCCCACTTGGCAGCAAAATGTCACTGCACCATACATCAATGACTTCTATTTCAATCAATTAACTTTACAATTTGATATTCTTCAACTAAAACTAGCTACAATGACCTAATAAGGATTATTTATAGACTAAGAGTACTAGACTACTAGTACACTTGGCCCACAAGTAACACACTTAGGCATAGACTCATTATTCTACTGAATGTCAGCATCGACTACAACCCCTCGGTCATTGTACTCCGAAAAAGTAAAAGGAACAGGCACAGATCTAGAGATTAACAGAAGTATCAAGGCCGACAGAAACATCACTATGTTCATGTTTTGGTGGACAGTTGCAAACGATCTATGAAACAAGCACACAAAATTACCTGGTGCAATTCCATTAGTTCCTGGAGACAATTACTTAGCAAGATCTTCTTTATGCAAGCCTTCCCTGCAATATAAACACAAGTTTGAAACATTTGACCATCCAAGAATAAAATGAAATGAGAATCCCCGGTGAAGGGAGTTTGTTTAGTTCTACAAGAGGCCAAAACAGTCTGGATTTATATTGACCAAAAGACAACTGAAGTTAGACCCACAAAAACAGGATGGTGAACTACGATTCATCTAGCTTGAAACCACTAGCTTGAGTCAAAAGCTACTGAATAGATTTGATAATTTGTAGCCAAAATTAAGAAAAAACTGATGCCACATGAACTGGTTCAGTTTCTGAAACTTCATAGTTGACAAGGCCATGTAGACCCATAATTGTGGGCACACGCCCCTGAGAATTTTATTTAGGTATAAATCGGGTGCGCCCTTTTTGGAAAGTGCGGCGAAACGTTACAATTCAGAGTCGCCACTCGGGTTTTGCGGTATGCACCCAAGGAACCAAACTTGAAACGTTTGCTACGTTGTTTGATTTTGAAAAGGCATAGACTGGTCCGTCATCACCTTCGATATCTGAGGTTCAGGAGCTAGGTTACGAGAGGAGAAGGGTTTTATGGCACCCCTCTCACCCAATCCGAAGATTGGTCTCTACTCGGGCGTTTTATAAAATATTTGAGTTTTTCTCTCATTAATCATTTCTTAGCCAGTTAGGGCGGGGGAACAGTTAAGGGGAATTAAAACTGTAACAAGTTGCATCATGTGACAAAATGATATATATGCTTTATCTAAACAATTAGTATAGATCGAGAACAAGCACTTTTGTGAGCAATTTAGACAGACTGGAGAGCGCTAATCAGGGGTGTCGTGCGCAAAAGGAAACCTGCATGCACTGGTTGAACCACTGTATGCAGAGATTACTTGCGCATGCCACTCACTGACTAGCGTAGACCAGTAAGCCTAAGCCCACAACTCTTGTTTTCAACTCTCTGGGCTCTGGAAAGAACCAGTGCACACCTAGGACAAACTATGCAGCAAATATAGCAGAATAAATACAGTTACAGACAGCAGAGATGGCTTTAGAGCCATAAAATAAACAGAACACCTCATAAACAGTGTGAGGGGATAAACAGAGGCCGAGGCCTAGTTGCCATGCAAGGGCCAACCACTGGGCTAAATAAGACCGCCGTACGCCGGTCATTGGAGACCGTACGCCCGTTTCGTCTTTTGTCCAGTGCTTGGCTTTGCATTTTCTAGGTTCTGGAATATGACCAGAAGGATCCCAAAGGCATTCCAAAGCAAATAAAAGTAAATATTGAAAAACTACCACTACACATTTCTAAACACAGAAAGCAATAAACTAGTTTTTAACATGCAGTAAGGTGATAAAATGGAAAGAAAAGCAGAAAATAGCTAACTAGTAATCCCCACACCAATACTGCACGTACTGCCATAACTGGCGTACGGCTTAAAGTTACTAGCATGCGCCACTGATAGCCATACACGATCTTTGAAACCTTGCCAGCTTTAGGGCTAGGACTGGCATTAATTACCATCCTTGACCCTGCCAGCCCCCCCCTCATGAGTCAGAACAGAAAGTTACAAAAGTTGGTATACCTTTGGTTTGGAGGTTGATGGAATGTTTGAGGTTTGAACTTGAGGTTTGATGGATGGATGATGAGTGTTTTGGGTGTGAAAGGTGTATGGAATGACCTCTTGCTTACTCTTTCAATGGATGAAAGAAGAAAGAGAGCAAGAAGCTAAAGAGAGGAAGAAGGAAACTTGAAAGTTCTTTATGAGTGTAACCCCTTGCATATAAATGCAAGGGGGTATATATAGGCCAAAGGGGTGAGAGAGGGGGTGTGGTAACCAGCTGAAATCCAGCTGAAATGGCTGGTTGGGTTAGTGAAGGAGCCTCCCATGCATTAAATGCATGGGACTAATTGATGGAAGGTGTAGGAGAGAGAGGGGAACAGCCCTGCACGGTTGTAATCATCAAAAGACTGTTCAG
This sequence comes from Rhododendron vialii, assembly GCF_030253575.1. NCBI lineage: Eukaryota > Viridiplantae > Streptophyta > Magnoliopsida > Ericales > Ericaceae > Rhododendron > Rhododendron vialii. The sequence goes on from NC_080560.1 coordinate 41,102,000, forward strand.
CGTACTGGGGGTGGCTCAAAAATCTCGTGCACGTGGTTGAATAAAGGTGATTTGACTGGCTTTAACTGGCGTACGCCGGTCTTGTACCTACTTGCACCAGTGGAAACTGGATCAACGGTCGATGATTGACACGTGGCAGTTTACCAGCGCACGCCAACACAGTACCAGCGTAAGCCAGTAGGGTTTTGTTGAAGCCATTCGGTTCTAACTTGAAGGGTTTGAAAAGGGGTTCGAAAGGGTTTGAATGAGGTTCGGGACACTCAAAGCTCAAACACACTAACAATCTCGGGATGTTCTTGACCGTATTCATTATTGGGGAATCAAAGACCATAAGTAAGCTAATCCGGACATTCCAGAATACGGTGTTTACAATAACCAGCAAGGACTAATGCAAACTGGGTTTGAAGAATTCAATCACAGGCTTTCAATGCAGAAGAAAGCAGAATAACTCCTAAGCTCTAGCCTGCCCAGCCGCTTCGGGGGTAGTTGATGCAAACTCCGAATTGCCAACATACATTGTAAGTGAGGCATAAGAGTCTTGCTGCCTATGGTGGTGGAGGGCCCAGGGAACTTAAGAGTTCAGTGCTATTCTGCAGTGGCACTGTCATGGGAGCATCTACCGAGAAGTAAGGGTAATTGCTAGGAGACTAGGATTTTGTTTTTTCATTCTTACATTTTGTGGTAATAGGAGGTTACAGTTATAGGCTAAGGTGTTAACACATTAGATTTGTTGAATCACTAGCATCTGTCTTGCTATTTATATCAATCTATACCAAGATGATTGGGCTACAGTTTATCATTTGCACTCTTGAATTACTACAAAAAGTGATTATAAGATTTATATCGTATCTAACTGTTAAAAATAAAGATTTATATCATATCTAACTGTCAAAAGATAACTGCTCTACAACTACATGCAAATAGTCCACTCAAATTATTAGTTCCCCCCTATAATACCACCGTTTATAGCATGATACTTACCACATTCCCATTCTCTTTCGTGTTACATTATCACGATGGTCGACATTCCAAGTCAAATAGGGCTGCCTGGGACATGTCTCGGGCCCAACTACGAGGGAAGAGGATTCTAAAATGAGGCTGCATCTGCCACCACATTGATAACCATTATGGATCATATTGTGCAAACTCAGCATGAAAGCCCTGCTGGCTGGCGAGTGGCAGCCCAACTGCATTGAAATTAAACTCAAATTTGCAGACAAATTCTGCTGCACAAGCACACTACAAAACCAAATCCACTCTAACTGGGCCAATTGAAACCAAACCTCAACTTTAAAGTACCTACTTGATCGCAATATGGCTACTAGCCCATCTTGCTCCCACCTAAGCCAATGTCACACCTGGTTATCGCATACTTAATATCACCTAGGCTACTTTTTCCCTAAAGACTATCATGATATCAACTAGATTAAGGAGAATGCCCTCACAAATCAGTATTTACAAAAAATAACCACAAAACCTAATTACAAAGGAAAAATCTATATTAGTAACTCTTTCTCTTGCAATATTACGCACCAGTACACCACTACCTCAGTCCCTACAGAAGAAACAGATAAACCATTGAGCATTCTCTCTTGCAAATTCGCCTTAGTCCTTTATTCTCCAAAGTCCAACCTCATAATTCATGCTCTAGTCTAGACATTCTGAAGGGTTTCTCACTGTCCACTGCGGTTTCCCTTTCAGCAGTTAAGATGTTCAAACAAATCACTTCTTCAATATTCAGCTTCCGATTAGTTAACCAATCTCCTAGACCATCTATGCATCGTCTACTAACCACCTAAGCAGCCAAGTTCCATAGCTGCAACTAGCATCCAACACAAAACACACACATACATAGTTACATACACTCACCTCTTATGTATGTCCATGTACACATATGTATGTATCGATGCAAACCAAATCAAATGGATAGATTCATAAGAGGGAGATAAATCCCTAAAAGGGATAAAAGGAGCAAAAACTCTCAATATTCTTTAATCAATACATCAAAACAACCTAATGAGGACCCTAATAACACTAAGGACACCAAATTGACACAAATGACTCTAGATCCTACTGCATCATGTATGTACATATAATATCTCAAAGTAGTGAGAAGGGTGCACTGCTTATGCAATGGAAGATACAAAAAATTCCATAGAACTTCAATTACCCGTTTTAACAGGTTGATACACTCCAATATGTATCCAGCCAACAGTGCAATCGTGTCAAATAAAATATGTGATAATTGGAGTGAATCAAACTATTTAAATTGAAATATGGCATAGAAAACTTATGATTGGTGCTTGAGAATAGAGTAGGTGTAAGCATGGTATAACACCTAGAGGAACATACTGGAGCTACAAAAAGATAACAGTCACCAACGCAATTTCAGTTCACTACATGAAACACGAAAAATTGCATTGAACTAACTTCAACTAAAATAATTGCCATACTCTCAACTCTGTCACTTGAATAAAATGAATAGGATTTAGGACACGGCATACCTCGTCTATGGGGATCGCAAAAGAAAAAAAATTTGTGCGCGGCTATGCGGCAGTACATTTGAACAAAGGCTGAAGGCATGTCCCGAAGTTGTGCCAAATTAGGGATCAATCCTCGTATGTATGACTCCATTTCCTGCAAATATTACATAAGAATTTTGTATGTCAAGGATAAATTGCATGCGAAAATGAGTTAATTATACGTAAAACCATATCTACAACTTAGTTCTGGGAAATTTGACGTCTAAACATGTAAAGAGTCATACATGAGACTGTAGGAAACCATCAGAATCCTCGTCAAGCTCACTCATGTCAATTCTGGCTTGCGTAAGTGAAACCTGAACAAAAAATGATAGTATCACTTGATGCACGCGCACACAGACACAGAGAGAGAGAGAGAGAGAGAGAGAGAGAGAGAGAGAGAGAGAGAGAGATTAATACAAGCCAAAGTAAATAATTAATCAAACAATTAGGAAATATTTAAGTTTATCACTTCTATTATTAATGGAACATTTATGCTTTGTTTGCTTTACAACTCAAAAAGAATTTTTCAAAAAATTCCCCCTAGATTCTCCCTAGATTCCCTCTACTTCCAACATTTCTCTCTCTATATCTCTCCACTTATTACCCCTACTATTTTTTTTAAAATAAAACCAATCCAAACAAGGCATTAATGTAGACAATAAGACAAGCACTTTAGAAGTCGGGAACAATGCTTCTTTTAATGAGCTTTTTGTCTGCTTTCGATTTCTTATCTTTGGGGCTTTAGTGTAATTGCAATGCAAGGCTCATGGACACATAATAATAAAATCACAGAGCTCTCCCCTTTTCCGAATCACTTTAGCATTCTGCCAAATTGCCAAATCAACAAAGTCACCCATTGATACCTTCATTTCTGGGATTTACTTTATTGTATCGACGGGTATAAACTCTAAAGGGGCAAGATATTTCTTTTGCCCTTGAAATGCAATATGGGGAACCTTGCACCCGCAAAGGCAGGTTGGTTTGTGTGGTGCGTGGCCCAAGAGAAGATTCTCACCATTGATTATTTGTTCCAAATACAAATAACCATTGTGGATCGGTGTTACATGTAAAAAGTAGGCGGAGACCATGTCACATCTTATTCTGAGCCTGGAGGGGTGCTCCATCTTCTCTTGGTTTAAATTTAATTGAGTTTTTGGCATGGCGTGATAGAGTTCTACATGCTTGGAGTGGCACCAAGGAAGAGGAGAAGAAGTCTACAGGACTGATCCCCTTAGCTCTATGTGGCTTACTTGGCAAGAAACCAATCAGCAGCAGTTTGATGGGTTCAAAACTCATTTTTAAAAGCTTAAAAGTTTTCTTGTCACGGACTTCTTAGTTGGAGTTGGAGGAGTGCAATATTGCTCTCGATCTTTTCTTGATATAATTTCTGATGCAGTGTATAGGTGCATTTTTTATGTTGACCTTTACATGCATACCAGAGGCATTCCCTTTATGCCTTCTTCGTCTCTAATATAAGTACTTATCCAAACAAAAGTGGAGACAAAGAGGTGATTTACAATACCTTTGACTTGAATTTGGTGTTAATACATGTCCCTTTAAGAAGTTGAAATTCCCAACAGGACTAATGAGTGGGACGGAGGGAGGAATAGTTACTACAATATAGGCGACTTGGTATTAATGTGCCTTTATTGTATAGCTCAACCAAAATGAGGAGCACACATATAGACAATAGAGACTCAACCAGCACCAAACACCAGTATAAGTTCCATTGGCAGAATGAAGGATTCAGAACCACAGATGTAAACAAACAGCAAGCAATTGGAACTCCAACAAGACAACAGCTTCTTTAAAACACAAAAGTTAAACAAACAAGCAAACCAATTCTTTGTTAAGCATAAAAAAACAAGACCTACCGTACGCATCACATAAAGGTAAAAGGGCAAAATTGCAATTCTTCCTGATTCATCTTTCTCAAACTTCATGAAGTTTGAAGGACTGAAAAAACGACGACATTTAGGGCCAATTTGTTCCGTGCATACAGAGGCAATATGGCAAAAGTCTTCATAGTTCATCTAAAAGGACGACAGAAAAGAGGTATTAGTATCATTGTAGTTAAGTATCAACAAATTACAGAAAAATCAGACTGTTGTAACTAAATTAGGGATCAAATATTAGAGATTTTTACCAGGGTGATAAAATATTTGCTCTAGAAACTAGATCAAAGGTGCCAAACTATTAACTTCAAAACTAGCGAGCTGAGAGTCTTAGACAAGCATTTAGCAAGAATTTTTGTACTAATGACTACGTGCACCACAAGCGGCAATACAAGTCGAATCAACACTTACATAATTATAGGTAATGTAACGTGGTTTTAGTTGTGGTTTATATTGGTCGTAGGAGTCAAATGTATAGTTTCCTATTTAGCAGTTTAGTTGGCATAGGAGATCTCTGAAGGCCATACCGGCTATATAAATTATGGAGAATTTCATTAAGCATCCAAAGCCATTTTATAGTTGTATGAGGCAATTAAGCCCCAAGTGCGATGCTAAGGCTTCTAGGAGTGATTCCAAGAGTTTTCTAGTCACTCTATAGCATTACAGCCAGATCAGTTTAAAGCTCTAAGTTGCCCCTTATAACAAGTCCAACAAGTAATCTTTCAGAACCATTATAGATTATACTCTATCAGCATACTTAGGACCATATGTCCATCTTCACTATGTCGTACCACCTGTGGGGTCAGCTTTTGCACTTGTAAGGTGAAACAGGAGTCAATGATGAGCCCATCACATTCTCCTGAAGTTAAAGCCTAAGAGCATTCGCAATAGTAATAATCAAAACCAACAACCAAAATGTGTCACGTCAGCATTTGATTATCCATTTCAGCCATTGTCAATCTCCATTCAGAAGATCATCCATCACTGATCTTGATTCAAGAAAGATTGCATAACCAATATCCTGTCAAAGATCTCCTATCGAAAGTGATCCAGTATAACTTCCACGTGCTCTCAAAACAGGCGAACTAGAGATGAGGGGCATCAAGGTCCTCGATCCATCCCGTTGGGTGGCTCCATGTTAACTAGTCTTAGGATGAGAGGCATGTAGACCAAGATAAAGACCTATGTAACCTATCCTGAGATACGACTCCTGAAGTCTATTATGGTTTAGTACAAGGGCAGAAAACCTCTGGAGTACAGAACCGATGAGATTACGCCACCGGTCTGAGGTGCGCTCCCCCGAGTCTCTTGCCCCTGATAGAAAGGGATCCCTTCACCGACCACAAACATCAAGACGCCTTGAGACTTCACGCTCTAAGGCTCTCTAACAGTGCAAGGCATCAACAGCGCCACCCTCTCTATCTCTAAGAGGGCTTTAGCGCTCTCCTTCTGCACCTCTGGAGATCTCCAGCCAGCACAAATGCCACCATCTTCCTATAAGGCCCACTCTAGCCACCTCACCACCCCTGGCACCCCCTATTCATAGCATAGAACCAAAAATTAAATGTCGACTCCGCTACCGCCTACCAGAGTAATGTCTAGAACGCAGTAACAACCCCAAAGCGTTCGCCAAAACGTCTTACTTTCATCCTCAAAGCCCACTTCCTAGAACAGTAAAATCCCCATATTCTACCACCCAGCTTTTAAAATATAGATAAGCTCAAATTTTCTGCTGGTATAATTGAGTTTGGGGTGACCACTTGTATGAGACTGCACCCTGAACAACTTTTCACATTAATTTGTTTTCCATCAGCAGATTTAGCACATACAGAATCAGAAGATGGATGCAGAACAACAAATCATGCTTAAATATCGTGATGAGAATCACCACATGCAGAATCAGAAGATGAATGCAAACAATCTTTGTCCCTCTTATGAAATGTAATATCAATTCCATATCATGCATAAGTAACCGTGATGAGCCAGAAATCTGGAAGAATCTCAAAATAAACAAGTTAACTACTGCAAGCGTCTAAATTCGCAAAGAATCAAAACAAACAAAGTGAGGGATATAGTACATAAAAATGGTAGGGTGCACACACCTTTTCAGCTCCAGTGGCATCATCAATTACACAATTTTCTCTTAAGCAAACCCACATGGCGTCCAGATCATCAGCATTTAGCAAAAGATCGGATTGCTTCTGCACATGTGCAATGATAACTACACTTAGCTATTGCCGATGGAATCTCAAATAAAACCACATAACCAATAGCACAACGGAATGAAAAGCCTACTGAAATTTGTACAGCCTAATACTATCAATATTAAAAAACTGATCTAGGAAAAGAACAAAAAAATGGCGATATGGAATCCCAAATCCCAACATACACCATAAAGACAGAATCTGCTTTACCATACTTGCTTCAATCGCCAAAAAGATGAAATGCTTTAAGTCATGATAGATAGCAAAAGTACATCAACCGATGGAAGAAGTGTAAGCGATACCTTCAAAAACCGATATTTAGCCAGCCTCTGGACCCTGTTACTGATGGACCCTTCTTCAGGTTTCTTACGAAGGGGGAGTAGTTAAACAAAAGAAAACGAGTCAAAATAAAGTATTTGGAAAACTATATTAACCAAACAAACAAATTCATAGGCGGATAGTGGATGTTTACCCTTCAGTAATTACAACAGAGGTATATTGCAAGTAAATATCAGAAATAAAGAAAAGGAAAAAAAAAAAACTGACAAGCGTCTGAAGAAAAACAAGCACCAAGAAAGGTAGCAAAATTACTAGTGTTTCTTTCTAGCTGGGCACAGAGTCTGTAATAACTCCATTTCCAGAGGAACAATGAGAATGCTTACCTTCTTATAGAAACTCGGTATGGTACCAGCTTCAGCACTCTTTTGCTGCTTCTCTTTGAAAATATCAAATAAGATTCTCTTTGTCTCGAGCTCTGTAGATAAAAATCCCAATGTATATTTATATATTGCACGACAACATATACTGACAGTAACCTAGGTCATGTTTGCATCATCAGTGTAATTTTACTAGTACATGCATGAACTGCTTATATCTGTAAGGATATGGTGAAATGCCATTTGAGAAACTCAAAGGATTGCAGGATCAAGGAACCAAGGACCTGCAACCCTCGAAAAGGGAAACAAAATTGTAAGGTCATACATTAATCTGAACAATCAAGCGGCGCAATCCGAAGGCAAAAGGCTCCTAACAATCAGTGAAGGGCTTCACCAGGTCAATGCAAATCTATCAGATGAACTCAAAATGCTTCACCGCCTCTCCTCACGAGGGGTAAAACGCATTTCCCTGCACACATGCCAGTCAATACACTGGCAATTATAAAGCAACACAACCATTTCTTGGCCCCCGGGGTATGTGACTTAAGCAAATGGAACGTCCACAATTCATCTAAAGGTGATGGACAATTAACAACCCAAGAATGGGGTAAAACGCTTTTCCCTGCACACATGCCAGTCAATACACTGGCAATTATAAAGCAACACAACCATTTCTTGGTCCCCCGGGGTATGTGGCTTAAGCAAATGGGACGTCCACAATTCTTCTAAAGGTGATGGACAATTAACAACCCAAGAATGGAAATTCAAAAAAGTGACAATTTAAGAAATATGAAATAGACAAAGGGCATGGACCAGAAGAGAGAAAAGGGATGGACCCAATACTAATATTGAGCTTCTAGGGCTAGCTTTCGCGCAACTCGGACTAATCCTTACAGCAACTCCCACAGCAATTTCACACGCTAACGTGTGGGGGTGAGCCGGTGAGGTGGCTCCAAGAGTTGCTCGCAAGGAGAATCGGACCTGAAAACTTAGAATGAAGGAAAAAACCTAGTTGAAAAAGGCATTGTCTTGCTTCCATTTATGCACGTGTTTGTTAACCTAGACTTGAATTCCGTACTAAATAAACAAAATAAACATACTTAGGGGGCTTTTCCGCTAAACTAAATGGACGGCACATGTTTATAAAGATTTCTAGGCAGGTCATTCTCTTCACATACATGTGACTAAAATACCAATTAGCGGAAACAACTTGACTGTTGTCATTAGCTCTGTAGGATTAGCTCTGTAGGCTGATAATATCGCAGAAACGCACCCTGAATGCCCATATGCATAAATATAAACAAATGGAGAATTAAACAGAGAAAAAATACAGACCCATCAAGGCTTCAGAGCCGAGTCCGGCGCCTGTCCCGATGTACCGGCGGAGGTTTCGGACCCACAACATTGAAGACGGCGGCGGAATCTTCCTCGGCGCCGATGATAAGTGGCCTTCGCCATCGCTGGACCCGCTGTACATTGCTTCTAACCGCCCCTGATCTTAGTCTTTTACTACGAGCTTAAAATTCAGACACGGATCGATCTAAGTAGAGTTCGACGCCCCAAAAACCCTAGAAGAAGAGGCATTGGGTACTGGTTTTTCGAAACCCTAGCTCTCTCCCTAGTCTTGTTTGATCAATTGAGTCTTCAGGTATTGGACGCTCGTAGACTAGAGAGAGATCATGGACTAGAGAGAGAGACAGGATGGGGTTTTTTATTTGTTTTCTGGTCCTACTGCTCCGTGAGGAAGTTATCGAGTAATTGAAAAGTTCTCCCTTATTTTTATACGATATAACTTTTAAACCCCAATGAAATTTCTAAGGGTATATTTTGAACTTGTGAAAAGAAAAGAATTAATAAGAAGAGAAGATTGTTTAGAAATAAAGTGTTAAGAAAAAATGTAGAAGAAAATATATTGTGTTGTATTATTGTTATTACTATTATTATCTTTTCTACCATCATTCATTAGGATTTATCAATAAGCAACTTTGGTTGCAATTTTTTCTTCATCATCCTTTTGGGTAACCAACTGTTTTTCTTTTATTTTTGTATTTTAAATTTTTTAAACTTTATATGTTTGTTAACCCTCTTGTCTGATGGAAAGAACGAGTCATTACAATTGCTTCTTCCTTTTATGATGGACCAAGAGAGATAAAGGAAGCTGCAAAAACTTTTTGATAGGAAAAAGGCTTATGACAAGAAAGGCTCATTTCCTTTTCCTTTTGCACCCTTGTCACGATTAAGCAATCCTCTTCATACAATTCATCCATCCGCTACAATAATGAATGAGTTCTAAAGTCCGTTTGCAACATTGTCCAGTTGGCTTCCCTCTTTGGGCAACTTTTATGATAATCTTCTTCGCTAAGGCGATATGAGGTTGGAGCAAAAATGATATGGAGCCTAAAAGCTCCATTGTTGGATAAATAGTTGTTTCTTTGGAAATTACTCATCATGTTCTTTTGAAAACTAATCCATCCGCCAATAATTGTCTATTTACCATTGGGCCAACTAGCCTAATAGACATCCAGAAATGACAAAAAAGATGGTTAACGGTCCCAAAGCCATAGTTAGACCAATGCCATGGAAGGCTCGTTCTATCTTGGTTCGACACTCTTTTCCATTGAACTCGCTAATAGAGAAGGGTGGTACCCAAAGCACATCCTATTTCATTTCGAAAAGCGAGACCCAGAAGAAACAGCCCAGACCGCTATAACACCATCTCAATTCTCACCCAAGGAAGATTTTTCACTTTCCAAATCTTCTGGCGGCCATACGGAATTATCAGTAACATCACGGGTATCCAGTGTAATTTATCCATCCGACAACAGTCTCTCTCTCTCTCTCTCTCTCTCTCTTATCTGGTTCTATCTCATCACTTGGAGCTGCAACAATGGCGTCCACCATACCCATACGCTTCTCGCCACAAGCCCTTGCCCGCCCCAACACTCGAAACCCCAACAAACCCCTCCCCAAAAAGCCCCCCTCCAAGTCCCAGCCCAACCCCAACAACCATCGCAACCGCCGCCGCAAATTCCCCCCGCCGTCTCTCTCCACCTCCGGCGGCGGCGGCGACGCCACCACCTACACCCGCCTCCCTCCCAGAGACGACTTCGTCCTCCCTTCGTTCGACTCTCCACCTCACTCTTCGGCCGTTGTCAAGCTATCCGACTTCGACGTGGCAGCTCCGACGACCTCCGGTGACGTCATCGAGAGTGAAGATGACGAGTTAAGAAGTAATTTAGGGTTTGATTACGGTAAATTCGAATTATTCGAGGTGAATTCTGATTCCGAGGAGGAGGAGGAGGAGGAGGAGGAGGACTATGACCTTAAATTAATGGGTATCGTTCTCACTATTTTTTTGGCTCGACTAATTCTGGATGTATTTTTGTTGTTTTTTCTTATTCGTTACTAGATTGGGGGTCAAGTTTTTGGTCGACCAAAAGTTGCGAATAAAGTCGAGAAGCGTCTTAGATGATTTTTTAATTCAACTTTGATCTATATTTGAGTACTTTTTCGATTTCTCTCGTCGGGAGAAACAAAACAATTAATTCAGTATCGAATATAAATCGTAAAATATAAATGTTAGCGAAAAATAAATTTAGGCGAAACTCACTCTCTGTTGATCATGGGGTGAAATTCTAGGTTTTGAAGGGAGAGAAGAAGGGATTGAAGGAGGAGAAGAAGTGAGGGAGAAGGAGAAAGGAGTGCCGGCGGTGATGAGATGTTTCGACAGGGCGAAGATCTTTGTTAAGGCTGGGGACGGTGGGAACGGAGTGGTGGCATTTCGCCGTGAAAAATACGTGCCGATGGGTGGGCCATCGGGTGGGGACGGAGGGAGGGGAGGGAACGTGTACATAGAAGTCGACGGGTCGATGAATTCATTGTTGCCATTTAGGCAGAGCGTGCATTTTAGGGGAGGGAGGGGGGATCACGGGCAAGGGAGGAAGATGAATGGGGCCAAGGGGGAGGATGTGGTGGTGAAGGTGGCACCGGGGACTGTGATTAGGGAAGCTGTTGAGGGTGACGAGGGAGAGAGAGGGGAAGGAGAGGTGCTTTTGGAGCTGTTGTATCCGGGGCAGAGGGCTTTGTTGTTGCCCGGAGGAAGAGGAGGGAGAGGAAATGCTGCTTTCAAGACGGGGACTAATAAGGTACCAAGGATTGCAGAGAACGGAGAGCAGGGTCCAGAAATGTAAGCCTTTTCTACTTGTCTAACTGCTTTTTCTTGATTCTTGAAGTTTGCATCTATGAAGATGTGTAAGACAGGCATTCGGTATATTTAAATAGTTACATTTTGATTGTGGTAAATTCCATGGCTCACTTAAAAGGTTTGTGGATAAATTGTGGTTATAATAGCTTATATAATTCAGCTGTTATTTTGATATACAGTGCCAACGTGAACAACTAGTTTTTATATAATGTGAAGTATTTCTATTTGGTAAAGTACTGGCACTGTGAATTACTCCATCCGAGCCCATTAGAAGATTTAGATGTAATCCTGCCAATGACATTAGTATCTCATATCCAAAGTTAAACGTGCATTGATTGGCACTTTGAAACACTGGCAATTTTTGGAGGTCAGATCAGTCACACTTGCAAAATCCCCTGCTCCATTCGGTATTGCATTTGGAACTGAACATGTCAAAGTCTTGGATCCACTAGAATTTTGATAGCAAGACTCACTTGTGGAACTGTAACTTTTATGTTGTTAGGACATGTGATAATACGTGTTACGGTGGTGCATTACGTTTAATGTTAATGAATACCGAATTACTTGTATAGAGTTTCCATGGTTTGCGGAAGACTTTCAGGTTCTTAACTAACATTAATGTGTTAGAATTTTGCTTGTATGCTCATTTGGAACACTAGTGATTTTGATCAGGTGGTTGGAGTTAGAGCTGAAGTTGGTAGCCGATGTTGGAATCATAGGTGCTCCAAATGCAGGGAAAAGCACACTTCTTAGTGTTGTTAGTGCTGCTCAACCAGCTATTGCAAATTATCCTTTTACAACTTTACTTCCAAATCTCGGCGTCGTCTCATTCGGCTATGATACCACAATGGTTGTAGCAGATCTCCCAGGTTTACTTGAAGGAGCCCACCGAGGTTTTGGTTTAGGCCATGAGTTTCTCCGCCACACTGAACGATGTTCTGCTCTGGTATAAACCCTGTTCATTTCAAATCAGTAAGCACTTGTCTTATTGCAGTTTCAACAGCCAGTTTTCGGTAATGCTTTCCAATTAAACACCCACTTAATGTTGTTATATCCTTTTGATCTCTTGGTGGCCGGATTTTCAAGACTAAGATTATGAAAGATAGGGGTTTTTTTTCCCCCATAAAAATCTTTGTAGAACATGTTTTGAACCTCACAAACGAACAAGCTTACTATAGTTTCGCAAAATGTATCAAAATGCAAAGCTAGATTTTTTTCCAAAGATGGTCTAAGATTTTGATGCAGCAGAGCTTTATATCCTATAATCCCTAAGTGAGTGTTGTCTGTTACTGTCATGATTCTGTATATCATTCTGAGAGTACGTGAAACTAGATCCTGTATTCATGCTTCAGATGCCGAGTTAGTTTACCTGTAAACTACTTCTAACTCCATACTTTTGTAGATTGGTGCTGGCCAATGCTATTTTAGACTAATAGAACCATTGCCAAAATTGAACTGTAGGTACATGTTGTCGATGGTTCATCACAGCAACCAGAATATGAATTTGATGCCGTTCGTCTTGAGCTAGAACTATTTAACCCTGAACTTGCTGAAAAGCCTTATTTAGTTGCCTACAACAAAATGGATCTTCCGGAAGCATCTGAAAGGTGGAGTACGTTCAAGAAAAAGCTGCAAGCTCTTGGAATTGAACCTTTTTGCATGAGTGCTGTGAAGAGTGAAGGCACTCATGAAGTGATTTGTGCTGCCTATGAGCTTGTACGAAAAAGAATCGAAGACAATAAGGAAGGTTGGAAATTTATCCTAGTTTCTTCATTATATTGCATAGTCGAACTCTTTCCGTCTCTAGATGCTAATTTGTAGGTTTCAGCCGTGTGATATTACCAATTAAGAGTATCAATATGTGTTGCAGTTGTCCTTATGGTGGCTAACTTTCTGGATATCATAATTTATACGTTTTAATGATGACAGCATTGTTCTTTGGGTAAATAGTTGTGTCTGGCCTTATTTGCTCTAACAATTATGTATTCCATCTCCGTACATGAGCTCCTACATGAACTCCATCTTATGTTAGTTTGTGTTCCTGCTAATGTGGGACGATGCTGGTAAATGAATGTCGTTGCTTCTTGATATATGTAGCTACTGATGAGAATTTGGCATTATGTCGAAGTGTAGTTATTAAGGAATTACAGAAATTTTTACATGGTTTGCTATATTGGAACATGATGAAGAAATAACTTAACAAGGCAGACGTACACATCTCTTCTCGCAAGCATGAAATGCATGTGCTGCTCTAAGCTTTACTTCCATCGTGATCTGAAATTTAGTGATTCTGGAATAAGGCCCATTTCCAATTGTCAGGATCCTGATTTTGAAAGCTCATAGAATAAAAGTATACGAAAATGATATTGGTACCGACTGGGTCAGTACCGAAATTGTAGGGACGGCCACGCCGGACCGTCTCCGGCCACCGGACGCATATATACACGAAAAAGGGGTGCTCGGATCAAGCACCCTACACACCTCGGATGCCGTTGATTCCCACGTAGGCCCCCTCGTTTTTTTTTTTTAAGAATTTTTTGACGGCTTGGATCAGCCGTCCGGTGGCCGGAGACGGCCCGGCGCGGCCATCCCTACTATTTCGGTACCGACCCCGTCGGTACCAATAGTGCTACTCAAAAGTATAAAACCAATGGATTGTATCAACAAAGTTCTCAGGCTGTTTTCTCCCTTCAAGCGGTTGATTATGGAGGAAATTCAATTTTCTATTATCATCAAAGCATACGTTGGGTTAATGTAAGCGCCTTTTCTTTTCTTTTTTTGAAATCTTATTGTAACTGACTAAAGCAGAGTGGCCTTTTGGACCTAAGCGATGTCTTCCATGAAGTGACCCTCCTCCCTTCAAGATTTATATAAGTGTTTAAAATTATCATTTTGTGTATGATTTGGGGCTTGGGCTGCTTGGCTGCATGTATATTTTCTTTTTGGGTGTGGCACTTCACAGTTTCACAGTATTGTATGTTGGTTTTGTACTTGTTGGTTATTTGTCCGCTCTATTTCTTTTCTTGTTTGCCTGTCTTGATGCTCCTTAATGTTTTTGTGTGTCTTCTCCTTTGTTCTCTTATGCTCTTGTATTTTGTTTTTATCAGCTAAAGTCAGTATTGTTAGATTAGCACATTGGATCTCCTGGCACCAGAATGAACCTCCTAATGCTGTTGGGCTGAAGGCCTCTTGCCATCTCCTGTATTTTGTTCTCGCTTTTCAAAAACACAGAACTCTTGTCTTTGGTTCTATCGCCCTCTTTTTGAGTGAGAAGATAGCATGTTGTCTTCTATGATTAGATATTGAAGATTTGCATGCAGTACATAAATAACCAGGTTTATGTGTTTCTCTATGAATATGAGAGAGAGAGAGAGAGAGAGAGAGAGAGAGAGAGAGAGAGAGAGAGAGAGAGAGAGAGATGTTAAAAGATTGGTTTTGCTTAACCTCGGCCCCCTAGGTTGTAGAAATTCACACTTAATGCCAAAAAAGTTAAGAGTTTTAATTTACTTTCCACATATATAAATGCAATTTCCCGGATATCTATACACCTTTCATAGATATCAATTCGCTTTTTCACATTAACCATTGCCCATTGGGCTGAGGTTTGCATTTTCCTTAAACGATGAGAGAATCAAATGTTCCTCGTGATTTGATGCATCCTTTATGTTTAGTCTGTATACAATTTAAATCTTCTACTGCGTTGCATTGCCTTTGGATGCTAACAAGTGCCATCTGCTCAGGTTGGACTGATCCAGTGAACTTGAACTATGTGGCTGATATGGTTAAAAAGCAGCGAACTGCCGCTGTTGACCAGTTTGAGATCTCGCATGATAGCAGTACTAATACATGGCATGTAAATGGATCAGGGTTACAACGTTTTGTTCAAATGACGAACTGGCGGTATGCATATCCTTGCATATTATCAGTCTTTCATTGTACCCTTTCTCCTATTTTCTTGCAGTCATTGTCAGCTTGGAGTAAACATTACATAATAATCTCTGTCCATACATTTATGGGATTTCGTGGAAAGTTCTGTTTTAAAAAAGACCAGTGAATTGGAATTTCGGACAGGAGTATTCTATTACCCTATTTTTCATCGTTTTTCTATGATGTTTCCCCTCAGTTGATTCATAGACCAACTCATATATTCATTGGCTGTGCAGCCATGTACGGACACATACATGCCGCTATTAGGTTTTGGATGTGATTAATTGACGACACTGTTTAGTGTTTTCCGCTTTCGTGCGCTGCAGCAGATACCACATTTTTAATTTCCTAAATCTCATGTCTTTGGCTAAAAACTGGAAATATCATGGAGATGACTCTTCAATTTTCACTTTGGACATTATGGTTCTTTATAGGTTCAGCATAGTTGATCTTTTCATAATGTGATTGGACTGCATCCAGCTCTGAATGGCAACAAGGCCTCATATTCACTTCTGTCTGAAATCCCATGTTCTTGGCATTTGAGTTACAACTCATCCGACTATTGACAAATACATTTTCTGAAACAGGTACATAGATTCTGAGAGAAGGTTCCAATATGTTCTTGAGGCATGCGGTGTTTATAAGTCTCTCACTAACCTTGGTATCAAGGAGGGTGATACAGTCGTCGTTGGTGAGGTGTGTATATATTGCTCCACTTTCTTGCGCTGATTTTTCTTATCTTCACTTACTTATTTTTCCCAACCCAAGCGGAGTTGAAATAACATACATCAGATTGTAGCGGATATTCATAGTGCTATATCTATAGTGAGAAGTTTCAGATAGTGATGGATGCGTGAATTTAGCAGAAAGCTATTCCTCTATTTACATTAATATGACGCATGACATAAAAATTATATGCTTATCCACCGAAAAAGGGGTTCAGTGTCGGGTATAGTTCACAAGAGTGAAATATGTAATGTTTGTTAGATTGTTATAGCACAAAAGGCTACAAATCTTGTTTATATCTATGATGGAGGATCAAATTAGAATTACAAATATTAAATGGGTCAACGACTCAACATGCCATTTGCTTTTTAAATACGTAGAACGCAGTGTAACTTTTCACACCAAAGCAAAAGAAATTTACACTTTGAAGAAACTAAGGTGAATGAGGGGCTAGTGTTAGATTATTGAGATAGGGAGGCGCCAAAATGCTCAAATCGTTTCAAAACGATGGCCATTTCTCTGAAGGTTTCTGCTTATAAGTTAACTTCTGTTACATTTTTCATCCCCCAAACAGAGAAGACCAATCTGAAAGATCTTGATAATTTCACACCCAGTAGCGTGTATCCAGTTCATTGTCTTTCACCCAATACACGTTCAACTCAAATCTAAATTTCCATATATGTCCGATGCAGCCTTCTTTTATGTGTGTGTGACACAAAGATGTGTCCTTTTTGGTGCTTTTGCAGATGGAGATGGTATGGCACGATTCTGCAGATGGCTCCCCAACAAATTTGAGGAAGGGGTCAACTCATTCAATCAGATGGCCCCAGTGGAAATAATGGACCCTAGTTGTTCAAATGCCAATTGATTTATGGAAATGGCACAGATCAACTAAACGAGGCAAAATACAATAATGGAAAGTGCTGGTATTTTAACTTGATCAGCTTTCCTTTCCAATTTTTTTCGAACATAAACATTGTACTTCTCTTTTCAATTATGATGATCATGACTATTAAGTTCCGAAATGTTTTAGATTTTGGTCCCAATCTACTGGCTTGGAGTCCAAACATGTTTGGAGCGGTTGATGATTTGCACCAGACGTTCTTCCTTGTTAATCAGAGGTGCTGCTAGTGCACTAGTGTTGATTTAATTCGCCGGAGATTTCCAATATGATAACTACTGTGGAGCAGAATACCCCTCTTTTTAGGTATGATGATTCAATTCCATTGTATGTTTCTTAAAAGATGGTGACAGAAGATCAAGATGATGTATAATTTATGCGTTATTGTGTTGGAAAGATACATATACTGATTTAATTACTTTAACTGGAATCAAGTGTTACGGAGTACTATCTTTTTCATCAACATAAATATGATGCGAACATTTATCAAAGGATATCAAATTTTTGGCTGATTGAGGTTTTCGACAAGTTCTAATGTATAATTAGTTCCAATCATCAGAGTGGATTCAAGAAGGGCCCAAAAAAAGACCAAACTTGACCATCTTCTAGTCCCGATTTTGGGACCGGAGAGCATTTGTAATTTTGTATGTTTCTTTTTTCACTTTTACTTTCACG
Organism: Rhododendron vialii; assembly: GCF_030253575.1. Taxonomy (NCBI): domain Eukaryota; kingdom Viridiplantae; phylum Streptophyta; class Magnoliopsida; order Ericales; family Ericaceae; genus Rhododendron; species Rhododendron vialii. Next base: position 41,119,713 of record NC_080560.1, read on the forward strand.
GTAAGTTAAAATCATTCACAACCAAGTAGATTAACCAAATCCGCTTGGTTAATTACAAACTCACAAACTCCACCTGGGGTGGAAAAGAAACAATACGATAACGAATATAGAGAAAGAGAGAAGACACTAACATCACAATTATAAAACTAACACTAAATTTGCCTGAGACTTTTGTTGATCTCTTTCATGCTTGCCATGCCATCCCAACCATTGCTAAAAGCAAAGATTGATTATATCTTCTCTTGAATTAGGGTTCTTTGTTTACTTATTTGTGACCCGTAATGATGTAATACAGATACTTATATTTCACTACGGCTTGTAACAAAACAAAAATCAGTTATGATTTTGTTTGGGAGAAATCGAATGTAGTCCACTTGTACAATTTTTCAACTCACATTCTCATTGCAAAATGCAGTAAATTGTCTTGGCCTAATGCTGTAAACGAGCATTGTGATGTAGGATATTGATTTCAAACTCAGCCTAACAGATTATCACCACAAAAACAAACAAAAAACAAAAACAAACAAACAAACAAAAAAACTTGGAATAATCTCATTTTTTTAGTTGTAATTTTTTTTTTAATTTGCCTATAATGAAATTCGGTCTTTGACCCTTTCCAACGTGGTTTCCTTCAACCAGCTCTACATAACTTTACATTTGATTGCGTCTTTGTGAAATTCGTGCGTCTAAACTTATTATGTGCATGTCGTTTATGTACTCTGATGAGATTTGAAACTACCACCTCTTGAAGAGATTATAAGCCAACTTTTCGCTGGATTACCACTCAACTTCAACTTGATTCAAGTTCAATGGTACTTTTATAAGCTTAAAAAGTTGAGTCAAAATCGAATTGAGTTGACCACCTTAAAAAAATATCCGAAATTGAAAAGCTTTTAATGTAACAAACAAAATTGAGATCATATAGCTTAGGGCTTGTTTGGATTGTCGTTTAGATAAATCTAGACAATGCCATTCTTTCTAGCGTTCAACAAGTTTACAATCACCCCAAAATACACAAACAAAGGCATTCACGCCCACATAAATATGTGAGACGAAACACTTATGTTTGTGTTTGGGGATATAGCTCAGCTACATCGAAGGAAAACGTACGACGTCCAAAGCTACTAACAATCTTTCACAACCTAGTGCTATATTATTACCGGTGTTATGCTTAAGCGTGCTATTCCTGTTCTTGGGCTCAACCTTTTTATTTCCACATTTTATCATTCAAGTCGTAAAATCTTCTCAGCAACACATTGCCCATACCTTCTTTGGAATAAAAAGTGATGAACCCAAAGCCCCAATGGCTATTCGTTTCCTAATTGTCACACATCACAACCACTGTATAATTTAATTTTCTCCAACATCTCATTTTAATAATCAAAAATATTTCTAAAATAGTGTCTATTAGACTCATGTGAATCTTGGCTTATTTTCTGTCCCACCCTCATAACCTTGTATCAAAGTTGTGGTAGATTTATATAGGTTACAAAGGGAACTTTCCAATGCAATTGCATGCAATAGTTCACACAAAATTTGTGCAAGTTTTCATGAAAATTTCGCATACATAATGCATTGGTTCCCGAAAGTCTATAATGCATGGGAATATTGGTGACCCAATCTGGCCAACAGAAAGATGGAATCATTCATGAAAAAATTATTTGAAATGAATACATATAGCATGACTGGCAATTGAATCTCGCATGGTTTTCAAAAATTAGTTATTCCTCCTCAAGGCGCCGTTCTGTTGTTATGATAATATTAGAATCTTCTATATATGACTCTATGTCAAGTTAGCAAAAAAGTTATGGGACTCACGCCTATAATTTCCCACCGTGAATTTTAATTTTTACACTAATGTTGAGTTTGTTTGGGAGCTCAAATTCTATATTTGCATTTTGAGGTTTTGTATTCTATTTGTTTAGGAGCTGTTTTCTCAAAATCAAACGATAGAGGCACAATTGGACAATCAGCCCTGGAGGAGATTTTGCATTCTCCTTTCGCACTCTCCATTTTCATACTGTAAAAAGATCATAATACCCCCGACTTTGCTACACATTTCATCAGTTGACCATAATTGTATTTGTGTTTTCATTCGGGATAATGTAAGAATTTTATTTCTGCCGTTTAATGATTTCATATTTTATGTCCATCAAAAAATATTATTACTTGTAAACGTTTTAAGGTAATATTTAAGTCTTCCTAGCTAAAAATAAATAGAGACTTTCAAATATAGGATACAATTTTTCGAGTGGAATGACCAAACAGTATTTTGATTAACAATATCTAAAAATAATAATGAATCTAAAAGGGTTTTTCATACACATGTTAAATACTCCCTCCGTTCCAAAATGAGTGACCTTTTTGGGAAAGCGTGTCATTCCAATTGCTTATACCTATCAATATGAATGTTAAAAAATATGTAATATGGATCTTGTTTGATAGATTTTAATTAGTTTTATTAAACAAAATTTTCAAAATCACATAAAACTTCATAAATCGAAAAATATAAGCATTTTAAAATGATACAAAGTCCCCAAAAGGTCACTCATTTTGAAACGGATGGAGTACCACAATAAAATCAAGGGCCATGTGGTAAAAAATTAATTCATATTCTATTTTAATGATTATACTCCCAAATACTATTCTGTTTTAAAATTTATTTTGCACACATCTCTCAAACAATCTACAATTTCATAATCTATTCAGACCCAAATCCAAAAATGTACAATTAACAATGCAAAATAAATTATACTCCCAAAAGGGCTGTTGTCTAATTACGAATTATTTGCGTAAACTTTCCTATGAATCAGGACGAGACCATTGTCCTTTTAGAGCCCTGCCCTACTCCTCTCTCCGTCTTCTTCCTCTGTTTCTTCTTCTTCTTTTTTTTCTTCCTATCATTCGGCTTATGTGCCTGTTTAGAGTAATTCTGAGAGATCATAAATCCATCGTTCACTAGCGGGGGCTCACTTAGAGCTAAAGCAAATACTCCTTATGAACTAGCACCAAAAGAATTGATATCACATGAAAAGTTTCGAACTTAAGACCTAAAGAAAACAAACCCCTAAGTCGAGCCTTCTCAATTATGTTTCTTTCCCACCTAAGTGATTCAACTGTGCTATAGGCACACATAAATAGGAACAGATCACACACATATTTTTTGCGAGGTCCATTCCGAGTCCCACAAAATGATCAGAACCGCTCATTTTTCTTAAAATATTTTTTTTATGGGTTCTTGTGAAAAAATCATTTCAATCGAATATCGATATGAGATTTTTCGAAATTCGCGATCGATACTGTCAGTTTCGCCCTACGAATTTCGAAAAATCTCTTACCGATATTCAATTGAGCTGATTTTTTTGCAAGAGTTCATAAAAAAAAATTTCAAGAAAACTGACGTTTCGGATCGTCTTTGAAGGATCCAGAGTGGGCCCCGCAAAAAGTATGTGCATGATCTGTGTCATTACAGACTTTTTGAAAGTGATTGCCATTGGCCTCAGTTCGTTAAGGGAGGGGAGAGCTGCTACTGACAGTAATTGTGCATAGATTCTGAACCTAAATAAAAAGTTAGATGACTAGATCGATTACTTATATGTATCGGATTGAGTTGATTTTTCTCAAGTGACCTTGAAAAAATGTTTTGAATTTAATGAACGGCTCGGATTGTTTGTGTACAACTCGTGGTGACCCCACATTAATATATGTGTACAATCTGTGCATAATTAGTCTGTGTGCAGAGACTTTAAGAGGGGGAGCATCTCGTCATCTGTGGGCGGACACAGAGACGGGGATCCCTACTCAATCTCGACCGTCCATTTCCAATCAAACAGAAATACGTACTTTTTGACCACTCAAGATTCGTTTCTACTGCACTCCCAGTACGTACGCCCTACTACAGCCTACACCCAATTTTTTTTCCCAATCGAATCTCCACCGTACATCTGACCATTACCTCGAAGTACTTTATTCGGGAAGTATCATTAGATCGTACTCCGCGGGTTCACCTGTTCCCCTCTTCGACACGTAGAACGTACGACGGTGATGACGTGGACCGCTCAAAAAACGTCCCCAGGTCGACACGTCGACCCTGGACGGGAGATTTGTGACGCCGGCAACAGTTTATGGAATTTCGCGTGGCTAGACCCCATTGGCTGGTTTGTTGAGGTTTTTGGGTCGGATAATCCGGACTTTCGTTTCCTCGAAAATTGGATTGTGTGCTCCTGTTTGGAGAAGATATACTCCAGTACTAGTACATGAGAATACCCGTAGAGAAGATTTACGGAGCTAAACTGCGCTCGTCCAAAAGTGTTTTGAACTGTCCGAGTTGCAAAAGTAATTGTGACCGGTAACGATTATTTTTGACTAGTCAAAATTGAAAACACATCTCAACCATTGATTACGCGAATGGACAGGTGAGATTGCGCGAAGCCGTGAATAAGTTCTCTCATAGTATGTATGTATAAAAAATGTTAGTGCCGTGAATCTGAACCGTTCATTTCCTTTTATGGACATTTTTATGATCCGAGTGTCATGTATTGTACTACTTCTGTATATTGTATTCCAATGCTCACTGATTGGGGCTTGGGGTCTAAACGAGCCGAGTCAAAAACTTGAGTTCGAACTCAGCTCGTTTGCAAACAAGCCGAGCCTTACTAATTTTACAAACGAGCCAAATTTTGTAGTGTTCGAGTCGGAACAAGCTGAAAACTCACCTCGAGCTCGGTTTGTCCATAAATGCGCCGAGTTTGACTAATTTACTTAACAAGCCACACCTATAAAACAAGCCAAGCTTTTTGAGTGTTAAGTTTAGCTCGTTTAGTAAACAAACTTAAAACTCAAGTTCGAACTTGACTCGATTACTAAACGAGTCAAACCGAGCCATGCGTTAAAAAAACGCTCGCGAACAGCTCGGTTCATTCGGTGGCTGGTACTTGGTGCATAATAAGCTCTTACTTGACGGGAGACGTGTGGCGCGGCAACAGTTTCTTGGAATTTCAGATTTTGCGTGGCTAAATGCCATTGGCTGGTTTGTCGAGGGTTTGGGTCGTAGAATCCGGAGTTTGTTTCCTCGGAAGTTGGATTGTGTGCTGATCCTTGAATAAGATATGGGACTGGGGCCTACAATGCATAACAAGCTCGTGTCCGAGCTCGAACAGCTCGTGTTCGCTCGCTAAAAGTTTGTTATTAATTTGTTATGTAAATAAATCGAGTTTGAGCATTGTTTTGAAACTCCTTAAGGTTGCAAAGCAAGCTCAAACAAATTGCTACTTGACTCGTTCAGCTTATTATTTGTTTGGTTACATTCCCTCCCAATTTGTTTGCATTTTCCAGAAATTAGCAACCACAAAAGTCCAAACTTCCATGTTTACCCCTTCAATTTTGAGTTAAATGTGAATTACTAAGTTTAACTCACAACCAAGCACCAAAGGGTATTTACGAAAATTTAAACACTTTTCAAACCAAACACCAAAAGTCAATAAAAAAAATAGAATTCTCATAACGAGCAAACAAATTAGAACGGATGGAGTAATAAAAATTCTACTTGAGATCAACATTTTTACAAGACAAGGAGCAGCGATGCTGCAACTATCATGCAACAAAACATTAGCCAAAGAGCTAAGGAGCTAAGGGGCGAACTGTATACAACAAAACCATTCTACCCTAGCGCATCGTGTTTGGCCAAAACATTCGCTGCTTGGTTGGCCTCGCAGTGGCAACAAGTCGGCTTCAAACTAGAGAAGCTATGCACCAGAGAGAGGCACAGCTGCAAAAGGCCCCAGCAGACGTCTCACTTAGACCTGCTTCCTACAAAAAGCACATTGAAAACAAAGCGAGGATGTTTCCCGGAATTAAGCTGGTAAAACCAAAAGGCAAAGCAAGCCACAAACCATCCCTCTACTGCCCATAATTCAGCAATTCCTTAATCTGCTATGCAATTCCCATACCAGACATGTTTGTTTTGAAATTTTATCTTAAGCTTATAGTATCCGTTTAATTAATTTTTCTCAAGACAAACGTGTTTCGTTCGTGCGATCTTGACTTCCGATCAATGTAATTTTTTGCGCACGCCACAAACTCGGCAAGTCAATTAAAATGAACAGATCATATCTTATTATAAATTCACACACAATCTGCGAAATTTATTATTCACATTATCATCTAAATATTTTCACAGATTCTTCTTATGATACAAAAATTTGAAATCTTCGATTCTCAAATTAGGATTAAAAAATAATAATTCTCTCAAACACCCCATTAGAATTGAACTTTCCAGATTCTGGTTGGTCAAACAGGGGAACATTTCTTCTCCTCTCAGCCTTGACCATCTTATCATCTCTCTCTCTCTCTCTCTCTCTCTCTCTCTCTCTCTCTCTCTCGTCAAAGTCCAAAGTTTCTTGAGTCCTAAGACAATCTTTTTACCCTAAATTCAGGGCGACCTTAAAAACTAGACAAAAGTGCATGTGTGCATGTTTTTGGACACTGTGCAAAATTCCACTCTCAACCCCAAAGTACCAAATTATGCAAAACTCTCTCTCTCTCTCTCTCTCTCTCTCTCTCTCTCTCTCTCTCTCTGAGGCTCCATTCCACTTCAATTTTGGTCCAATTTATTTGTTTAGAAAGACAAAACCATCCATTTCAAGGAAAAACCAAGTACTTTATCAAGCTGGAGTAGATGGTGGACACCACAGCAAAGTGGTTCACATCTTTTCAGATTGTTGAGGATTGACTGGCTCTTCATTTCCAAATACTCCACTCCAAAGTTATGTGGCGAATTGTAATCATATTGCTTAGTTCAACTGGTTGGCAGGTTTGCTCCCCACACAATTTATCGGAGTTCGATTCTTGGGGTCAGGTCATAAGAAAGTAATTTCTTGTGAATTTCATAGTTCTGGCGTAGATGACCTACCTTTAAACGGATCAAGGAGGGGATTATGAAGTGTACGTAAACTGGCCCGGATATCTCTGACCGTTCAATAGAACGAATGCATATTGCTATGTAGTTGGACAATTACTTATATAGTACTACCTTTTGTGGGTTTTGTTTTTCCAAATTCTAGCTCACATGGGATTTTTCGTAGGCTCATTATCAAATCACAGTAGGGCAATGCTAGTTAAAGGTTATGGCATGTTTGAATTACAAGTTTCATAATTTCTACCAACTTTTAGTTCTTTTGAGCTCCCTCGTTTTTATTAAGCGCTGGTTCGGTAATCCTTGCTTATTTGCTTATTTTATGTCTGGTTTTGACACAACATAAGAAAAGTAAGCAAAGGCTACTAAACAAAATTTCAAATTTTAAGCGTTCGGTCGGTCTCTTGACTTTAGTTTGTTTTGGTGTTGCCCGTCACTTGGTTCTCGGGTGGCGTTTGTCCGTGATTCCTTCAATCTTTATAATCCTTTTAAAGATTAATATAAATATTTTTGGCCGATAAAAAAAAAACAAAATTTGAAATACTACACATTTCACGTGCATCAGGGCATCACAACTGGAGCCAATTGCATTACTTATAGGGATGGCAATCTCGGCCGAACCGATGGGTACCCGAATCGAAACCGCTTTTTTTCCCCGAACCATAACCGAAAAATTCCCCGTTGGTGCGGATATGGTGGAGGTTGGAAGATAACCGAACGGGTTCGGTTCGGTTACGGTGGAGCTAATAACCGAACCGTTCCCCGAACCGAACCGTTCCCCGAACCGAACCGAAACTGTGTATTTACAAAAATACCCTTGTATATATATATATACACACTTCCCAGTTCCCACTTAGGGTTTCATTTCACTCGGCAGTCTCCACTCTCCAGAGGCCAGACTCCCCTCCACCTCCAGAGCTCCACCAGAGCAGCGACTGCTCTGTTCGATCTTTCTCTCTCTCTCGAATCTCGATCTCTCTTAATCTCTCCCTCAATCTGGACTCTCTCTCTCTAATCTCTATTCACTCGGCCACTCCTGATTCCTCTCGAACCTTTCCAGACCAGACTCGACTCCACAGCTCCAGAGCAACGACTACTCCGTGAGATCTCTCTCTCTCTCTCTCGCTCGATCTCTCTTAGTCTCTCTCTCAATCTGGACTCTCTAATCTCTATTGCACACTCTCATGTCTCTGTAACTCTATTTTTGCAGGCTACGACGATCTATTGACTCAGCCGACTGTAACTCGATCGTGAGATCTCTCTCTCTCTCTCTCTCTCTCTCTCTCTCTCTCTCTCTCTCTCTCTCTCTCTCTCTCTCTCTCTCTCTCTCTGTCTATCTCTCTCTCTCGATCTTGTCTCTCAACTCTCGGTTTTTTCAGGAAATCAATTGTAGCAGTCGGATAGTCCGCACTCCGCAGTCGCCAGTCTTCGGAGCCCAGTTGACGCAGTCGACTGCTATCATTGGTTTATCTCTCTCTCTCTCTCTCGTGCTCGAAAATATAATCTGCTTCAAATCTATATGCTTGAATTTACTGCAACAGTCTTTTGGTCCGATGTCACTAGATTATTTTTTCATATTGCTCTGTTTTACCTCCCAGTTGTTGTGGACATGTAAACCACATAGGTTGTGAAAGTCACACAATTGCAAAGTATATATGCTTGAAAAGTGTGTTTTAGAGGTATATATGTGATTAGAATTTAAACCCTAAACTAAAACTTCAACTGCAACAGTCTTTTGGTCCAACCTCACTAGATTTATTTCTAAGGCCTCCTCCATATCGCTCTGTTTGGCCTCCCAATTGTCGTGGGAATGTAAACCATACTCAATTGTATAACTGATAATGAGAGCAACAAAAAAAAATGACAACGTTTATTGTGAATCAATTTTTCGTTCAGATTTCAAATTGATTCCTCCATGGGGGGTTTCTATGATCATATATATACATATCTTGAAGGTTGTTGAAACTATCAAAAAGGAAAAAAGCCCACTGTTTATTTTTTTTTGGAATCGAACAAAGCAAAAGAGAAAATGTGATTAAGGTTAAAAGATGGAGGCGTATATTATTTGTTTGAGGAAGACCATATACGCGTGTGATTTTGTTTCGCAGAGCATCAACATAAAGAACACTTCCTCCATGGAGGGATTGTATGAACATCAAAAGCAATAATGGCCAATAAAATTTAAAATCAAGTTATAAAAGCAATAAATAGTTGAAACAATAAAATTAGGGTCGCAACATACATCACAAGAACGCCAATTATTTTTTGATTCTTGATTTTGATGGGTATCTGGTTGTGGCATTGAATTAATCAGATTTTAGGATTTTAGCGGATAGTCATTGTTTGTGATTTTAGGATTTTAGGATTTTAGCGGATAGTCATTGATTTTAGGATTTTTTGATTCTTGATTTTTTTTCTCTTATGAATAGTCATTGTTTGTGCTCCATTTGTTTGATTATGGCTCCCTTTGTTTGATTATGGCTCCCTTTGCGTACATTGAACTCAATTTAGCGGATACCTCTAACTGAGCCACCAATTCGACTTGAGGTGTAACGAAGCTAAATTGAGCATCAATTGCCTTTTATTGCTTTTAGTTATATAACGTGGCGGTGGCATAACCCCATAGAATTGTGTTGAGAACGAGGCGGCGGCATAGCCCCTCTAGTCTGCTTAACTAGTTTGTGATCTGATTGTAGCTTGAATTATAATTGCAGCTTAAATCTGTAATTGTAGCTTGAATCATGTCTAAATCTGCTGGTGTTTTCTTAGGATTAGATTAATTATGTCTGAATCACCTATCGGTTCGAGTGCTCAGTCAACAAATCCGGTTGATGGTTCTGGACCATCACAACCAAGTGGTAGCCCCGCACCATCATCATCCCCTCTTGATAACCATGCAAGTGACAATCCTACTCATCCAAGTGACAATCCTACTGATGAAGTTGAAGTTGTATCAGGAAAATCCGATGATGATGATGATGGTGGAAAAAGGTTAAGGAGTCCTTATTGGGCTCACTATAATAGGGTGAAAATTAACGGGGTTTTCAAGGCCATTTGCAAGTATTGTGGAACAAAAATTTCTGGAGAAACAAGGAATGGAACTTCGCATTTGAAAGAACACTATTTAAGGAAACACCAAAAGAAGGATAACATGAGGCAACAAGTTCTAACAAACAATTTTATGAACAAAGACCGTCCTCCGCTACTAACTTCATATAGTTTTGATCATGAGACAGCACGGAAAGAACTTGCAAGTGCCATAATCATGCACGAGTATCCCCTTTCAATTGTGGACCATGTTGGATTTAGGAGGTATTCAAATGCTCTTCAACCTTTATTTAAGGTGCCGTGTAGGAACACAATGAAAGCTGAAATATTTAAGATTTATGAGTACCAGAGGGGGAAGACAATGAGTTTGGTGGTGAGTAATGCAAGTAGATTAGCTATCACAACGGACATGTGGACTTCAAGTAATCAAAAGAAAGGCTTCATGGCTGTCACAGCGCATTTTATTGATGATTCTTGGACTTTGCAAAGTCGCATTTTGAGGTATTTCTAACTTATATCGCTATATTTATTCCTTTATGCAATGTAAATCTTCATTTTTCTATTTTTAATTAAATATCAATGTTGCATGTTAGGTTCATATATGTGCCATGTCCACATACAAAAGAAGTTCTATGTGACCAATTGTTGAATTGTTTGATGGATTGGAACATTGATAGGAAGATTTCAAGTATAACGGTTGATAATTGCTCTACCAATGATGCTATGATTGATCTTTTGTGGGACAAACTTGATAGTGCGTCGCTCATGTTGGGTGGGGATTTATTTCATATGCGTTGTTGTGCGCACATTCTTAATCTTATTGTTAAAGATGGGTTGGATGTTATCAAGGTGGGTATTGAGAAAATTCGGGACAGCGTAGCTTATTGGACAGCATCACAAAAAAGAGACGAAAAATTTGAAGAAACAGTACGCCAATTGAATGTGACTAGTACTAAGAAATTAGGACTTGATTGTGCAACTAGGTGGAATTCAACATTCTTGATGCTTCAAACAGCCCTACTTTATAAGGATGTGTTCATTCGCTTAAGCAAACGGGATGCTCAATATAATTCCTTACCGAGTGAACGTGAGTGGGGGTTTGCTAAAGATGTTTGTCAGAAGCTCAAAATTTTTTTTAAGGTGACAGAGTTGTTTTCTGGAACTAAATACCCCACTACTAATCAATGCTTTCCAAATATATGTGAGATTAGACTTGAATTAAGAGATTGGCTCCGTTCTGAGAATCAGGTGATTAGGGAAATGGCCAAAAGAATGGTGGAAAAATTTGACAAGTATTGGTCTGTGGTAAATGGTGTTGTGGGGGTTTCTGCTGTGTTGGATCCTAGGTATAAGATCAACGTGTTGGAATTCTACTTTAAATTATTGTTTCCAACAAGTTATAAGGAAGAAGTTGAGAAAGTTCGTGCACTTTGTTATAAATTGCTTAAGGAGTATCAATGTCCTAGTTCAATGATGGAGGGTATTGGTGACTCTTCTTCCCAATCAAGTTCCATTGATGAAGAGTCACTATCAAAGTATGATGTCTACATGCTTAGGGAGTCGAAGAGAAGTAGGACAATCGATACTGCAAAATTGGAGTTGGATCATTATTTGTCGGAAGATGTCTTGCCAAAATCCGTGGGATTTGATGTCTTGAATTGGTGGAAATCACATCAACCCAAGTATCCAATTTTGCAAGCCATGGCTAGGGATCTGTTAGCTATTCCGGTATCGACGGTTGCTTCTGAGTCCGCATTTAGCACGAGTGGTAGGTTGGTGAGTCCACATCGTAGTAGACTTCATCCCGACACGATGGAAGCCTTGATGTGTGCTCAAAGTTGGTTGTGGGCTGCCGAAATGAAAGGTAATGAATTTAGTATCTTGCATTTTTCTACTTTAGTAAACTAAAACTAGTACTTATGAATTTTTTACTTTATATTTGTTAGGTGAATCAACATCAGGGTACGCCACTATATTAGATGATGCGGAAACGGGGGATTCGTGCGTGACTCGTGAGGTAATTGGCATTTCTCTTACATCTCTCGTGGTTTTAACATTACATATTGCTCATATTAATTGAATTTTTTTTGTTGATATTAATTCATTTTTTTTGCCCTTCAATTTAACAGTTATGAACTCGACAAATGGAAGTTGGCATTTCAAGATGGAAATCAAAATTGATTCTATTTTTCTATCTCTTAACTCTGCAAATGGAACTTTGTATTATTTCAAGATTTGTGATGTAGTGCGATGTGGTGACTGAACTTTGTATTATTTCAACTTCGGCTGGACTGATTGGTGTGCATGTGGTGACTGGAATTACTGGATTGACTGAACTTTGTATTAGTTTTACTTTGCTTTATATTTGTTTTGTGGACTGATATCAGGCAGCATGTAGTTGGTGTTTTGTTGTGAATGTTGGTAGCTATTATCTATTGAGAATGTTGGAGTATAAAATGGTTCACTGGTGGAAAAACCAACTAAAATGAAATATTTTAGTTGATTTTTGTCAACGGTGTATTAGTCTTTTGATTTTTGTCAAGAAAAGGTCAATTATTCGTTTACAAGGTTATTTTTGCTTGATTAAAAGGTGTTATTCACTATAAACTTGGTAGGATTAGGTTTTTTCTTCATTAAAAAGATTCAGTATTTTTGCTTGATTTCGGTTATCCGTTCGGTTCGGTTACTACCCGATATCCGTTCGGTTCGGTTATGGTTACCCAGTTTCCTCCCCGTTCGGTTATCGGGGCGGATATGGGTGGTACTTCGGTTTCGGGTATCGGGTACGGAATACCCAATATCCGCCCCGTTTGCCCCGAATGCCATCCCTAATTACTTAGGCGAGTTATCCATAGTACTCCGTATATCCTAAGGGGATGTTTCCGGTAGAGAAAAAATTGTAGATTTTTATTTGTGGTTGAGAAGTTGTTAGGTGTTTCCGGTAGTGCATAAGTTGTTGATGGGTTTGTAAGTAGAGTTACTGTAGCAAAAAAAGTTTTTGTTGACAACTAATTGTTAGTGGAAACGAGATGGTAAAATCCTGAAATTTTTTTGTTAGTGGAAACAAGATGGTAAAATACGTTAAGTTTTTTGTGGTGTTTGTTAATAGAAATACCCCTAAATATGAAGATTCACTTTTTTATTTGGTAGAGCTACAGATCAACGAAATACTATTTGTTTTTGAAATATATTTAGTGGAGGAGTCAAGGGTCATAGATTCTAAGTCACATGTCACTCTCAAAAGAAGACAATCTTCTTCTATGTCATACATCCTTCTAATAATCTCCCATGCATGTCTCTCATTTGGAATGGGGATGGTGCCAAACATTTCCCTGTAGAGTGCGTATAGAGCGGCCGATTTAATCGTTCATCTTGACAATCGATAGTTCGAATTTTAATCGAGCAATGGTTGGTTCAGATTTTTATGTGCTTGGATTCTATCCAAGCCATCTATGCCGAGATGAACAGCTGAATCGGCCACTCTACACAGCGGAGGGTGCTCTACAGCATCCCCATTGCCTCTTACTTTTGTTCCTGTCACTATTTCAATTTATCCCACCTTTTCTCATCTTATAGTTTCATTAGGCGCTCAAGTTCTCCATACCCATTTTTTGGCTTACCCATGTAACAACTTATTTTCAGCCGTAGGATCATGCGAGATTCTTTGAATAAGAGAATCTTTAAACATAATCCTAATCCTACGCTCGGTTGAAAATCAACTGTTATATGAGTACACCAAAAAATGGGTACAGAGGATCCTGGACCTTCTATTAGGCACAATATTATTGAATTAGAGTAGACCACAACAGTGTGACCATTGCCAACGCACAACAAAAAGGATCATGGAAATGCTAAAAACAAGAAAAAGAGATTGACCCAATTGATCAATGTGGTTAGTTTATGGTGTTCCCAATGCCAATTGGGCATTTGAATTAATTAAGTTCAATCAAACAGGGAAAGAAGTTTTTTCCAATATCCTATTTGAAAGTTGAAACAACAAAAAATAAATAGGCATTAGTGTCCCACTAGCTTGTTCCTCTTCTGTTTGGGCAGATTGATCCACCTTGCATTTTATAACGAGTTCTTTTACAAGCTTTCGTTTGCCCTTTTGACTATAGCCTTTTAGAGAGACAGAAACCCCATCTCCACATTTTGCTCTCTTTTACCCTTTTTTTTTTTTTTTTAATGATTAGATGTCCGGACCAGCTTTTGTGCATTTCGACTAATTCTGGGGTCTTGAAATTAACGACTTGGTAAACCCTTTAGTGGCACCGATGTTTGAAATGTTTGGCCTCCGTAGGAATTAAATATGCGACCTTACGGAGGACAAGCACTTACGGAGTATTACTTTTTTCATTCCCACTCGGCCAAACCCCTTGCAGTTTTGCCCTGTTTCACTTTGAAGATAATTTAATTTGATCGTGATACAATCTGATTTGAAACTATTTGAAACCGACCAATTGTACTTAACGAATTATTTTCTTAAACTTTAGGGCTTGTTTGCATTTGGATTTTTGGAGGGATTTATCAGGGGAAAGGAAAGATAGAGTCATAGAGTACTGATCTTTCGTGAGACAATTACAAAAGAAGTACTTAACAATATAAAAATTACACTAGAGAACATATTAGCAACTATTACATCAATAAGACCCCAAACAAAATTGTACTACACAAAACGAACCAAATACAAGAACAGTCGGCTTCATCAAAGTCGTCGGTGACGAAAAAATTAGCTTGATGCACTGGCGAAGGATGACAAGGTGAGGGTCTCGACGGAAATGCGTATGCAGTCCGGAGGTGATAAGACAAAGATAGAGATGGAGTCCTCATTTACAAAATTCTTACCGAAGACAACCAAAGTGTGAAGCACTCTCTAGCTAGATAGCGTTGAGAGCATACATTTGAAGGACCGATTTAGAATGACGGTCGGTTAATGAAGCCGAGATGTGCGAATGCCTTCCGATTTAGAATGACGGTCGGATTCTTCTACACTACATTATTTTCTTTCTTTCTTTCTTTTTTTAAACAACAAAAGAAGTTTCTATTAATCATAAAGATGCACTTATTTTCTTCTTGATCTTTTCTTGTACATCTTTCTTTCCTCTCTAAATACTTCATAAATTCACAATTCAAAAAAACAAATAACTTAAAACCGAGTTTCCCTCTTGGCTAACGGGTTTTTTTTTTTTTTTTTTACAAAATACAAAGGGAAACAAGTCCGTTTAGCCCATAGGGAAATTGAGACTGAAAGTTTCGAAATTCCATTTTAATACCTTCCGTTATAAATCATTTAAAAACTGCAATAAACACTCATGTGCTTGATGCTACTTGACTAGATAGCCCTTTTGATTAGCCTTATCCAAGGTTATACTATTTTTACTGATAACCCGATGTCCAAGCCAGCTTTCACACCTCGACTTATTCTGCGGCTTGAAGTTAATGACCTGACAAATACTTTCATAACCCAAGATTTGCAATGTTTTACCTCTGTGGAATTCAAACACGCAATCTTATGGAGGACGAGCATTTATTTACTTTTTCATACCCACTTGGCCAATCCCTGTTGAGCGGTGCAGAGCGGGCCACTCATGTCGGTAATCGACGGCTCGGATCTTAACCAAGTAATGGACGGTTCAGATTTCTATGCGTTTTGTATTCGCTCAGATTCTATCCGAGTCGCCCTTGCCGATATAAACGGCCGGATCGACCACTCTGCACCCGCTCGGCAAGGATCTGCTTGCCAGCATCCGGCTCCGGTTAAACTAATTTTATCTTGTGGAAACCATGCACGATGATAAGATCAATGCATTAATCCTATCAAAACTTCCAAACAAAGCATAGCTTAAAAAACCTTGACTTCTCAACAAGTCATGACTCTCATGTCTTCTCTTTGGTCTCTTCTGTTTGTTGCTTCCCCCAAACAGGACAATGTGACCTAAATTAGAAAAGGGGAGTGATTTTGTCACTCCTCTTTTTGTTAATGCCACTCCCCTTTGTGTCTATATAAAATGATTTGTTTTGTGAGAAAAGGGGAGTGGCATTAACAAAAAGGAGAGTGGCAAAATCAATTCCCGAAGAAAATTACCAAATTATTTCTAGGGAAATGATTTTGTCACTCTCTTTTTTGTTGACGCCACTCCCCTGCAAGTGTATTTTTGCACCAAAAATACACTTGCAGGGGAGTGGCGTTAACAAAAAAGGGAGTGGCAGCAACCTATTTCTACAGTAGGTTAAGTTTTAGTTGGAGAAAATCTTCTTTAACTGCTCCCTTTGAAAAACCATGGAAGCAGACAAATACTTGTGGGAATTTAGCTGATTTAATTTGCACAGAACGCGGTTTTAACATGTGCTTCTCACACATAAATACAAACCTTAATTCAAAGGTTTTTGAGTCTCTCTAGGAGTATGCAAACAAAAATATGGTGATGACATTTTTTTTTTTTGGTTTATTTTTGTTCCTTGGATCCTAAGCTTCATGGGTTTCTTTTTACCAACCATTCAATAAAAAATCTCTCCTTTTTCCTCCAAAATCTAAGATGTGTCAGCTGGCTCGATTTGTTGCAGCTTATGGAGTAGTTATTGCTTTTTATTTGAAAGTTTGTGCTCAAATATTTGTTCCAACTTCTGCTTAAAGTTTCTATCTCTTTGGAGTTTTAGAGGCTTTTAGTGCGTTTTTTTGTTTGGTTTTGGAGTTGGTCCTTCGAGCTTTTTGTGGAGTTTTGTTCTTTGGGGGTTGGTTTGGAGCTTTTCGTTTAGGTTTTGGAGTTGCAGAATGTTCTCGCTTTTGTGGATTTTTGGGTTTTGGGTGGCTTTAGTTTAGGCTTTCCTTAGGTTTTGTTGTTTTGGTTGGCGCTTTGTTGGCCCTCGTTGGTGGTCTTGGGTGGCTTTTGCCGGTGTGCCCTTGTTTCTTTTAATCTTTGTAATTGTTTATAAAGTTTAATAAAATCTTATTGCTTAGCCAAAAAAAAACTTCGTTCTGCTTAAATTTTTTTTTTTTTGATAACTCTGGTGTCCGGGGCCAGCCACCTCAACGAATCCTGAAGGGCCAAATCCCACCCCCGACTTGCAGAGAGCCCAATTAAATTCGAAGCAAAGCTTTGTATGAACTGATCCCAAAAGAGTTGATAACACCTAGGAGGTTTCAAATCAAAGATCTTAGAAGGGAGATAACACTTGAGTGTTTAGGTCTTAACCACCAGGCCAACTAACTCCTTTGCGTTAACTTCTGCATAATGTTTTTTTATGACCTTAAATTTAATCAAACTGAATCAGTACTCAAAAAAAAATTGGTTCAACGGTTGTGTAGTTGCACTTCAAGTTAACCAAATGGTTGAGAGAAATCCTCGAGATGAATTGGGTTGGGATTAGAACAGAGTAAATTCATAAAATATGTGACCCAAAAAATCATTAATTTCAATAATGATAAGGTCGCGTTTGGATGCAAATTTTTAGTAGTTTCAAATTAGTAACATGTTCACAACCACACGAGGCCACCTTTTAGTTGTGTCACTTGTTCAGTTCAATCCCATCAGCTTTAAGGTCGTGTTTGGATATTGGAATTGTGAAGCGAGAAAAAGGTGAACCCCATAATGTAAAACTTTTCCTTTTCTTCCATAAACTTTTGTCAAATACTATAAATGTTCAGTCACTTTATAGAAGGGACAGAAATATTTCCGCTGGACTTTCTGAAACTAGGAAAAAGTTAACTAGCGTGTTGTAAAAAGTAACAAGGGGTAAAAAGCCAGTTGGGGAAACCCCTAAAATCAGATTAATTTTGACTACTTTTGGGAATCTTTAGTTTCACCGAATGAAAAAATCTTTTAAAATTGTCTTCGTTCACGCACTCAATCATTGCTCTGTGCTCACACTTTCAATCTTCGCACTCACAAACTTTAGTTGTTTGCAATATTTTTGGAAGATGCTTTCACACGATTGCGTTCGCGCTCAAGCACACGTATTATGGACGGGAATGGGAGAGAGCAAAACTGGAGATGAGCGTGAGCGGTTTCCTTCACCTGTCACTTGTACCTCACCATTATTCCTTCTTCTTTGTTTTCTTTTGTTAAAACCTCACCATTATTTCACATCACAAAATAAAGGTTTAAACACCCAAAAACAAGGGAAAATAATTTATATTTCAAAAGTGTATGAAAAAGGGAGCATAGTCTCTCTCTCTCTCTCTCTCTCTCTCTCTCTCTCTCTCTCTCTCTCTCTCTCTCTCTCTCTCTCTCTCTCTGTGATCAAAGCAGTATATAACAAAGTCCCCTACACCACCTTTCACAGTCACTTCCATCCAAACTCAAAAAAAAACCTTCACTTCTTTCACCTTCTCCATTTCCAGTCTTCTCATCCTCATTCAACCACATTTCCTTCTCTACTTCCACCAATGTCCACCTCCAACCCCTCCGGAAAACCCTCCCAAAACCTCGAACCCGCCTCGGTCCAAACCGGCTTCTCGATACTCCAGAGGAACACGTCCTCGCCCCCGCCCACAGAGAGGCGGGGGCGGCGGAAGCAGGCAGAGCCGGGGCGGTTCCTTGGCGTCAGGCGGCGGCCATGGGGACGGTACGCGGCAGAGATAAGGGACCCCACCACTAAAGAGAGGCACTGGCTGGGCACTTTTGACACTGCCCATGAGGCTGCCCTAGCTTATGACAGGGCTGCCCTTTCAATGAAGGGCACCCAAGCAAGAACCAACTTTATCTACTCTGAAAACTCTGCTTTCCACTCTCTTCTCTCCCCTTTTGACGTCCAAACCCTAATCAACCACCCATCACAACAGCAGTTCCTCCTCACCACCACCACCACAAGTCAAATTACCAAAAAACCCACCAATCAAAACAGTCCATGTCAGCCTGAGATTTCCCAAACTGGGACCCACATTGCTCAGTACCACTCTGACAATGACTCTGTTTCACAATCTTCATATGGGTCATCACCTAATGATTGCAGCAACTTGTTTTTCTCTAGTGAGACCAACTCAGGTTACCTGGGGTGCATCGTACCAGATAGCTGCCTTAATCCCCAAAACACCCCCAAAACCACTTCAAATGATGAAAACTTTCCCAGTAGCCAAACACATTTTGAAAGCAACGCAGTGTTTCCTCATGCTGGTGATTTGAGTGATGTGGGGGGCATTGACTATTCTACCCCTGGAGATAACCATCTTTCTTATTGTGATGGAATTTATAACAACTATGAATATTGGGGTGGTGATCAACAGATGTGGGAAATGAATTCCTGTGAATTCCCATTGGTGGTGGAAAATGGGGCCATGGAAAATTCTTATCAAATCAGTGGAAATCCAAGTTATGGTGCAATGGCTCCTTCTGCTGCTTCTTCTTCAACATTTGGTGATGGAGTTGGTTTTGGATACTCTCTCTTTTGATTTCTGGGCTAAAGTTTTCATCTTTTTGAGGCTAGGAATATTGGGTTATCAACTACTCACGTGCACTGCTTTTTCTTGTGTTCTTGGTTTTCTGGCAATCTTTTTGTATACTGAGAGAGAGAGAGAGAGAGAGAGAGAGAGAGAGAGAGAGAGAGAGAGAGAGAGGTGGGGAGAGAGAATGTTTCAGTTTATATGATAATGAGATTTGTTATGGGAAAGTTCCACTAGTCAACTTCACATGATGTTCACAATGGATTGGTCGCAAAGTGTGTGTATATATAAATACACATTATATTTATATATAAACATATGTAGATACACATACATATACACAAGATAAATATAAAAATTAAAATCACGTAATATTCACCAGGGCAGCCCCACCCTATCCTTGGGAGGTTCAAGCCAACTAAAAAATAAATTCATATTTTGTAATATTGTCAACACTGAATAATTCATCTGCTGCCAAAGTAAACAAAAATTCACTTATATTTCTAAGTAAATAGAGAATATAGCTCAATAAAATTAAATAAACCATGGCCCAATCAATTTTCAACCAAAAAATATATTATTACTCCGTATTTTTCGACATAGACGTTTGTAAATGGAAATTCTCTTTATATTTTTGTTACAGCTGAACTAAAATTCCGGAGCCGCCACTTATATTCTGAAAGGGGGTGTTCTACAATCTGTATTCTGTGAAGAAAATACTCTCTTTAGTTACGGGCTGGACTCATATTCTGAAAGGGGGTGTTCTACAATCTGTATTCTGTGAAAAAAAAAGGGAAAATGACGGCTAAGGACGTGTTTGATAATTAATATCCTCTAAGGACATTTTCAACATTAATAAATGTTCTCAAATGTTCTCAGCATATCCTTAGCGGGTATTAATTATCAAAACACGTCCTGGGCCGTCATTTTCCCGAAAAAATACTCTCTTTAGTTATGGGCTGGACTCATCAGAGCATCTCGCATTGGGTTACATACTTGCAAAAATAGGACTCCAAGCCCAACTTACTGCAATATAGACCCTATTATTGTGCAAGAGTAGGTGACAGACAATGAGAAAGGCAAAAATGTTACGGACAATAATCGGGGGACATAAATTCGGACACAAATGTGACTACGATATGTGTGCCCCGCGTGCATTTTTAGCTTTGGCTCGTTGATAGTTGCATGGTTTTTCGTTGTAGGTTGAACCGGAGTAGATTTTGCCAGAAAAGCTGACTTTTTGCTTGGATATACTATTTTATGGATCCTACAAACACATGGTGGTGCCCACAAGCAGTGGTAGAAACCATGGGGTTTCCACCCATGGGAGAAAGAATTTATCCCTTACAGTATAAGCACAACTCATTCTAAAAAGTCATAATAGACCAAAGCTTGCAATAGGTAATAGATACCCAATTTATCTCTCCCCGTGTTTTTTCAAGGCTGTGCAAACCATTTGGACATTCAAACATACAAGCTCGAGAAATCACAGGATGATTTAAGAGTTAAGACTCAACTAGCAGTATATATCCACCAGCTTTATATGAGCCTACTACTGCAAAAATTGGCTGACCAATTCGAACTATAACCCTTGCCGAAATATACTCAAAATCCGTATTCCACACTTGCATATGAAAGTAAAAGCTCAAGAAGCAATATCGTAGTCAGCAGTATCATAAACAATGGATAAAACAGGACAGATCTTATTTATACAAAGTCTCGGGTTTTCCTTCGTACCCTTTTCGTATCAGGAAATAAATGAAATCCTCAGGAACTTAAGTTCTTACAATATATGTATGTATCTTATACCCCATACAAGGAAGCCCTGCAATGCCTTGCTTGGAGTCTTTGAAGCAGTGCCTCTTCCACTACTATGAAGCCCCAGACGGAAAGGGGGAAACAAGAACACCTCCCAATCCTTGTTCGCAGATATTGGAGAGGTAAAAAAGATGGACAAACAAACAGTAGATCTGGAAGAAGGGGTGTCGGCCTGTTCTTTTCCGTTCCGAAAAAGACTGCCGAATTAATAAACACAACAACAAACCCCAAAATTGGAGACAGATGGTGCAAGTTTGACCAACAAAAGTCTACCTATTTTTCCTCGATTATTTGGAAGAAGTGTAGGATAGGTATATGATTTACTGGATTTTTGAAGTTGGGTATCTCTCATTTATTCAAAGACAAAGAGGAGGAGGCCATATTAAGGTCTATATAAATAAATAGATGATCAGAACTACGGTGTGCTAGATCTGAATCGTGGAACCAAAACAAGCCTCGTATTAGAGACCAAGTCCAAAAAAATAGTGTGGTTCATGAAATTTGGAGAGGAAAAACAGAGATTTGCTAGCGATTCTTCTCAGCTTGAATTTGAAGGGGTTGAAGGCTCACCAGAATGCTCGACACTCGGGTAAGAGGCGGGCCCACTCTTTGAGTAAATTGAACCAACTGATCCACTAGAAGTGCTCATAGAAGAAGACATCCTGGTTGAGAGTGTGTCCTTGGTAGACCCCGAAATGAGTTCGGGCCTCAACTCTGATGACGAGGATGATGGAGCCAGAGTACCCATAGCAGACCCCACGGGGTAAGGAGCAACGGGCATGTCAGCAAGAGAAGATGCAGAGGGACTGTAACTCAGTGTTCCCATAGGATGATCGAATTTGCACGAGGGACCAAATTTGCATACTCCATTTTGAGCGTAGTGCGTGCAAAGTGGTGCACCCTGATAAAAATTGAAGTAAACTAATTATCTACCAGAGAACGACTAACAAATCAAATGCAGAAGTAGGTTCTAAAGAATCAAAATATACAACAGAAGGTATGATACTTTAAGGACAGGTTACAGAGGAATATATGCAGAATTGGAAGGATTCTTATTCATCTCAATATAGATATATAAGTCAAGAATGGAAACGAATGGAAACAGGAAATAATGTAAGACCAAAACTACAGCTTTTTTGCCTCCTGAAACACAGATTACAGCAATTCCTTACAAGGCATAGTCTGCGGTTTCACAACTGCACACAGCCACCTTTAATGGCGGTTCCCACTTGTAATTTTGCAAATAGGGAACATCTTCATGAAATCACAAACACTTAAATGCATGGCATAAGATTATTTAATTGGCTACACTAAGATGTCTATCAGCCATCCAAGATTTTTTTTTTGTTTCCTTTATCAAAGTAAGGAGTGCATTATAAATTTCTCTTACATGAATGCACTACAGAATAGGCATCATACATCAATTTCTATGTTTATACCACAATCACGGATGGTATAAACTACAGAAGTTTCAAAGGATACTCTTTAGATTTCAATAGTCGACAAAAGACGTTCTTCGTCTCATGGAAATATGCACAGTGATTTAAACCACACTAAAAAAGTACAATTAAAGCTAAAATAAGATGTTAAATTGGAAGCATTGCATGACATGTAGAGAGCTTGAGAAACATGAGTATTTCAGACTAGATTTTGAACCAATTTGATGTCAGTAAAGATGATTTAGTCCCGTAGAATCGAAACCTATTTATTACAGTCCATGAGTTCAAACAAAAGAAAACATGTACAAAGGCAATTGGCAAACAGGACATGCATCAAATGAGATGATTTGGAGAAGTATTGCCCCAAATACAGATCAATGCAAAAGCAAGATATATATATACTCAATTCAAAACAATAACACTAAGCTATATGAATATATCAACTAGAACCACAACTGTAACAGGCAGAACAGCCTCACTTCTGATATGTAGCAGTCGAGATGGGGATAGTCATGATGCCTAAACATAATCCAGATGAGCTTTTTTTTTCCACACGGAGCTTTATAAATGAAAGAAGTTATGGGATTGATTTTATTTGGTTTTATGGGTGAAAGGTCAAAGTAGTGAGCACTTTAGGGTTTGCAGGTGTAATAAAGAAGCAGGGTTCTAGGAAATATCAAAGTAAAATAACCGGTACGGAGGGGCCTTGAATCTTTCAGGCTAAGCAGGTGCATCAGAAGGATTGAAGGGAAAAGACCTGAAATTGTGGGATAAGATTTAACCGTAAGAAAAAAGGTAGCAAAAACACCAGGTTTTAGGCTTATAGGCTTCAAATATCAAAGAAAACTAAAGAAGATTAGGAAGAAAGGTAGACACCAAATTATATCTAGCACTGCATCAGACGAGTCCAGGTGAGCCTAAAAGATTCAAAGAACTCTGAATCGTCGTCCCATGAATTAGAAGTGTTATATAAGAAATAAAAAAGCTTCAGATCTTATAACCAAATTATATGCCACACTCTAACATAGAAAATTATATTCTAGTTATAGCTTATGAAACTTTAACAGCTAGCTCTAATCCAAACAATGAGAACCACAATCAGACGAATAGTCACATAATTCACCACCCTAGAGGTGTGAACTGCAAGCTGGAGAGTGGATTAGTGAACTGAGGATGAATTCGTGAACTGATTACATGCAATTCGCGGATTTCTTTAACTGGGTGCACGGATTCACATTTGAAGCCATTCAATGCTGCACAAGTGTATGCAACTGGCTCACAGTCCTCAGCTATAGCATGAAAGTACAAAAGTATACTTAATAATGACAGAACGTCATAGATGAGGAGTTGAAAGTAAAAAGCAACCCGACTCCTAAGAGTCTCTGTCTCTCTCTCTATGACAGAACATCATCGCCAAGGAGTTGAAAGTGAAAAGCAACCCCCGACTCCTAAGAGTCTTGAACGCCTCCCCCCCCCCCCCCCCCCCCACACACACACACACATACATACATATATATAATACATACATACATATATAATATATATATGTGGTTCCGCTGACACAACATTTGACACATGTTCTGCGTGAGACTCCCCGCAAATGATCGAAGCCATTCAATATATTTAAAACATGTTTTTCAGAGTTCACATGAAAAATCAACTCATTCAAATATCTTTTCATCCGGTCAATTCTTGTCAAATTTTGTAGGATAAAACTGAATGAACCAATCAAACCCTTACCAATATCTGAATGAGTTGATTTTTTACGAGAATTCTAAAAAACATGTTTTAAACAAATTGAACGGCTCTGATTACTTGCGTGGAACTATGATTAGTTTTGTGTCAAATGTTGTGTTAAGCGGAACCGGCCCCGTATGCTATATATATAGATAAGATTTTCATTTGATCAAATATACATACCAAGTTTATCGCCTCTTTTATTTTATGCGTCCTTCAGCTGCATTTGGACACCATAGCCATGAATATCACATTAGAATATTTGTTATCATGAGTGTGAAATTTAAGTGCATACCAAGGTTGATGGGATCTATGGTATATTACACGATCTCTTAACATTGTCACTTGAATATGGTTGTTCGGAATTTTAGCTCCTTTCATGTGTAAATCTTCTCCTTCTGTTAAGGTAGAATTTTCTCAAGATACTTTCAAATTTTTTAGCTGTCCATTGTGTTACTGAATCTCAGAAATACGTGATACTACATGCAAAGCATCTCTACTACACTTGATGGAATCCCGTGGCTAAATGTGCTGCAGATCTCTTTCAAAAGCAAAGCATCTCTTCTTCCACTTGATGGCATCTTACGGCTCAACCCAAAAGTGTTTGGCAAGCTGAATTAGTATTGTGTTATCTTATCTGACTGATAAGTTACACGGAAATAGTTTTAAGGTCTACAGCTTACAACCATGGAGGAATGGCAATTGTGTGTGTTGGGCACAGAGCACTCCATCCCAAATGGATCCCAATACCAGCAGGGACTCTCTTCCTACTTTTCAGACTCCACTTAGCTAAAGAAGCTTTAATCCCAATTGCCTGAGGACTACTAGAAGATTGAACTCCACGCAAGGAAGAACTAAGCTTCAAATAGTATGAGTACAAGACCATTCTAGAACCAGCAAAGCCTATGAGGGCCAATGCCAAACAGAAAATACCATTAGCATTTGGGGTGAGGGCATCAAACAAAAGCACAAGGCTGCAAGCATAAAGACAGTAGCAGAATAGATTTGTGAACCACTATTTTGTCTCATTTCCGGAATAATTAAGAAAGAACACGTGATTCCTAAAGATAATAAAATGCTAGAGAAACCATTGTAGCAACATGAATGCCAATTACCCAGTGTAGGTACCTCCAATGCAGGATGCAAGGAAAGGTGACTAACAACAGACATAACTGTGGCAAGATTATAGTGGCTGCAAGGTGGCCAAAATCCATTTTATATGCTAACATTAATAGAATCATCACAAAAATGTCATTCAACCCTGACCAATAATGTAATTATACAAGTGCCAAGCAAACCCATGTTTACTAATTTTTCTTTTACGATTAGGTTTTCAACATTTTCAGTAGAAAGTTCACCACTACCTACAGCCTTTCCAAAATCTTGAATCCATAACACGAGAATGCACACACACGAGAATGCGGGTACACCCCAGTTTCACTGCTGCCTAAACAACTACTGTCACCCTTCAGCTTGCACCTGACACCTTAAATACCTCCTTTTATCCCATTAACACCCAGAACTTCCCTTTATAACACCAATCCAATTATTCCTCCATTTAAAAACACTCAAACCCCCTCTAAAGTACATAACAGATTGTGGGCATGACTGCACTTATGTAAACCTACATCACACAACCTCCCACCAGCTTGCCAACCCCAAAACATGCATTAACCACACGCAATGTACGCAAACACACTGCTACCCAGTCGCCAGAATCACCACCAGCAATCCAACTACACTGTTTACAACCAACACCCAGCCACATGAGCAGGCTTCAGCCTACATGCGGAATCTGGCTTCAACCCACCCCCTACCTCAAAATTGCACATAAAAGCATATATCCTGTACACAAACACCAAGCACTCTGGGTTTTTTCACTGTACAGCGCGCCATGACACACACTCAGCTTTCTCTCCCCCAGTCCCATGGAAACACCGAGCAGAGAACCATTCTTGTAGGTGCACAACAAACTTGAGCACCATTCACCAAGTCTCACTACATCCTCTTTCCCTCTCTCTTACCTTCATACGTGGCAGCGTACATTGTACGGATTTTGTTAACAGGCAATATCATTAGTCATAAAATAACTACATTGTGCTGAGTGGAATATTGCTCCCATTGCTTTTTCATGTACTTAGTTTGCAGATTTCAAAGCGTGTTTCGGGTGTATGTTAGTTAGTCTCTGCAGAATAGGTTTTGAATTTGGCTAGTGGTTGTGGAGTGTTAAACCTTTGTTCGGGGGCATGCCCCTTTGATCCTGTAATGGCTTGTCTTTCAATGAAATTTATTTACCGGATTTTTTTATTTATCAAAATCTACGTCTCAGATGATGTTTCTATCAAGATACTTACCGGACGTAGGGGAAGGCCCATTGGACTAAGGGCAAAAATCGTTTTCGGAGGACTCCATTCTGCTGGATGATGGTATCTACATGATGATCCAAATTTGCATTCACCAGTTTTCATATAATATTGACATTCAGGTTGGCCGGGTCTTTCTGGAAACATGTGCTCCTTCTGGCTACTGCTTGAAGGACCAGCAAAAGAAGGCAGGGGTAAATAAGCTCCCGTATATGCAGGTGCTGAAGGAGATAACTGCGTTAATCCATAAACAGGAGTTGTCCCCACAGTGGACTGAGCACTAGGAGAGGCTGCTGGAGTTCCAGGTGTCTGCACCAGGTAGTCAACAACTTATGAGAGCACATATAGCATAGAGGGATGTCTTGATTTTTTGGCGTACTTTTCAACTTAATTTCATCGAACTTTTGTAACCTTCTGGTCAACAATTTATGGTTTTAGATTTGTCTCGACAAGAGGAATCGGAAGAGTGAAAAATAATGACCATATTTAAAAGATATCAGAAAAGACAAAGATAATTAGCCAAAATCAATAGGATTTTTTGGGTCATATTTGTCTTCGGCAAAACATTTCTCAAAATTGATACATATGTTTTGACTTCCCCACTTTCTCTATTCGAGACCATCAGGAAAGCACAAATTTCCATCCAACACTAAAAATTAATAAAAGATAAAAATAATTCAAAAATATATGCTGAGGTTTAAGAGAACCAGAGAGAGAGAGAGAAGCTTGTGCACCTACTTGGTAAGGATTCCAACCAGAAAAGGGAACCATCCCCGGAGAAAGCACCATTGGACTATATGGCCCTTGGAGATAGGAACCTGGAAAAAGAGCAGGCCTTGCAACTGGCCAATTTGCAGCCACCACTCCATATTGTGGAGGTGACGGAGCAGAAGGAGAGTGTATTGCGGGGTATGCTGGAGCAGGGACAGGTGGCGGAACAGGCAATGGTCCAGCAGTTGGTGCCGGAACTTGGATGCCAGCTGGTTGTGGATGATGGAATTTACAGGTTACTCCAAATTTGCACTGCCCCGTTTTCAAGTAGTATGAACACTCTTTCTCACCCTGAGACAGTAACACAAATATGAAACAAGAAAATAGGATATGTGTCAAATAAATCCAAATGAAACCAAGGGAGAGACAAACGAGCAGCAAATTCAGACCGGTCGAAATGGGTATCCAGCAATATTCAGTGCAACAGGGATAGCAGATCCAACTCCCTGTCTTGGATGGTGATACTTGCAAGATGCACCAAATTTACACATTCCAGTCCTCATATAATACTACAAATTGTTGAACACAGTGCAGTCAGTGCAACAGGCACACTCATTGCATAATGGACCAACTATTTTCATCAAAAGATGAAACAAACACATTGACAAAGGACCATATTCATTAATAACTCATTCTTTCAAACAATTTGAACATATGGAAACATATTAGTATAGCCTTTTGCAAATGTAACCTCACCAAGTACAAACCATCGTTCAACTTTCTTTAAGTTCAAGTTAATTGGAGAAAAAAAAAACATTTACTCCACAAACCTGACACACAGGCTGACCAACACGCTCTGGAAACTCCCCACCGCCAGGTCTAATAGCTCCAACAACCTGAAAATGTGTTTTCACCAAATTCATCTTAAGCATATAAATTTCACAATCACCTTTTCCGCATATCAACAAGTCGAAGAATGATATGAGCAGTTTTCTCGTCATAACACCATTCCAAAACCTAATTGCTATCTTCAAAAATGAGAAGAAAAAAAAAGAAAAAAAAACTTCAATGCAACAGTCATACCACGACATCCTCGACACGTGGTATCAGCATCCAATATCAAACCACCATGTATGCGTAGTGAGACCGACTATACAGATTTGGCAGTTGGTTCAGTTCTCACTGCACATATCGTGTCCGCATGATGACATGGTATCGCCGTAGCATTGACGTTTTACTCCTACCAAACTTGAGATGACTGAATCATATGCAATCATCATCAAAACCATATAAAGGAGCTACTGCATATTAAACTAGCTATGCAGATGTGCTAGTTAGTAGAATAACTCAGATCGTGTAGTTGCATTTATGTAGTGGTTCTCTCTTCACATTGATATGGATGACGATACCATCAGTGATTATGACACAGTATGACCGTTGCATTTACGTTTTCCTTCTCAAACACTACAGAGGACTAAATCATGTGCAATCAGCATCAAATCTATTTACAAGATCAAACAGAAAATTTACTCAGATTGAAATGATAATAAACCAAGACATTTCATCAAAACCTTTGTTTAAAAATTAAAACCCCAACATCAGAAACATAGAAACTATAAAATCTACCAACATATATTATCCTAATATTATGCTAACAATGTGGTATCCCCGTAGCATCGAAGTTTTACTCCTAAAATGCTAGAGAGGACTAAAATACGTGCAATCGGCATCAAATCTATGTAAAGGAACTGCTACATATCAAAGTAATTGTTAAAGCATCCAACTCAAAACCAATCGGCAATGCGTGGAGAGGCCGCCCAAGCTCATATTACTAGTTTTGGAGGAGATAATTAACCAATGTGGGGCAACTCCAATAGTAACTACGCAGATGTGCGATATTTAACGGAGTGATTTGGATTGGGTAGTTGCATTTATGCAGTGGTACTCTCTTCACATTGATATGGATGGCGATACCATGTGTGATGACTCCCCGGTATCACTGTTGCATTTACTTTTTACTACCCATACACTATAGAGAACTAAATCATGTGCAATCAGCATCAAATCTAGATCAATAATACTAGCGTGACCATAATTTGGATACCCTGTAAGTTGTCCTTAGTGCATTGGTTTAATGGGCACCGCCTGCCATGTTTCTTACTAATGCAGAAATGACAACTCACGTGGTATCCGGTCACCAAATGTGATCACTGTAGCATTACTCAATCTAGATAAAAGATCAAACTGAATAGAAACGAAGCGGACCGAAATGATAAACCAAGAACATTCATCAAAACCTTTGAACAAAAACCCTAACATCAAAGACACAGAACAACAATTACCGAGCTCCGGTCGCGGGGGTGATTGAACCGACACCTCGACCCGTACCCGCAAAACCCGGTCCTCAGATAATATATACAGTCTGGCTCGTCGGGTCGCTCCGGGTACGACTCCGACCCGCCGCCGCCCAAACCCAGCTGCCACATAGGCTCTGCACAGCATTTTGTCAAAACATTAAAAAACTTTACATTACACCAATCCAAAGCAACAAACACTACTCAACATTCCCAAACCGCATCAAATGCACATGAAATTCAACCGAAATTCATCGAAATTCAAACTCTGAACCGACCTTCGAGCCCGGTCCCGCCCCATTCCGCCGTTGGATCGGGCTGTGACCCTTCCATTGCCGGTCTCCGGCCGTACCTCTCCATTGTACGGACTATATATACTTACACCCACAATCTCTCTCTCTATATATGTGTGTGTATAGATATGTGTATGTGCGAGTATGTACAGTGAAGTTTATGGGACGGTGGAGTGGTGGAAGTAATGGGGATAGGGGTCCGATCGAATGGGGTCAAGATTGTTTTTTTCCTAGAGAGAGAAAGGGAATAAATTAGAGAGAGAGGAGGGAATGGTGTTCACTGTTTAGATTACTTTTTGAGGGTTCTCTTTCTCTCTCTCCTCTCTCTTGACTGTGTGTCTGCTGGTGGTGAGACTCTGGTCTCTGGTTTCCTTCAGGTCACTTTCTCTCTCTAAAAGTACATTTGCGTGTGCGCTTTTCTCTCTCTCTCTCTCTCTTCGATTTTGGGCTTTGTTTGGGGAGGTTATTTTTTCCGTCGGTTTGTTAATGTACGCGCCAAACTAATGAGGGCGGTTAACTTAAATAAGATTATTAAAGTAGGATTAACATCGACTGGAGTATTTAATTATTAGTAGTACTAGTGCTAGCCCGTGCCTACGGCACTACGCATCCCGGTTGGAAGGAGATGGCAGTTGTGTGATTTAGGTCAAAATCATAGGCACTTAACCGGGAAGTGAAAGGATACACTACAGCCTTTAGATCAAATAAATCTCAGCCGTTCTAACAACTTGTCTCTACACCGTTCTGTTTTATAATAGAGATTTGAAAGTTCCTATTGGGAGGTTCTAAATACATCCCATTAATTTTAATTTAATAAAACTTGTTCTTGTAGCATAATCTAAGGTTCTAAAGCTTGTTTGTATTAAGTAAAGCAATTGTACTTTAAGCAAACACGTAGGGTAAGTTTAGAGCGAAGTTTTTTTTTCCTTGGGTAAATGATTTGGACGCAATGTTCGAACCCAAATCTAGTAGACACAAATTTCTCTTTACGAGCCTAAAGAGTATGATTTTCGAGGATGGATCCAGAAGTCTAGCCTAGTGGAGGCACATTATTAATCATTGTCTTATAAATTTATTTTTCCAACGAATCAGATCCTACTGCATAGAGACATGCATTACTAACTCCAAAAATTTACAAAGCCTCCTTTACGTAAAACTATCCAAAAATAGGTACAAAATCTTAGAAAAATTCCTAGAGTATGCTTCATACTGACGACGACAAGTTTTTAAAATAAGCATGATGGTCTTTTAATGGCTTTCTTTTAAGATATTTCCACGCAACAGTTAAAATACAGAAATGATTTTCACATCCTCCTTTTTACGATCCATTTCTTTTTCTATCTTTGTCTATGTAAATTTACAATATTGCCATTGGTTTTGTGAACAAAATGTGTTGAAAAAAAGGCAACCTACTAAACTAATGAGGTGGTTAAATAAGATATAATTAAGTAGGATTAACCTCGTGGGGACTATTTAATTAATTAAATTTGGAAGTTCATAAGAGTGGGAGGTTCTAAAATGCATCCCATCTCTAATTTAAACATTTTACTCGTCGTCTAGCAAGCATCATTCCAGAACATCTTTTTAAAAAATAAGTACTTATTTCACATTTTCAAACTAAAAAATGATGTAAATGAAAAATAATTTTTCAATTTTTTTTTTTTGCACCGTATTAAATATCTCAATGAGATCTATCAAATAAGATCTATAGTGATAGGAAAATTATTTGCGTAAACACGTGATTTTTTAGCTTGAAATTATCTTCTTAAAAAATAAGTACTTATTTATCTTTCTGGAACGGAGCCTTAAAATTTGTATTTTGTTGAGTAAAGTAATCGTGCTTGTATTTTTAAATTTTAAGTAAAGTAATTGTACTTTGGATATTTGTTTCCATAGATTGACTGTTCAATCGTTTGTTGTGCGCCACGATTCTCAAAATTGCTTTGAATCTTAGTATTCTCGTAGAACGTTGTTTTTAGAACTGTTGTGTGAGGGACAAAGTTAGGAAAACGAAACTGATTTTAGAAACTGATATTTCAAATGTGTATTATTGTGTAAATTATTCCAAGATTGCAATCGAAAACTATTACTGAGATGGCGAAAATTGGAGTAATTCCTTGTTTTGGAGGAATAATAAAATGAAATATGATTTTTGCACTTTTTATAAATGCACCCCTAAGTAGAATTGACATCCTTCACTTCATGCCAATTTTGGCAGCAATGTCAAATCTGTTTTCGCTCGAGAGGATGGCCATTGGAAAACAAAGCTCTGAAAAAAGATTGACAATTCTAAATTTGAAACCAAGGTTGGAGGAAAATTGCGAATGCCGAATTTAGAAATGTCAAATTGACACAAAAGCTTTCAAAGAAATTGACATCTCAAAATTTGAAACCAAATAGGAGTACTTGGGATGCTCTTAGAACTTAAAAGCTGGAGTAGTTTTTCAAAACTTTGGCAAACCAAAATATTCAGCAATTTTGTCCCAAAATTTTCATGGAAATAAAAATAATGCATTTGTGGGCCAAAATATTCAGCAATTTTGTCCCAAAATTTTCGTGTTTGCAGGTTCATTTTTGGCATTTGTGTCATGTTTTAAATTATTTATTCCTTTCAATTTATAATGCATTTCATGATTTTGAAATTTTCGCATAGTAAAACTGAGAGGGCATTTTTGCTAACCAAAAAATCATAGACTAAACCCAAATGCGAGATTGACAAGAAGTTAATAAATGAAACACCCAATGAGACAAACCCCACATCTATAGGGCCAAACCTGTAACATCTACTAGGCTAAACCCATAACCTAAAAATACCCTAATCCTACTAACAGCAACCGAACTGCCATCCTCCTTCAATCCCGGCCTCCACCAGCCACAAGCAGCAGCCACCTCATCACCACCACACTGGCTCCTCCAACTGCAGCCACCACACCACCGGACCACATCTCCAAACCAGACAAACAACTAATCAGAGCCTCGGCCCATTGGAGAACGAAATAGCAATGGTATATTCCTGTTTTAGTTATCGCGGACTTGACAATCATTAGGTGTTCCGCTTTTTAAGAAAAGTAATTTTTTGAAAAAGAAGGCAATTTCAAGCTCAAAAATCATGTGTTTACCCAAATAATTTTTCTACTAATATGGATATTGTTTGATAGATCTCATTAAGATCTTTTAAACGGTGCAAAAAAAAAAAATTTTTTTCATTTTCATTATATTTGAGTTTGAAATTACTTTTTTTTCCAAAAAAAAAAAATTCTTCTTGAAAAAAGTGGAACACCTTAGAGAGTCGTGGATCGGAGGGAGGTTGATTCCGTCGTGTTTCTGTCGCAGTGGAAGACGGTTAAAAAAAATAAAAAATAATTGAATCAAACGGTTCAAATTCGATCCACCGAATCAACGGGTCAGATCTAGCTTGCGTCAACGTCTAAAAAACAAGGCTAAAAATACGCATGACGACTGGGGTATAGTGCAGTGAGACCTGCTATGGGTACACCATTTGGTGTACACCAAATGTACATCGTCTTCTATGGGACCTATTTAAGGGTCCCACATAAATAATCAGATCCGCTCAATATTTTTAAAATATTTTTTTAAACAGTGCTGTAAAAATTCAGCTCTGTTAGATATCGGTAAAGACTTGATTGATTCTACGCCCAATTTCCTGCCAACAAATTAGGCATAGAAATCGATCAAGCATTTACCTATATCTAATGGAGTTGATTTTTTACAAGGATACTTAAAAAAATATTTTGAAAAAGTTGAGCGGCTCTGATCATTTAGATGAGATTTCTAAGTGGATTTTATAGAAGGCAATGTACATTTGGTGTACACCAAATGGTGTACTCATAGCAATTTTGATAGTGCAGTAGGTAAGAAGTCAATAAATGCTGTCCGGAGAGGTGACCGGCGTATGACCGGTTACGAGTGTCGGGCGTTGGGATTTTTCATTTTGATTTAAAAGGAGAAAACATTCTTTCCGGAGGAAGAGGGAAATGGGGTTTTCCACACTTCCGTGGGTTTCTTTCGTGTTTTCTTTTAGGTAATTCGAACCGTTTATTATATACGTTCTGCAAAATAATATATCCACGTGAAAAATTATCTTGTCCGGACATCAATAGGTATGTCAAAAGTTGAGTTTAAGACAAAATAATGGACGATCGTGGACAATTTTATCTTAAAAAACAGTTGACAGATCCATACTATCCAAATTTCTGTCTAAAACTCAACTTTTTACACACTTATCGATGTTCGGATTATCCAAAGAAACGTGCAGTGGGGGCCCACACTTGGGGTGGTGGAAAACCCCTTGTCCACCGGCACCGGACATAATTCATTCTCTTTATTTAGTATTAGGATGAATTTAACCTAAATTGTTTTGTCTTAAAGACAATCGATATCATTTATGGTGATCCTTTATTTATGCTGTGTTTGGATAGGTTTTTGAAAATTTTTGAGTTTGATTTATGAGATAATGAGTGAAAAAAGAAATTAGGATAATAATTGGAGATATGAGTAATAATTAGTTTTTTGGACCAATCATTTATTTCGACAAAAGGAATGAAAATAGTGTAAAAATAGGAAATGAAGTTGACAAAAAAAAAAATACAGATAAGGCAACGCTTGCACAATAAAGGCAGGCATTAAAAAAAAATTCATATTAAACCTTTTTTTGCCTTTGACCGTAAGTTTTTACTCCCTCCGTTCCAATTTAAGGCCTCATTTGGCTTTAAGAGTGGAATAGTAACTATTTTTTTTTGTCTTTATTCAAAAAAAATTTACAATTGTTAATTTTGCGTTAAACTTTTGTGATTTATTAATTTGTCTCGGTGAAAGAAATCAGAAAAGTAATTTTTTTTTATTGAAACTCATAATTTTTTTCAAAAAGACAAAAATAAGTAAAAAAAATTGACTTGTTGACTTTTTTTTGTCTTTATTCAAAAAATTATGAGTTTTGATCAAAAAAATTTACTTTTCCGACTCCTCTCGTCGAGACGAATCAATAAGTCACAAAAATTTGATGCAAAACAAATAAATGCAAAAAAAATTTGAATAAGGACAAAAAAATAAGTCACTCAGCTTTTTAATTCAAACCCACCTTGAATACCCTCTACAGGAGACCGTGTAACTTTGACCTCAAAAAATAAAGTGTTTTTGGAAGTAAATTTTAACTTTGTTTTGAATCGTTCAAAAGATTTCGACGAGTACTTTAAAACGGTGCAAGAAAGTTCTAAAAAAGATTGCCAAAAATATGGGTTTTTTAAGTCAAAATGACATGCCTTAACGTATGGAGCATTTAAAATGAGACAGCGAGAATAATTTTTAGACTCTTGTCGACGGGATGAATGATGTTTTTGATATCGCTATATGAGACATCAAAATACACTCTTTGTTGACGGGATGAATGATGTTTCGTTACTTTGGAGCAAAACTAACAAATGCTAAAAAATACAAATAAGGACAAAACTTAACTTATTCAACTTGAAGTTAAAAGGGGAAACCGGAAAGAGCGCTGAAGTAATTTCCGTGGCGGTAGTGGTTATTACTTGTGTTGACCGAACAACCAGGTAAGGAGAAATTTTTTGGCCGCCAAGTGGGTATCACGTCACTTGACTGATGTGGTGTTGAGCACTAACATCTAGGCCATTTAAAAGTGTGTTAGACGGTTCAGATTGAAACACTCTTTCCTCTCATTCCACCATTCTATTTTTTTTCTCTCTCCAAATTCAAGCAGTCCAAAACCAAAATAGACGGACCGGATGCACCGAGCGGGCACCACGTGGTGCCCGCTCGGCACTGAAAAAATTATCGTTAGGTAAGTAAAGGGAAAAAGGTGAGGGGGTTCTGAGTTGGACAAGCTTGTGACCACAGATTTGGCGCTTTTTTAAGATTTGCTGCATCGCACCCTTTTGGCCGCACCTGTACACCGTGTATCTTTATCGTCCCGTCTGTGTCGGCGTTTATCGTCTTCCACTTTTCTTACGTGCGACTGTGCGAGTTGATGCTAACAAACACATCACACATGATGTCACAAACATATCACACAAACAAATATACAAGCACTCATAATATATGTGGGCCCCATGTGGAGTGCGTGTGGGGCTCGCATGTGCTATATAAGAGTGTTTGTGTAAATCAACTTTGCAGGCACTACATCCACACTCACATGAGAAGTGGGTCCTGCACATATCAAAAGGTGTGGGATCCACCTCTCGTGTGAGTATGAGTGTGTAAGTGGGTCATGGGTGTAGATTTAAAATAATTGTTGCTTAAATGTATTTGCGGTTTTGGAAGAGTTGTGTGCGAAACCCACCTCTCATGGGAGTACGGGTGTGCGAGTGGGCGTAGATTTTAAAATTACAATAATTCTATAATCACAAACTACATAAACCCATTCACATTCACATTGGATTGCACACACATTACATCTTTAGTACGTGGGACCAATCAAAAAATGTGAGTGTGTGCGAAGTGTTTGTAGTTGTATAAAATAATTGTTAAAATTATTATTGTGTAAATGTGTTGTTTGTTTATTTTTTTGAAGCGATGATAAAAATATATATATATATATATATATATATATATATATATAGGAATTTTCAAGTGAGGAATCCCTTATTTTAACAAAATGAGAGACTTTCATTTTCCGATCAAATTTTGAAAATCCGAACCGTTCAATGTGTGCAGAACGTAATTTTAAGGGTCCCCGCGAGAAATCAGCAAAAAAAATGACCAGGAAGGGCGTCATTCGAGCAGTTTTTTTTGAATCGTTCAATGAAAACTGCTCAGATGAAGCCCTTCCAAGTCATTTTTTTTGCTGATTTCACACGGAGACCCTTAAAATCACGTTCTGATCACTTTGAGCGGCTCAGATCATCGAAATTCAATTGAGAAGGGGAGTCCCGCATTTTAATAAAATGAGGAATCCCTCACCAGAACCTAACTCTCTCTTTCTATATATATCCCACTAAAAAGCGGACGCAGGGTCAACATAAGGTACATGATGCGCTATCGTAAGCATCAAGACTAATGCAAATATGGAAAGTAGAAAAGTTTTTTGAAAATATCACAAACTAATAAAATTGGGGAAAATGACGGCCAATGACGTGTTTTGATAATTAATACCCGTCAATGACAAGCTAATAACATTTATTAATGTTGAAAATGTCTTTAAAGGGTATTAATTATCAAAACACGTCATGGGCCGTCATTTTTTTCCATAAAATTGTGATAGTGTGATTAAGAGCGAGATCGAAAAATGTTATTAAAAAGATTATGAGATTGAAGACCCGACTACTTTAAAAAAAGGTTGAATTTTACATGTTTGGACAAAATTACTTTTTCAAAGATATTGTTGAAGTGGGAGTTATTGATATCAGGGTTTTTTTTTTTTTTTATTGAAATTTTTAGTATTAATGTTCGTCTCAGCGAGAAAAATGGCAAACGCGCCTATGAAAGTACGAACCGGAGTTGAAGAAAATGTTCATGAACAAAAGAACATGAACCCTGCTATTGGTACCAACCAATAATAGCATGCCGATGGGATACCGATGGGCACACTAGGCCCACTCCGGATTCTGCACCTATGATTCGAGCAGTTCAATAATTTTATTTTTTTTAAATCTGAGTGGGCCCATGAAAAATCATCTCAATCCGATATGTGTAGCTGCTCAATTCAAGCTTGATGTTTGAGCATGGATCGATGAAAAATCAGCTCAATCCAATATATGTAGTTTAATTTTATGATTACTAGGAGTATCAGGTGTCGTTACAGTTTCATTTTTTAAAAAATAAGTATTTATTTGTAATTTTCAAACTAAAAAACAGTAGTTTTTTGAAATAAAAAATTATACAACATGGATCTTATTTGATACATCGAGATCTATCAAACACTGAAAAAAAATATAAAAAATTATTTTAGTAAGTTTATTATTTTTAAGATTTAAAATAAGTCCCTTTTTTTATTTGTAAGTACAATACTTATTTGAATTCTCACAATCGTGTTAATTGACCCTTAATTGTACTATATTTTCAAAACGGATTTTGCTGGCTTTAGGGCTTTCTCCCTAGCTAACCCGGCCCGGGTTGCTTGTCCACTCCGGCCCATCATTATCTGTTGATGGGCTCCCATACAGTAGCCTCGTTATTTATGGCCCATTTTGGTTTCAACAATTTGTCCAGACGATTAAAAAAAAAAAAAAACTTAACTAAATTGAACTATCTCCTCCTCTCCAAAGACTCATAAATTAAGGTGAAAAAAAGAGATTAGAAAAGGGAGTGAGAGGGAAGGAAATTTTTTTCTCATCCAAACACAACATCAAACACAACTCTTCACATACACATAGATCCCACGCATATTTAACACATGGGACTTACGTGTATGTGAGGAGTTGTGTTTGATGTTGTGTTCGGATGGTTATGCACCTAGCATTTTTGTTTTTGTTACGATTTTGGTTTCCCTCAATAATCCATTTCTAAAGTTCCATTCTAAAAAAAATTATGTTATAAACTATCCAAGGAGAAAAGTGAGTTGGGTAGAGTTTGAACCGTCACTAAATGAAGTGCTCATTACATGCTTTACCAGCAGAGCTAGACAGCTAGTGGCAACTTCAAACTCCAAACTATTGAAGTTCTCTTCTCTTTTAGAACTTGTGAAAGAGAAGAGAATAAGGGAAAATTAAAAATTTTCTCCAAACTATTGTTTAGTTCGCAGAGAGAGAGAGAAGAGAAAAAAGAAATATCTTGAATAATGCACATTACAATTTTCCTCTATTTTTCTCCCATTGTATTTTCTCTTTTGTTCTTCCACTTTCCTCAAGTTCCAAGTACAACACAAATAGACATATAATATCATCAAAATAGCAGCACAAAATATTTTGTTTAACTTCATTCAAATACCAAATACAATATAGTCAAATCTCATGTTATCGAAAGATTAGCGTCCCAAGCCCCCCTCTCGCGCATATTAGGGTGCGGACTACACCTTCTTTTTTTTATAACCCGACACTGATTTGTGGTGGAAAAGGGGCATGTGCTGCATGTGCACGAGCATTGAATAATTTTTAGAACCCTACTACATGCAGAGACAATTTGTGCACAAATTTTGTTGTGGGGCTCACCACGGATTCCACACAAATAATTTAATTCGTTCATTAAATGTAAAACAAATTTTTGATAGTTTCCCCGGAAAATCAGTTCAATCCGATACCTATAAATGCTCGATCAAATCGTCTAACTTTTTATTGTCTATGTGTAGACTTACTGCAATGCAATTTTTACATGATATGTCAGGCAAACAAACATAGACACTTGGCATTCGTTGTATTTTTGCTTTATTTTGGACTTATTTCGTTTTGAAAAGTGCGAATCTGATTAAGCTCAACCACAAAAATCACTGTCTAGGGATGGAATCCCATACAACAACCAACAAATATAACCAAAAAAACAGCCAATATCTAACAAAAGAAAACCAAAAGAAAACTATACAAGGAAGAAAAATCTTATTAGATAAGCCCCATTGCCTGCATAGGTCTCGATTCTTTAGAGATTGCTTTATGTTTCTCCTTGTGCTTAGGAAATCTCTAACACCATCTGCAATGCTTTTCATCACCTGATCATGCCTCATAGCTTTACCCTGGAAATTCGACAATTCCTCTCTCTCCAAAGCCCATAAACAACAGCAGCCAAAGAACACGTAAGACTCATACACCTCAAGCTTTTACCCTTCACCTACACACCATACCAATCAAGGACCTCCGCCAAGTTGCTAGGCATATCCAAAACCATGTTCTTATTAACCAAATGTTGCCACACAACAGTTGAAAATGGGCACGCAAAAAATAAATGTTGATGAGTTTCAGCAGCCGAATTACATAGAGAACAAGTTCCGTCCAAGTGCAAACCCCAACTATTCAACCTATCATTTGTGCTCAATATTTGAAGGACAGCCAACCAAAGAATAAAAGACCATTTAGGTACCGCATTACCGGTCCATATAATCTTATGCCAAGGCTGAATAGGATACTTTTTGCTAATGGCATTCCAAGCTGACGTAACAGTGAAGATGTCGCTTGGGTGAGGTATCCAACTAACAGAGTCTTCAACAATAAGATTTGGTCTCAAACTGGAAGGAGTATGAGCCATAATTGCTTGAATGGACTGATTTCTCAATGGCTAGCATCAATCTCCTTGGTCAACGATGGTAGCCACTTTAGCCCCATAAAGCTCTGCCCAAATTAGTCACAAACCTCTCTCCAAATTGCATACAAAGATCCCAAAGTGTACCAGTTATCTGGTCAAAGAAATGTATTTGCTCCATTACCGACATAATATCTAATAAGAGGTTGACACAATCTTCTTAAACCAAGGATCTTCCTCATGGTCCACGAAGGAACACTAGGAATATTCATGGTCCAAAATGACGCCGTTAGCTTCGATAAGATCCTTATTGACAACGTCGACCGTGTTTTAGGGCTTTATGAACTGCCATTGGCAATGTGAGAGAGATCAAAGAGTGTTCACGAGAGGTGGGGGCAAAAGGATTTCAATTTTGTGAAGTTTTCCTATAGGCTGTACAGATCAAGTAAGTCCCCAATCCGTTGACTGAATCCCATCAATGTGTATCAATGTCTATTTCAATCTGCAAAACGTTACACCAAGTAAGGTCTTACATCAGGAATTCACCAACCCATTACATCTGCTTCACTCAAATCCAGTCCTTTTCATCACCTCTCGCATCCGTCAATCAAACACCAAATCAACACTCATTCACTGTCTATTACCTCATAAACTCATGTGGGTTTCCTCTTGAAAAGGCTACAACAGCATCAAAGCAGATGAATTTCAAAACCCCAGAAAAGCCCGACTCTGTTATCGCATTCTTGTGTAACCATGGCTTCACCAAAACCCAAGCCTTAAATGTCATCAGAAAGGTCCCCAGTCATTGTGTCCAATCCAGAGAAAACCCTTTTGCCCAAACTCGAATTTTTCAAATCTAAAGGCTTTTCAAGCACAGATGTAGTCAAAATAATGTCCCTAACGCCAAAACTTCTTAAAAGAAGCTTAGAAAACCAAATCATCCCATCTTTCGAGTTCGTTAAGAATTTGATTGGATCGAAGGAGAGAGCTTTATCTACTATTAAACGCTCAGCTGGTCCGCTTTTGGTTGATCTCGAGAGTCGTATGGCACCCAATGTTGACACTCTGCGGGAGGTCGATGTGCTAGATGCAAAAATTGCATTCTTGTTGACATACCAACCTAGAGTATTCACTTCGAGTCGTGAGAGATTTAGCGAGATTGTGGTGGAGGTAAAAGGAATGGGTTTTAACCCTATGAGAAAGTCCTTTGTTGTAGCAGTTCAAGCATTGAG
The DNA here is from genome assembly GCF_030253575.1 of Rhododendron vialii. Classification (NCBI taxonomy): domain Eukaryota; kingdom Viridiplantae; phylum Streptophyta; class Magnoliopsida; order Ericales; family Ericaceae; genus Rhododendron; species Rhododendron vialii. The sequence continues at coordinate 41,161,137 of NC_080560.1, forward strand.
CTCAATGAGTAAGCCTGTGTGGGAGAAGAAGATTCAGGTTTATAAGAAGTGGGGTTTGTCTATGGATGAAATTCTTGGGGCTTTTGGGAAGCATCCGTGGTTTATGTTGGCATCCGAGGAAAAGATCACAAGAATTGGTCAATAAAATGGGTTTAGAATCTTCGTGTGTTTCAAAAAGGCCACAACTCTTATCATCGAGCTTCAAGAAGAGGATTTTTCCAAGGTGTTTGGTTTATCAAGCATTGCAAGCAAAAGGTTTGAACAAGAAACCAAAAATTAGCTTTAATGCCATGATGGAGTCTCCTGAAAAGCGGTTCATAGAGAAGGTTGTGGAGCTGGCTAAGGAAGAAGCTCCAGAGCTATTGAAGTTGTACAAGGAAAATTTGGCACTTGCAAATTAATTAGGATATGGACATGAGACCACAATGGAGTCATTAATATACCAGCTGGTCATGCAATTGTCCCGTTATTTTGCTAAGGAAGAAGCTCCTGAGCTATTGATTATGTACGAGGAAAAGTTGGCAATTGCAAGATAATTAGGGTATGGGCATGAGGGAGAATGGACTGGTTAGTACATTACCTGGACATGCAATTGTCCTATTATTTGCTTCCTTTCATTTAACTTGTGCTTGTTGAAGTGTCTCTTTGGGCAAGTGAAATTTATTATCTATAAGACTATAACTATAAGCAGGTATGCTTTATCCATTTTCATTCTGTTGAATGGAATTGGAAGTTCCACGTTGCCACTCTAGTTCTTTGTCACAGTGTAACGGTTGGGCCTGATGCATTGATCATCACCCGCTCATCCGGGTAAGTTGGCCCTGGTGAGTGTTGCCTAACATGCAACTATTTAGTTGTTCAATTTGGTCATTTTGCTCATAAGGTCATCTTGATTTATTTAGAAAACAAAGGATGAATCTACTTTCTCATCAAATAGATAGGATTTATTGTCTTTTGTTCAGAGCATACTTAATGGAATTCTTCTTTCATAACAACTTTGAGATCGCTGTGCAACTCAAGTTTCACTCCGTTTGCTACTGGCTTCACAACTCTGAGATTGCTGTGCAAATCAAGTTTCACTCCGTTTGCTACTGGCTTCTAAGTTGATGTTGCGGAATATCGTGAATTATGTGATGCAACTTGTGAGGGATAATTTTGTTTCATACTATTTTTTAATGCATGCTAAATTGGTTATTTTTTCATTCTTTATTTGATCAAATGTGTTTGAAGATGGAGGATTACAAGCAATCTAAATGATTAGTTTGTGAGATGAGAGATCCCGACTATGAAGCCCATGCACATGTATGAGTATGTGTACTGGTACGACAGGGGTACGTCGGCATGGTATTATGGTAAAACTTAGAAAATAGGTATCACTATGGGTGGAGTGTGTTTGTAAAATATATAATTTTATAATTTAGTCGTATACCATGCATTAGTGAAAGATTGTGGGTATGCGTTTCCTGTGCTGTGTACACATACTGACTTATCAAGCAAAGTTCCGGGTACCCGATTGATCTGGGTGGGAGTATGTCATGGCTTTTGAGATGCTTGTACTTGATAGGTTCCCGATCTCTTGTCCTTATATCGCTGCTTTTAGGTTCCACTTGGACTCTTCTGTGCCGTTTCTTTATCAACAAATGAGCCTCTTGGATAATGAACGCTGGGGATAATGTTCCAGTAAACCGTATCTTGTGGAGTATTGACTATGACAGTAGATATAATTTTGATTAATAAGGTCCATTACTATTACGCATTTGTTAATGGACGTTTGTCATTATTTGCGGCAAGTTGGTGCTGCCTGCTTTTTATCTATGAATTGTTGAAAAGCTGAGAATTTGTAGTACTGCAGCAAATAACCCAGTGAGCTTTGAGAAGAGGATTGTTCCGAGTTGTTTGGCTTAGAAACCAAACATTAGCTTTAACTTGATGCTGGAGTCTCAAGAAAAGTTATTCACAAAGAAGTTTGTGAACTGGACTTAAAGAAGCAGCTCCTGAGCTATTAAGGATATAATGACGATATGGACATGAGAAATTGCCACGGTTTCAGTCAGTTAGTTCGTGGTATCAAGATTCTGGGTATTGTCAAACTGCAAGGCGTCTTTGGTTGATGAAAGAAGCAGAGGGTGGTAAGACGACTTGGTGATGCAGTCGGGATCATGGTTGCTTTCTTTGAAAGAGTACCTGTTTATTTGTTTGTGTCTGAAGTCTGTGTTTCTTTATAAGACCTTATGATATTTGAGGAGAGAATTTTCTGGAGACGAGAGTTAATGAACTTTAGCTGTGCCTTTTGTATTTGATGTGTATGTTCAAAAACCAAGTTGTAATTGTGCTTCTTAACTTGATGATTTTCCGACACTGCGGTTTGGTGGACTATCTTTAGGGCTGCTAAACGAACCAATGTACTCGAGTCTAAGCTCGTGTTCGATCGTTAAAAGCTTGTTCAAGATTGGTTTGCTGCCTGAACAAATCAAGTTTGAACATTTTTTTGAAACTCGTGAAGATTTCAAGCCAACCATAAACAAGTTGCTACTCGACTCGTTCAGCTTAGTAGGTATAAAAAAATTTAAGCTACTTGAGATCGACTTGTGTTTGGCTTGATTGAAGATTGTTTGAGATTCGCTCATCTCATAAACAAACTAAGTTCGAACATATTTTTGAAGCTTGTTAAGCTATCAAACCAAACTTAATCAAATACTACCTGCTTGGGTCGTTTGACTTGTTTATCACCCCTAACTATCTTGACTATCGTTGCATATCGAACTCGCTTTTATCAAAACCTAAGTCATCAATTTGTTGAAGCTGTCCTATTTGCTGTCATAAAATAGTTTTGGAATAGGATCCTCTGTCTATATGGGGTACAATTTTGATCGTTTTTGGGTTTTTCCCGGGACTATTTTGATGATAAAGAACATTCATATTTTAAAGCTCAGTGAAAAACATGCCAAAAATCGCGATGATCAGATACCGTTGATATGGTTTCGGAAAACATTTATTTTGAACAGAAAAATATATTACAACACCAGATTAGATTGGAACTCATTCAATCCATTCAATCCATTCAATCCATTTATCTTAAGACAAATATGTTACAAAATCATTTCAATTCTGATCGATGTTTTTGACAACTAAATAGTCTTGAAAAGAACCCAAAAACGATTAAAATTGGACCGTCTAGTCTAGTTCATATAACGGACGTGAAAGTATCCTATTCCCTTACTTAAAAAAATGATGACAGAATACTTACTTTTCTCTTGACAAATGACGGTTCAAGACGTCTTTGGATAATTAATATCGGTTAAGTACATTTTCAGCAATAATAAATGTTCTCAGATATCCTTGGCGAGTATTAATTATTGACTTGACGGGTATTAATTATCGAAACAAGTAGTTGACTGTTATTTTCCCCAAACTTTTCTCTCACAATCCACATTCTGTTTTAGGGCTTCTCAATTTCAAGATTCACAGGCGCCCTACATTCATGTATTTACGGGTAGTGTTTGTTTAGGGATTTGTTGATTTGCTTCCGAACGAGAGGGAGCCGAGGAGGGTTCGCGAGGAAAAAAGGATGGTCCAGAAGATTTCCCTCTGCTGATCGCGTAAGTATATCCTCATCTTTATCTTTGGTTAAATTTCATCAATGTGTAATTTAATCTGCAAAGCTTTGCACCGAGTCAAGTCTACTATTAGGAATTCGCCAACCCATTATTACATCTGCTTCACTCAAATCCAGTCCTTTTCATCATCTTTCGCGTCCATTGATCAAACAAAAAATCAACACTCATTCACAGTCAATTACCTCATAAACTCATGTGGGTTTCCTCTAGAAAAGGCCATAACAACATCAAAGAAAATCAGTTTCGAAACCCCAGAAAAACCCGACTCTGTAATTGCATTTTTATGTAGCCATGGCTTCACCAAAACCCAGGCCTCAAATGTCATTTTTAAGTACCCCAGAATCCTTTCTTCCAAACCAGAAAAAACCCTTTTGCCGAAACTCGAATTTTTCAAATCTAAAGGCTTTTCAAGCACAAATGTTGTCAAAATACTGTCAACGACGCCGGAACTTCTTCAAAGAAGCTTACAGAACCAAATCATCCCATCTTTCGAGTTCGTTAAGAATTTGATTGGATCGGAGGAGAGAACGTTATCTGCTATTAAACAATTTGCTGGGCGGCCGCTTTTGGTTGATTTTGAGTCTCGGATGTTACCCAATGTTGACATTCTCCGGGAGGTAGGTGTGCCAGATGCAAAAGTCGCATTCTTGTTGACGTGCCAACCTAGAGCATTCAAGACGAGTTGTGAGAGATTTAGACAGATTGTGGAGGAGGTAAAGGGAATGGGTTTTAACCCTATGAGAGTGACCTTTGTTATAGCAGTTCAAGCATTGAGTTCAATGAGTAAACCTGTGTGGGAGAAGAAGATTGAGGTTTATAAAAAGTGGGGTTTGTCCGAGGATGAGATTCTTGTGGCTTTTGGGAAGTATCCGTGGTTCATGATGGTGTCCGAGGACAAGATCACGAGGATAATGGACTTTTTGGTCAATAAAATGGGTCTAGATTCTTCGTATGTTTTAAAGAGGCCACAACTCCTATCAATGAGCTTTGAGAAGAGGATTGTGCCGAGGTGTTTGGTTTATCAAGCATTGCAAGCAAAAGGTCTGATTAAGAGACCAAATATTAGTCTTACGATGCTGAGGTCTACAGAAATGTGGTTTGTACAGAAGTTTGTGAATTTGGCTAAGGAAGAAGCTCCTGACATATTGAAATTGTACGAGGAAAAGTTGGCAATAGCAAGATAATTAGGACACGAGCATGAGATGAGAATGGACCAGCGAATACATTAACTGGACATGCACTTGTCCTGTTATTTGCTTCCTTAAATTTAACTTGAGCACGTTGAATTTTCTCCTTCCGCATACGGTTGGACAAGTTAAATTTATTGTCTGCAAGCAAGTTTAAGATATCTGTTTTCATTCTGTTGAAGGGAACTGAAGGTTCCAGATTGCCACACCGAGTTCAGTATGTATAGCTTACCAAGTTTTTGTTTTTGAGGGACTTGGAAAGAACACTAATATTTGCTTGAACAGGCACGAGGAAGAATCTTGCGTGCTATTGAAGCTGTATCAGGAAAGGTTGGTTGTTGCAATTAGTTAGATGTTGGGGTGCTGATTGGTTAGTGATGTCCTGTGTTAATACAAACTCGAATCAACTTGTTTTGGACACAATGAGATACATCGAATCAACTTGTTTTGAACACAATGGGGCAATCCTTGGAAATTCTCTGTTTGTAACCGAGTTTGAGTAATCTTTTTGTCTTCCAATGAATGGAAATGGAAGTTCAATACTCCTATTTGCCGAAATCAAGTAACCTTCGGATACTCCTTGCTGGGAAGGTATTACCAATGATATGTTTTGTCTTAGTCTCTTAGATCTACTTATGATTTGTTAACTTTGGAAGACAATAACCAGCCCAACTGCGCATGGATTTGCAAATTGAAATAATCACAAAGGCTAAAAGGGTATCTTTGGACCTGTCTTCCTGGAAATTTTTATTAAGAGAGAGCATTAAGGTGCCTAACATGGCCCATTTGTATGAGGAAGATTTAAACCATCTCTTCTGAGCTTGTGTTTGCAACAAAGATATCCGGATTAACTTTAGGAATATGCAGGTTCTCCAGAGTAATTAGATTAAGCAATGGGTTGATTGGTATGTGAACAATCTCAAGGACAATATAAGTCTCATGTTAATATTGGTTGAGACATTTTATTTACTGTTATCATCTGCCATATTAGGAAATCTAGGAATCAGAAAGTTTTTCAGAGTTGTAGCTGCGATATGAGTACTTTAATGTCTATATTCTTAAAGTGGATTTATTGTCTTTCATTGAGAGCATACTCAATGACATTGTCCTTCCATAACAACTCTGACAAGTGAGATTGCTGTGCATTGAAGCTTCACTCCATTTGGTATTGCCTTCTACGTTTATGTTGGGGAATATGGTGAATTCTATGATGCAAAACCACAACGGTGAAAATGCAAAATCCCAAAAGAAAGCTCCCAAACAGCGGCTAAATGAGTTCATAATCGATTAAAAGACTCCTAGATCCTTATCTTTTTGCTTTGGCTAATCAAAATGGATAAAACTTACTAGCTGGACATATGTTCGCGGTAGTCTGTGAACCTCCACAATGCAATTTTGCCTTTTAGAGTTTGGACGTTTGGGAAGTAAATTTCAGAATGTATTCTTGAAGAATTTACACTCCACAGAACAGTGGAAACATAATTTGAAAATCCCCCCACAATAAAGTTTTGCATTCTCATTTCGTATATGATCAATGCATTGGACGGACCTTTGTAGGGTCCTGTGGGGGCACGGCTTTCCCTCGATTCTGCAAAATTATAGTATTAACATTTTAAAAAATTTTAGTTGTATCCTATACATTTATGATGATTTTCTAATAAAATAACTCTAAATTCCCTTTGAGAGGATAATTTTTTTGAACTATGTAAAATTTTCCCACCGTGTTTTTTTGCAAACGCATCATCTTTCTGCTAATAATAAGATAATTTTACATGTATATAGTCACCAATTCACGTATTATTTTATTGCTTAAAACACATTCATTAAGAAATTACTCATTCCGTTACAATTTAAGTATCCACTATGGTTCTAAATGTCATTTTAATGGCTTATATCTCTCAACATATATTATATTTTATATTTTTAAAATCATTGTCTTACAGAAATAATTGAAATTTATCAAATAAAATTTATATTGTATATTTTTAACAATATACATTAAAAAATATAAGTAATTGAATGCGGTAGACACTTAAATATAAATGTCCGGGTTAAAAGTTCACTGTTTCGTGTAAACCCGCCAAGGCAAATTTCCGAATTCGTTCACAACCATGATAGGGTTTAGGGATTCTTTCAATTCCTTCCGAAGTTGTTTTCTGCTGCGAGGAGACTGGAGTGATGGTTAGGGTTTGATGGGTTCACAAGAGATGGGGGTTTTAAGCAACGAAAGGTTTCTGAAGTTGTGATCTACAGACGAGTAAGTCCCCAATCCTTTGACCAAATTCCAATAATGTCTATCTCAATCTGCAAAACGTTACACAAATTAAGGTCTTCCATCGGGAATTCTCCAACCCACCCTCTCTTCTTCAGTCACATCCGCCCCTTTTCGTCATCTCTCGCACCCGTCGATCAAACACCAAATCAACACTCATTCACAGTCAATTACCTCATAAACTCATGTGGGTTTACTCTGGAAAAGGCTATAGCAGCATCAAAGTACACCAATTTCAAAACTTCAGAAAAACCCGACTCTGTTATCGCATTCTTGTGTTACCACGGCTTCACCAAAACCCAAGCCTCAAATCTCATTAAGAAGTTACCTCTAGTCCTCTTGTCCAATCCGGATAAAACCCTTTTGCCTAAACTTGAATTTTTCAATTCTAAAGGCTTTTCAAGCACAGATGTAGTCAAAATACTGTCCCGAACGCCAAAGCTTCTTCTAAGAAGCTTAGACAACCAAATCATCCCAACTCTCGAGTTCTTTAAGAATTTGTTTGGTTCGGAGGAGAGAGCGTTATCTGCTATTAAACGCTTTTCTGGGCCGCTTTTGGTTGACTCTCGTATGACACCCAATGTTGAAATTCTGCGGGAGGTCAATGTGCCAGATGCAAAAATCACATACTTGTTGACGTACCAACCTAGAATATTCATGTCAAGTCGTGAGAGACTTAGACAGATTGTGGAGGAGGTAAAGGGAATGGGTTTTAACCCTCTGAGAGTGACCTTTATTTTAGCAGTTCACGCATTGAGCTCAATGAGTAAACCCGCATGGGAGAACAAGATTCAGGTTTATAAGAAGTGGGGTCTCTCCAAGGATGAGATACTTCTGGCTTTCAGGAAGTATCCGTTGTTCGTGATGGTGTCTGAGGACAAGATCATGAGAGTGATGGACTTTTTGGTCAATAAAATGGGTCTAGATTCTTCGTTTGTTTTAAAAATGCCACTAGTCGTAGCACTGAGCTTCGAGAAGAGGATTGTACCGAGGTGTTTGGTTTATCAAGCATTGCAAGCAAAAGGTCTAATCAAGAAACCAAAATTTAGCCTTGAGATGCTGAAGTCTACTGAGATGTCGTTCGTACAGAAGGTTGTGAACTTGGCTAAGGAAGAAGCTCCTGAGCTATTGAAGTTGTACGAGGAAAAGTTGGCACTTGCAAGGTAATTAGGTAATTAGGATGTGGGAAGGAGTTGGATGACACGAGAATGGACTGGTTAATACATAAATTGAAATGCAATTGTCCTGTTATTTGCTTCCTTATATTTAAATTGTGGTTGTGGAACTCTCTCCTTTTGCATATGATTGGGCGAGTGAAATTTATTTTCTGAAAGCGAGTTTGAGTTATCCTTCTTCATTCTATTGAATGGAAGTGGAAGTTCCACATTGCTACACTGAGTTCTTTGTCACCTTGTAATGGTTGAGGCCTGAAGAAGTGTCCCATCTCCAGCCCACCCAGGTAACTTGGACCTGGACTTTTTTCACTACTTATTTTTGTGGATGATGTAGATTTCATATTTGGTGATAGTGATGTCTAACATACAACAATTTAAATGTTCAATTTGTTCTCATCAAATAGAGTGGATTTGTAGTCTTTATTTGTCCCTTCATTACAACTCTGAGACTGCTGTGAAATGTGAATTGAAGTTTCACTCTATCAGCTATGGGCTTCTCAATATATGTTTCAGTCTTTCAGAATATGATTATTTATGGGATACAACTTGTCACTTGTGTTTGATAACTTTGTTTCAGACTTTTTTTAAAGCATCCAAATGAGCCTCTTGGATAATGAAATCTGGAAATAATGTACCAGTAAACCATATCTTGAGACGTAATAAATATTTATAGAGTTTGTCCCACATTGGTTAATTACACCATATCTTGAGACGTAATAAATATTTATAGAGTTTGTTCCACATTGATTAATTACATCCTCCAAAACTAGTATAAGGCTAGGCGGCCTCTCTACTAGTTGCCAATTGGTTTTGAGTCGGATACTTTAACATGGTTTCAGTATTTGGCTTTAGGAGGCTTTTGGACAAGACTTTCTTGGTTGATTGCCCCATTGTTTATGCTTTAAGCGCACCTTCTTCGTTGTCATCCCTATGTTCTGGACGCTTTGTGTATGTCTCCATGGGCGGGTTAGGGGTTGCACGTGCAGGGGAGTGTTAAAGCTTGTTCCACATTGATAAATTACAACCTCCCGAACTAGTATATGAACCTAGGCGGCCTCTTCATTGCAAATTGGTTTTGAGTTTGATGCTTTAACCACTATGATAGTTGACATAATTTTGATTAGTAAGGCCTGTTTCTACTATGCATTTGTTAATGGAAGCTTGACATTGTTTGAGTCAAGTTGCGGCTGCTTTTATTTATGAATTGTTGAAAAGTTGAGAATATTCAGTACTGGAGCAAAGAACCCAGTAAAGGCCATTACTCTTCTGCTGATCTGTAAGTAGCCTCGTCTTTGGCTAAATTTTAACAATGTCTAATTCAATCTGCAAAATGTTATACCAAGTCAAGTCCTCTATCAGATATTCACCAACTCATCATCTTTCATCAGCTCTCGCATCCATCGATCAAACACCAAATAAAACTCATTCTCAGTCAATTACCTCATAAACTCATTGTGTTTGCTCTAGGAAAGGCTATAAAAGTGTCTAAGCAAATCAATTTCGAAACCCCAGAATAGCCCGACTCTGTTATTGCATTCTTCTGTAACCATGGCTTCACCAAAACCCAAGCCTCATATTGTCCTTGAAGTCCCTCAAATCCTTTCTAGTACCCTCAAATCTCATTGTATGCAGAAGGCCTGATTAAGAAAACCAATACTGGCTTGAAGATGATGCTACAGTCTCCTGAAAAGTTGTTCATATTGAAGTTTGTGAACTGTACTAAAGAAGTAGCTCCTGAGCTATTGAAGTTGTGCAAGGAAAAATTGGCACTTACAAAATGGTTAAGATATGGACATGAGATAAGAATGGAGTGGTTAATTGAAATACCTGCTCAACAATTGTTATGCTATTTTGCTGCCTCGCGTTTAGCTTGTGGGTGTTGAATTTATAGCGTTTTGATGTGTATGGGTAAAAGATTGAAATTTATTGTCGGTAAGCAAGTTCTATCTATCAGTTTTCATTCCTATGAAGGGTCTGGAAGTTCCACATGGCTAACACTGAATTCTCTTTCGCTTTGTAACGGTTGAGGCTTGATGCAATGCACCGTCATCTTTTCATGTGAGTAGCTTTGTCTTTGTAATTTTCACTCTTATTTTGTTTTTATGACTGATTCTAGAATTGGTGGTATTCGTTTCCAATCTGCTCATTTTGCTGATGGTGTCAAATTTTTTTCGTTGCAACAACACAGGTATGTGTGCCTTTCTCATTCATTGTTTTTCGTTAAAAAGCATGGTCAAATAGGTTTGTTCTCTCTCTGTGTTGTGAAATTTAGGTTTCACTATCCCATTGGCTTCCAAGTTCATTTTTGACCAGGAGATGCAGTAGTTAAAAGAGCGGATAGGATGGCTTTGGGTAGCAATGCTACGGGGAGGGGTAGACCTAAATTGACATTAGATGCTGTGGTGCCCAAAGATATGAATATAATGAGTTTGTGTGAACAAGTGGCCTTAGATAGAGCTCAAAGGAGGAAAATGATTTATGTAGCTGACCCCAAGTGATTGGGAGATAAGGCTCGGTTGGTTTGGTTTATGGTGCATACTGTGAATTTTCTGCACTGTGTTCTATTTCTGCTGGATGATTTTGGTTATACTTCCTGTAGTTTAGGGACTATCAAGTATGACTGACTCTTTAAGCATGCTTTAGATCATGATAATGGTGGACTTTTTTGTCAGTAAAATGGTTTAGGACTCTTAATTTGTTGCAAAATGGTGAGGATTTTTTACTCAAAGCTTGGGGTATAGAGTATTGTTTCATTGGGTATGGTAACTAATATGGTTTACCAAGTTTTGTTTTCGGGGGTCTTGTTAATAACACTGAAATTAGCTTGAACACGAGGAAGAAACTCTGTGAGGATTTTTAACACTGTAATACGAACCTGAATCGTCTGTTTTGAGCACAATGGGGCAGTCATTTGAAATTTTCTGTTTGTAAATAAGTTTAAGTTTTTTTTCCGATGAACGAAAGGGAAGTTCCACATTGCTGAAATCAATTAACTGTTGAACACTCCTTGCTCAAAGGTATTACCAATGATATGTCCAGTGTTAAATCTGCTTATGATTTGTCAACTTCAGAAGACAATAACCAGACCTACTGGGCTTGGATTGGGAAATTGAAATCATCAAAATAACTGAAAGGGTTTCTTTGGATTGGTTTGGTTGGTACAGAATAGTCTCAAGGACAATTCTAAAGTATCATGATAATATTCCTGGGAACATTTTATTTACTGTCATCATCGGGCATTTTGAAATTGTTGGAATAGGTAAGGCTTTGAGAATTCTAGCGGTGATATGACTACTTATTGTCTAGTATCTTTTGTTTTTGAACGGCTTTAGTGTCTAGTATCTTAAAGTATATGTCAATGAAGTCAAGGAGGCTTTTAATCTGCATATTCCTACTGGAAGCAGAAGCATTAGACTAAAAAAATGGTCTTTTACAGTTGGTTTGCTCAAGCAGAATACATATGGCAGTGCCATGGAGATTGGTTCGGGGGAGGTTTCAGATGAGGCGGTATTGACTGGCTACTTCGGACGCTTGGCTGATAGCTCTCTTTTTGATGCAGAATTATGGGGCATCCTCAAGGGGCTTACCTTTTTGTAGCAGCAAGATTGGAAAAATTGTGGAAATAGAGTCTGATTGCATTATGGCTGTGACTATAGAGGCTGATGGATCCTCTGAAAACTCTCCGCCGTAGGAACATATTGAAGAACGTCAAGCACTACAGATGAAGTCCCAGAGTTACACATTTTGACATGGTTTAAGGTTGCCAGCAAGTTGGAGACAAACTTGGCTAGATGATGGGTGCAGCTCAAGACCTTCGAATTGTGCCGATCAAAGGCCCCAGTTGATGTTATGAGATTCCTGGTGATGCAGTTGGATAGAATTTAAAAGACTTCAAGCTTAGTTTGTTTTGATTTTCGTATTAACAAAAAAAATGATCGTCTCTTTGTAATGGTTGAGCACAGATAGTGTATACCATCATCTTTTCATCTGAGGTAACTTGGCCGGTTTTTTTTTTTTTTTCACTCCTTGTTCTTTTCAGCTAACGTAGAGCTTGGATTTGTTGCCGACCCCAATGGAGGATAATATGATTCTTGTGGCTGAACCAAATTGATCCGAACAAAAGTCTTAGTTTACATGTTATAGTGGTGGTCCCATTTGCAACATGCTATGTTTTGGTGAAGCCAATTGTTGTTTCATTGTATGGACACAATCGTTAATGTTTTTGTTCAACAAATAGAGTTTGTCATTGTATTTCATTTAGGCCATGCTCAATGTACTTGAAATTCCAAATATTCTACAATAGAAGCAAATCCTCGATCATGCATGATAGTAAATGAGTTCACAATAGATTGGGGTGTTCGGACAAATAAGCCAAAATGGCTTATTTTTTGTCCTTATTCAAATTTTTTTCGTATCACTTGGCTTATTGTCATTTTTTTGGGGGTTATTGCATCCTCACGACAAGAGGAATCTAAAAAGTAAAAATTTTTGACCGAAATTCAATTTTTTTTGAATAAAAACGAAAGTAAATCAATAAGCCAATTTTGTTCTCTGACGGAACTTCCATTTTTCATCTCTCGCATCCACTGTTCAAACACCAAATCAACACTCATTCACTGTCGATTACCTCGTAAACTCATGTGGGTTTCCTCTTGAAAAGGCCATAACAGCATCAAAGAGAATCAATTTCGAAACCCCAGAAAAACCCGACTCGGTTATCGCGTTCTTGTGTGACCATGGCTTCACCAAACCCCAAGCCTTAAATGTCATCAGAAAGGTTCCCCAAGTCATTGTGTCCAGTCCCGAGAAAAGCCTTTTGCCCAAACTCGAATTTTTCAAATCTAAAGGCTTTTAAAGCCCTGATGTAGCCAAAATACTGTCCCAATCACCGTTTCTTCTTGTAAGAAGCTTAGACAACCAAATCATCCCAACTTTCGAGTTCATTAAGAATTTGATTGGATCGGAGCAGAGAACGTTATCTGCTATTAAACACTCTTCTGGTCTGCTTTTGGTTAATCTCGACTCTCGTATGACACCCAATGTTGAACTTCTGCGGGAGGTCAATGTGCCAGATGCAAACATCGCATACTTGTTGATGTTCCAACCTAGAATATTCACGTCAAGTCGCGAGAGATTTAGACAGATTGTGGAGGAGGTTAAGGGAATGGGTTTTAACCCAATGAGGTTGACCTTTGTTTTAGCAGTTTACGCAATGATCTCTGTGAGTAAACTTGCTTGGAAGAAGAAGATTGAGGTTTATAAGAAGTGGGGTTTGTCCGAGGATGAGATTCTTGGGGCTTTTGGGAAGTATCCGTGGTTTATGATGGTGTCCGAGGAAAAGATCATGAGAATGATGGACTTTTTTATCAATAAAATGGGTTTAGAATCTTCGTGTATTTCAAAAAGGCCACAACTCTTATTATCGAGCTTCGAGAAGAGGATTTTCCCAAGGTGTTTGGTTTATCAAGCATTGCAAGCAAGAGGTTTGATCAAGAAACCAAAAACTAGCTTTAGTCCGATGATGGAGTCTCCTGAAAAGCGGTTCATAGCGAAGGTTGTGGAGCTGGCAAAGGAAGAAGCTCCAGAGCTATTGAAGTTGTACGAGAGAAATTTGGCACTTGCAAATTAATTAGGATATGGACATGAGATCACAATGGAGCCAGCCGTTAATATACCAGCTGGTCATGCAATTGTCTTGTTATTTTGCTTCCTTGGATTTAGCTTATGGGTTTTGAATTTTGTATTTTTGAATACGTGGGGGAAGTAGATTGAAATATATTATTATCGTTAACCAAGTTCTAGTTTTCTGTTTTCTGTTTTCATTGCTATGAAGGTCTGGAGGTTCCGCCATGCTACACTGCATTTTCTATCTCTTTGTAACAGTTGAGGCTTGATGCATCGTACCATCATCTTTTCAAGTGAGTAGATTAGATTGGTCTTTTAGTTTTCACTTTTTATTCTGTTTAGATGACAGAGTCTAGATTTTACGATATACGTTGTCAATTTGGTCATTTGTTTTGCTCGTTATGTTCTGATTTTGTTGTCTTTCGTCGATAAGGATGGCCAAACAAATTTGTTCTCCGAGTTCATTTGTTAAATTACTGTAAAATTTAGGCTTCAGAATGCTAAAGGCTTTTGTGTTTGTGCTTTCTCTTGTAACGGAAGATATGCGTTCCTTGATCTTTGTAATTGTGTGTTCCCTCAATGATAATATGAAATACCAGAAGAAGAAAAAAAGAGAGAGAGAACCTCAAACAAACAAACAAAAAATCGATTTTTCCCTATATTTTCTCCTCTGTTTTCACTTTCCCTTCCCGTTTTACTCCTTTCTTTCTTCAAATTCAAAGAAAGCCCTAAAACCACCGAGGGTCGTAGCACAGTGGTTCATGGCTTGCTCAATTTTTTTCCTCCCACTAAGCCCCACCAGCTCAATTTTTTTTCCTCCTACTAAGCCCTTGGTGGGGTTGTAGTTGTTACGGCTCTTTGGTTTCTTCCGGGGTCAGCCGCAGCTATGGAATCTCCATGGTCACATTCAGGAGAGAGCTGCTAACGACGAAGCCTTAAAAAAAGAAGATTCGCTCAAAAATGCTTTGGAGGCTGCTTTCAAGACCCTGTTGAATTGAGTGATTTGGTAAGAAAGGAAGAGAAATGTAAAAATGATGATATTAATAATAATTAGTATTTTTTATTGGCTTATCCCTCGTTCCCATCTGAGTTTGGCCCAATTTTTCAGGGACTTTTGGCATGGTCTTCTCGGTGGTTTTCTTTTAATGTTTATAAGATTTATATTTACATCATATTTTTCATCTCGATTCGATAAGAGGAATTGAAAAGGTATAAAACATAGACCAAAGTCGAAAAAAATTAGTACAGTATATAAGACGACTAAAAAATGCAAAAAAAAAAAAAAGAAAACGGTAAAAGTCGGACCAAACATAACAAAATGATGACAAAATACTCACTTTTGTCATTGTATTTCATTTATATCATGCTCAATATACTTTTTCTTTCAAATATTCTACAATACAAACAAACCCTTGATCACGCGCGATAGTAAATGAATTCATATTAGACTAAGGCTCCTAGATCATTATTTTTTTTGCTTTGGCTAATAAAAATGGATAAAACTTCATAGCTAGACATATACTCGGGGTGTCCGGTTAACATCCACAACGCATCCTCCATTTTGCATTTTCAGATTTTCGGCGTTTGGCAGTAAATCCTTCATTTTGCATTTTTAGATTATTGGGCATTTGAGAGTAAATTTACAGAATGAATCATCGAAGAATTCATTCTTTAACCTGAACAATGAAATCACAATTTGAAATCTCCCCATGAGAAGGGTTTGCATTCTCATTTTGAATACGGTTAATGTCCATTCAGGGACGGACCGATGTGGGTTGTGTGGGGGCACGACTTTTACTCGATTTTTTTATATAATTATGCTAATATTCCTATTCTTAAACATTTCAATTATAGCTAATAAATTTATGATAGTGTTCCAATAAAATTACTTGAAACAGCATTTACGGGGATATTTGTTTGTTTCATGCTAAATTTTTGGTACCATCTTTTTGTGTAAACACACCACTTCATGTTAATTATAAGATGAAGTTACATGTATATAGTCACGGACTTGTCATTTTAGAGACAAAAATTTACTCCTACCAATTACGAAGTAATATATAATATAAATATACTAATTAAGCTTGTTAATTTGTGTGGTCATACAGGTGCGTTCAATTGGCATTTAATTTTGTTTACCCTAACATTACCCACTTTTTATATTGGTTGAAATGGTGTGGATCACATCACAAAATGATGTCATTCTGATTGAAAAGTGTATTGCAGGGGCCATTTCAACCATAAAAGGGAGCGTGTGAACAAAATTGCGAGAAATTTTTCAGTAGGTGGGTATCACGTCACCCGGTTGATGTGGTGCTCGAGCGGGCACATCGAAACCGTCCAAAAGTGTTTTGCTATTTTGCTTCGTCCTATTTGACATGTGGGTATGGCTACATTTCAATGATTTCATTCTATCCCTTCGTCCTATTTGTTTGTCCATTATTCTTTGTCTCTTTTTTTGTGTGTGTCTATTGCGTATAACTTTTAATTTATAATGTTTTTCATAATTTTAACTACTTTGTATTATAGAACAAATTAAAATCTATCAAATAAGATCTATATTTCATATTTTTGAAGATTCACATTGAAAGATATACGCTATAGACATAAAAGAGACAAAAGAAATAAAATAATGGACAAACAAAATGAGACAGAGAAAATATATTTGTAACGTTGAGGCTTGATGCAATGTACCATCATCTTTTCTTTTTTTTATTTTTTGGAAACGGAAATGGGTTTTCCTATTATCCCGAGAGGACGTGTTGTTTCCATCCGAATCATTCATGCTCGACAATAGACGGCTCAGATTTCATCTCGACAATACACGGATGGACTACAGGAACTCACATTTCGGGGAGACGCCAAAACCTCGGGATAGCCTTGAGGAGAAGAACAAAAATGCTACACTTACAACATTTTTCTACAATATGTTTACAATATGGTGACGTGGTCAGGAGACCCACTCATTTTATCCAGCCAAAAAAAATAAAAAACAGGAAAACTACTCAAAAAATGAAATTTACAAGCCAATCAGGCCTAAACAAGAAGAGAAAGAAACTACTCCATTCCTGACAAAAACAGAATTTTAAACTGGAATTCTCAATTAAAAAGTTGTAAGATTGGATCAAACACTTACATTCATTCTATCGAACTTATTTTCAACAGTCGCTTGGAAAAATATTTTAAAATTAACAAACTAGTCGAATCATTTTTGTGGAACTCAAAAGTGGATCCACAATAAATCTGTGCAGAATCTGTGCGTGTAGTGTTTTGAAAAATCAAATAATAGAAAGCGAAAAATCTACAGCCTCTGCCGGGTGGCTTACTTATTCTGCACCGATGTTACGTGGGGTCCACTTTGGGTCCCGCACCAAAAAACGAAATCGTTCAATAATTTAAAAAAAAAATCGAGCAGACTCTTACAAATCTTAAAAATCAGCTTAATCTCATATATATATAGATGATTAAATCCAATTTTTAAAATTTTTTTCATTCAGATTTCATAAGATTTCAGAACGAGTTTTTATTCAAGAATGCTACGCTTATAACATTTCATTACAACATGTATACAACATGCTGACGTGGCACTGGTTCCCATCAACTTACAACATTCCATTCAGTGCCACGTCAGCATGTTGTATACATGTTGTAATGGAATGTTGTAAAAGCGCAGCATCGCTCGTTTTTATTAAAAAAATTATTTTCGGATTTTGCGTGGGGACCCGTCGGCGGCCGTAGAAGGAAGCATCGATAGAATAGATTCTGATTTCCAAACGAAGTAACCAAAACCGGAAAGTATATAGAGAAGTCTGAAATGAAAACTCGGCGTGGCGGGAGATCCCAAATCCAGAGTTGCATCGCAGCGGCAAGTTGCCGACTTTTGAATGTGATCTGCGAGCGAAGTAATTCGATACAGAGGATCAACAAATTCTAGGTTTTCCTTTGTAATCGTCGCCACATACATCCCAACTTCTGCGCGATTACGACCAGCCCATAATCGAGCAGGTAACCCCCCTCCCCCCTCTCTCTCTCTCCTTAATTTAGATGCTGCTTAAACGTGACGCCTTTGTTTGGAAATCTTTGGGTATTTTAGTTTTGGCAGTGGGTGGAGGGAGAAATAGGGTAATGATCGGAGAGAGTGGGTGGAGGGAGAAATAGGGTAATGATCGGAGAGAGGAAAAATAAGTAGAGAGAGAAATGAAAGTAATAGTTTGAGAAATAGAGCAATGATTGAAGAGAAAAATAAGGTAATGATTAGAAAACAAAACTAAAACAAAGTTAAACTTAAAAACGAACAAAGCGGGCCTAGTAAGTAAGTAATCACTTGTTGAAAGAGTATTACGATGTCCGATCCACACACCAGGTATGATAGCAATTTGATGCAGATGCACTAGTTCACCACTCTATTAGTTGCTTTCTAGGCTTCTACCCGGGGCAGGCCCTTAATATAGCTTCTTTTACATTGTGAATCTTTCGCACGTAGCTTTAACGCGTTATATATGAGCAGGTCATTTGGGGCCTAAGGTGGGGTTTGAAAATGGGGCCTCCCATTTTTTTCCGCTAACTTACAAATTGACGCCACCTTTTGTAGTTCAAATCTGTTTGCGTAAAGAATGTAGGGAGCAAGACTCGAACGCAGTTTGCACGTGTTTAAACCACGTGGATCTTACCGTCTCACGACACTCACCTATTTGAAGAATTTTTGATATATATTATATTTAATGTTTGTTGTATTTCGGGGCCCTATTATTGGGCCAAAAACTGGAGGCCTACGGCATTCGCCTGGTGGGCCTATCCCCAGGGTCAGGCCTTTATATGAGTTTAGATCCATAATTCCCGGGCTTGTATGGAATATGGATCCTTACCTGGAACACGCTAGCTTAAGCTATCGACTTGTAAAGCCAAGCCCACGTTTTGTCTAGCTGAAATTTGTCACGCTCATAATTTCATTGAAACGTAAGCTTTGTTTTTTTTTTTTTTCCTTTCCATATTGCAATTTTATGATGTCCGAAGAGAAAAAATTCAGGAAGCTCACCCAAAAGGGCTAGCCATGGACAATAGGATTGTTACTCCTACAGTCCTACTTGCGTAACCTAGATACCGAGCCAACTTTCAAAGCAGGGTAGGTGATAGACATAGGTCATATCGTCGATAAGGGATTGATCGCTAAAGTCATTATGGCTCAGCTTTTTTCCTTAGCCGCTATGACTTTACACACTAGATTAATCCATAGGCTTAGTAAACAGTGTCCTTGGATCCACAGACTTTCGCACAAGCTAGCTCTGATATTGTAAGTAAAACAACCACGACAAATCACCTGAAAGTACTCTCAAAGAAGATGTACACATCTAGTGAATGACTTTCAGCCCTTCCTTTGTCCCGGACTCTAGTCAGTGAGCTCCGATTTTGACTGCACACTTGAGATGGGGACAACATCGTTTGAGGATCTTTGGTAGAAATCATTTAAAAACCTGGTAATTAAGGTGCGGGGTGCCCTCAGGTTTTTATACTCTACATCTACATCATTTTCACACCTAGATAATGCGGGACTTTGCTTCGCATCCTCCATTACACACAGTGTGTTAACAACACCTTCCTTGTTCATGTTGAGGACGTGCACTCTCCTAATATCCTTGGGTACTTTTCTGATGGTACAGTGGTACATTGTATGGGGTAGAATTAGACCTGAAAAGCTAGTTGTTTAGGTGACCTTGCTCTCATGCTTGTGCATTTCACATTAACTTCTTTACCAAAGATACGTGACATTGCTTCTTGCAAAAGGGGTAGCCAAGGACACCAAGATCACCATGCAAAATTTTAACATTGGATAGGGTCATTTCTTACTTCCTAAGTTGAAGTGCTAGAGTCACTCCCAGTCCCAGGCACAGGATATAGTAGCTAGAGTTACTTTACAGAGAATAATACCTTTCTAGGATTCACGCAATGATTCCTCAAACCCATACAGTCGTGCTCTATGATTGGCCCTTATATCATAAGTACCTACTATAGGAAATCACTAAAAGGGTTATCCAACGCAATGTCGTTTGGATTCATTGTATGCCTAAAATCACCCATGAAAACTTACAGTGTGGGATGGCTTACCAATTGTATATTTGTAAACCATGCACTTCTGCTTTTCTTAAAGAGAGCAGCTTTTTAAATCCAGATTCAAGATTCAATGTTAAATTTTTTAGGAAGATTGTTCATTGGTTCTTACTTATTTACAAAAGTCGGTGCCTAGATTCTCTTAGGCTAGAAAGTGTTACCTATGATCTCACATGCCTCAAGGGGAATATGATCTTAGTGCCTCCGGTACCGTCAATCAATGTTCTTTCATGGTGAACTTTTTTTGGTATGTATACCCATTCATCACTATTCTAGGCTTTCTAGCTAATATAGTTGTATTTCTTCATTTACCTTTTTTGGCCTACCAGTTTAGATTAGTTAACGTATACCAAATGAATCTATTTGTGTTTCTGAGTTAGAAATAACCCGTAGGAATGGCTGAAGAGTCCAATAAGGCCCAAGAGACAGGAAAGAATTTGGATGTGCTTGCTACTGAAAAAAATGACAGTGCGACCATTGTGAAGAAGAAGCGGAAAGGAGTAATATCTCGAATTTGGAATGGACTCTTTAGACAGCACAGTGATGACTTTGAGAAGAGACTGCAACACATTTCAAAGGAAGAAGCTACTGTTCTTGCTAGAATGAAAAAGAGATCTCGAAGTTGGAGATGGATGATTAGGCATCTGATAATATTCTCTGTTATTTTTGAGGTAAGATGTGTTTCCTTTTATTTCTTTATATTGGGACTGAGAATTTGTTTGTGACATAAAAGTTTAGGTATGCATTTGCAAAACTTCATAGTTATTATCATTTGAGTTTTCTTCATGTAGATTGTAGAGTGGTGTATAGGCTCTTTTTTTATTGGTCTCTTTTGGTGTTGGCCTTTTGGTTCTCTTTTGTACATGGGTGGCATTCCCTTGATGCCTTTTTCTTGAGGAACATTGTTGAGAGTAGTCTAGTTGGGGCATTGCATCCTGGTACTGGCTCAAACAAGTTTGCTTTTAATGGCAAGTTTGGAATGTGAGAATTTGAGTTATATTGCTCTTGGACAGTTTTCTAGATTGTTATGGTAAAAGTAAACTTCAATCTGAATTGTTTTTTTCTTTGCTTCTGATTGATATTTTCTTTTAGCGGGTGATGTTTGCCTGTCCATGAATGTTGAAGAAATATAAGTGGCTTATTGTGTCATTGTGTTTTCCAGTTCCTTGTTGATTGGTAATTGCATTTTTGCTTCATTCAGTGCGAAAGCACTACTTTATTCAGTCTATATTCTCTAAGTCCTTTGAGTATTAAGATAATTTCCGTTGCCAGGTTATTGCAGTGATTTATGCTATCATGACAACAAGGTCCTTAGATTTGAACTGGAAAATGAGGGCATTTCGTGTTCTGCCAATTTTTCTTTTGCCGGGGTTATCGTCTGTTACTTACTCAGCACTTGTAACCTTCACAAGGATGTGTAAGTATCTGAAAACTCTTCCAGAATGCTGTATTGTCCTAATATGTCTCATATTACATTTTTTGTTTTTTGATTCACAATTTTACTTTTGTTATTTTCCTCTTTTCTGATCAATAAATTTCTCTCTTGTCTGTTAATACTTGGGCAGAGGATTTCCTTTGATTTGGGCTGCCTGTGAACTTTTTGTTTGTTTTTTTGTATTTTTGCTAGGTCTATGGTGTTGGAATCTGGAATCTGTTTAATTTTGACTTCTTTTGAATCCTTCGTTTTAGATTATTGTCGGATGCTTTGCTTCAATTATTTGGCTCAACTGGCTTTTGAAGCAATTTAGGATTGCAAATTTCGTTCCTCAGTTGTGTCTTTGTTAGAGAGTACATTCTCTTCGGAAACTTAGGATCCTGGACTAATAAAAAACATGCTTTTTGGAATTTAGCATCGTGCCTTAGGTCGCTTCATACATTGATTGCTAAATGAGTGCCTTAGGTCACTAGTGAGTTCTCTGCCGATGTCCTTTTTCATACCAGGCAACAATGGGAATACAAATAAAAAATTGCTATACCAAAATCAGCAAGGCACCAATTAAAATCAAGAAGGGAAGTTATTTTTTGGTAATTATATGCACAAAAGGAGTATTGAGGTAATCTAGCCATAGTGTTTATTATATGAGAACTAGGATTCAATATGATATTGTTCAATTCTCAAGCTATGACTGTATGACAGAAAACATACAAGCCATGTTGAAATTCTTCAGGTGCGGTTATTCTCAGTGCTGGTTCATAAGCTCTCTGGCTTCAGAATTGTTAAAATTTTGGTTAGATGGAGCTGATTTTTGTTGAGGAGTGTAGTGGAGGGCTGGGCTGGGCTGTGGTTGGTTTCAGTGGAGAGTTATCCGTGGGTATAATGGTGTGGTTGGTGGGTTTTGGTGGTGACTTGGGGGTTTGCTGTGTGGGGTATATGAGATGTACTAGAAACTTACCTTGCGGGGAAAAATGACCAACTCTTAAAAAAAGAGGGTTTGGGCACTTGCCCTTTACTTGGATTGAACTAGTTTTTACCATATTTATTTCCATGCTGATAATATTCCTAATTCAAGTCATTTTGGTTTCTACTTTTGTTATTTGCAAAAGGAAGTTGACCTGTGCATCTGCATGATTAAGTCTTTTGTTCCCCGTTTGGTACGACGTCACACACTCACAGTTATAACTATTTCGTGGATTTGGAAAACCATACAGGGGCATCCTGACCAGAAATGGGCTCTCATTTTTCCATGCTTTCGTGTGTGATCTCATAGGTGACCGTAAGGATCAGAAAACTTTGGAAAAGCTTCGGGCTGAAAGGCAAGAAAAGATTGATGAGCTTAAAGAGAAGACAAATTACTATATTACACAACAGCTGATTCAGGTGATATGACTACAGAGCAAGTACCGTTCTATTATTAATTTGTGGCGTCTTGCTACTATTTGATCTCTCTGTGCAGTATTAGTGAACTATTTATTTTTCAAAATGTGAACACATGGGTTGATTTGCAACTGGATGTGGATTAGCCAATTATAGCAGATAGTACCACCATCATTCATCTAATCCAAAGCCCCAACCATTTTGCCATACCAACCAAAGCCCAAAAACCTCTCTCTCTCTCTCTCTCTCTCTCTCTCTCTCTCTCTCTCAACTTGCTTCATGCTCAAATTTAAGCTCGCCATCAAACACAATAATCCCAGTTGATCTAACAAGCTTGACTTGAATTTGGTTGTTGGGGGTTGGATTGTTGCAATCATAGGTTTATAAATTTGAAATGGTAGTGGTTTGATTTGATTGTGCAAGGTTTTAATTTGAATTGTGTTGAATTGATCAAAGAGAATTTGGGGTGGTTTAAGGTTTGGATGTGTAATTGCTAACATTAGAGGTAAACAAGGATGTGAGCCCTAGCGCAAAATCTGCCTCTTTTTTCACAGCCCAATCCCCAAACCATCGTAGTTGACCACCATCCCCAAACCCCTCACTAAGGCAAGGTCAACAGTGGAAGAGTGGGTTGGCTTGACAACTGTTGGCATTAATCTGGAAGTGATCATTGGCTTTGGTTGTAAATCTAGGTTAAGGTATGGAGTTCTTAGTCCGGAGTAGTGTGAAGAATAGAGTGTTTAGGCTGTGGATAAGATTATACGTCTGTTTCGGCAATGGTGAAAATGGGATGTTTGAAAAGCAACAAGACGATATCAGACTTTCCCCTGGCATCACTAACACTGTTTGTATGGGAAGGGAAATCAGATACTGGTGACTAAAGCATGAGGGAGGTTACTTCATTTTTTAATAACCTTACGGGAGGTTCTTGTAATTGTCTAGGTCAGTCGGCGTAATTTAGCCTTTGAAAATTTAGGTGAAAGAGTTGTTGAAAAGATGGGGAGCAAAAGAGATAGTGTTGTCAATTGCAAAATAGGCAGGCATAAAATGCTGCCAATGTTCTGTATGAACTACTCCTCCTTAGAGAGAAATTGTTGAGATTCACCAGCTTCCTGTGGCTTGTTGGCTTCCTGTCCCCTTTGGAAGCTCTGGTCCCTGGGTTCAAGACTGGTGCTGACAAGCCCTGAATTGTTGGGATTCATGAGCGAAGCCGTATGATGGTTTAAGATTTTTGTGGAGCCTTTCGTTCCCCCTTCTGGGGAGTGTATGTCGTTCGGTATTCATGTTATATTTCTCGTTTTCTACATTAATGCCTCTTCTCAGTCATAAGACCGTATCTGCAAAATTGAGCCAATTTCCATATTGCCTAGCGAATGAAATACTTTCCATACCTGAAATGCTTCGTATATTAATTGCAAAATTTCTACTGCAGAGGTATGACCCTGACCCAGCAGCAAAGGCAGCTGCTGCAAGTGTCCTCGCATCCAAATTGGGTACAGATTCTGGCTTGAAAGTGTATGTAGGAGATGACTCTAAGCTCAATGCCCCAACAGGAAAGAGCAACGATGTTGAGGCTGTCCAATCTACTGGTCTTCGACATAGAAATCAGCCCCGTACAAGATCCAGTGGCACAGGGAGCTGTCTGTTGCAACACACTGACGAACAAATGCTCCATAATACAGGGAATGAGGGTTCTGAGACTTCTGAGCAGAATCAGGTGGTTGTGGAACATCATAATCCAGGATCAACCACGCAAGATGGAGGGTGGATTGCTCAGATTGCAGCATTGCTGGTGGGTGAGGATCCAACACAGTCTTATGCTCTAATTTGCGGCAACTGCCATATGCACAATGGTGAGTAAACTTCGGTGCCCATCTTTTAGACAAACATAAGAAGAGATTGACAATGCTTAGCATAATCGGTTTGGCTTTGTGCAGAATGTGGTGATAAAAGGTAATTTGTTGTCCTATCATTTTGTGCAGGGCTTGCGAGGAAGGAGGAATTCCCATACATAGTATACTATTGCCCACACTGCAATGCCCTGAATCGGTCAAAACATCTTGGTGTTTCTGGTTCCAACTCCCCTAGTATGAGCCCCGAAATGGCAAAGAGCAGTACGCCACCGGACAGCGGTGGTGTTACAGTGAGTGAAATAATTCCTGCAAGTAGTAGCCCAGTGACAGCTGCTGTCGAAAATACAGAAGGAAGCGGAAGACACGTGTCTGGGGATTCGGATCCAATTAGTCCTAGTTGAAGGCAGACTTCAGGTGGAATTATAACGGCAAAGGGTTTGGTTTTGTGTGCTTTTGAGGATCATACTTCTTCATAGGACAGAGCGCTTTGAGTGCAGAGACTGCTCGAGCTTGCTTCTTGTTTCTTTGTGTAATTTTAGTTCTTTTAAAGGTTTAACTAAATCATAAGGCGTGTTCCATCACTAGCCTGTTTGGGTTTATGCCGGTTAAATTTCTGCGATTCGGCAAAGTTCCTGACATATGCTCAATACATGTGTTGTGGTGCTGACAGTGTATAAAGGAAGCCGTTATTTGTATTTGAATTATGAGATGTTTTTATAGATGTCCCCGAACCGCCCGTTCGCCTAAATATGTAGTTCCATTTGAGATCAATATGGAAACATTTTACAGGATTTACGTCTCAAACTTCAGGAGATTTTATCTAGTGCGTTGGCAGGCCTATATGGATGTCCTTTTTTTCGCTTTACTTTTTATTGATGGTGCTCCACTTTGTTCATAAAGTTACTAGTAACTTCACGTTAAAAGTGGAGCACCATTAGTAAAAAGTAGAGCGCAAAAATCAGTTTTTAAACTTTAAGGTGGATGATTTTCGCGCTCCAATTTTCTCCGGAGGCGCTCGTCTCTGTTTCCATTAGGACAAAGTTACTAAATTACACTCCTCTTCGGGCACGGCCACCCCCAAAACGGTGTTATTTTGGACTGTTGATATATTAAAAAATTAAGTGCTTCAATTTTCAATCTGGTTAAACCGGTGTGAAGATCTTATTCTTTTATCATTTTATCGCAATCGGTTCTAATGAATTTTTGGCTATAAGGCATTTCAACGAGCACTCTAAGACTCCTTATTTAGTTTTAAGACCCTCTTAGGGTGCCCATTGAAAGACCTTAAGCCAAAAATTCATTATGACCATTAAAGATAAAATGATCAGAAAAATAAGATCTTCGCACCGGTTCAAACAAATTGAAAATTGGAAAACTTAATTTTTTAATTATATATATTTTAATATATAGACGGTGTAAAAAAATAAGTGCTCCAATTTTTAATCAGTTTGAACCAGTACGAAGATCTTATTTTTTTTTATCATTTTATCCTATTTTGTCGTAATGAATTTTTGGCTATAAGACCTTTCAATGGGCACTCTAAAAGAGCCCTGAAAGCTTAAAACTAAATAAGAAGTTTTAGGGTGCTCGTTGAAAGGCATTAGAGCCAAAAATTCATTACGACTAATTAGGATAAAATGATAAAAAAATAAGATCTTCGCACTTAATTTTTAATCATATAATACATAAACAGTCCGGAATGACACCGTTTTGGGGGTGGCCGTGCCTGGAGAGGAGGGTAATTTAGTAACTTTGCCATAATAGAGACAAAGAGAGGAGCGCCACCAAAAAAAATTGAAGCGCGAAAATCCTCCTCCTAAAATTAACATGGTTTTAAGTTAAAACAAAAACAAATAGCAAAGGTGGGTTCGTTCAAAACTTCAAATTAAGCCGAACATGTTTTTGTTTGTCGTTTCTGTAATGTTTATAGATATGAGTCAAATTTGCTATACCAATCATTCGTATTCACGAGAGACATACTATTTCTTTTTAATTTTGAGATTCCTCGTTGAGATGATTAATTAATTTTAAATATTTTTTTAATATAATATTTTTTTAATGTAAAGTCTAAAAAAGTTTATCCGCATGCGGCTTAACGGTATCTTATCCTAATTGCCAAGACATCTATCAATTGAAAAGAGAAAAAAAAAAAAGGCAACATGTGGCCGTGTGCTAAATGCACTGAATAATTTTTCTAATCGAGGGGAAAAAAATTCTCTCTAAATTTGAGAAATAGTTAATCGTAATACAAAGTGAGCGGGAGGGTTTGATGAGTTTTAGGGCTTTATGAAGTGCCATTGACAACGTGAGAGCGAGGGTTCACAAGAGATGCGGGTTTTAGGCGTGAAAAGGTTTTCAAATCTGTGAAGATTTCCTCTACAAACCAAGTAAGCCCCTCATCCTTCGACTAAATTCCATAAATGTCTAATTTAATCCGCAAAACTGTGCGCCAAATAAGGCCAGCTATCAGAAATTCACTAACCCACCATTTCTACTTCAGTCACATCCGCCCCTTTTCATCATCTCTCGCATCCATTGATCAAACACCAAATCAACACTCATTCACAGTCAATTACCTCATAAATTCATGTGGGTTTCCTCTTGAGAAGGCTATAGCAGCATCGAAGTACACAAATTTCGAAACCCCAGAAAAACCTGACTCTGTTATCGCATTCTTGTGTAACCACGGCTTCACCAAAACCCAAGCCTTAAATGTCATCAGAAAGGTCCCCCGAGTCATTGTGTACAATCCAGAGAAAACCCTTTTGCCAAAACTCGAATTTTTCAAATCCAAAGGCTTTTCAAGCACAGATGTAGTCAAAATACTGTCCCTAACGCCGAGGCTTCTTCAAATAAGCTTAGAAAACCAAATCATCCCATCTTTCGAGTTCTTTAAGAATTTTATTGGTTCGGAGGAGAGGACGTTATCTGCTATTAAACGCTTTTCTGGGCTGCTTGTGGTTGATCACGACTCTCGTATGACACCCAATGTTGAAATTCTGCGGGAGGTCAATGTGCCAGATGCAAGCATCGCATACTTGTTGAAGTACCAACCTAGAGTATTCACGTCGAGTCCTGAGAGATTTAGACAGATTGTGGAGGAGGTAAAGGGAATGGGTTTTAACCCTCTGAGAGTGACCTTTGCCGTAGCAATTTATGCATTGAACTCAATGAGCAAACCCGCGTGGGAGAAGAAGATTCAGGTTTATAGGAAGTGGGGTTTCTCCGAGGATGAGATTCTTGTGACTTTTTGGAAGCGTCCCTGGTTCATGATGGTGTCCGAGGACAAGATCACGAGGATAATGGACTTTTTGGTCAATAAAATGGGTTTTGATTCTTCGTTTGTTTTAAAAATGCCACTAGTCCTATCATTGAGCTTCGAGAAGAGGATTGTACCGAGGTTTTTGGTTTATCAAGCATTGCAAGCAAAAGGTCTGCTAAAGAAACGAAAAATTATCCGTAAGATGCTGAAGTCTACTGAAATGGGTTTCTTACATGAGGTTGTGAATTTGGCTAAGGAAGAAGCTCCTGAGCTTTTGAATTTGTACGAGGAAAAGTTGGCACTTGTAAGATAATTAGGGTGTGGGCATGACATGAGAATGGACTGGTTAATACATAAACTGGCTGTGCAATTGTCCTGTTATTTGCTTCCCTCAATTTAACTTGTGCTTGTTGAATTCTCTCCATTTTAATTCTATCGAATGGAACTTGAAGTTCCACATTGCCACTCTTAAGTTCTTTGTCATCTTGTAATGGTTGAGGCCTGAAGCAGTGTCCAATCACCCGCCCATTTAGGTAACTTGGCCTTGGAATTTTTTCACTACTTGCGTTGTTAGAGGATATAGATTTCGTATTTGGTGATAGTGTTGCCAAACATGCAACAATTTAAATGTTCAATTTGGTGTCATCCAATAGAGTGAATTTGTACTCTTCCATTGAGAGGATACTCAATGAAATTGTCCTTTCATAACAACTCAGAGATCGCTGTGAATTCAAGTTTCACTCCATTTGCTATCGGCTTCATAGTATATGTTGCAGAATAGGATGAATTATGTGGTATAACGTGGGTTTAATAATATTGTTCAAACAACTTTTAAGGCATGCTAATGTGTTTGAGGCTTGAGGAGCAATCTAAATGATCGGTTTGTGGGGTTAGACTTCCCGACTGGGAAGCCTATGAAGATTTCCCGTACACAGTATATACTATTGCCCACACTGCAATGCCCTGAATCGGTCAAAACATCTTAGTGTTTCTGGTTCCAACTCCCCTGGTATGAGCCTCGAAATGGCAAAGAGCAGTATGCCACCGGACAGCGGTGGTGTTACAGTGAGTGAAATGATTCCTTCAAGTAGTAGCCCAGTAACAGCTGCTGTTGAAAATACAGGAGGAAGCAGAAGACTTGTGCCTGGGGATTTGGATCCAATTAGTCCTAGTTGAAGGCAGACTTCAGGTGAAATTATAACGGCGAAAGGTTTGGTTTTGTGTGCTTTTGAGCATCATACTTCGTAGGTCAGGGCGCTTTGAATGCAGAGACCGATCGAGTTTGCTTCTTGTTCTTTGTGTAATTTTGGTTCTTTTAAAGGTTTAACTAAATCATACGGCGTGTTCCATCCCTAGCCTGTTTGGGTTTATGCCGGTTAAGTTTCTTCGATTCGGCAAAGTTCCCGACTTTGCTCGATACATGTGTGGTTTTGGTGCTGACAGTGTATACATATGTAGTTCCATTTGAGATCAATATCAAAACATTTTACAGGATTTACTTTTCGGAGTAACGTCTCAAACTTGTGGAGATTTTATCTAGTGGGTTGGCAGGCCTATGTGGATGTCCTTTTCTTCTCATAGCCGCTGTTTTGTGGAGAAAAGTTCATCGATTTCTTCCACTGGGGATCCTTCTAAGGGCTGACGTTAAGGGAAAATAGTGATGAGTTACAAATAACCATTGTCCACAACTTCATGCCTTTAGCAAAACTTGTTTCTCCTGAACTTTTTGATCCAAAAGATTTTGTTCACTTCAATTTTTCTTTTTTTTGAAATGGTTGAAATTTCATTGCTAATCATCCGTTATCTCTCCCCAAAAGAGTCAATAACTAAACAGGAGGTTTAACTTCCCAAGTGCTAGTGTCAGAACCTCACAATTCTGATTTGCAAACAGGCACTTGATGCACTCTGGTGAACCTAGTTGGCGGAAATCAATCTCTCTCTCTTTCTCTTTAGAGAGAGATTTTTGGAGAGATTTAATTTTTCTTTGACCTGGCCCCTTTTAGGTCAGAGAATTTGGTTCATTTAGTTTAGTGAAAACAACTTGTCTATATACTCCTAATTTAATGGAAACACAATTGCATGTTTGGACTGAACTAATCTATTTTTATGGTTAGTATTGTTTTAATTTTTTTATCCGAATGTCTGGCATTAATTGAACATCCATCCCTTCGAAATTAGAGGTTGCAGAAGTATAAAATTAACATGATTAAGTTAAAGCACAAAACAAATAGCAAGGGTGGGTTGGTTCAAATTAAGCCCAATGTGTTTTGTTTGTTGTTTCTGTAACGGGGTGTTTGGGAGTCTATTTTTTGGTTTTTCATTTTTAACTTTCTGATTTTTTGGCTTGTGGTCAGAATGTATTTTCTATGCCAATCATTCATCTTCACGAGAGACACCTAAAAACTAAAAAATCTATCCCAGTAACATGCTGTTAAAAAATTACTCCGGGTTTTTCTAGATTTTTTATTTATGATCATATTCCATATTTCTTTTTAATTTTGAAATTCTTCGTCGAGACAATTGATTAATTTCAAATATTTTTTAGAAGTAAAGTCCAAAAAAGTTCATCGGTATGCCACGTAGCTGTAAGAGTAAACTAGACATCTATCAAGTGACAATAAAGAAAAGAGGCAACATGTGGCCATGTCCTAAATGCACTGAATAATATTTCCAGCTGAGGGGAAACAAATTCTCTCTAAAATTGAGAAATGGTGCGGATCCCAAAAAAATTGAGAAATGGTTAATCGTCAATACAAAGTGAGCGGGAGGGTTTGATGAGTTTTAGGGCTTTATGAAGTGCCGTTGACAACGTGAGAGCGAGGGTTCACAAGAGATGCGGGTTTTAGGCGTGAAAAGGTTTTCAAATCTGTGAAGATTTTCTCTACAAACCAAGTAAGCCCCTCATCCTTGGACTAAATTCCATAAATGTCTAATTTAATCCTCAAAACTGTGTGCCAAATAAGGCCAGTTATCAGAAATTCACTAACCCACCCTTTCTACTTCAGTCACATCCGCCCCTTTTCGTCATCTCCGGCATCCACTGATCAAAGTCATCAAACACCTAATCAACATTCATTTACAGTCAATTACCTCATAAACTCATGTGGGTTTCCTCTTGAAAAGGCTATAACAGCATCAAAGTACACCAATTTCGAAACCCCAGAAAAACCCGACTCTGTTATAGAATTCTTGTGTAACCATGGCTTCACCAAAACCCAAGCCTTAAATCTCATCAGAAAGCTCCCACAAGTCCTTGTGTCCAAACCAGATAAAACCCTTTTACCCAAACTCGAATTTTTCACGTCTAAAGGCTTTTCAAGCACAGATGTAGTCAAAATACTGTCCCTATCACCGAGTCTTCTTCTAAGAAGCTTAGACAACCAAATTATCCCAACTTTTGAGTTCATTAAGAATTTGATTGGATCGGAGGAGAGGACGTTATCTGCTATTAAACACTCTGCTGGGCCGCTTTTGGTTGATCTCGACTCTCGTATGACACCCAATGTTGACACTCTGCGGGAGGTCGATGTGCCAGATGCAAAAATCGCATTCTTGTTGACATCCCAACCTAGAACATTCACAACGAACTGTGAGAGATTTAGACAGAATGTGGAGGAGGTAAAGGGAATGGGTTTTAACCCTCTGAGAGTGACCTTTGTTGTAGCACTTTATGCATTGAACTCAATGAGTAAACCCGCATGGAAGAAGAAGATTCAGGTTTATAGGAAGTGGGGTTTCTCCGAAGATGAGATTCTTGTGGCTTTTGGGAAGTATCCGTGGTTCATGATGGTGTCGGAGGACAAGATCACGAGGATAATGGACTTTTTGGTCAATAAAATGGGTTTTGATTCTTCGTTTGTTTTAAAAATGCCACTAGTCCTATCATTGAGCTTCGAGAAGAGGATTGTACCGAGGTTTTTGGTTTATCAAGCATTGCAAGCAAAAGGTCTGGTAAAGAAACGAAATATTATCAAGATGCTGAAGTCTACTGAAATGGGGTTCTTACAGGAGGTTGTGAATTTGGCTAAGGAAGAAGCTCCTGAGCTTTTGAAATTGTACGAGGAAAAGTTAGCACTTGCAAGATAACTAGGGTGTGGGCATGACATGAGATTGGATTGGTTAATACATAAACTGGACGTGCTATTGTCCTGTTATTTGCTTCCCTCGATTTAACTTGTGCTTGTTGAATTCTCCCCATCTTAATTCTATCGAATGGAACTTGAAGTTCCACATTGCCACTCTTAAGTTCTTTGTCATCTTGTAATGGTTAAGGCCTGAAGCAGCGTCCGATCACCCGCCCATTTGGGTAACTTGGCCCTGGAATTTTTTCACTACTTGCGTTGTTAGAGGATATAGATTTCGTATTTGGTGATAGTGTTGCCAAACATGCAACAATTTAAATGTTCAATTTGGTGTCATCCAATAGAGTGGATTTGTTCTCTTCCATTGAGAGCATACTCAATGACATTGTCCTTTCATAAGAACTCAAGAGATCGCTGTGAATTCAAGTTTCACTCCATTTTCTGTCAGCTTCATAGTATATGTTGCAGAATAGGATGAATTATGTGGTACAACTTGGGTTTGATAATATTGTTCAAACTACTTTTAATGCGTGCTAATGTGTTTGAAGCTCGAGGATTGCAAGCAATCTAAATAATCAGTTTGTGAGGTGAGACTTCCCGACTGGGAAGCCTACGACGATTTCCCGTACATAGTATCCTATTGCCCACACTGCAATGCCCTGAATCGGTCAAAACATCTTAGTGTTTCTGGTTCCAACTCCCCTAGTATGAGCCCCGAAATGGCAAAGAGCAGTACACCACCGGACAGCAGTGGTGTTACAGCGAGTGAAATGATTCCTGCAAGTAGCAGCCTAGTGACAGCTGCTGTCGAAAATACAGAAGGAAGCGGAAGACACGTGTCTGAGGATTCGGATCCAATTAGTCCTAGTTGAAGGCAGACTTCAGGTGGAATTATAACGGCGAAGGGTTTGGTTATGCGTGCTTTTGAGCATCATACTTCTTCGTAGGTCAGAGACTCAGAGCGCTTTGAGTGCAGCGACTGCTTGCATTTGCTTCTTGTTTCTTTGTGTAATTTTAGTTCTTTTAAAGGTTTAACAAAATCATACTGCGTGTTCCATCCCTAGCCTGTTTGGGTTTATGCCGGTTAAGTTTCTGCGATTCGGCAAAGTACCCCAGTTTGCTCAATACATGTGTGTTGTGGTGCTGACAGTGTATACAAGAAAGCCGTTATTTGCATTTGAAATCTTTCGGAGAGTTTACATAAACAGTTAGTTCCATTTGAGATCAATATCAAAACATTTCACAGGATTTACTTTTAGGACTAACTTCTCAAACTTCAGGAGATTTTATCTAGTGGGTTGGCAGGCCTATATGGATTGGATGTCCTTTTCTTCTCATAGCCAGTGTTTTCTGGAGAAAAGTTCATTGATTTCTTCCACTGGGGATCCTTCTATGGGCTAACGTTAAGGAAAAATAGTGATGAGTTACAAATAACCATTGTCCACAACTTCGTGCCTTTAGCAAAACTTGTTTCTTCTAAACTTTTTGATCCAAAAGATTTTTGTTCACTCCAATTTTTCTTTTTGTTGAAATGGTTGAAATTTCATTGCTAATCATCTGTTATCTCTCCCCAAAAGAGTCAATAACTAAACATGAGGTTTAACTTCCCAAGTGCTTGCGTCAGAACCTCACAATTCCGATTTGCAAATAGACACTTGATGCACTCCGGTGAACCTAGTTGGCGGAAATCTCTCTCTCTCACTCTCTCTCTCCAGAGATATTTAATTTTTCTTTGACCTGACCCCTTTTAGGTCAGAAAATTTGGTTCATTTAGTTTAGTGAAAACAACTTGTCTATATACTCCTTCTAGCTTAATGGAAACACAATTGCATGTTTGGACTGAACTAATCTATTTTTGTGGTTAGTATTGTTTTAATTTTTTTTATCCGAATGTCTGGCATTAATTGAACACCCATCTCTTGGAGATTAGAGGTTGCAGAAGTATAAAATTAACATGATTAAGTTAAAACACAAAACAAATAGCAAGGGTGGGTTCGTTCAAATTAAGCCCATTGTGTTTTTGTTTGTTGTTTTTGTAACGGAGTGTTTTGGGAGCCTACATTTTGGCTTTTCTAGATTTTTGGCTCTAAAACTTTTAAAATCTTTTCGCGGAGAACCGAGTCTTATCTTTGGGGTGATTTTTATGATTATATTCCATATTTCATTTTAATTTTGAGATTCCTCGTCGAGACGATTGATTAATTTCAAATAGTTTTTTGATGTAAAGTCCAAAAAAGTTCATCCGTATACTGCTTAGCGGTATCTCATCTCAATTGCCCAAGAGAGTGACCAAAAAAAAAAAAAAGAGGCAACAAGTGGCTGTGTCCTAATTCACTGAATAATATTTCCAGTTGAGGGGAAAAAAATTCTCTCTAAAATTGAGAAATGGTGCAGATCAAAAAAAATTTGAGAAATGATTAATCGTCAATACAAAGTGAGCGGGAGGGTTTGTTTGATGGGTTCTAGGGCTTGATGAAGTGCCATTGACAACGTGAGAGCGAGGTTTCACAAGAGATGCGGGTTTCACCGGTCTCTGATTCTCCACGAAACTGTGACATCTCGGTTCGCTGATTAACGGTGTAAAAATCACCCCCAAGATAAGACTCTCTCTACACTGCGAAGCACGGTATCAATCCTCTTGGTCCCGGTTCCTTCCGTTCCATTGCTCGCATCGCACATTCGCGTATCGCACTGTCATCAACATTTCAGATCGCACATCTCTCTCCTCCCCTCTCTCTCTCTCTCCCCTCCCTCTCCCGGAGCTCAGCGGGAGAAGATGTTGAAATTCCTGAAGGGCGTCGTGGCCGGATCTGGTTCCGGTCCCAATAACCTACCCTACAACATCGGAGAGCCTTACTCCTCTGCCTGGGGCTCCTGGACTCACTCTCGCGGCACATCCAAGGTAACTTCTGCCTTCATTTGTCAAATCCTGCGTCAATTGTCGAGTCTAATCGTCCGGAGTTTTTGTTTGCGATCAGTCTTAGTTATGGCCACGTTGCTTGTTCTTTTAGTGATGATTAATACTTGATCTGATTGTATCTTAATAGTGCGATATGGAATTAAAGATATGTTTTAGGGACTGTCTGGATTTGGTTTTGGTTTTGGTTTTGCTTTGTGCAGCATTCCGAGGATGAGTTTACAGTTACGTATAGTTGTAGTAGACGGAGCTCAATGGAAAAATAGGATTCATGTAGCTAACCCCAATTGATTGGGACACAAATCTCGGTTTGGTTTGGTTAGTTATAAGATCTAGTTGCACTTGATAGAGCTCAATGGAATTATAGGATTCACGTAGCTTACCCCAATTATTTGGGATACAATGCTCGGTTCGGGTTTGTTAGTTATAAGATCTAGTTGTACTGGACAGAGCTCAATAGAAAATAGGACTCATGTAGCCGACCCTAATTTGTTTGGACACAAGGCTCGGTTTGGTTAGTTATAAGATCTAGTTTTGGTTGTAATATGTCGAGTGACTTGGTCAAGGATCTCAGCTTGTTTTCTAGGTTGGACTTAACAAACTCGTTCATATGTAGTTGCGAAAGAAAAATTGTTCGTACCGCCTAACAAGGTGCAACATATTGGTTAGTTCGAAAACCATATGCTAATTCATGCTCTCTAAGTTTTCTACAATCTGTCTATCTCAAAAACTTTCTTGCAAATGTGGGGAGCATGATGAATGGAAGGCTGTTCTAGAGTGCATTGTCGCGTTTTGTGTTTAAACCACTTGAACTTTTTGAGATTCGCTTTTACTTAGAGGTAGCAAATGAGCGGGTTGAAACGGGTCGTGTGTTCAATATTGGCGGGTCGATAGTAGGCGGGTTGAAAAGGGATGGGTGGAATACGGGTTAAGTCATGCCCAAACCCAACCCGACCCGTTGCTCTTCCTTTTCTTCCCTTTTCAAATTGCCCTCCAAAAAAATTGTCTTATGTTGGAAATTAGCAAAACAACATCCACAAGCGAAAACCTACATAATCACAGATTAACCAATATCCTCATCGCACAACAAACAAATCAATTTGTTTGTTAGTACCTCTTGGGAAATTGCTAGTCCTGTTACTCCTACGTGGAGCCCCAGTCGACAGCGACGATCATTGATGCTCATGGGAACTGCTTGAAAATCAAGGTCCTAATCACTGCAACCGAGATCATGCTTGATGAACCGAGACACGTGGTATCTGTAGTGCAACTGATCCGGAAGACTGGCTGGGTTCCGGTCATGAAGGCCGATGAGAAGCTGTTAGTGGGGGAGGTTTACTTGGTTGTTCCGGCGAGTAGGGCCCACTGTAAGGTATCAGAATCAGAGATGGTGATGATTGACTCCGCTTGTGAGAAAAAGCGGCAAAAATGACGCAGTTCTAAAGTTTTGCCGACGGTCACTGAGGGGTCTGGTGAAAAAGTTGAGGGCTCGGATGTGATTAAACAAGGGAATATTACCGGATTGTCCGGATGGGGTTTTTTAGGTTGTACCCATTACCAACCCATCTAAACCCACAAATCAATGGGTTTATTAAGTTGGCCCAATTAAAAACCATATTTAGAAACCATATTAGGAGTAATTTATAAAGATACCAATTCATTAATTCAGTCTTGCATAGATTCTGAACTCGGAAAAACCCCACCCAATTAATCAATTAGCAATCATTGAAGCTCCTCCTTTTGGCAATTCCTGTGGCTAAAAATTGGAGTCATTTGCAAATGCTTTTTCCGCAAATATAAGTAAATATTATTTTTGTTCTGAGTACTCAACTAAATGCTTCTCTAGTATCTTGTTAGTAAGAAGCAAATGTTTTTTTTCTAGTATCTTGTCAGTAAGAAGTAAAGGTTTTTTTTCCGAGTATCTGGGTTACTTCATGTTTTCTCCTCTCTTTTTTTTTTTTGGGATACATATGTTTGAGAGGTTCTTTCCTAGTTGGGAACATGCTCCTGTCTCGATGGGGGCAAAGTTCCTTGGAGGTCATAATTTGGGAGTGCGGTAATGAGGTTTATGTATTCATGTGACTGACAGAAGGTTTTTGCGGCTAAGGTTGGGATCTCTTTATGTTCGCAATCCTTGTCCTTGAGCACGCTTCAAGATTTTGTTTCAGCTTTGTACCATTAAGATATTAGGTTTCCTTGTCTTTTCTTTTGTTTTCCTAAACCTTGCCAACTAAATGAAACTAGGGTATATGAAGAAACGAAAATGAGATGAAAGAGAGTAAACAAGTACTCCCTCCGTCCCGCAAAGATGGTCTAGTATTCCATTTTGGGATGACCCAGAAGGATTATCCATTTTGAAAAGTTTCCAAAAGAGTAATGCAACATTCTCATTTTACCCTTCCTTTTCTCTTACTCAAAAAAACCCCATCAAGGGCCAAAATTAAAAGTTAAACAAAAGTAAAAGGTAATAATTATGATCCCTTAAATATTTGGTTTCCCAATGAGGGCCAGCAAAATGGGCCGGAGGTAGTAGCATTAACTTTGCAAGTGAAGTATTCATAAAAAGAAAAGAATACAATACATCATTGGATCATATCTAATGTACGGTGTTTCAAACCTCAAAAAAAAAAAAGGCAAAAAAAGAGATAATTCTAATGTAAAACAATCCTGATTTCTAAAAGGCGGCAAAGCTCCATGCGGGATGGTCGTGATGGTGATGCTTAACCAATTGTGCGTGACTCTGCGAGAGAGAGCACAGCACAGGCTGGGGCTGTAAGCTTGTCGTGGAACACCCTCAAACTTGTTGTGGAATCCCACATCGCCCATTATAGGGAAAATAATGTGGTATTTTAGTAAAGACCGACCAGCTACTATTAACTTGAGGTTAACCTTTTGAGCTACGTGGTTAGGCTAAGAGTTAAGCTGGTCAACTGGGGGCAGGTCGTTACAGGAGGTATCAGAGCTTGCACCAACCAGAAGTGTGAGACGGGTCCTGCTGGGAGACGTGCTTCGGTGGGCCCGACAATGAGAGGAGCTTGAGGTGCTTGTCGTGCTTAGGCGGTGCTTCGCCAAAACCTAACCGTGAAATAGGTTGATTTACCCCGAGTGTAGGGCTAGGTCGTTGTCAGCATAAATACCGGAAACTCCGGAATCGTTCCCACAGAGATAATCTTTATAGCTTGCTAGGATTTTTAGATGTAAGGGTTCGCGGCGTTTAGACGGCCAACTTTTGGTTTTGCCTTGAAAGGTGAAAAATGCTCGTGCAAAAGACTAGAAATGAGTTTGGACTAAGAATTAAAGGTGGCAAGGCTCAGGAGTTCATAACACTTGTAACTTAAGTTATCTAACCATTCTCAACGAAAACTCGGTTGAATTGCACAGTATAGGCTATCAACCGGAAGATTAAGCTATGAAACCAATAAATGACTAGGAGTGTCGTATGGAAAACGATTGAGCTCTTTTGTTCTCTTGGCAAACATGAACCGAGACATCGCTCCGGAACCATGTGAGCTAGCACATGATCACCGGAGATTAACATCGGTAAGTTTTGTTACATAAAGGCGAACCCTTCTCATTTTCCAAACCAAACCTCAAGTATTTAGTTGAGAAAGACAAGATTAACATAAGTCACATGGCGTTAATCACCCCGCGGCCGAGCCTAATCAGCTACTCACTCATATTGAAAAGACTAGAAAGCTTGGTAATTAATGGAAACATGTTTAACCGATAGAATCGAAAATAAACTTGATTTATATGAAGATCTAACAAGTAGCTACAACTTTAATGCTTGAAAAATTAACAAACAACTTCAACTTACATGTGTTCTTGGAAGAAATAGCTTAAGAAAGCTTATAAAGCATTAATGGAGTAAAAGACTTAAAGTGTAATGTCCTAGATTTAAAAGAGGGAGAGTGGTGGTCCTATTTATACAAAGAGACTCTCTCTCTCTCCTCCAAAATATCCAAAATACAGCCAAAAGTGGAAACTTGCCGCTTATGGAAAGTTAAAAGCTGTCAAAATGTAAGTTGGTAAGCCTCCCGTATCGATACTCCAGAGCCGTATCGATACCGAGCTGTCTTGCTCTGAAACCCAGGATTCCCCGTAGACGACCCGTATCGATACACACAGAACCGTATCGATACGGAGAACAGTGTATCGATACACTGAAGCTTCCAAAACTCTCTGTTTTAATGAAGTATCAATACTCTGATAACTGTATCGATACGGTTCTGCTCCCTGGCAGATCAAGTTTCTCAAGCCTCGTTTTGCCACCCGACGGCCCATAGCATGCTCCGGCTTCTACAGTTCTTCATCCTCAAGCCCTGACGGCTGAATTCTTCAAGACCTCGCCTACTCGCTTGCCCTCAAAGGTTGTTCAAAACACCAAACAAACCCTCTTATTCGCGTATTACCTGAAAAGCTCAACTGAAAACCTTACGCGCAAAATCACTAAAAACGGCAAATAAACATAGAACAAATGACATAAAACGGGACTAGGTGCACCAAATATCTACAATATTGGGTGCTTATCAGGTGGATCTCACATGAGACGAGCTTGAGGTGCTTGTCGTGCTTAAGAGAATACTTGTCTCACATCGCTTGGTGGGTGAAAGTAATGGACCATATGGTGCAAGGGGGACGTTGCAGCCAAGGTGGGGAGATTGTGGAATCCCACAACGCCCATTATAGGGAAAGTAACATGGTATATTAGTAAAGGCCGGCCAACTACAATTAACTTGAGGTTAACCTTTTGAGTCACGTGGTTAGGCTAAGAGTTAAGCAGGTTAGCTGGGGGCGGGTCGTTACACTTGTCCTAGTCAAGGGAAGGGTGATGTGGTCACCTGATTCGATTGAATTCATTACATCCCTGATGTATTGCCTAATTCCCAAACTACGGGCATAAGTAACTCTATATTTGAATCAGGAAGGACTTAATGCCCACAAGGGTGGTATAGAAATAATGAATGACCATTTTGTTCAACTTAAAATACTACGAGACCTTATGCTTTATGCTTTTAAGGACGTTGCATTGTTTTTATTCTTACTTTTCCACCTTTTCCTATAGGATGTTAGTTGACTTGTGACTGTGGGTTCAATTTTCAGGATGATGGGTCTCCAGTGTCAATATTTTCTCTATCAGGAAGTAACGCCAATGATGGACATTTAGCTGCTGGTCGCAATGGTGTCAAGCGTCTTCGCACGGTAAGCACTATGGGGTAGAAAATATTTGATACATTTGTTGTTCTTTAGGTTTGGTCTTGTACTTGTATGCAGTCATTTAGGTCATTTGTTGTAGATTTTCTTTGCATGAGGGAATATTTGGATCAGTTAGTTACCAGAAGATGACATACCCTTTGGATTTACATTTTAGAACACACATTTTGGAATACTGTGCAATTTTATTTCAATATGAACTAAGAGCTCCAAAGCGATCTGAGGAACTTTCATGTTTATTTGGTAGATGTCATTCCCAAGAGAGCAAAGAAATTGAACATAGCGAATAAAAATCTAAGAGGCTGTTTGGCAGCTTCTTTTTTCACTTCTCATTTTCTCATTTTTGTGTTTTGAGTGTTTGGCTGGTTCAGCCAGAAATCATTTTAGGATGATGAGTTCTTTGATTTGAGGAATAGAGAAGAGAAGTGTGTATTATGGCTTTTTGCTCAGATAAATGGGAAAACGACACAATGCTTCTATACTCTCTTTGTTTCCATGATTAATTTTGAAGAATAGTAGCTTAGTTTTGCTAAACGTTTAGCTGTTACATGAAAAATTGCTCCCACATGTAGAAGTACTTTAGTAGATGCTAATTTTGTGAGATTAATAGACAAGTCTTTCCCCAGGAGTGGAGCCAAGATTCAAGTTCGGGGTGGAGAAAATTGAATAGATCAAGGCTTACTAATAAAATTATAAAATATAATATTTAAGATTCAAAAAGATACCCTTGTTCTAATAGTTATCGTCCATAATATCTCCAAAATAATTCAAATGTTCTAACGTTAATCATCCATCAACGTGTAACAAAACTGGTTTACAAAATGGAACTCCGCGTTCTATCAATGTGATTTTTTTCTTGGATTTCGGTCCTTTTGTGTCTTGGTGGTTTAAGACTTTAAGGTACAAAGAAGAAATAAGATGAGAGAAGAGAAAGACGAAAGACTGTTGATACAAGTAGTTGATTATTATTATTCTTTTTTGGAAACCGGGGGTGGCCCATGCCACCTTGCCCCCCTCTTTACCTCTGCCCGTCTATCCCTATGGTATCACTTTTAATGGCATGTGGGTTACCATGATCTTACTTACTCCAGAACAATCTGCTTGCCATGTATCATTAATTTGGACTAGTATTTGAGACTTTTGAGAAGTTGGTTTTCAAAAAATTAAAAATAAAAGGAACAGGATCCCAAAAAGTTAATCGATGATGGTCTAGTCTTACTGTTAAGTTTCCTGGGAATCTGGCGAGATAAGTTTGAGCTTTAACCTATGCCTTTTGCGTTATCCTTTCTTTAAGTTACCAATCAATAAATTTTCAATATTGAGGTTAAATTTTCATAATCTGTATTTGCGTTCGAGTATAAATGGCAGCAATGCTTTTTCGTCAGCTAAAGTTGCATTAGCAGCCTTGTTTCTACTGGTGGAGTTAACTTTTTTTAATCCGAGGAACTCTTCAGTTAGGGGGATTCTGGAACCAACAGTTGGTCTTTTACTTTTCTGATACTTTTCGCGACTTCTATAAATTGTGTTATGATACTTTTCATGTTCAAACCCAAAACAAAATTGCAGGTCAGACACCCAAACATTTTGTCATTCCTGCACAGTACTGAGGCTGAAACTTTTGATGGTTCTACTTCAAAGGTGACCATCTATATTGTCACTGAGCCGGTCATGCCGCTGTCAGAAAAAATCAAGGAATTAGGATTAGAAGGTATTCAAAGGTGTGTAAAGCTCTTTGCTAAATAGTTTTTTACTATGTTGTTATTTGAATTTTGTGGGTTTGATTACCGTAGCAATAGAGTACTCTTTATGTTATATTTTTGTTCATGTGATTTTGAGCATAACTAGCTCTAGCCCGTTGACCATGTTCACACAGAATAGTTAGTCCTGTATACTGCATTAGAAATTCTATGTAAATAGTGCTGCGGATTTCTAGTAAATCAACTAAAAGATAGCGCTCCTCCTTTCTGAGATTTTTTGTTTTTTTTTTGTTTTGTCATTTACAGACTTCATTGCCCCTTTTATTTGATGGAATTTATTTACCTCTCAGTAATAGCTGCATAGGTTATATTTTTGGCCTTTTTCGATGCTTTGGACTATGTAAAGGAAGCATGGTAATGTGCACAGAAATTGATTTGGGTCTCTAGGCCTACTCTTTTCAGTGCCTTTCAGCTTTGATTTGGGGGCATGGTTCCGCAGAAAAACGTCCCTTTAGCTCCTCGGTTTTTGGAGGTATAGGGAGCCACCATTTTAGTGGTATTCTGAGATAAGCCACTCTGTGCATTATTGCCAAAAGTTAGGTCTATCTATCTCCAATCCTCCCCCGCCCATACCCCTAATGCTCGGAGACTAGATGAGTTCTGTTATTGTTGTTGTTGTCTAATATCTTCATCATCCTTGTGTATGCGGACTTGGTTCACTCAGAAATGTTGTGAATCTTTTGATGGCAGGGATGAGTATTATGCATGGGGATTGCATCGAATAGCTAAAGCTGTGAGCTTTTTAAATAATGACTGTAAACTTGTAAGTATTTTCAACCAAAGTTCACAATTTCTTTAGGCATTTGTGAAATGTTTTGAATCGGGTTCACATCTAGAAAAAAGTTTCATATTCCATTTGGAAGCAAATTTAAATTGTTTACCATCACTTGATTTCTTTCATATTGTATTTAGGGTAAATAAGTATACAGATTTATTTTGTGAACTAGTTTTGGGCGCGTGGCTTATGTCCTTTTATCGTGTTCTAGTACTATATTCTATGAAGCACGGGTACTCCAAAAATGTTGTTGTACGAGTACTGGATACGGCAAAATACGTACCCTGTATGCCATGGTACGGGATGGGTATATATTTCTTTATGTACTAGATACGTATTCCCTCCGTCCCAGTTTGCTTGCCCCTTTTGGGGAAGTGAGTTTTTATGGGTAGAATGATGAGAAATTTAATTGGTATTGACTTTTTCAATTTGCCCCTACTTTATGCTTTGTGGACATGACCCTTAATATAGAAAAGAAAGGGAAATGATTTTGCCACTCCCTTTTTTTTTTGTTAATGCCACTCCCCTGCAAGTGTATTTTTACACCAAAAATACACTTGCATGGGAGTGACGTTAACAAAAAAGAGAGTGGCAAAATCAGCAGCCAAAAGAAAAGATGAAAGAGTAATGGTGCACAACTTTTTATGGTGACTTTTCAAATGGACATTCATTTTGGGACATCCATAAAAGGAAAGAAGGACCAGCAATATGGGACAGAGGGAGTAATGGTTAATGTTAATAACTATTTATCCTTCCATTCTTATGTCATGTTTTTTATTTATCTTTACTATTCTTTCTTATTTGCAAAAATACTAATTTGAAGTATCCACACAAAAGAAGGAAAAT
This sequence comes from Rhododendron vialii, assembly GCF_030253575.1. Classification (NCBI taxonomy): domain Eukaryota; kingdom Viridiplantae; phylum Streptophyta; class Magnoliopsida; order Ericales; family Ericaceae; genus Rhododendron; species Rhododendron vialii. Next base: position 41,204,639 of record NC_080560.1, read on the forward strand.
AAATAAATATGGAAAGTACAAGTATGTTTTTCTATAGCATGCTAAAAATATAAATAATTATATAAAAAATATTGGCGTACCCTCGCCGTACCTGTTCCCTACATTTTAGGTTTTATCATGTACCTGTGTCTGGGGTTCATTGACTGTATTGATCCAGGCATTTCTGGTGCTAGTTTAAGTTGGTGATTTCATGATTGGGGAGCTACTGACCAGTGCCCTAGTGTTTGAGCATATTTTCTATTTTTTCAAGTTGTTGGTTTCTTATGCTTTAAAATATTGTTTCTCATACTAGCGTAAATATTGTAAATTCCGTGGTCCAATTACTGATAATTTGCTTTCTTTACCGTCCTGCCTGGGGAAAAGAAAAACAACTTTGTGTTGTGATTTGTGATTGGTATTGGTCTGCAGGTGCATGGTAATGTTTGCTTGGCCAGCGTTGTCGTTACTCAAACTTTGGACTGGAAGCTGCATGCTTTTGATGTTCTATCCGAGTTTGATGGAAATAGTGAAGCTTCTACTGGACCAATGCTGGTACTGTGTTTTTCTGGATGCTCTTCGTTGTGTTGCAGTTTCGTTATAACTTAGGGGTTTTGACAGTTGTTTCCTTTATCATAACAAATTATGTGCCCTAGCAACATCTTGTAATTTCTAAAAGTCGAAGCACTCTTATCCAAAGCGCCTAACCAAATTCTTCCGCATATTTCATGCCTCGCTTCTCAGAGAGTGCATCGATGGAGAGATGGGGAGAGAAAATTCCTGGGAGGAGGCTTAGGACAGGAATTTCAGTGCAAAGATGGTTGGTTGTGTTTAGCAAAGCATGGGAGTTTTGAGTTAGGTAATGGCCTGAATATTCAGTTTTGGAATGATGTTTGCTGAAGATACTACCCAGCAGACAACCCTGTATCGGTAGCATTTCCAGATCTCGTACAACGTTATGGTTGATAAGGATGCTTTGGTGCGGATTATTTTCTTAATAACGTGCTTATGGTAATTTGGGACTCTCGAATCATTAGAGCTCTCCCCGACTGGAAGGTGGGGGCCTCGGTGGAGTTTTTTGAACTTCTTTATGTGGCTGCTGTACCCTCAATTGTGCTGGACAGTAGGATGAGGTAGAAAGAGGCAACCAAACTTTCTTAGTAGAGTCTTATTTTTCCTTGATAACTGGAGGGAGGAGTAACTCATTTCCTTCAAGGACTATTTCAATGGCTGGAGTCCCGACTGAGTCCAATTTTTTGTCCAGGCAACCATATTATTTAAGGCTTCAGATCACCTTACAGATGTTGCATGTGGTGGAGAGAGCAGAAAAGAAATGGACCAACTTATCATCGGTTGTGATGTGGCTGGCATTTATGTACGCTACTATTTTCAATTTGTTGGATCATTTGGGTGATGTCGACTTTTTCTGAAGGTTTTTGGAATTGGATCTCTGTTTTTAGGAAGAAGAAAGCTTAGATGGTTGATCCTTTATGCATCATGTGGTGCTTGTGTGGGGAAAGAAATAGAGAGATTTTTCAGGGCGCAGAATTGGGGATCAAAATCTTAGTTCACGGATGTTGCACAGCACACATTTTGGTGTAAATGATCTTTTTGTGACCCTCCTCTCTTCTAGAGTTCAACTGGGCTGTTGATTTCTCTACCTTTGTTCTTGTTTGTTTTGTATACGTGGCCCCACAACCAATTCCTGGTGCCTTCTCGATGCATGTTTTACATTTTACTTGTTAAACTAATCTAAATTCGCTTAAGAAAGGGACAATTATTATTTGTGAAGCATTAGACTGAAGAATAGAAAGGCAAGCGATCATTCGAGTCAATGATTAAATCCAACTTACATATGTTTCAATTGCTTAATTTGCAGGCTGCTTATGCGATCTACTTTCTAACCAACACTAATTATAAAAATGCTTCTCTAAACACGTCTAAATAATAGTTTCAGCGTATTACCTAGATTATGCATATGGAGTATTTAGCCACAGTAGTTCCCGTTGGAGTACTCAGACATTGATTTGGGTTTGGATTCACCTCTACTGATTTTCTTGTTGCCTTCATCATTCATTTTTAGAATATTGTCTGGATGACCCCCTTTGCAATGGTTTGCCGGAGATAGTTCTTGTTACTCACGCATTGACATTTCTTCATGCAGCAATATGAATGGCTTGTTGGTGCACAATACAAACCAATGGAGATGTCAAAATCTGACTGGGCAACAATTAGAAAATCTCCACCTTGGTCCATAGACTCTTGGGGCTTGGGTAAGTGTATTATTGGCCTGTCATGGGTGTTGAATTTATTGGTATTGCATTGATCCCTTCCATGAGGTGTCGAATTGACCGGCAAGTGGTCTTTTCAGGCGTTCAATATAGATTCTAGTACACAATCTGAATGTCTTTATATCTTAGGTTGTCTTATATATGAGCTTTTCTCTGGTACAAAGTTGAGCAAAACGGAGGAGCTGCGTGACACTGCTTCTATACCCAAGGTATTGATGGCTCCAAATGTTTTCTTCCTTATTCAGTGTCATTTCCTTTTTGTCGTCTAAAAGCTATGTTAGGTTGCACAAGTATATTGGTTTTGCTTGTGCATGTGTGTTTACCTGTTGCTAAGAATTTTTTTTTGCCTTCAGTTGCTTTTACTTTCAAGTCATTTGAAAGATTCATCTTCATTTGCACTTGTCTATTTTCTTGTCTCACAGTCTCTACTTCCAGATTATCAGCGGCTTTTGAGTTCCATGCCTTCTCGCAGGTTGAACTCTGCAAAGCTTGCAGACAATAGTGGTGAGTTTTTATAATTCCTATGTAAGCAAATCTGATAATTTTCTTTGCCTGGGATTCAACTAACAATGTACTTTTGAAAGGAGAAGTTTCGTTCATTCGACATCCTATCACAGGAGCTTATTGTTTTCCTGAGAGCATCACTAATGCAAGATTAACCATCCATAATAAGTTTTTTTTCCCCCAATTGAACCTTCTAAACTTGTCAACTTTATGCTCTTGACCGCTATTCAAGGGAGGAAAGTGAACTTGGTAAAATGTCGGGACGCATTCTCGGTTTTGGAATTTACTTTATGATTCACAACTGGTGACTTAGAATTGTCTGGGTCCAATGTGGTGACCTTTTCATTCACTTTATATTACTTTGTTCTTTTTCCTGGTAGTGTACTTTTATTGATATTTAGCACCTGAATTTATACACTTGTACGCTTTTGTTTTCTGTTGTTTTTCTTAGTATGCTTAACTTGTTTCAGCACGTCACTTCTTTAATATGTGAGACCTCTTTGTGACTGAAAAACAATCTATGTATTGGCAGAATATTTCCAAAATAAGTTGGTGGATACCATACATTTCATGGAAATTTTGAATTTGAAGGACAGCGTTGAAAAAGATACTTTCTTCCGCAAGCTTCCAAATCTAGCAGAACAGCTTCCTCGCCAAATTGTGCTGAAAAAGGTTTATCCAAATTTCTAGTATGATATGGTCAACTTCTGTTCATTATTAGTGTTTTCTGTGGAAATTCATTGTTTGTTGTCATGTCTCTACAGTTGCTTCCTTTATTAGCTTCTTCCCTAGAATTTGGTTCAGCTGCTGCCCCTGCTTTGACTGCACTGTTGAAAATGGGTTCGTGGCTTTCATCAGAAGAATTTAGCACCAAGGTCATACTCTTTCAGCATCTCGTAGTGGCTTTTTGTTCATTGTGATCGCATTCAAATAGTTTGTATATCTGGCTTTTGCGTTCGGTTTTTTTTAATGATTTTCGTTACTACCATGTATCCCCTATTATTTGATGTGTGTAAAGAACTACTTTTTCTTACTGTTATGTGATATGTTTAGAATGCCTTGCTCTTACTTTTAGGTACTACCAACAATTGTCAAGCTCTTCGCCTCCAATGACCGGGCTATTCGAGTTGGTCTCCTGCAGCATATTGACCAGTATGGGGAGTCATTGTCAGCACAAATTGTTGATGAGCAAGTATACATGCAGTTTTAACTCTTATGCAGTTTTCTTGGCACTGAAAAGAAAAATATTTGTTTCTGTTTGGAATTAACCTTTTCTGACTTATTCCACTTTTAGAGTTCGACATTCTAAACTGTATATGACGTTTTTCACTAGATTTACCCTCATGTTGTTACTGGGTTCTCCGACACGTCAGCTGTTCTGCGGGAACTGACTCTTAAATCCATGCTTGTTCTTGCTCCTAAGGTGCGCATAGCTTATTCTTTTGCTCGCAGTAGAAGGACTTCTTTTTATGTAGTGTTGGAAACTGTGCATTAGTTAACAATCTTCTATGTTGATGTGAATCAATTAACATAAAGGGCTAGAAAATAGCAGCAACTACTGTAATTTTGAATCAGATTTCTGCAACCACTGTTAAGACTCCTGAAATCCGTGAGTTCAGAGCACAAAATGTTAGCCTTAGTATATCAAGTGGAAGAAGGATTAGTAGTGGAACAAAGTTTACAACTTACAAGATGAAGGAGAAAATGAGAAGAAAATGTGGAAGGGAAAACAAAAAAGAGGACTAAAATAGTTACTTGATATATAGCTCCATCCGAGTTATGATTTGAGTTTATTCTGAGTTGGGCATTTCTGTACTGACATGGTATGGGCATGTTCATTGTCATTGACAAAAATGCTTTCGGTTTTCTATTAATCTGCTATAATTAGTACGTACGTGTTTTCATAACTTGTAAGCGTTCTATTCTTCTTCCTCATGAAAGCCATCTTCTTTGAAGTTTACAAGTTCTTTGGACATGTTGAAAAAAAAGGAAAAAAAGTTCCTTGGATAATGTTATTCTATCATATTTAGCAATGAGTTGGGTTTGTGAATTATTTCTAAAATTGTTTCGGTTCGACTTATAATTGCAGTTGTCCCAACGCACTATCTCTGGGTCTCTGTTGAAGTATCTTTCTAAGCTACAGGTATTATGTTATCCATTTGTTGATCCAACTGTAAGACATCAATTATTGGTTTTATTGATTTCCATTTAAAGGGTCTGCCTTCCAAAGTAATATTACATCCTCTAGTACGGTAACTTCAATCATTCATTTGAGTTTGTGTTTCTTCATACTTTCAAGTTTTGCAGGTTGATGAAGAGCCTGCTATTAGAACAAATACTACGATACTGCTTGGGAATATTGCCAGCTACCTCAATGAAGGGGTCAGTAACAGCTAGTTTGCATACCTTTTCAGTATACAATATCCACACTTACAGTATTATTTTGTTTGAGATGCTCGATCTTTGTTTATTGTACTCAATGTTTTAAAACAGTCGGCAGCACTGATCATATGAGGGACATATTTGGATATGTATGTTAATTAATCTATCAATCTTAACAATTGGATCTGAAATTTCACTGCAGACACGGAAAAGAGTTTTGATAAATGCATTTACAGTACGTGCTTTGCGTGATACATTCTCTCCTGCCCGAGGAGCAGGTAAAGACTTAGTACCCTGTCTGTTGTGATTATTTTACCTGCCTTTATTAGTGGGATTTGCTCTCTCTCTCTCTCTCTCTCTCTCTCTCTCTCTCTCTCTCTCCACATAATTTTTATATACTTATGTTACTGTGTATGCCTCTATCGATTAACATTAATGTATATTGGGCAGGTATTATGGCTTTATGTGCAACAAGTTCTAGCTATGATGTCAACGAAATAGCCACTAGGATACTGCCAAATGTTGTTGTCCTCACCATTGATCCTGACAGGTTATCTGTTCTTTTAGTTTGCTAGTTCCGTTTTATCTGTCTAGTTTCAATGTTTCTTCTTCGGTATCTTGCATCATTAGATGATTTGGCAGTATTTTCAATTGCTTTTCCCATGTATTTGCTATTCACACTCTAGGAAAAGCTCTTATCATGTTGCTGGAAGCAACAGTAATCTCTTCTCCCCTAGTGTAGTGCATTGCCTACCTTTTGATTCTCTTGGTGATTTATTATGCATCTGGCCTCAGTTAGTGGAGTGTAGAAAAACGCCAATAATGATGTAAATATCAAGATTTGGAAACCTTTCTTTCCCCTTCTCTCCTCTTTATGCATCTTCTTGTATTGCATAAGTCGCTCGTGTGTTACTTGGAACCCGTGTCGTCTTTCCAGTTGCCCACAGATAAGTGGTCCTTGATAGTGCACTACCAGACGAAAGATCGTAGACCATTTGAACTGTATTTTTGTCAGGTTAACTACAATGTTCCCAAACCATCACTACTTTTATGTTCCCCCATGCGTGCCTGTTGAACTCTGTTAACTGTTGCATTCTTGTACTTTGTTTTGTTGTCTACTGTCAAAAATGGTTTAATTTGAAATGCAAAAGCTTCCTCCATTTCTTTGGAGTTATGCAAGTTTCTGACTCTCCTCGTTTATGGAACAGTGATGTTCGATCAAAGGCATTCCAAGCAGTTGACCAGTTTTTGCAAATAGTGAAGCAGTACCATGAGAAGGTCTGTTACTGGATTCTTCTTGCTTGATTTTGATTTCAGTGTGGCGGCTTCTTTTTTCTTCTTCTGGAGAATATCTGCTTTGACATATTTCGGATTTGGGCAATTACGGATCACGAAAAAGAGCTAAAACATTGCTTTGTTAAGAAAAGATGTTCTTCTTAACATATTCAATCTTGTTGTATTTTCGTCATACATACAAGTGAAGTGGTGAACTGGACATAGCCTCACCCTTACAAAATTACTGATACACTCCAAAGTTCCTACCCTTACGTGATCCGTCCGTCGCAGCTTCCTTAGGTGTGTGTCTTCTGTAGGGAACCAAAAACCTTCCCGCTCAACCAACAGCTCTTGGCGTTATATGTCTCCTCCGTACCTAATTGGTCCTTGTACATTACTTGATTGCTAGTTCCATTTAGAGGCTTGTTTAAGCCTTAGGGAAACAAAGAGACAGGAAAGGAGATATTTATTTTTCTTCTACCACTTTTTGGTTCCTATTTTGAGTGGAATTTGAGGAAATATATTTAAAAATGCATGGAGAAGCGAAAAAGACAAAAAAAAAAAAAACTTACTTTATTTTTAATTTCATTCATAGTTACTTTCCTTTTCTCTTCCTTTCCACAAATTCTGAACAATTGGTAAAGTATCATTTTGGTCATTTTACAAGGTAGATTGATTTTCCATGTAATCAATTTTCTCAATAACCTCTTAGTCATGTAGCAAAGTTATGGATTCATATCGGAAGTTTGAACTTCCCAAGGCGAAGAAAAGTGTAACATTTAGTTTAGTTTGTACTAAGGTATGGTAATATCGTCATGGAAGGCAGCGAAATAGCAAGTACTTAATTTAAGAGAATAGGTTGGTTGTAGTGGTGTTGATTGATGCCTTCTTTGTCCTCCTAGACTGAATAACACTGTTGTTCTATCTTTCATTTCTTGTCCTGTGTCTAGACAAATGCAGGGGATTCCACTGGGGCTGCGAGCGGAGCAATCCCATTAGCAGGAAATGCTCTACTTGGGTAAGTTGATGTTCTGTTAGACTGTTACTAACATGTGGCATTTTTTTTGGAGTAGCTTTATTACTGATTTTATTGCATGACACATGGTTCTCAACTTCCAATATTAGCATGTATCGTCTATTAAAGATATTCCGGCCCATTTTCAACGAAAAATGAAAAAATGCAGAGACACTGAGCATGATATTGCAATGCAGGTGGGCCAGTTCCTTAACACACAAAGGCAAACCTTCTGAACAAACACCACTTGCTTCAGCTAATTCTAGTGTACCTCTTTCGCCTGTGGTCTCCAGTGCCAGCTCTGGTATGTCTCTTGATTGCTTTTATTGTTTTCTCATTGCAGTCAAAATATAGTTTGCTTCCTTCCTTGTGGATCGGTTTTGCAGTCCTATTCTTCTTATGACAGGGTTTTCCCTTGAATGGAGTGTATCAAAATTATGATTAAAGGGCATACTACCGTTTCTATTCCTTTTCTTTTCCATTGTTGATTCCTTCAAGAAATCCAAGAACCAAACGAATGCAAGGGGTAGTTTTGGAATTATGATATAATATTTGGTGGGTTTACAGCTCAATTGCTCATTGATATACTTGAAAATATTGGGATCTACTTGGTAAATATTTTGTCCAACAGTTATCTATGAACAAGCACAACTGTGTGTGCGTAAGGGGGGGACCGATGTGTTAGAAGATAGAACAAGCACAACTGTCAGACAAAGGGGATCTCGTACACTGCTTGATAAGAATGGAAAGGCATAGCCTGCATTGTCTTATCTACGCCTGCAACGGCATGGATATGAAGTTGTTTTACATGTGCATTATCTACAAAAGCTATGTCTCTATTCCTGTCTGCACACACTTATATTATGTTTTCTTTGGTGTCAATTTCTTGTGACGACTGCAGTGATGGACAGTTCTAATATAATGCCAGTCCGCATAAGTTCCAGTGAGGATATAGCAGATCAACCTGCTCCAGTATCCCCTTCATCAACTGATGGCTGGGGAGAACTTGAAAATGGTCTTCATGAAGAGAATGGAAATGAAAAAGATGGGTGGGATGATATCGAACCACTTGAGGAGCCAAAACCATCTCCAGCCCTTGCGAACATCCAAGCAGCTCAGAAGCGGCCTGTCTCACAGCCAAAATTGCAAGGTAAAAAGAATCTATTGGACTTATTCTCGGTGGGATAATTTGCCAGCCCAAACTTTAATCAGACAAAGTGACAGTTCATGCCGGATTACTTTGACCATATCCCCCATATGGAAGTCCTAGCTTAAAAATTGGAATCAAACACAATCAGAGACACAGAGCAAGGATATATTTACATGTAGATAATTGGTTTACTGGTTTTAGATGAATCAACTAATTTCAAGCTAGTATAGTTACATTGATATGCATTTTGTATAATAGCTAAGCGCAGTTTTTCCCGTAACTAGCCGGTGTAATCCAGGAATCCAATAGTTTATATAGGCATAATCTAGGAAGGTAAATTAACCACTCTGGTTTCTATGAGTTTAACTTTCTCTCTGGTCTATGCTAAATTGTGGTGTTTAGGGTGTAATCATAAACCTTTTGATAGAGTGTTTATTCATCTGTTTAAGAAAGTTGGAGACGGAAGTAAATCACTATAGGCTTCCAACCAAAGAGGACAAAAGGCAGGAAGTTAAAAAGGCGTACTTCCTATATTGTTCTTGGATGGAATATAGAATTAAGTAATTTATTTTCCTCATGCACCAAACAACCAACCATCTAGAGTGAAATGATGTTCCTTTTGTCCCTGCTTTAGTGCATTAAATATAGTTTCCTTGTTCATTGGAATTTTTTCTCGCCCTATTTTACCAAAGGAAGCATGCCTATTACCTATGTGCTTATAGAGCTAATAGGCAGGTCAGAATCATTTAGATGATTGGGCTTGGAGAATTAACACATCGAATGTATATGTCATTCCACAAAGGGTGGTACTTTGGTCTAGTGAACATTCCTTTGTGAACTCATTGTGCATAATGTAATAGGAGAATTTGCTGTTTGCTCAGGTACAAGTTTGCAAGCCAAGAACACGGTGAAGATAACCAAAAACGAGGACAATGACTTGTGGGGTTCGATAGCTGCCCCTCCTCCTAAATCGACATCAAAACCTTTGAACTTGAAACCAAGTGAGAAAGTTGATGACGATGACCCATGGGCTGCTATTGCTGCTCCTCAACCCACCACAAGAGCCAAGCCATTGTCAGCTGGGCGAGGACGAGGGGCTAAACCTGCCGCCACAAAATTGGGTGCTCAGAGGATAAACCGGACATCCTCTGGGATGTAAGATACGGCGAAATAGGGGGCAGAAATGGAACAAGTATAGGAAATGAAAACAGGTTAAGATAGGGTTTGTACATTTTTGGCTTCTTTGGATCAGTGTTGATATGAATGATATCAATGAGATTAAACCTGCCATGAGTTGTATTTGTGCTTTCTTGGACATAACATTTGATTTGTAATATTATTCTTTTTATCAGCCACTATTCTTTCCTTCCAAAACGTGTTGTGTCTCATAGTTGACGATACTTGTACGCAGAGAGCATTTTTTTTGTATTCTGTATCTGCTTCAAGTTGGAATACCTGTCTCTTTTCTCGAGGACCACAGGAATTGCTATGGTATTTTGCAACATGGATGATACAAGGTGTAGTGATACCCTACTGTGCACAAACTTCCTCATAGTTTCCATAACTTCTTTTGCGGTTTAAACCAATTTGGAAAGCTTGGATAAAACGCAGATTAACTAATTGGAAAAGTCTCTCTCTCTCTCTCTCTCTCTCTCTCTCATATATATATATTGTCAGAGTTAGTTAGTTAGTTACCTTCGGCTGATGAAACATTTTGAGACGTAATGTTACATAATCAGCACGTAGTGATTTGTGCCACTTTCCCCTAGTGAGTTATTCCTCTGTTCATTTTGAGTATTTTTTTCCCCCCCTCTATGTGCCTTTTGATCTTTGCCGATTGCATATTGCTCTTTTTTTCTCTTCTTTTTTGCCACTATTCTATAAATTAGTAGGGGATTAGAGAAGAATTAGCGGTTTAGTAAAAAAGGGGGTTCGACATTTTTTCATAGACTTGAACCCCAACTCTCCTCCTTGGAAGTCAACTGGTACAACCAGATGAGCTAAGAATCACATCTACATATTCTATTCACGACCCTCTACAATTGTGCATTAGTCTGATGAACACTAACAATTGCTTATTGACATAGGATTAAAAAACAAACAAAAATTGTAAAGTACGATTTCTGTTTATCTTTCCAACTTCCCCAAAAAATTACTCACACAAAATACCCACCCTTCTCCACACTTAATATATTTCAGCATATTAGATAAGCACTCTTGCCCTACTTTATATGTTTTTCGGTGTTCAGTTCCTAATAGTCAAACCCCAACAGATAAGAGTCTTCAAATGTAGCACCATCTTTCATGGTGTTTCTCAGTTTCTGTTCATAAGTCGATGTTTGATTCGGGAACGAAGTATTGCATCGTTGGAAACTATTTCTGTTATCATTTGTCTCAGATTCAAGCCCGATAACATTCATGTGCATGCAGTTATATTCAGCAAATGCAAGTTATCCAGTACATGCAATAAACCATGTGTTATGCACTAGTGTTAGAAAACTGATAAAAGGCAACACCAGCTTATACAAGTTATCAGGATTCCCCTTTTATAGGGTATCCACCATCATTCATCGTGTTCCCCTGTATTGATCACATTACAAAATTAGATTTACAGTTATCTCCTTACAAAATTTAGGATAGCATCTATTACAATTATGAATCAACCAGAAAAGAATGACTTACACAAAACGTCGTAATGTACATGAGTTGATTGTGTATATGGGTCGATTGTGGCGTGCGCCTCTGTATCTGTTCATCTATATTACCCTCTGATGAATAATTTCGTATTCTTGACCGAACCCAGCATATTCATACTTCTTCAACCTACAATTCAGAGATTATACTTTATTAGCACACAAATACAGAAATTAATAGCCTGAAAAGCGAGAGAAAAGAAAGAGGAAATGCCTCCAAGGTCATCCAGAGAGTCTTCATACCAAAAATCAAGCAACGACGAGCAATATAACCCAAGACCAATAAGTTTTCCCCTTTGATCTTAAGTTCAGATCAAGCCAAGTTCCAAGGGTTGTAGCCCCAGTTGTAACTTTGGGCAGAACTTGATGGTTATGACCATTTACACATGATGATTAGTACCAAATGTATATACAAAAAACTGCATGGAAATATAGGAATGACCTGAGGCAGGCTCATCAGTTCATGAACAGCTTTTTGGGGGGTCAGTTCATTGTCTATGATCCGTGCAACTGCTGTCAAAACTGGCATTTTTACGTTGTATTTTTGTGCCAAAGCAATCACAGCTCCTGCAGTCAATACACCTTCCGCCACCTACATAATTACTCCCTGTCAGTGACCGCCAGACAAGGGAAAGGAGTTTTTTTTTTTTTTTGAAGTGGCAAAAAAAGGGAAAGGAGAGATTCCAAGGACCTGATTCATGGATCTTAGTATATCATCGAGATTTTCCCCTGATCCAAGACGAACTCCAACCATTCGGTTTCTTGAAAGGTTGACAAAACATGTAAGCATGATGTCCCCAGTTCCTGATAGACCAGTTATTGTCGTTGACTTTGCACCCATCTTCTTGACAAAGAGCAGAGCAAAATATGATTGTATCAAGCACAAGAAGTAGGGAAACAACTATTCAGCTGAAGTTTAACAAAATTGAAGCAACAAAGAAATTTTTGGTTCCTACAAAGGAAACAAGGCCAGTGTCCAGAATTAGCTGTTGAGGGGGAGCTCCTTCAAATGATTTTAAGCAAGAAACCTCTATGGTGCATGATGGAGTAGAGGCTATCACAAACGATAGCACGAAAGCATCAGCTTAAGCCATTCCTATGACATTAGAAATGCCATAGACATGCCTTCCACACCTAATAATGCCATACGGGTATGGTTGCATAAAGGACTTGTAGAGGAATTTTCTGACAGAAAAGAAAAGGCAAGGGAAACAAACTTCAATTCTCTGCAGGGAAATACATTAAATTTTCCTTTCCCATCCCCAATTCCTCCACAAAACCTTGATCCAAATATAGCTTAAGTAAATTCTATAGATTCCACAATTACCAAAGTTAGACAGCACGTGAACTAAAGAATGTTGTATGTTTTCAAATTGAATAGGTCCAAATAATCCTACTTCTCCACTGATTCAAGTCTAAATGTAACTTAAAGTCACCTTGTGCAACAAGAGCTGCCATAGAATTATTGCCAAGATTCATCCCTTCCACAATCCCTGCTGCTCTTGCAAGTACATTCTTTAGTGCACCTGCAATTTCAACCCCTGTAACATCACTATCATATGAGAAGTTACATTGTGAGCAATCTCGAACAAAAAATGCAGATTTCATCTCTTTATGGCATTAACTATCGGAACTGCAGCACCACAAGCACGCAAACAAGGTTGAAAGAGAGGAGAAATCATTCACTCCAAAATACAGTATGTACAAACCTGCCTTAAAAGAGATGTCGAAAATTTTGAGGAAACCACTACCTTGATGTGCTGATTCTCAGATTTGTAGAAGCTAGAAGCTGCTGGGCTGCTTTTGCCAGTTTTTTGTCTTTTTATGCCACCACCATTGCTACAAATCATTGAATAGGAATTCAATCACCTAATACCATGAATGAGATGGAAAATACTTTTTCGAAAGGCATACTTGTCTAAATACAGATGCCAAATACCTGTTGGCAAGTTGTTCATCAATTCCAGTGCAAATGAAGGTCCTGACAATACAATATAAGGCTGGCAAGGATTCCTCAGTGCTCGTGGGATTATTTGAGACATCATCCTTAATATATTGAGCTCTAGCCCTTTACTGAGGGATATGAATGGCAAGCCTGGATCAACACAATCCGCGATTCCTGCTAGAAAAGATGAACTGAACTGCAATAAGAGAGCTGACCTGAAGGCATTGCTCTGTTTCATTTGGAATGTTATACTAGGATAAAGGTTCCATTTTCTGCCAGTTGAGACTGCATTATCGGTTCCAAAGTATATAAAAGAGGATCTGGTTCATGGGCATTCCCAGAACCAGTTCCCAACAGATCTAAGAATTAAAGACACCAGCTGAGTAAACTGTGTGCTAAGTAAGATACCTGCACTGGTACGGCATGGAGGCAAAAATCCGCATTGAGCAAGGCCGCTTTGGCGTCGGTTGTTGCCACAACATTTTCTGGTAGCTTGTGTTCTGGGAAGTACTTACTGAGAACAAAGCATTATATGTAAAGCAAAATGAAAAGAGGGTTTAAGAAAAACAACAAAAATGAAACAAACATGAAACAAAAATGGAAGGAGTTTATTTGGAAATATTGTCACAGGATGTTTTGCTAGAAGAGATTACAGATGGTAAAACCAGGTTATAGATTATGTTGTTTAGTTTCATCTGGTATGTCATAGATGACAAGAATGCGGAGGTAAAACAAGAGATGCAATTGAGAGGGAACTCACATATTGCAGCGCTTCTCATTAATTGATTGAAAAATTTGAGGATCACGAACAAGCATGTTAACTTCTAGTTGAGATTTTCTATTTCCAATATGTGCAGCCATTGCTGTTCCAAAAGATCCACAGCCAAGTACCACCACCTGACAACCGCAAGTACAAAACATACAAAATATGACATATTGACTATAAAAGCATAATTACCACGGAAGTCTGATCGAAAGTTTCTTTATTTCAGTGGATAACCAGCATAAATAAAGGTATTACTACCATAAAAGATCCAAAGTTACCTGTCAACTTAAAGTTCTGCAAATAAGACAAGATTTGATTGACTTCTAAAAAATTACGACAAAGAATCAGACAATAAGAGAGTATGAAAGCCCAATTGGATGACATCAACCAACAATGGGTCTAGCAGATCACAAGATCTTACCAAGTTGGGCAAGTTAAATACTAAGAGAAGATGAAAACTGACCTCTGCATGAATTTAATGCAACTTAGTTATGATTGAACACATTATTATTTACTAACCAGCATGATTTTGTACTTCTCGTGGTGTCCATGAAATCAAGAAGGAGCACGGGGTGCTACATCAAGCTAGAGGTGGAGTTAGGTGTCGCAAGGGGCTTATAAGTAATTCCAAATTTGGCATCTCTTGTAAACCTTCTGATTTATGGAATATAAGTAGAAATAGGCCGTGGTTTTATGCTTAGAGTGTGTTTACCCTAATTAGTTCCACGTATATACTTGTGTACTTGTTCTTTAGTTTGTTGCTATATACTTTAATTCTGAATTGATAGAAATACCTTGGAACTCGATTAGTAGTTTAATATTGGTGCTTGCATTAATTTTTAATTGGTCGTCCTATTGACCCCTCTCTAGGACTCTTAAGAGCCATAGATTGTTTCACTTAGGTCTACCGAAAGATGAGAGCATTCCCATGCTTCCCTTGCAAACTGAAAATGCCACTAGACGGAAAACAAATATCCCGCAATTAAGCGGAATTAATCGCAAATGAAAGAATAAGCGGAACCAACTATTGATAGAGTACAATGCTAATTACTTAAAAAGCAAAGAACAACACAGGGATAGAGAAAATACACACGTATTCTTACCTGCATAAGCACGTATACAAAAATGGATAGTAGAGAAGTAGTGTACCTATGTCCGATCACCCACCCATTCGTGTAACTTGGCCCTGGATTTTTTTCACTACTTGCGTTGTTAAAGGATATAGATTTCGTATTTGGTGATAGTGTTGCCAAACATGCAACAATTTAAATGTTCAATTTGGTCTCATCCAATAGAGTGGATTTGTACTCTTTCATTGAGAGCATACTCAATGAAATTGTCCTTTCATAACAACTCAGAGATCGCTGTGAATTCAAGTATCGCTCCATTTGCTGTCAGCTTCGTAGTATATGTTGCAGAATATGATGAATTATGTGGTACAACTTGGGTTTAATAATATTTTCCAAACTACTTTTAATGCATGCTAATGTGTTTGAGGCTCGAGGATTGCAAGCAATCTAAATGATCAGTTTGTGAGGTGAGACTTCCTGACCGGGAAGCCTATGAAGATTTTCCGTACATAGTATACTATTGCCCACACTGCAATGCCCTGAATCGGTCAAAACATCTTGGTGTTTCTGGTTCCAACTCCCCTAGTATGAGCCCCGAAATGGCAAAGAGACAGCAGTGGTGTTACAGTGAGTGAAATGATTCTTGCAAGTAGCAGCCCAGTGACAGCTGCTGTCGAAAATACAGAAGGAAGCGGAAGACTTGTGTCTGGGGGTTCGGATCCAATTAGTCCTAGTTGAAGGCAGACTTCAGGTGGAATTATAAGGGCGAAGGGTTTGGTTTTGCTTGCTTTTGAGCATCATACTTCTTCGTAGGTCAGAGCGCTTTGAGTGCAGCGACTGCTTGCGTTTGCTTCTTGTTTCTTTGTGTAATTTTAGTTCTTTTAAAGGTTTAACTAAATCATACGGCGTGTTCCATCCCTAGCCTGTAAATCTCTCACATGGCCACATTGGTAAATTACAACTTCCGAAACTAGTATACAGTGGCCTCTCCACTCATTGCCAATTGGTTTTGCTTAGGATGCTAAAAACCATTATAGGTGACATAATTTTGATTAGTAAGGGCTATTACTATTATGCATTTGTTAATGGGAACTTGACATTGTTTTGAGGCTAATTGTTTATCTATGAATTGTTGAAAAGTTGAGATTATGCAGTACTGGAGCAAAGAACCCGGTAAGGGCCATTACACTTCCGCTGATCCCGTAAGTAGCCTAATCTTTGGCTAAATTTCATCAATGTCTGATTATTTTATCTGCAAAATTTCATACCAAGTCCAAGTCCGCTATCAGATATTCACCAACCCATCATCTTTCGTCACCTCTTGCATCCATCGATCAAACACCAAATAAAACTCATTCCCAATCAATTTTCGTCATAAACTCACTGCATTTGCTCTAGGAAAGGTTAGAAAAGCATCTAAGCAGATCAATTTCGAAACCTGAGAAAAGCTCGACTCTGTTTTTGCATTGTTCTGCAAGTACTGTAACCACGGCTTCACCAGAACCCAAGGCTCAAATTTTACTTGGGAAGTACCCTCAAATCTCATTGTATGCAAAAGGTCTAATTAAGAAAACTGATACTGGCTTGAAGATGATGCTACAGTCTCCTGAAAAGTTGTCTGTAAATAGGTTTGTGAACTGGACTAAAGAAGTGGCTCCTGGGCTATTGAAGTTTTACGAGGAAAAATTGGCACTTGCAAAATGATTAAGATATGGACATGAGATAAGAATGGAGTGGTTAATTGACATACCTGCTCGACATGCTATTGTTCTGCTATTTTGCTTCCTCGCATTTTGCTTGTAGCTATTGAATTTATTGATACGTATGGGGACTAGATTGAAATTTGTTGTTGGAAAGCAGGTTCTAGCTATCGGTTTTCATTCCTATGAAGGGTCTGGAAGTTCCACATGGCAACACTAAATTCTCTATCGCTCTCTGTAACGGTTGAGGCTTGAGGCAATGTACCATCATCTTTTCTCACAATAGCTTTTTCTTTGTAATTTTGCCTCTCATTTTGTCTTTGTAGTTTTGGTGTCTGTAAATAGTAGTATGGTTCGTTAGAAAGCTCTAGGCTGTAGCCGTCAACGGGCTTGTACGTTAATGACAATTCATCAACTCTTACACATGGAATGAGAGTGATGGACTTTTTGGTCAATCAAATGGGTTTCAAGTCTTTGTTTGTTTCAAAAAGTCCACAAGTCTTATCATTGAGCTTGGAGAAGAGGATTTTTCCAAGGTGTTTGGTTTATCAAGCCTTGCAACCAAAAGGTCTTGTTAAGAAACCAAATATTGGCTTTGAGACGCTGAAGTGTATTGAAATGTGTTTCTTACGAAGCGTTGCGAATTTAGCCAAGGAAGAAGCTCCTGAGCTATTGAATTTGTACGAGGAAAAGTTGGCACTTCCAAGATGATTAGGGTGTGGGCATGACATGAGAATGGACTGGATATTACTGGACATGCAATTGTCCTGTTATTTGCTTCTCTTAAGTTAACATGTGCTTGTTGAATTCTCTCCTTTTGCATACGATTGGGCAAGTGAAATTTGTTTTCTGTAAGCAAGTTTGAGTTATCCGTTTTTATTCCATCGAATGGAACTGGAAGTTCCACATTGCCACACTAAGTTCTTTGTCATCTTGTAATGGTTGAGGCTTGAAGCAGTGTCCCATCACGCGCCCAGTCGAGTAACTTGGCCTTACTTATCAATATAGATTTTATAGAAACTTTATATCCATCTCAAAGCCAATTGGCAATGAGTGAAGAGGTCCCATATGTTATTAAGTGATCACCCATTCCACTCCCAAGCAATGTGGGATTCATTTCCTCAATATCCCCCCTCACGTGCAGCCGCGTTTGAGGTCTGTCACGTGTGGCCACTTTTGGGTCCTATCATCGTGCAGCCTTTTTGCTGGTCTGTCATCGTGGGGTGTGGATTGTTAATTTTTAAAATGTGGGGTGGAACGGGCCCCACTCTGATACCATATAGAAACTTTATATCCATCTCAAAGCCAATTGGCAATGAGTGAAGAGGTCCCATATGTTATTAAGTGATCACCCATTCCACTCCCAAGCAATGTGGGATTCATTTCCTCAATAGATTTCGTATTCGGAGATACTGTGGTCAGCCATGCAACATTGTAAATGTACTTTTTTGTCTCATCATATAGAGTGAATTTTATTTGGTGATAGTTTTTTTTGTTTTCCATAGAGGTAAGCAAGTTTTATTGACAATAAGGCAAATGAGCACGTTAAAAAAGGTGGTGGTCATCCTTCCCTAAAAGAGAAACAACCAGTCAGGAGGTCTAGCTTCCCAAGTTTGAACACTAGAATCTCGCACCCCAACACTTGCAAGCTTTTGTGTCACTGCATTCGCCAATCTTCAGACAAAAAGATCTTCGGACAAAAAGACACTCGCATCTTTCAAAAAGCATTGTTGCCCGTTTTATATCTTCTACGACCACATACACTCCAACCGGGCAAGCTGCCTTATTCCCCAGGACTTGAATCAAATGCTGCGAATCCCCTTCCACATAAATTCTTCCAAACTTCAACCTCCCAGCTAAATCAAGAGTCGCCTTTACAGCCATAGCTTCCGCACAAAGAGCCAAGTCCGCCACCCCCAAAAACACTGATCTAGCTGCTACGAATTCGCCCATAGGCCCCCGTATAACCATACCAGCACCTGCCTTACCTACAGCATTCTGCCCTACCCATGCACCATCAATATTCAACTTCAGCTACCCACTCCGCGGTGGAACCCACCGTGCCACCATAGCAGGCCTATTGCTCTCCACCCCTCCAGCCTCATCTCCGAAGGAGATGTATTGTACTATTGTTATATTCCAATGCGTCTCGCACTGCCCTGTATATCGGTTGTTACGGTTTCATCGATTTACCATTAAAAAGTAACTCATTCCAACATTTCCAAATCCCGCACAAAACCATGGTAAAAAGAATGATCATCTGACTATCATTTTCTGAAATTTTCCACCGGTCCAGCACGTAATCAAACCAAGCTAAAACCGAACTGTGCTCATTCATACTGGGAACAACACCAATTAGGGAAATTCTTCACATCGTATATGCCCAACGGCATTCAAGAAAAACATAATAATAATGAGGCAACGTCTCACAATCCATACGACAAACAGGATAAATCAATTCATTTGTATTTTTGCGACGGAACAAATTTTCCCGGATAGGCAGAATACTATGAACACACTTCCAAATAAATGCAACATCTTCCCTTTCGGCTGAAAAATTGAAGTCAACAACCCAATCTTCCACTAATGTGACTTGGAATCAATAAGGTCACAAACACGCAAACCCCTGCTTTCTTCTGTCACCCCAACCGGCTTGAATCCAGATTTCTTAGGCAGCTAAGGTTCCGACAGAATATTCACCATTCTTCATTTTCCAATTCTCCGCCTAACCCCCTTTCCCAACACCTTCCTTCCCTCCAATATGCTTCTCCAATTTGTCATTAACGCATGTAATGGTACACTTCAATATGCAAAATCACCATGGATCATGCTGAAGTTTCTAAATGAATGGGAAAAAATTTGAAGCAAGTGCAAACCAAAGGGAGTCAAATATAATTTGCACAATTGGTTCCATTAGTAGGAGGAAACAGAAGTTATCAATTTTGTACTTAAATGCCACAAAATCAAAACTGCAGGATTAAAATCAAGCCAATTAAAATTATAGGGACCAAAGTGACACAAATACCAAACTTTAGGGTTCCGTTCAATTTGCTTCGAAAATTTTTTCTGCTGCGAGGGAGGGTTCACGACAGAGGATTGTTAGGCCAAATTTCACGGCAATACATTCCGCAAAGTGAGGCAGGGTTTGATGAGTTTAGGGCTTTATGAACTGCCATAGACAAAGTGAGGTAGGGTTTTTGATGGGTTAACAAGAGATGGGGGTTTTAGGCAACGAAAGGATTTTAAGTTTTTGAAGATTTCCTCTGCAAATCAAGTAAGTCCCTACTCATCCTTCGACTAAATTCCATCAATGTCTATTTTAATCCGCAGAACGTTACACCAAATAAGGTCTTCCATCAGAAATTCACCAACCCATTGTACCTGCTTCACTCAAATACAGTCCTTTTCATCATCTCTCGCATCCATCGATCAAACACCAAATCAACACTCATTCACAGTCAATTACCTCATAAACAAATGTGGGTTTCCTCTTGAAAAGGCTATAACAGCAGCAAAGAGATTCAACTTCGAAACCCCAGAAAAGCCCGACTCTGTTATTGCATTCTTCTGTAGCCGTGGCTTCACCAAAACCCAAGCCTTAAATGTCACCAGAAAGGTCCCCCAAGTCATCGTGTCCAATCCTGAGAAAACCCTTTTGCCCAAACTCGAATTTTTCAAATCGAAAGGCGTTTCAAGCACAGATGTTGTCAAAATACTATCAAAAACGCCTGTGCTTCTTAAAAGAAGCTTAGAAAACCAAATCATCCCCTCTTTCGACTTTGTTAGGAATTTGATTGGATCGGACGAGAGAACTTTATCTGCTATTAAATTCTCAGCTGGTCCGCTTTTGGTTGATCTTGAGAGTTGTATGGCACCCAATGTTGACACTCTGCGGGAGGTCAATGTGCCAGATGCAAAAATCACATTCTTGTTGACATCCCAACCTAGAACATTCGCAACGAACTGTGAGAGATTTAGACAGAATGTGGAGGAGGTAAAGGGAATGGGTTTTAACCCTCTGACAGTGAACTTTGTTTTAGCAGTTCTAGCGTTGAACTCAATGAGTAAACCTGTGTGGGAGAAGAAGATTGAGGTTTATAAAAAGTGGGGTTTGTCCCAGGATGATATTCTTGTGACTTTTGGGAAGCGTCCCTGGTTCATGAAGGTCTCTGAGGAGAAGATCACAAGAATAATGAACTTTTTGGTCAATAAAATGGGCCTAGATTCTTCGTTTGTTTTAAAAATGCCACTAGTCCTATCATTGAGCTTCGAGAAGAGGATTGTACCGAGGTGTTTGGTTTATCAAGCATTGCAAGCAAAAGGTCTGATCAAGAAACGAAATGTTATCGGTGGGATGCTGAAGTCTACTGAAATGTTGTTTGTACAGAAGGTTGTGACTTTGGCTAAGGAAGAAGCTCCTGAGCTATTGAAGTTGTACGAGGAAAAGTTGTCACTTGCAAGATAATTAGGGTGTGGGCATGACATGAGAATGGACTGGTTAATACATTAACTGGACATGCAATTGTCCCGTTAGTTGCTTCCTGAAATTTAACTGCTGTGTGCTGAATTCTCTCCTTCTGCATACGATTGGGCAAGTGAAATTTATTGTTTGTGAGCAAGGTTTATGTTATCTGTTTTCATTCTGTTGAATGGAACTGGAAGTTCCAAATTGCCACACCGAGTTCTTTGCCACCTGGTATTGGATGAGGCCTGATGCAGTGTCCCACCAGCCGCTCATCCGGGTAACTTGGCCGTGGAATTTTTTCGCTACTTATTTTTGTAGATGATATAGATTTCAGATTGGTCATAGTGTTGTCTAACGTGCACCGATTTAAATGTTCTATTTGGTCATTTTGCTGATGATGTCATCTTGGTTTATTGTAAAAAATGAGACGGCATGAATTTGTTTCGTGGATTTATTTTTGAGGCAAGTTGCTGCTGCTCTTATCTATGATAGTTGAATGCTGAGAATATTTATTTTAATGCAGCAAACCCTGAGATTGTAGGTTTTCTGTAGTAGAACATTTTCTGCCTATTGATATGTTATATTGATACTTCTTAGAACCACTCACCCCATTCCCTTCTCAAGGTCAATCTCCCTTAGTGCAGTGCTGGTAGAGATGCTGAATATGGTGGATTGGTTCAATTATGTCGGTACGTGTATATCGTGAGATCTTTCTGTGAAGATTTTTCGTGACTCGAACCTAGGATTCACTTACGTGTAGTGGTGGTTTCGTGAGATTGTTATGTGAAAGATATCACTTGTTTTTTTTTTTTAATGGCGCTGTGCATGCTTCATAACCTTGTCAGGGACATAGAATGTACACTTGGGAAGAGAACAAAAATACAAGAGCCAGTGAATATGAGTTTGATTTGGAAAGATAAAACAAGTTTCGGATTTTGTCAAAGCCTATCTCACTGGTTGTTGGGTCACTTTCCGATAAGTGAAAACTTGCGCGAAACGGTTGTGGTAAATGCCTCGGTTTACTGTGCGGCTACACAGTACCGAAGGTTGGAGTATAAAAAAACACATGGCTGTTTTCGAAACTTCGAGAAAAAAGAGAGGAGATACGAAAACAATTGGCTTTGTTCGGATCCCAGTTTTTAACTTTTCAAAAACAAAAACTCCTGTTCGGAACCCAGTTTGGGAAAATTATCCCCTGCGACTCACTATCCTCATTTATTCCCCTCCCTCATTAACGTTAACCTGCCCTCCCTACCTCCCTGTCCTTTCCATCTTTCTCCTATTACAGAGCTACAGTAGAGATTCCCGACTTCCCTTCCCTTTACTCCTCTCTCTCTCTCCTGCTCTCTCCCTGTCTCGGTGAAGAGGAGGACGATTCCCCATCTGTGGAATCAGATTTGCCCTAGCCCTCTGTCGCTCTATCTCTCTCTAGCCGTGTTCTTCGAGAAATCTCAAAGGACAACGATAATCTCCATAGCATCGGCGGATACAGCTGGTATTTGACTGATTCCTGTTCATTACAAGACATTTGGTGTATAAAGATGGGTAAGGACTGTCCACAGGATTTGTCTCCCTCTTTTCTTACCTCCTACTCCAACAGAACGGAAGGCCCAAGCACAGACGGCATTCAGTGCGGCAGATGGCTTCTCCGATCAACCTGCGTTCGAAGACGTAGACGTATGGTTCAATTTTGTTCATGGGTTCTGAGTTCGATTTTTCCTAATATATGCTTTGATTTTGTTCATGTGTTCTGGGTTCTGAGTTTGATTTTTTGTTGGGTTATGTGTGTTCTGGATCTGTCCAAATCTATTTCAATACATTTGTTGTTTTGCCTTGTTTGTGAGAAAAGACATTAGGGTTTCCTATCGGCAATAAAGGAAGAGTATATTAGTCGGCAATGAAGGAAGAGCATATTGGGGCCCCCCCCCCCCCCCCCCCCCCCGCCCGCTTCTTCTTTTTTGGGGTTGGAAATTTGCAAATATATATTCCTCTACTGCAACTATAGGAGTTCCAGTTGAACTGTGGTCTATGTTATGCATCATTTTAGTGTACATCAGCTTTTTTGCATATTTTCAGATGAAAACAAAGTACTTTTTGGGGGTAATTTGTTTGATCTTGTTTGTTGTTGTTAGGCGAACCAGTATCACTGAAATTTGAACCCTCAACTCCAACTTCAAAGAGGAAAAGACGTGACACTTCTACTCCTACGCCCTCGGCAAACTCATTCACCGGCTAGAACAGTGTCCAAGTGGTACTCCTCTTACTCCTTAGTAATGTTGATTTCATTAGCCATGACATGAACTTGCATATTTCATCTCACTGTAATAATGTGTAACATGCGTGAATTGGTTCCCACATGGTAGCCTATGACGAGTCGTAAAAAAATCGATTTTGACAACTGGAGTTATGAGAACACCGAAATTTTCCTTCAAATTATGGTAGAAGAGGCAAGGAAAGACTATGGAACAAACTCAAACAAACGTCGCGCATTTAATTCCCTACTATGGACGGCAATCCTAGAGGAGTTAATGAAGAGGCCAATAAGACTGACTACACACCTATTAAGATCCACCAGAAATTTGACCGTCTGAAAAAATACTACAGGCTATTCAAAGACCTAACCTAGCAAAGTGGGTTGGGTTGGGACCCGGTTAGTCAAACAGTCATTGCATCGGCAGACGTGTGGGTAACCTATTTGCCGGTATATAAACCTTAGAAAACCATGATTTGACTTATACAAGCACCATTCCACCTTTTAGAACACTAATTTCCAATTTTCCTATTCGTTGTAGGCACATAAGGATGCCGGAAAATTTATTGGTAAAGGGCTTGACCATTATGACCTTTTGCATGAGCTTTTGGACGGCTCGTTGGCCATAGGCGTCTTTGGCCAACCCAGCCCCCTAGGGGCCCCCTCGTTGGAGCAGGAGCAACAATTGAGGAATCAAGGAAAGGCCATAAAGTTTAGTGATAGCACATTCTCTGATGGAAGAAAAAGAATGTCAGATGGAAGTGGTGGACCAAGTAAGTCAATGCGATGTGAGCAAAAAGAGGCATATGATAGAGTGGCTTTCGCAAACCAAAAAAAGGGAGAGTATTTTGAGACCTTGACACAACAACGTCTTGAGGCCAAAAATTACTCTATTGAAGCATGTCTACAAGCAATGAACCCACTGAAGGAATTTGTTAGTGACACTGCCTTCTATAAGGCATATGACAAGCTTCTTGAGGGAGTCAATTATAGGGAAGGCTTTATAAAGCTGACTCCGGATGGCAGGTTGGGTTGGATCAGTCGCTTCGGATCCGGGAACTGATGGGTTGTTCAGCTAGGGAGTCGATGAGTTTTTTTTAAATTCCAGTAGTTATATGTGTTATGACTGTTTTTTTTTTGGAGCCTTATGTCTATTTGTCCACTTGAGGAACAATTTCTGTTGTGACTTCTAAATTTCAGTACTTGACTGTTTTTTAGGAGCCTTATGTCTATTTTTCCACTTGAGGAGCCTTATGTCTGCTTTTCTTACTTGGTTTTACTGGCACCTTTGTTTCCATTTGTCCAAACAGTCAATGTATTTGATGATGGTTTTTTACTTGATGCACCAGAAATGCATGATTACATTCATTTAGGATCACATCATTGGAACTATGTACATTCTGTTCCAGTAACTTATTTAGCATCTACTTACCCAAAAAAACTTATTTAGCATCCTTCCAAAAACCAATTTGAAGGATGACAAATAACCTATCAAACACTGGCATATTTGGGCAATCAGTTTAGAGATGCTTTCATAATTGAAATGCCAAGAATATTACACATAGTCTAGATTTGGAACAAGATTTCGTTTAGTTCCTACCGAAATGGCCAAAACATTCCTATGAAACCGTAATTGAAAAGTAGCGGAGTGTGACTTCCCATGTTTCCACCCAAAATACTCTGAAACATATGGAACACTTGTAAACATATGCCAAAGCATTGACTTGTTTTGACACCTATTGTCAAAATCCAACGATGACAGTTTTAGATATTCCAAAGTCAATTGACATTTCTCTTGTGTGTCTGAAACGATTCTGCATCCTTGATATTCCTAGCCAACCGAATCTTTTCTGCATCCTTGACATTTCTATTCTGCATTGCATTTGTATCCTTACTCATTTACTTGGGTTTTTTTGCAAATAGTTCTTCTGCCCTGAATAGGAACTTTGGTGCATGTGGTTCGTGGATCTTTTCCGATTGTTTAATCATGTGGTTCGTGGATCTATTTGTCTATTAATTGGTTTCTTTTGGGGTATTTTATTTGGTCTAAGAATTATATTTGGGTTTGGGCTGGTGTTCAAACTTTGTGTTTGAGTGTTTTTGGTTTAAGTGAATGTCCCACCGAGAAGTGCCGCTGCCATTGTTTTCAAAAGTCCTCCTTCGGAAAATGATATCTGGATATATGAATGGTTCTCTTTCTTGGAGCTCTGATTTCATCATCAATAATTAGGCAAATCTTGATGACATATGCTCATAATTTTTTGGATAGTCTAAATAGCTTTTCTGGTCAAATTCACTCTCTCAGATGAACTGTTTGTTTGCGTTTTACTTTTGTGGTTGAGGTCTGTATTTTTGAGATTTGTGACTGACTGAACACGCGGTATCAGACTTTAGAAAGCAACGGTCCATTGTATGTAGTAGGTATTTAGAGAAAAACATTGCACAAATTGTCACTTGTGGATTTTAATAGTTAAGGTATTTAATCATAGTTGAGCTTTTTTAAAGTGCCAATACATTTTTCTAACAGAAAGGCAACGGTTAGCAAATCACCATGTCATCAAGTGGAATTCCGCCTTACCAACTTGAGGACGATTTTAGTGATGATGATGACTTGCTGGAACTTGAAACACTCGCTATGATGGAACGAGATGGGAAACAAAAAATTCCACAAAGAACATGTCCTTTATCAGGACAAGAATATACCACGTTTCTTTTGAACTCCAATCCACAAAACATAAAGGATATTTTACGTGTCGACAAACATACGTTCAGAGCGTTGGCGGTCAAGCTAGTTCGACGAGAACTACTTAATTGGGATCATAAGAACCTCTCAGTCGAGGAGTCTTTGGCTATGTTCTTGTACATTTGCGGACAAAATGCACGAGATAGAGTTATTGCTGACCGCTTTCAGCGTTCTTTGGATACTATAAGCAAGCATTGCAACATCATGCGTCGTGCTATTTGCAATCTCGCTCCATTTATTATTCGACCACCAAATCTTTAAGAAACGCCTCCTGAAATTCTCCATGATGGAAGATACTATCCATGATTCCAAGTAAGCATGTATTGCATACGATACCGTTCGCATCACACCGAGAAAATATATACTTACACTAATGCATTTTTTTCAAAATCTCCATAGGATTGTGTTGGCACGATAGATGGAACACACATAGATGCTTGGGTACTGGCTTCTAGAGAATTAGCATTTTGCGGCAGAAAATCCACCAAAACACAGAATGTAATGGCCATGTGCTCCTTCGACATGAAGTTCACATTTGTGTACCCAGGTTGGGAGGGTAGCGCCCACGATGGATGTGTTTTCTTTGCGGCAGTATCGAATCCGGACTTTCACTTCCCACATCCACCACTTAGGAAGTTCAAATTTGAAGAAGATTGTTCTCATATATGCTTTTGGATCTATTCTAGTAGAAAACACATTATACTGACTAGAGTAATTTCTGATTTAGATAAGTACTATTTGGTCGATTCTGGATACACCAATATGCTGGGTTATCTTCCTCCGTACCGAGGACAACGATATCACAGGGACCAATGGGATGGGGCGAATACAATATTCCGCACGCCATACGAACTATTTAACTACAAGCACTCTTCCTTGAGAAATGTAATTGAGAGATGCTTTGGGGTTTTGAAAAAGAGGTTTCCAATATTAAAGGGTATGCCTAATTATGACTACGCCCTTCAATCAACAATTGTTACGGCTTGTTGTGTTATCCACAACTTTATCTTAATGCATCATGGGAGAGATGAATATTTTGACGGTTACAATAAAGATATCGAATGGGAAGGAGAAACTGATGAAGAGGTCGACAATGATGATGTGGGTGAAGTAGAGCCTTTGAACACATCTTGTGTGGGTTTGGAATTGATGGCGCATAAACGAGACCAAATGGCTATTGAAATGTGGGATGCATATTGACTTTTATTGCATTGTACTAGTTCCGTTGCATAAAAATTGGCCACTTAACTTAGCTTTTTGTTAATGGGTTGTACTACTGGACTAATTGTAAGTGTTGTTTGCATTCGGATTTTCCTTGGATGTTGTTCGAAGTTGTTGGTTTTGGTATTCTTGCTGTCAATGGACAAATGGGTTTCGTACATTTAACTGTAAGTGTAATTTGTGAATTGGGGTCTGTATTATTCGGCCATAGTGAACCTGCTGGAATGATATTCGGTTATGTTTGGTGTTGTTCGGCTTTTTCCACTACGATTATGTGTTCCTACGTTTGTACTTCACCTAAAATGCGATTGGACTTCCTCTTTTATGCAGTATTACACAATAAGTATGGGAGGCCAAAAATTCTATGTTGTGTTCGTGGGTCGGAACCCAGGCATCTACAATGATTGGCCATCTTGTAGTGAGCAGGATAACAGGTTTCTAGGGGCTGTGCATAAAAAATACACCTCATGGGATGAGGCCTACAATGCTTGGGTGACTTTCACCAGACAAGTTGCAGACACGGCGCCACCTTCTCTTCTCCCATTGGCAGCTGATCCGAGTGGATCCTCAACAGATTACACCCATCCGGCTAGAGATTGGTTTGGTCTCGGCCTTATTCTTTTTTTTTTTTTTTTGATCAGAGACTCGGCCTTATTCTCGCTATGGTTTTTTTCTTGGGTGTAGTGGTAGCCATTATAATAATAATGGTACTTTGATATTTCCTTGTGTGGTTTTGAGTTATTTTTTATGAATCTGTTCGTAGATCTTTCAACGGAATATTGTGCACTATTTTATTTGTAGTTTGAAACTTTAATTAATTAGATGTAGAGTTTGGAGTAGTTTGGGCTCAACTAACCGGAGATAAGTAAATGAATGATTTGCTACAGACGTGTTGATTTGTGGTATGATTGCAACGGTGAAGCAGCAATTTATCTTGATGGGTTTGATTATTAATCCTGATTTTGTACCTACCATTTAATCGTAGCAGAACTTGGCACATTTCACTCAAAAAAAAGTATCAGGAAACTGCATGCACAAGGAAGTGCAGAAATGGAGAGATGATTAAACGCAGGGGAGAGAGAGAGAGAGAGAGAGAGAGAGAGAGAGAATTGGCGTGCAAGAGAGCGGGGCAATTGTATCGAACTTGCAATGTAGGGAATCAAAATCCTATGCTTTAAAGAGTGGGTCCAAAGGACAAAAAGGCTGCTCAAAACAGGTTGGAAAAAGGACCCAAAACTGGGATCTTGAAAAATAACCGGGAACCGAACATGGTTTTACCTCTTATTGTTAGAGCATCTCCAATCCATCCAAAATAGAGGATGGATGTAACACATTGAGTTGAGATTTTGTAATTTATTCCATTTTTTCTTCACTTTTTGTATTTTTTGGGAGAATCTTTGAGGGACCCATCGTCCTTTTTAAAATTTTGGAGGAATTTTGTACTCCAAATTTACTTTTGATCTTCCATTTTTAGAGGACCAAATTTACTTTTAGAGGGCCAAACTCTAAAAAAGACGGTGGGTCCCTCAAAAATTCTCCCAAAAATTACAAAAAGTGAAGAAAAAAGAGAATAAATTATAAAATTTCCCATCAATGTGTCACATCCATTCTTTATTTTGGAGAAATAGAGATGAATTGGAGATGCTCTTTTAGGTAGGGAGAGAAAGAAGGAAAAAAATAACAATTTTAAATTTTATAAATAGTAAATTTTCTTTTCTAGTTTTCTCTCATTTTCCTCCCACTTTATTTTCTTTTCCATTCCTTTCCCCTCTTAAGTCTCCAAACAGAGCCTAAGTTCACAAGAACCGCCGAAGTTTTTCACTTTTTCTCTTGTGATGTGATGAGCGAGGGTTCGTGAGAGATGACGATTTGAGGGAACAAAAGATTTCAAATTTGTCAAGACTCTCTGTCTCTCTCTCTCTGCTGATCAGGTAAGTATTCCCATCGTTGGCTAAATTTTACCAATGTCTATCTTAATCCGCAAAAATTTGCACAAGGTGAGGTTTGCTATCAGAAGTTCATTAACCCACCATTTCTACGTCAGTCACATCCACCCCTACTCATCATCTCTCACATCCATTGATCGAACACCAAATCAACACTCATTCACAGTCAATTACCTCATAAACTCATGTGGGTTTCCTCTTGAAAAGGCTATAACAGCATCAAAGTACAACAATTTCGAAACCCCAGAAAAACCCGACCGTGTTATCGCATTCTTGTTTAACCACGGCTTCACCAAAACCCAAGCCTTAAATGTCATCAGAAAGGTTCCCCAAGTCATTGTGTCCAATCCAGAGAAAACCCTTTTGCCCAAACTCGAATTTTTCAAATCTAAAGGCGTTTCAAGCACAGATGTTGTCAAAATACTGTCAACAACGCCAAAACTTCTTATAAGAAGCTTAGACAACCAAATCATCCCATCTTTCGAGTTATTTAAGAATTTGATTGGTTCGGAGGAGAAAACGTTATCTGTTATTAAACGCTCTGCTAGGCCGCTTTCGGTTGATCTCGACTCTCGTATGACACCCAATGTTGAAATTCTGCGGGAGTTCAATGTGCCAGATGTAAACATCGCATACTTGTTGAAGAACCATCCTAGAGTTTTCACGCCGAGTGAGAGATTTAGACAGACTGTAGAGGAGGTAAAGAGAATGGGTTTTAACCCTCTGAGAGTTACCTTTGTTTTAGCCATTTACGTGTTGAACTCACTGAGTAAACCTGTGTGGGAGAAGAAGATTGAGGTTTACAAAAAGTGGGGTTTGTCCCAGGATGAGATTCTTGTGGCTTTTGGGAAGTATCCGTTGTTTATGATGGTGTCCGAGGACAAGATCACGAGAGTGATGGACTTTTTTGTCAATAAAATGGGTTTAGAGTCTTTGTTTGTTTCAAAAAGGCCACCCCTCTTATCATTGAGCTTCGAGAAGAGGATTGTACCGAGGTGTTTTGTTTATCAAGCATTGCAAGCAAAAGGTCTGATCAGGGGAACCAATATTAGCTTGAGCACGATGCTGAAGTCTCCTGAAACTCTGTTCATAAGGAAGGTTGTCAATTTGGCCAAGGAAGAAGCTCCTGAGCTATTGAAGTTGTACAAGAAAAAGTTGGCAATTGCTAGATAATTAAGATACGGGCATGAAATGAGAATGGACTGGTTAATATGTTAATTGGACATGCAATTGTCCTATTATTTGCTTCCTTAAATTTAACGTGTGTGTGTTGAATTCTCTCCTTTTGCATACAACTTGGCCGTGGAACTTTTTAACTACTTATGTTCTAGTTGAGATAGATTTCAGATTTGGTGATAGGGTTGTCTAACATGCAACGATTTGGATGTTCAATTTGATCACTTTGTTGATGATGTCATCTTGGTTTCTTTAGAAAACGAAGGATGAATCTGCTTTCTCATCAAATAGATAGGATTTATTGTCTTTCATTGAGAGCATACTCAACGAAATCGTTCTTCCATAACTATGGGATCTTTGTGCAATTCAAGTTTCAACTTGTGTTGGATAATTCTGTGATGTCAAATAAGTTGACATGCGCTTCTAAGTTTTTATTGCGGAATATGGTGAATTATATGATGCAACTTGTGTTGAATTATATGATGCAACTTGGGTAAGTACGTATACTGGTACGATTCAGGTACATCGATATGGTAAAACCTAGAAAATAGGTATGGGATGATAATGGTGGGTTTAATTATCAATGTGCCAGCTTGACATGCAATTGTCCTGTTATTTTGCTTCCTAGAATTTAGCTTTTGGGTATTAAAGTTTCAAATTTTTAGTACACGTGGGAGATAAATTGGCAAGTTCTAGTTATCCGTTTTCATTCATGTGAAGGGTCTTGAAGTTCCCGATTGCTACACTGAATTCTCTCTTGCTTTGTAATGGTTAAGGCTTGATGCAATGCACCATCATCTTTTCATGTGAGTAGCTTGGTCTTTGTAATTTCCTTTTTTAGTTTTGTTTAGGTGGCAGATTGTAGATTTTGGGATATTCGTGTGTCAATTCGGTCATTTTGCTGATATGTCAATTTCGATTCATTGTAACAACACATGCATATGGTCCAACAAATTTGTTCCCTCCGTGTGTTTGTTAGATTGATGTGAAATTTAGGTTTCGCTATGCCTATTGGCTTCCAAGTTCATTTTTTAGAACTGTGGTGAATAGTCCGAATTTTCCATACTGTGTAATATTTCAGCCGGATGATTTTGGTTATACTTCTTATTCTTGTATGCTAATTGATTCTTTTCCTTTTAAATTCCCCTTTCTTCGTTAGGCACTACGTACCAAGTATGACTGATTCTTTAGGCATGCTTAAATCATGATAATGGACTTTTTTTTCAGTAAATTGGTTTGGGACTCTTCATTTGAACAGGCACGAGGAAGAAACTCACGAACTATTGAGGTTGTATAGGCTATGGCAAATTGCAATTAATTAGATATGGGTATGTGGATGCGAGTGGATTGGT
This sequence comes from Rhododendron vialii, assembly GCF_030253575.1. Classification (NCBI taxonomy): domain Eukaryota; kingdom Viridiplantae; phylum Streptophyta; class Magnoliopsida; order Ericales; family Ericaceae; genus Rhododendron; species Rhododendron vialii. The sequence continues at coordinate 41,236,560 of NC_080560.1, forward strand.
TGGTGGTGTCCCCCTTGATAAAACCTGACTCGCCTTGTTTTGAACACGATGGGGCAGTCATTTGAAATTCTCTGCTGGTAAGAAAGTTTGAGTTATCTGTTTTTCTTCCGATGAACGAAGTGGAAGTTCCACGTTGCCGGAATTAATTAACAGTCGGAAACTCCTTGCTGGAAAGGTATTACCATTGATATGTTTAGTGTTGAATCTGCTTATGATTTGTGTACTTCTGAAGACAATAACCAGCCCTATTGGGCTTGGATTTGGGAATTGAAATTATCACAAAAACTACCAGGGTTTCTTTGAATCTGTCTTCGGGGAAGATTTTTGAACAATCAACCAGGAGCATTAAGAAGATGCCTCCTAGATCCGTTGGTAAAGCAGGTAATGAGCTTCTCATTTGGCGAGTGTTCAAACCCCACTCCTACTCTCCGTTCCCCTAAGATAGCATAGATTATGATTTTCTTGGTTCAAATAAAAAGAACAAAAACAAAGGGAATTAAGGGGCCTAACTATGGACCTCATTTACTTTAGATTTTATTTTCAGTGAGGAATATCTAAATCATCTATTCAGAACTTGGGTTTGCTACAAAGATATCTGGACTAAATTTGGTATTATTCAGGTTCTCCAGACTAAATTGCCTTGTTAAATTGCCTTTTTCTGAGGTATACGATTGTTAAAGGGAAAATGACGGCCAAGGACGTGTTTTGAGTAAAAAATGTGTATCTCCAGCCTTTGCCCAAAATTCTACCCAAATTTGAATAAAAAATGTGTGAAAAACTCTATTTGGATAAGAGTATCTCCAATGTTAGAACCCAATCTTTACCCCCAAAAAAGCTTTCAATGGCGGTAAATAAAAGGGATAAGATTGAGGGATTGGGAGATGCTGCCAAGCAGAGGTGCTTGGCAGCGGTGCCGAGCGCATCTCGGCCGTCCAAAAGTGTTTTGGATGGCCCGGATGTAAAGGTACCGAACGGATTTAAAAAAAAAGAAAAATAAAAGGAAAAAGATGTTTCGATTCGGGCCGTTGATTCCAAGATGAACGGCCGGATTGGCCGCTCGGCAGGGGTGCCGCTCGGCAGATTGAGCCTCCAAAGAATTGTTTCGAACATGTGGAAAGGAAGAGAGAGTTTTAAAAAAATTCTTTCCTTCGTTTGATTTGAGATGAAAGAGGAGAGAAAATGGCAAAATAGGGTTATAAGAATAATATAACTTCCCCCTTCATTTTCTCCCGTTTTTATTCTCAAATATTTTCCATTCTCTTCCCTCACCTTCCACAAGTTCCAAACAAAACATAAAAAATGGGTCTAGGCATGAATTTTTCCATATTTTGGTAAGATTCGGATACAAATATGGGAATGTCATTGGAGATGTTCTTTGCTCCTTTTACCCAAAGAACAAAAAGGGTTTAGTTGCTTCCGATTCAGCTGCTTTTTGTAAACTTATTTGTCTAGAATTTATTTTGGTACTTATTTTTTACTTCTTTGTATTTTTTTAGCTTTTTGTTGTAATTTTCTAGATTAATCAAGACTAATCGAAAAAGTATAAAAATATGGACCGATGTTGAAAAAAAAAAATCCTATAAGATGACGCTTTAAACAAAAATCAAATAAGGCAAGCCAAAAGATTCAACATTAGCGCAATTTGTTTTACTGGGGAGGACATAGCTCGAAATAGTTTCCATTGTTTGAAAGTCCTGCATAAGGGGACCATATAATTGAAGCCCACTTTGCTGACCGTTTGTACTGTTGTGATTGAGAGGGTAGAAATGGAAATCATGTCATGGATTGAAGCAGTATATCTCTTTGGAAAGATGATTGGTTTTAGAGAATAGTCTGGTCTGGAATATCTCCAAAACATATTCATTGCAATTTTGAGGTAGTAATTTTTTTACTCATAAAACCTCCAATTCTTTAGCTTTAATGTTTTCCGACTCTACATCAACAGGGATATGGATATTACAAAGGCCTGAAGCTACTATGGAAGGGGAATACAGCAAGGCCATCATTCTCATCTTTAAGGAGCTCAAGAAACAATGGATCAGCTACAGCCATCGTATTGCTATCTTCAGATTCAAAGTCTGGTCCTTCATCCCCTATGGTTGATCCAGTGTACGCTTCATCCATGAGTGCAAGCAGCATCTTCATCCACAGAGGAGTTGTCAATTGCAATACAAGTGCCAACCATTTTTCATATATCTTCTTCAGTACCAAAAACAACCTCAGGAGCCGCACTCTTCTGGAGTGAAGCTATGCTGCTGCCAATCAGTGATCCTGAGCTCCGTTCAACCTTTTCCAATGCCACTACCAATACTGGTGTAAAGAGCACAAAGGCATCAGTTACTCATTTTTCTCTTCACACCACGCAATCTGTGAAGCACACATATTCCTATCATAAAAAGCTAACAGCTGGAAGTTGATCAAGCCACATCAGCAATTTCAAACAGTACATTGCACAGCATTGCGAACAATACCTAGGTGCTAGGGAAGCCGAAAAAATAGGAAAACAACAAACATCAGCTATATTCTATTATAAACAATCATTACTCGCAAAGCGGAGAACTGTCCAATTTTTCGCTCATTCGAAAATCAACAAATTAAAATTTGGGTCCATTTTGCAGGTTTTTTTTGAAGTTTAACCTCTTTCGGTTGAGGCCTTTCGGTATATGGAACCATTTGACAAGATCAATGGATAAGAGTACAAAATTAGTATTGGCAGCTGATAGAGTATCCACAGGTCCAATTGGTGAAATGAGTAAAGAGTAGATACCATCAAAGAAAGAAAAACAAAACAGCAGAACGTAGAAAAACTCACTTGGTAAGTCAACGAGAGATGGGAATAGAGGAAGAAATGACCCAGGCGACATCAACGATGGAAACACTGTTAGGAATAATTTTTCTAATCTGCTTTAGAAAAGGGGGGCAAAACATATGAAAATTAGTAATGCCCTTCACTGTTGATTGAGTCGAAACAAAGTGTCTTAAAAGCAATTTGTATGACTGAAGATTCTAATGATTTGAGTCATCAAAAATTACAATTCACTCCTATTTGCTTCAAATCATATCACTGTGTTTGGTTTGCAGTTTTGAGATTTATTTTTGAGATAAAAAAGTTCAATCGGTTTGCATATATTTTTCATCTTTAGTAAATTTTTTTAATATTTTAACAAACTCTGTTACTTTTTGAATAAAGGTACGCTATGTAGTATGTACATTCAAAAAGTATAAAATAAGTAAAAATTTTGACAAAAAATACGGCTGACGAAACAGTCAAAAAATTTGGAGAGATTATTTATGAGAGAAGAACCAAACAAAGTGATTATTTGGCAACATTTCCCCCCCGCACGGCCAGGAAATACAAATGAAATAAGGATGAAGAATTCAGTATCGGCGACACCGCAATATTTCAGACCGTAATGCCTGATGCATAAGTAAATATCGGTACCTGAGGTACAGAGTCCTGTGTAAAAATTGGTACCCAAGGTACAGAGTCCCGTTATGTGACGGCCGATATACAGAACCCTAGCTCATGTTTAAAGGAATTAACTATCAAAGTCACAGACACAAGACTAATATGCTGTGCTGTCTTGTCAAGTGCTAGTCCCCAAGGCCAATCGCCATCCTAAAGAAACCCAATCAGGGGATCACTTATTTAAGTTTACTTTAAACAAAGTTCACATGCAAACCCGAAACTGCCAAATCATAATAACACACACCTCAACTCCTAACTTCCCCAATTACATACAGGGAAATTCAGATAAACTCTGTAGACGCTGACCACCATAATAACGGATCTAAAGTCTTTAACTCAACTTGTTTTGTGAAAGAACAATAGAAGATGTGTTGATGCTCCTCTCATCTACTTTAGAGAAGGATGATGCAGTGATAAAAGCATAATACTTCTATATTATTGGTTACCCCATAATCTACTTGTGCCAACTGCCAGAAAAGAATGATAAGAATGAGATGAAGAACTTACTTCTCTCCATTCCATGCAATGAGCTTAAGCATTAATGGAAAAAACTGCAAACGCAACACAAAGATTAGGAGGAGGACAAGTTCCTACCAATTCCTACATCCATGTTCAAATGAACAAAAGTTCAATATGATCATGGAAAAGATAGAAAATGAACTTAACAAACCAAAAAAATGGCAACAAACAGATGCAAGTACATTAGTAGGATGTGGTGCTTCTAAATTAGGACAGAAGACCAGATAAGACTAATGCATCTACCGGTAAAGAACAAACTGATTCATGTTGGAGGTACTGCAAAAAACAAGGGCAGGCAGAAAATTCGATCAATCATTAACCAGGTGAGGGCGGTGAGGCAAAAGATTATTGCAGTTTTTTCCTGCTTTATAACAGCAATCCATTCGGGACACCTATATCAGTCATCAAGCTGCTACAAAAGGGCCCGATTCTGAAAACAAAAAAATTAGTCAAGCTCCTTTCTCATGTTCGAATAATAGTTCCAATGAATGCCGAAGAATCCCTTTCATGTGTGCTTGACCGACCGGGTGTTAATAAATAAAGACTAAAAACGCGTCCCAAGCGTAGGACTCTCGACCAATGTAGCACAATAATTTCGGAAGTACCGGAGTCGAACCACAGAGACGGACGGACGGTGTTGACTCAATTGTGATGAACTTTAGTTTAATCTGGCTCTTAGGTAGCCACCCTTTGTTTGATTGATTGATTTACTACCTAAATCACTGAATTGATTTAATTAACTATAAATTTAAAGGAGAGTACAGCCGTGGGAACCCAGCGTCTGCAACTAGCCTAACCAATATTTACTCGGGACACAATTATTCAATTCACTGATCTCAGAATAAGGAAAAAGGGGTTCCTAATAAATGCCCACCACTTGTCACCAGCTCTCATGCGCATTTAAAATCTGATGATGCCTGGGTTTTGTTTATTAGAAAGGGATTTTCTTTCATATCCCAAAACTGTTGGAAAAACGAATTAATTCGTACCCGAGGTAAAACATTGATTAAACTAGTCACAGGACGCCTTCGTCCCGTGGCTGCACCCTGGGGAACTACTCACGCATGCTTGAAATAACAGAAAATAAAACCCTAGATCGAAACATGATCATCTATTGCAGAAGAGACGGAAAAAAAAAATAAAAGAAAGATCCACGTAGAATGGATAATAACGAACAACTTTAATTAACGAAGAAATTCGACAAACGTTACCAGAATCCAAGCGATTGAAAGAAATAGTGCAGAAAACTTAAGAACTGAGAGAAAACAAAACAACGTTAGTGAAAAAGCTGCTACGTAAAAGTCTGGAATGAAAAATCTACCCTAAAACTAACTTAAAACGAGGTATTTATATTAATCCCCGTTAAAAACAATAAAAATCCTAAAATTAATCGGAATTGGAACCGGCTTAACCCAAAACGTCAACGTTTTAGGCCCTTTTTAAGCCCCTCGGTAGCGCTACATCACTTTCCTTGTAGCGCTACCGAACCCCTTAAAATGCTGACGTCCGTTGACCTAGCTTTGGCCAATGTTCTCTCTTAACCTTTAGGTAGCGCTACACCAAAAAGGGTGTAGCGCTAGCCAACTCTCTGATCACTTTGTGGACTTTGCTATCCACTTCTGAGCGCTATACCACTTTCTCCTGTAGAGCTCACGGAGATTTTGATCACTTCCTCTCGAGTTCTACTTCAACACTTAGTCTCCAAAGCCTTCCTAGCGCTCTAACTCCATCATGGTCTTTCCGAATACTTCTCATTAGCGCCAAAACATCTCAATTTCCTGCAAATCAAGCTCAAACACAAAATCCAACCATGTGCACGTATTAAATGGAAAATGAGAATTAATAGCACGTCTAACGCGCTAATTTCCCTACTTAGGCGCTTAAATTCATGAATTCCACGCGCCTATCAATGTGCCTCAGCAGGGATTAGCAGATTAAAAAAAATTACAGGAGTAAGAAATTACAACTATTGCACTATTCACAAATAAGAACAGAAAATAAGTCCAAGAGTTTCAAATTAAAAAATAAATCCAATTGTTGCATCACAACATAACTTATAAAGTAAACAAAATTTCTCCAAAGCAGGTCTCAAAACTTAACCCCAACATTTCATAGCTACAACAAACTCTTTTTTTGCAATTCACGTCAGCAAAGACAAATGCATATGAAATATAACACCTGAGGGAGTAGTGTAGGGAAAGAAGTGAGAAGTTTTCTCTTGTTCAGATTCAGAAACTCAAGTGTTGCCTCTGCAACAACTGCGTCTGCAAACTCTCTGTAATCAAATGTTGCAAATAGATTGGCATGTGGTGGGTATCGAAATTCCAGTGTACAAAACAAATTTAAACCTTTACTCACATAAGAGTATCAAGCAAATGCAATGGGGCAGCTAGGATGAAAGTTCTACCATTAAATCTAACTATATATATATATATATATATATATATATATATATATATATATATATCTTAAGAGGAGAAACCGTTTCGAGACGAAACCCTTCCCCGCCTGATTGGAGGGTTCAATACGACAACAATACCTACATGTTTTTTTTTTTTTTTTAATCTTTTTTTGATCAGCATAAATACCTGAGAATCGTTTACTAGTGTCCCTACAAGATCCAAAAAAAGAGGTTATCAACTTCTTCCTGATGTACCCCATCAAATATCCCAACCACTTGATCTGGAAAGGCCCTAATACATGTCACTAATGGCAGCAGATGATAGCATCTAATCCTGAAACAACACTATTGAGCAGAGCATCAAAGGTTACCATTCCATTACTCTTTTAGCAATAACGTTAGAAACAACAGAGTGAGACAACTATTGGTGTTCTATTCATCATTTCCATTGCATAATCTGTGAGTGGGGGAAAAGGATATTGTCAGTGCGAACCTTGGAAAATGTAAAACGGGAAAAGAAAAAAAATATATGATAAAGCTCTGTTCAGGCTCATCTAAGTACCACAAACACCTCACCTTCAACTCAAGATGTGCTTTGCAGAGTACATGAACACAAAATCATATTTAACGTTTTAAAAGTCTGAGAAATTAGACAAAATCACAATCTATGGCAATTTTCTAACATCTGTAGATACTCCTCCACTTGCTTCTCAAATAAGTCAAAATATGTTGATGAGATTTTCAGCAAGTGGAGTGCTCACGCACCTCAGCCAACACTAGGCATACCCAGTGCGCGCACAAAAAGGAAGGGTTTCGTAAATTTGTTCCATTCATCATTTATATACGTTCTTAAGTCATTGGAGAATGGGTGGCACCAGGCAGTAACCTGGAACTTTCTCCTTGGACTCCCTACATTTCTAAACCGAAAAAATTCCTTGCTTTGTATTCTTCACTCTCTCCAAATGTAATTATTTGCTATTATGCTCACAACAGTAAAGAACTTTGATTTCCAAATAGTTCATGTGATCCGTCAAAACAAAAAAGACAATCATTGACAGATGAAAACATAATATCCCGCATATATAAATTATTCAAGATGCAGAAACTAAACAATTTTATACCGGCTCGAGCAGGAACGAAAGAAAGTACTCAGACTAGGATCAGCATCATGCAAAACGACCTCTCCAAAATCAAGGAAAAATTGAAGTATAGCCTGAGTAAGGAAGCAGAATAATAAGGAAATGGCTACATTAGTGTACATGGGAACTAAAAGACAACAGCAAAATCAAGCACCAAGAAAACTTCAATATTTGAAACAAAGTAGTAACTATTTAGACGATGTCTATAGGTAAAAGCACATAGTATCTTGCCTCTTAAAAGTACAATTCAACAAGTAGACGAATCCCATTGACACTCTGGTTGTTTTCCCATTCTTATGTACTTTCCGGTGTTTGGATTACACAAAGCAAGACCAATACTTTTTGCATCAACTAGGTGTAAAACGACTAATGCAGTAAACTTCCAGAAGTCCTTTTCTAAAATATACCAGATCATTTTACCACACGACACTTCTTTCTACCTAACATCGCACCTCATGGAACTGGTGCACTTGATTTTCTTTTGTTCGCTGATTTCTTAAATGCATCTTAATCAGTTTACAAAAAATGCAACTTGATTATTAGATCCTTTTTTCTTTCTGGAAATCATTAGATCTCAGCAAACAAGAGGATAACAAAGCTTCTGCCATAAAAGGCTTTACATGAAATGTATTTCCCCGAGTAAAACATTTAATTAACAAAAACAAACTTAGGCATTATCATAAACATACAAAATGGAATCAGTACAATAGGAAAAGAAAAGCATAGAGAGAGCTTCAAAGAATACGCCACTCAACAAAATCTCACCCTACCCCTTTGCCTCTCAAGTTTTTACAATAACAAAAAGCACATAATAAGGATACCAAAATACTAGATCAGAAGTACTGGAAAGTTAAAAAAAACCTTCCAAAATCCATCCATATCTGCAAAAGCGCCTAAATCACCTCAGTTAAACATGCAGAACACAACATACAACTTAGGACGTATAAAAAAAACCGCCAATATGAAATTCTGAAAGTAAATTTAAACTATTGACAAGGAGCATATATCAAAAAGATGAATACCAAGTAATAGAAGACCATTAGAAGTTCGAGACTGAGAAATTGAAGCCACTGAGCGCTGAAAAATCTTGTTCAGCTGCGGATAAACCCTAGCTATCAAATCTTCAGAATTCTCAGCTTTACACAGTTCGTGAAGCTTCTTCACCTGACCACACAAGATAAATCAAGAAAATATGTTAACAAAAAATGTAAGAAAACAAAACTTTTAGGATGTGTTCTTCCTAAGTTATTGTTTTGGTATTTTTTCAGTATTATTTACTTCTCGTAGGTTTACCTTATCTTTTGTAAACAAAAAAGTTCTTTTTTTCTTTTTGGAAAATGCTTGCCTTCGTATAATATGTAAAACGTGCTTCGATATCCGAGAAAAAGTGAATTGATATCTGTGAAAGTGTATTAGAGCATCCACAATGTAATAATCAAAATCAAAAGATTGTTAAAGTTAGCAATGTGTGCTTAAAAAAGTGCTTACATTATAATAATCAAAGTTAGCAACTCCTAACCAATAATCAAATTTGGGCATTTGAATAATCAATAGTAACAATGTGGGACTTCACATTGCTAACTTTAGCAACCCTCTAAATGAATAATCAAAAGCTGACGTGGCAAGTTTTGATTATTGACTTTTGATTATTACATTGCGGATGCTCTTAGTATCCATGAGATAAGAATTGAAGTCCAAACTTGTTTGACATTATTTGTATATATTATCCTATGCGGTTGCGCCTACTAGGTAGCCGACCCCAATTGATTAGGACACGGGGCTCCGTTTGGTTTGGTTTGGCTGCACCTACTAGGCGGATGCTAGCAAGACCCTTTTTCTTTTGCTCGACAAATTTGGAAAAAGTTAGACGCCACAAAGACAGCTATTTTGATTTTTTTCTCTGTGAACTTTTTTATTTTTTCTGTCCTTTTGATAGAACTAAAATTTTACCTTTTATATTCCAACAAATCCAAGAAGGCAAGAATTAGATAATTAACATGAATTCAGAAAAGACAAAGAAAAATACCAAAACATTAATTTAAGAAGAGCAGAACCTATGCAATGTGCACAGATATGAAGACATGGTTGCAGAGAGAGGAAGACGGAGAGGGAAACAAACCGAATTTGAGCAGTGAAGGATCGGAAGCAGGATCGCTGGCAAAATTGGAATCTCTGGCCATAGAAGATATATAGGGTCCTGAAGTGTAAATCCCACTCTTTGTCTCGTTCGACCATTTTTCTAACCGAATCAGAATGGCTTGTCTTCTTTCCTAGCGATGGAATCGGGAGAGTACAGCTCCTGTAATTGAGAGAGAGAGAGAGAGAGAGAGAGAGAGAGAGAGAGAGAGAGAGAGGTTGCAGATCGAACCAGCGGGAAAGAGGTGACGAGAACAGTTGTTTACTTGGGGCTGATCTGATGGGCTGGGCTTACGCTTCGAGTCGAGCTTTTCTTGAAAACGACGTCGACCTAAGGCTCGCACATCAAAAACGACGTCGCCCGTAACAATTAACACTTCGCATGTCTAACCTGAGAAGTCCTTTGAAAACCATTTTAGGTAAATTGTAATCTCACTGGGACTTTTCTCCACGATCAAAACTGTTCATCCCGTAGATATTGTCAAGGAGATAAACTGCGATGAAGATCATATCAATCTCGTTCTTTTTGGCACATAATCTGAGAGGATTGGAGTGAATTTTTTGTTATGAAAATAGGTTTGGGCGTACTGTATCGAACCCAGTTTAGCATAAAACGACGTCGCCCGTTTCTATTGAAACAGTGTAGAGGAACTGCAACGGTTTGTTCAAAATTGCGAGCTCGTTCTGGTTTTTCTTCGTGATCGAAACAGTTCATTCCGTAGAGATCGGCAAGAAGAAAGGCCATAGTAGAGTTCATATTAATTGGATTCTGATTGGCACATAATCGAAGTGGATCGGATTGAATTTGTTTTTGCGAAAATAGAATTGGCCACACTGTATGAAATCCATGTTATCAAAGAAAACAATAAAAAAATTCACTCCGACGGACGAAGGGACGCGTCCCCGACGACGGAGAGGTTGTTCAGTTCAGCTGAGCTTTCGGGATTTTCACTCCATTGTAGCAACAGGTAACTTCTAATCTTCAATCCTTCAACTCTATCTATCTGCATAGCTTGCTAATTGCTAATTGTTCCGTGGTCGCTTGAGTTTTCCTTAATCTGTTGGTGATCTTTCTACTTCTATTAATTGAGGCAATCGTCAAGTATTTAGCGTATTACTGTACGAGCTGTTGCGAGCGCTGGATTTTGATCAAGATTAAGGTTCTTAGAATGGAAATGATCACTTTCAGTTTGGACTTCATTCCTTTGAAGATACTACCTTTTTGTGTGAACTTCCAGTTTTCCTTCTACATATTTAATATGGACAATACAGAAGAACAGAGGTAGGGGCGAAGCCTTCATGTGGTGTAGTTTATGAAGTTACCATTCAGTATAGAATTGTATCTTCATTTTGAGTTACCCAGAACCCAGGGGAATACCCTGATTCCTTAGTTTGTCCCAAAAAAAATTTCTTGAAAGTGTTTGTCTGTGATCGCCTGCTTGGACTTGAAAACAAAAATATCGCTTTTTTTCTCAGTTATGAGTAGCAAAAAAGTATGTAGTCATAAGTATGTGGTATAGCATTCTGTTGAGGAAGAATGCTGTCAAGTTTAATAAGGTCAAGGTAAGCTATAGACTAAGGAGTTGGTCTAATGGATGAGACGCTCCCTCTCCCTCTCTTCCCTCCAAAAAACCCACCATCCAAACCCATTTTCATTTAGTGCCCCCATAGTCGGCATAAACGCCGGACCCTGAAAAACTCCTCCTTTCAAAAGCGGGAAACTCAGTGTCATCACTTCTTGTAGGTATGGCCACTTCTTCGAACTATCTTCGCATTTCCCTAAAATCCTATTCCTTTGCAGTTGTTCTTTAATCTTTACTAACCCTAGTTTTCTTCGGTTCCAAATTTTCTTCCTTACCCTAGTTGTAGTTTCAAGCAACTGAGCATCATTTACATATCCATATTTTGGGCGATATTTATGGCGTGGATTCTTATTCTCAAATGTCCATTACTTTGCTGATCCATAATATTTCTTCTTCCATTGTTAACTAAACCATGTAGAATTGTTTTCATTGATTCACTTTGTTGTGGTTTCATATTTTGATTTGTTTTTTTTTTTTACCTGACTAGATTCTAATTTGTTCTTTTCATGAAAGGGTGCAATTTCATTCTATAAGTGTTATTATTGAACAATAAAAATGAGCATGCCTGGTATGAAATTAGCAATGAGTGTGAATAATTTAAAAGCTTAGCCCACACTACTCCTTGAAATCCAAGTGTTAAGAAGAGGAAAACAGGGGCCTTATAACCAGCACAGATGGGACATGTCCAGGCGATGTGGGTCACATTCCAACACATCCTCTTGGACCACAACTCATGGCAACCGGACAACGGTCCACCAAACAAAGGCCCAACCAAGCTTTGATACCAAGTTGAAAAGCTTAGCCCACACTACTCCTTAAAACCCAGGTGTAAAGGAGAGGGACATTGGGGCCTTATAACCAGCACAGATGGGGCACAGGCGATGTGGGACACATTCCAACATCGCCTGGACATTGGACTAGTCGCGAGAGATGTGGCAACAATGAGATATGAATCATTGGCGGGTTAATCCCAGTAGAGATATATAGAGATTCGAGAATGATGTTATCTTACCGTATACTCGCGATGCAGGTCTAAACTGCTTGTAACACTGCTTAAAAGAAGCTTAGAAAATCAAATCATTCCAGTTTTAGATTTTGTTAAGGATTTGATTGGATCCGAGGAGAGAACATTATCTGCTATTAAACAATCTGCGGGGCTGGTTTTGGTTGATCTCGAGACTCGTATGGCACCCCACGTTGAAATTCTGCGAGAGGCCGGAGTGACAAATGCAAGAATCACGTTCATGTTGATGTTGATGCACACACCTAGAGCATTCAGGACGCGTTGTGAGAGATTTATACAGATTTTGGAGGAGGTAAAGGGAATGGGTTTTGACCCTTTGGGAGTGAAGTTTGTTTTAGCAGTTATGGTGTTGGTCAGTATGAGTAAACCTGTGTGGGAGAAGAAGATTGAAGTTTATAAGAGGTGGGGTTTGTCTGAGGATGAGATTCTTGTGGCTTTTGTGAAGTATCCGTGGTTTATGATGGTGTCTGAGGACAAAATCATGAGAGTGATGGACTTTTTGGTTAATCAAATAGGTTTAGAGTCTTCATTTGTTTCAAAAAGGCCAAACCTTTTATCATTGAGCTTTGAGAAGAGGATTGTTCCGAGGTGTTCGGTTTAAAAAGCATTGCAAGCAAAAGGTCTGATTAAGAAAACTGATTCTGGCCTAGTAACAATCCTTCAGTCTTCTAAAAAGTTGTTCATAAAAAAGTTTGTGAACTTGACTAAGGAAGAAGCTCCTGAGATATTGAAATTGTACAAGGAAAAGTTGGCACTACCTAGATGATTAAGATACAAGCATGAGATGAGAATGGACTGGTTAATACATTAATTGGACGTGCAATTGTCCTGTTATTTGCTTCCTTAAATTTAACTTGTGTGTGTTGAATTCTCTCCTTTTGCATACACTTGGCCGTGGAACTTTTTAACTACTTATTTTGTAGTTGATATAGATTTCAGATTTGGTGATTTGCTTCCTTAAATTTAACTTGTGCGTGTTGAATTCTCTCCTTTTGCATACAACTTGGCCGTGGAACTTTTTAACTACTTATTTTGTAGTTGATATAGATTTCAGATTTGGTGATAGTGTTGTCTAAAATTCAACAATTTAGATTTTCAATTTGGTCATTTTGCTAATGGTGTCATCTTGGTTTATTTAGAAAACAAAGGATGAATCTGCTTTCTCATCAAATAAATAGAATTATTGTCTTCCATTGAGAGCATACTCAATGAAATCATTCTTCCATAACTGTGAAATCGCTGTGCAATTCAAGTTTCAACTTGTGTTGGATAATTATGTGATGTGAAATAAGTTGCTAATGGGCTTCTAGTTTATATTGCGGAATATGGTGAATTATATGATGCAACTTTTGTTGGATAATTTTTTTTCATGATATTTTTTAATGCAGGCTAAATTGGTTGTTTTGTCCTTCTTTATTTCATCAAATGTGTTTGAAGCTGGAGGATTGCAAGCAATCTAAATGATAAGTTAGTGAGGTGAAAGATCCCGACTATGAGCCCATGAACATATATTCACTGTCAAATCAACACTTATTCTACTTCGGTCAAATCCACCCCTATTCGTCATCCCTCGCATCCATTGATCAAACACCAAATCAACACTTATTCACTGTCAATTACCTCATAAACTCATGTGGGTTTCCCCTTGAAAAGGCTATAACTGCATCAAAGTTCACCAATTTCGAAACCCCAGAAAAAACCCGACTCTGTTATCTTGTTTAACCACGGCTTCACCAAAACCCAAGCCTTAAATGTCATCAGAAAGGTTCCCCAAGTCATTGTGTCCAATCCAGAGAAAACCCTTTTGCCCAAACTCAAAATTTTCAAATCTAAAGGATTTTCAATCACAGATGTTGTCAAAATACTGGCAACAACGCTTGAACTTCTTAAAAGAAGCTTAGAAAACCAAATCATTCCAGTTTTAGATTTTGTTAAGGATTTGATTGGATCCGAGGAGAGAACGTTATCTGCTATTAAATAATATGCGGGGCTGTTTTTGGTTGATCTCGAGACTCGTATGGTACCCCATGTTGAAATTCTGTGGGAGGCCAGAGTGGTAAATGCAAGAATCGTGTTCATGTTGACGCACACACCTAGAGCATTCAGGACGAGTTGTGAGAGATTTAGACAGATTGTGGAGGAGGTAAAGGGAATGGGTTTTGACCCTTCGGGAGTGAATTTTGTTTTAGCAGTTAACTCGTTGGTCACTGTGAGTAAGCCCGCATGGGAGAAGAAAATTGAGGTTTATAAGAGGTGGCATTTGTCTGAGGGTGAGATTCTTGTGGCTTTCGGGAAGCATTCGTGGTTTATGACGGTGTCCGAGGACAAGATCACGAGAGTTATGGACTTTTTGGTCAATGAAATGGGTTAGAGTTTTCATTTGTTTCAAAAAGGCCAAAACTCTTATCATTGAGCTTCGAGAAGAGGATTGTTCCGAGGTGTTTGGTTTATCAAGCATTGCAAGCAAAAGGTCTGATCAAGAAACCAAAACTGGCTTGAAGGTGATCATGGAGTATCCTGAAAAGATTTTCTTAAAGAAGGTTGTGAATTTGGCCAAGGAAGAGGCTCTTGAGCTATTGAAGTTGTATCAGGAAAAGTTATCACTTGCAAAATAATTAGGATATGGACATGAGATGATAATGGAGTGGTTAAATATTAATGTACCAGTTGGATATGCAATTTTCCTTTTATTTAGCCTGTGGGTATTGAATTTTCAGTTTTTTAATACATGTGGGAGATAGATTGAAACTTGTTGTCAGGAGTCTAAAGTTCTAGTCATACTTCTTCGTTCCTGTGAAGGGTTTTGAAGTTCCACATTGCTACGTTCAATTCTCCATCGCATTGTAACGATTGAGGCTTAATGCAATGTACCATCATCTTTTCATGTGAGTTGTTTGGTCTTAATATTTTTCTTTATTAGTTTCTTTAGGTGGCAGATCTATATTTTGGGATATTCGTTGTCAATTCGGTCATGTTGCTGATATGGCAATTTTGTTTCATTGTAACAACACATGCATATGGTCGAACATATTTGTTCTCTCTCTGTGTGTTTGTTAGATTGCTGTGAAATTTAGGTTTCACTATGCTATTGGCTTCCAAGTTCATCTTTTAGAACTATGGTGAATAGTGAATACTCTGAATTTTGTATACTGTGCAATATTTCTGCTGGATGATTTTATTGTACTTCTTATTCATGTATGCTGATTGATTCTTTTCCTTTTTCATTCCCCTTTGTTTAGGGACTACCAAATATGACTGATTCTTTAGGCATGCTTAAATCATGATAATGATGGACTTTTTTTTGTCACTAAATTGGTTTGGGACTTTGAACTGGCTCAAGGAAGAAACTGGTGACCTCTTGAGGTTGTATAAGGAAAAGTTGGCTATGGCAAATTGCAATTAATTGATTTAAGGAAAAGTTGGATATGGATATGTGGATGCCAGGGGATTGGTTAGTGATGGCCCTCTGAAATACAAACCTGAATCATCTAGTTTTTGACACAATGGGGCAGTCATTTGAAATTTTCTGTTCATCAGGAAGTTTGAATTTTCTGTTCATCTGATGAACGTAAGTGGAAGTTCCTCATTGCCGAAATGAATTAACTGTCGGACATTCCTTTCTGGAAAGGTATTACCTATGTTGTGTTGAGTGTTAAATGTGTTTGTGAGTTGTGAACTTCTGAAGACAATACCCAGCCCTACTGGGCTTGGATTTGGGAATTGAAACTGTCACAAAAACTACAAGGGTTTCTTTGGATCTGTCTTTTAGAAAGAACGTGGAAATAGAGTCTGATTTCGCGCATCGTGGCTGTGATTATGGAGGCTGATGGATCCTTTGACAACTCTACGTGTGGGAACATATTGAAGAATGTCGAGTACTGATGAAGGAACTGCACAACATGGTTTGAGGGAGGCTAACAAGGTGGCAGATAAACTTGCCAAGATGATGTGCAGCTCAAGACATTCAAATGGTGTCACTGACCGGCCCCCCAGATGAACTTATGTAATTCCTCGGGATAAGGCAGTTGGAATAGAATTTGGAAGTCTTTGAGCTTAAATTTTTTTTTCCGCCCTGTTCTTTTTGTTTTGATTTTCGCAGCAGCCGCAAAAAAATAACTTGCCAATATGTAATGGTTGATGATTGATACAGTGTACCATCACCTGTTCATCTTGGTAACTTGTCCTGGTGAGTTTTTCCCTTCTTATTTTTTTCAGCTAACATGGAGTTTGGATCTTGTAGCCGACCCCACAAGAGGGTAATGAATCATATAGCTGGCTCGAATTGATTGGAACACAAGCCGTAGTTTACGTTTGGTGATAGTGCTTGTCTCGCGTGTAACAATGCTAGTACATTTCATTTCTTCCTTTTGCTGATGGCGCCAATTATTCCCATTGTATAGACAAAACCGTTAATGTTTTTGTTCATCAAATAGAGTTGATTCGTTGTCTTTCATCTAGACAATGCTACATATACTTGTTCTTTCTGTGCATCTGTGATGCTACTGTGAAATCCAGATTTTGCTCCATTCGCTATTGGCTTCCAAGCCCTCTTTGTTTACTATGGTGAATTCTTTGGTACTGCGTTCTTCGTCTATTTCATCGAAAGAAGAAAGAGGGTATTATTGTCCTCAAATTCCAGATTCGATGTCGTATAATCTTCCCATCTGCTGACATATATCAATTGTTCAGACCATGAAGATGGAATTTTAGTTGCCCCAGATTCCTAACATGCTTTGTAAGGTCCCCATCTCTCTCTGTAACAAATTACTTCCCCCATCAATGGTGATGTTCAAGAAAGGATTTCACCAACGTAGCACCCGCGAAGCAAAATACCAGTGTCCAACATTTAATCTCAACATGTCATGATTTTTTTTAAATATTTGGGGCCACTCTGGGACAATCTGATTGTCCCCAAAGTGTCTCTAAAATGTCCCGAATTGAATCAAAAAAAATTTGCATGTGTTAGTTTTTTGTCAATTTTTTGAGGAATATTACTTCGTCATGATGAAATGAATCTAAAAAGTACGAGTAAAAAATTATGACCGAAACTCAATTTTTTTGAATAAAGACAAAAATAAGCTAATAAGTCAATTTTTCTTCTTTATTCAAAAAATTGAATTTTAATCGTAATTTTTAACTTTTTAGATTCCTTTCGTCTCTACGAAGAAATAATTCTTAAAAAATTAACAAAAAACTAACAAATGCAATTCTTTTAAAATGAAAACAATTTTTTTTTAAATAATCGAGGACAAGGGCTGTTAAAGAATATAGGAACGAAAAACTCGTTATAGTTTTTAAGAGAAATTGCCTGTTTTTGAATAATAGATAATAAAGATATCTCCAAAAAAAAAAAAGGCATATAACAAAGAAATTGGTTCAATTTAGATTATTCACCGCACAATTATTATTTAACTACGCGCGCATATACAAACACTTTACATATGTTCACATCTTTGGTGGAATCCGTATATATTAAGGATCGGTATGGTGTGTTCGAATTTCAATTTGAATGTGACACGATGACCAACACAACGTGTGGTAAAGTGATCCGGGCATATGCGAAACTGAATAATTTTTCCACCCTTCCCTGGAAGGATCTAGGGTTTAGGGTTTTATTGTACTGCTTGCCAGGTATTCTTGCGGGAGGGAGGGTTCTTCAAACTCGTGAAGATTTCCTCTGCTGATCAGGTCAGTAACTGAACATTCTTTGCCAATTTTTCTGCAATGCATAATATAATCGGCAATGCGTTACACAAAGTGAGATCTGCTATCAGGAATTCACCAACCCACCATTTCTACTTCGATCAATTCCGCCCCTTTTCATCATCTCTCGCATCCACTGATCAAACACCAAACCGACACTCGTTCACTGTGAATTACCTCATAAACTCATGTGGGTTTCCTCTTGAAAAGGCCATAACAGCATCAAAGCTCCTCAATTTCGAAACCCCAGAAAAACCCGACTCTGTTATCGCATTCTTCCGCAACCATGGCTTCACCAATACCCAAGCTTCAAATATCATCAGAAATGCCCCCCAAGTCATTGTGTACAATCCAGAGAAAACCCTTTTGCCCAAACTCGAATTTTTCAAATCTAAAGGCTTTTCAAGCGCAGATGTTGTCAAAATACTGTCAAAGACGCCAGACCTTCTTAGAAAAAGCTTAGAAAACCAAATCATTCCAGTTTTTTATTTTCTTAAGGATTTGATTGGATCTGAGGAGAGAACGTTATCTGCTATTAAACGCTTTGCTGGTCGGCCGCTTTTGGTTGATCTCGAGTCTCGTATGGCACCCAATGTTGACATTCTCCGGGAGGTCGGCGTGCCAGATGTGAAAGTCGCATTCTTGCTGACGCGCCAACCGAGAACATTCATGACGAGGTGTGACAGATTTAGACAGATTGTGGAGGAGGTAAAGGGAATGGATTTTAACCCACTGCGATTTAACTTTGTTGTAGCAGTTCACGCAATGAACTCATTGAGTAAACTTGCTTGGGAGAAGAAGTTTGAGGTTTATAAGAAGTGGGGTTTGTCCGAAAATGAGATTCTTGTGGCTTTTGGGAAGTATCCATGGTTTATGACGAAGTCTGAGGACAAGATCACGAGAGTGATGGACTTTTTGGTCAATAAAATGGGTTTGGATTATTTGTTAGTTGTTAAATATCCACTATTCCTATCATTGAGTTTCGAGAAGAGGATTGTACCTAGGTGTGTGGTTTATCGAGCGTTGCAAGCAAAAGGTCTGATTAAGAAACCAAATATTAGCATTAAGATGCTGAAGTCTACTGAAATGTGGTTCGTACAGAAGGTTGTCAATTTGGCTAAGGAAGAAGCTCCTGAGCTATTGAAGTTGTATGAGGAAAAGTTGGCACTTGCAAGATAATTAGGATGTGGGCATGACATGAGAATGGACTGGTTAATACATTAACTGGACATGCAATTGTCCTGTTATTTTCTTCCTTATATTTAACTTGTGTATGTTGAATTCTCTCCTTTTGCATACAATTAGGCAAGTGAAATTGATGTCGTAGAAAATGGTGATTATGGTGAATTGGACATGCAATTCTTCCTGAAGTTTATGTTGCGGAATATGGTGAATTATGTGATCCAACTTGTGTTGGATAATTTTGTTTCATACTATTTCTTAATGCATGCTAAATCGGTTGTTTTTTCCTTCTTTATTTCATCAAATGTGTTTGAAGCTGGAGGATTGCAAGCAATCTAAATGATCAGTTAGTGAGGTGAGAGATCCTGACTATGAGCCTGTGAACATATATATGAGTACGCGTGTACTGGTGCGATTCGGGTATGTCGATACGGTAAAAGTAAAACTAAGAAAATGGGTATGGGATGATAATGGAGTGGTTAATAATAATGTGCCTGCTTGACATGCAATTGTCCTGTTATTTTGCTTCCTTGAATTTAGCTTGTGGGTATTAAATTTTCAATTTTTAGTACACGTGGGAGATAAATTTAAATTTGTTGCCGATAGGCAAGGTATAGTTATCCGTTTTCATTCCTGTGAAGGGTCCTGAAGTTTCCGATTGCTACACTGAATTCTCTCTCTCTTTGTAACGGTTAAGGCTTGATGCAATGCACCATCATCTTTTCGTGTGTCAATTCGGTCATTTTTCTGATATGTCAATTTTGATTCATTGTGACAACACATGCATATGGTCAAACAAAGTTGTTCCCTTTGTGTGTTTGTTAGATTGATGTGAAATTTAGGTTTCGCTATGCCTATTGGCTTCCAAGTTCATTTTTGAGAACTGTGGTGAATACTCCGAATTTTCCATACCGTGTAATATTTCAGCTGGATGATTTTGCTTATTCTTCTTATTCATGTATGCTAATTGATTCTCTTCCTTTTAAATTCCCTTTTCTGGGTTAGGGACTACTAAGTATGACTGATTCTTTAGGCATGCTTAAATCATGATAATGATGGACTTTTCTGTCAATAAATTGGTTTGGGATCTTCATTTGAACTGGCACGAGGAAGAAACTCGTGAACTATTGAGGTTGTATAAGGAAAAGATGGCTATGGCAAATTGCAATTAATTACATATGGGTATGTGGATGCGAGTGGATTGGTTAGTGGTGTCCCCCTTTAATATAAACCTGACTAGCCTTGTTTTGAACACAATGGGGCAGTCATTTGAAATTCTCTGTTTGTAAGCAAGTTTGAGCTATCCGTTTTCCTTCCGATGAACGAAGTGGATTTCCACGTTGCCGAAATCAATTAACGGTCGCCTGTCGGACACTCCTTGCTGGAAAGGTATTACCATTTATATGTTTAGGTGTTGAATCTGCTTATGATTTGTGGACTTCGGAAGACAATACCAGCCCTATTGGGCTTGGATTTGGAAATTGAAAATTATCAAAATAAGTACAAGGATTTCTTTCGATCCGTCTTCATGGAATTTTTTTGAATAATCAACCATGAGCAGTAAGAAGATGCCTCCTAGATCAGTGGTAGAGCAGGTAATGAGCTTATCATTTGACGAGGGTTCAAACCCATCCCCCACTCCCCTCTCCCCTAGGATAGTATAGATTAGGATTTTCTTGGTTCCAATAAAAAGAACAAAAATAAAGAGAATTAAGGGGCCTAACTATGGACCTCATTTACTTTAGATTTTATTTTCAGTAAGGAATATATAAATCATCTATTCAGAACATGGGTTTGCTACAAAGATATCTGGACTAAATTTGGTATTATGCAGGTTGTCCAGACTAATCAGAATATCCCATGGTTTATTGGTGTGTAAACAGTCTCAAGAAAGTTTCTATAAGTCTCATGGTAATGTTCCTTGGAATGTTTTATTTACTTTCAACATCGGGCATTTTTGGTAATCTTGGAAAAAAGTAAAGGTTTTAAGAATTTTGGCGGTGATATGACTACTTTAATGTCTTTTATCTTCAAGTATGTCAATGAAATCAAGGAGGCTTTTAATCTGAATATTCCTACTAGATGCAGAAACATTAGATTAATACATGGTCTTTTCCAGTTGGTTTGCTCGAGCTGAATACCTATGGAAGTGCCAAGGGCAATCAAGGTGCGCGCAGCTGGGTGCAGCCGAGTTTTCAGAGACAAGGAGGTGATTCGGGGGTCAGGCTACTTCAGACGCTTGCTGAACAGCTCTCCTTTTGAAGCAGAATTATGGAGCATCCTGAATGGGCTTACCTCTATCAAGCAGCAAGATTTGAAAGAATGTTGAAATAGAGTCCGATTGCTTGCATCGTGGCTGTGAAGATGGAGGCTGATAGATCATGTGACATTGAAGAAATGTCCACAACTGATGAAGTCCCAGAACTACACCATACGACATTATTTAAGGGAGGCTAACAAGGTGGCAGACAAACTTGCCAAGATTGGTGGAGGTCAAGACCTTCAATGGTGCCAATGACAGACCCCCAAGATGAAGGAATTCCGCAGATCAAAAAAAAAAAAAAAAGATGGAAGGAATTCCATGCAGTTGTAATATAGAATTTAAAAGAACTTTAAATTTTTTTCTGTTCCATTTGTTCCGATTTCCTTTGAAGCAAGAAAAGAAAAAGAAATCGAATGACTGCACTATGTAATGGTTGAGGATTGATACAGAAATGACTGTCACTATGTAATGGTTGAGGATTGATACAGTACTTGTTATTTACCTAAGTTAATCATAAGATTCATAACCATGTCATGTAATCTTTCATTATCTCCACATTGTGAATCCAAGCACTCCTAGCCCATTGAAGAGCCATGATACCGGCCAAGACCTCCACCGTGGTAGCTAATGCAAAGAACAGAATTTCTACACTTGTTCAAGACATCTGCTCTGATGATTTGGTAGCGAACTAAATAAGCTGCCAACCTCCCTTGAAGCCTCATCCACTGAAAAGTGAAAAGGAAGACCCTTGATACACACGACGATTCCTGTTACACCATAACACCCGGAGGACACAAATGGAGTATAGATCAATAAGTTGAGGACCAAACAGTTCAATTCATTAGTTTTGAACTCAGGCCAACGGACTTCATCTTATAATCTTCCATACAGCTTAACTAAACAAACAAAACAAAAATTTCTGCCAATCAAAGTCAAAAACAAAAGAATGAAAAGAATCCGCATCTGCACTACAGTAACAGAAACATGACATCCTCCACTTCATCCAACTTTGATCTCAAACAAGTGATTTAGTTGTTTGATTTAGTGTCTCACTTTCTTCCTCCCCGTCTAAAATAATATCGTCAACATTCGAATGAAATTGAAATTAGTGTGCAATAAGAGAAGTATACTACTCATCTAAGTACATAATCCACTCTCAACAAACAAAAAAAAGAGGGAAGACCAAAAACATGGGAAAAATTACAGATTAGCTGAACTATTGTGGAAGACCAGATAGCCATTTATTCCTCAGCATACAACAGAAAACCAGAGGCCATTGAACTTATTGTCATTTAAACATGGCTGAATTGACCACTGCTATTTCTATTTCACACATATTGATCTCAAACATGTGTCCTGGTGTCTGAATGTCCTCTTCTCCATCTAAAACAATATCATCATGACTCAATGACACTCCACAGGAGAAACTGAGACTTGGCTTCAATTTTGGCACAATAACCACCTCTGCTTCATTGTTCAAAATCTGCAAAACCCTCCTCATAGAAATGGCCTTGCAAAGCTATCCAGGTTCGCGTAGTCAAACTCAGAAGCAAAAGCTTCTCCATTTCCCCCCACCTCGAACTCCCCCTTTAGCCTCTCATCCGCCGCCTCAACCACCTTCCCTTCGGAGTACAACCCCCAAACCGAATCAACCAAATTCACCATCTTTTGGCTAAAATTTTCTCTATCAATCGACCTCTTTTTGCACACCAATTCGAGAATCACAACTCTATAGCTGAAAACATCAGTTTTCTCTGAGTGCTTTCCTGTATTGAAGGTACTTTGGAGCCAAATACCCTATATCTGATCGTTACAGTGGATCTTAGAGGTTTGATCCCTGATTTGTGCAGCAGGACATTCTGGTAAACACAACTTATCAGAAACCCTCCGAGCACACAATTCCATGTGAACAAACCATGTTCCTTTCTCTTCTTGGAAAACATGCTTTATGGGCAACAAATCAGGTAGGTGATAGAAGAACGATTTTTGCTTCACCTGCTAGAGACAATAGATAATGAAGCGCACAATTTATACATATACCACTGGCATTATTAGTAGTTAAGAAAGGGGACAAAACAATCTGACAATATATCATTAATCCATCTGCCCTGATCTCTCCAACTTTAGGGAAGCAATTTGCTTCAGCTCTCTTGACTTCTCCTACAAAGCAAGGATCGGAAAAATTAATTAAAGCAAGCAGCATAGCCTAAGCCATCAACTATTAAAGCTTTTATGAGCACTTTGCCACATAATTAACTGAAAACGAATTCAGAGCCATGCAGAAGATTATGAAGTTACCGAGAAGTCAGCCTACTCTAAACTAAGATCAAAGAATCAAACAAGATACACAGTAACAAAAGATAATGTTTGTGGAAACAACTAAAAAAATTACTATCAAAAGCCCTCCCTCATTGGGACTTAGATCGTAAATTTTTTTCGTGTAGACTTTAGCTGCCATACTTCATCATGTAGACTTTATCGTGTAGAATTTTTATCGTGTACACTTTAGTTCTACAAGACATGTTACGAAGAACATAGTCCATACTTCTAGTGTGTTGAGAGGAAATTATCCATGCTTATCAACAACAAAAAAAAAAAGTGAGAATATCCATACTAAAGGCAGACAACATTTTTTCTCCAAACCCATCGATCATCCTAAGCCATCTATTCTTAGCAAGACGGAAGTTTCAGACAGCCCAAGTAGGTTCAACTTCTACCTCTGTTTCAGAATTATTCAAGAACCTTAAAAACAAACTCATGAACTCTGGATTTGAGTATAGACCCCCAGCCTATGAGTTGCATATTTCGAGATATGCCATGAACAAAGACGATGACAGGTATTAGGAAACATCTTTTTGATAGCATTGCCATTAACATTGATCAGTGAAAATATTCTTCGGTGCTTTGTGACCCATTGTCTCAAAAAAGTCTCAAACTACCAAGTAAATGTATCAGTAATCTCATTCAAGAGGAAGCTACAAGCATACCTACAAAAGGAGCAAGATCGTGTTATATTTATTTGTTTGGTATGTAGTATGACATACTATGTCACCAAAGCAATCATAATCTAGCTTAGATCTTCCATCTTTCCAACCAAAAAAATTTTGCTAGCCGATGATCCTCATCCAATTCTTCTAAGTGATAAGACACGGGATAACACAGTTTGTGCATCACCTTTTTCCAATCAAATTCATCATTCATGTACTGATAAAATTCGGGCAGTCTTACTGTGTTAACACGGCATTCAATAGACCACCAACTTCTTCAACCAAGAAAGAATTTGTCTTTACGCCTCTAATATCCGCATCAACCATAGAACTAACAACACTAGCATTAGCATTGTTTATATGTCTATTTGCTTTTAAAATGTTTTTGGTACATGTCGACATGAACATTACAAAAATGACTAGCTTCCGAACATCTTTAAGTGGTATGAATAAATCAAAGCACTACAATTTCTCTTCTTTTCTTAATCAAAGCACCACAATTTCTTTTCTTTTCTCACCCATTCGGCCAAATGGACAGTAAATGAGGTTGGGCATAAACCTAAAGTACACACGAATCATAATTTCTAGGTCGTTGTAGTCACGTTAATGGAATTCCAGATGCTGAGTATCTATAAACCTATACAGAATTGTGGCGACAAAACTATAAATCTATTAATCAGAATTTCTTGTCAGTTCTTGCTTCTTGTTTTTTGCTTAATTGGGAGTAAAAACGTGTAGCCAAACAGCCTCCAAAAGAATTCAAGAGAGACCGAACCTGGTTTTGCTTGAATGTTGTGGTTCCCATTGCAAAGAGAGTTCTTGATTCTTGGACCGATCACTGTGCGCGTGTGTGAGAGAGAGAGAGAGAGAGAGAGAGAGAGAGAGAGCTGGGTGAGGAATTTGGTCCTTTAATTAGGTCTGTATTTTTTCAGGGTTTCAACTGAAAAAAGTAGGCCGCCATGAAGTCATGGTTCGTGGCTCGGAGATATAGTACAAAAGCGTGACTGATGAAAACGATTACAAACTATCGCGGCCAAGAGCAATTAGAAGCGGCCTGAGGCAATTAGAAGCGGCGTGAATTTTTTAGAACACAAGAGAATCGTGCATCGTAATCACGCTTTCAGTAAATTGCGGCCAACTGTAGTTAGACGCGGCCAAGAGTAATTAGAAGCGGCCAAGTGTAATATGACGCGGCCAAGAATCATGTAAAACCCAATAGAATCGGGCGAAGTAATCACGCTTTCAATAAATTGCGGCCAACTGTAGTTAGACACGGCCAAGAGTAATTAAAAGCGGCCAAATGTAATTTGACGCGGCCAAGAATCATGTAAAACCCAATAGAATCGGGCGTAGTAATCACGCTTTTAATAAATTGCGGCCAAGTGTAATTTAAAGCGTCCAAAAGTAATTGTTCGCTCCCAAGTGTTATTTTTTCATCTTCTTCTTCTTCCTCCCCAGATGACCAAAACCAAAAAGAATCAACTCAACGGAGAAAGATTATTGTCGTAGCAGAAAGAATTGCTGGAAGAAAATTGTCAGTTCAGTTCTGGGCAAAACCCAATTTCTTCTTTCAAAATCACACGTCAGTTCTTCTTCCCTTGGTGTTTAATTCATTTGGACAATGCAACAAAACAAGACAAGTTTGAATCTTTCTGTTTGCATACAGCTACCAGCAGGGATGGAATCGGAATTTTGCAAACGCGAGGGCCGAAATATGAACAACAAGAAAGATGCCACCGTCTAGTTCGTGGGCAAATATCTAACACCATATGTTGCGGCAGTAGCTAGGCACTCTCCGGGGATAATCTTGCAATCTTTTCGTAACAAACGTTGAGTGTCTCTAACAAAAAAGTAATCTATCAACTTCTGTTGGACCCACTAGCGTTCACAACTACTATAAGATCGAAAGCACTGAGAAATCCAAAATACTTCTACTAGCTTCATTTTGGTCACCAAACCCAAAACCACCAGAGACTTTCTCATACCCTGGCCTATTAACTCCTCCAGGACCGTTGGAATCGCCACCTATGAACAGCTGAACAGCTTGGTGAGTCTTTGATTTAGTGAACAAAATGTAGGGAAACATCTGTTGGGTGTCTGGTTCAGGGTGGTCTTGATAAAACTGATACTTAAGTTTACGTTGCGGAATATGGTGAATTATGTGACCCAACTTGTGTTGGATAATTTTGTTTCATACTATTTTTAAATGCATGCTAAATTGGTTGTTTTTATTCCTTCTTTATTTCATCAAATGTGTTTGAAGCTGGAGGATTCAAGCAATCTAAATGATCAGTTAGAGAGGTGAGAGATCCTGACTATGAGCCCGTGAACATATATGAGTACGTGTGTACTGGTGCGATTCGGGTACGTCGATATGGTAAAAGTAAAACTAAGAACATGGGTATGGGATCATAATGGAGTGATTAATTGTTAATGTGCCTGCTTGACATGCAATTGTCCTGTTATTTTGCTTCCTTGAATTTAGCTTGTGGGTATTAAATTGTCAAATCTTTTAATACACGTGGGAGATAGATTGAAATTTGTTGCCGGGAGGCAAGTTCTAGTTGTCCATTTTCATTCCTATTTAGGGTCTGAAGTTCCCCATTGCTACACTGAATTCTCTATCGCTTTGTAACGGTTAAGTCGTGATGCAATGTACCATCATCTTTTCATCTGTGTAGCTTGGTCTTGTATAAGGAAAAGTTGGCTATGGGTATGTGGATGCGAGTGGATTGGTTAGTGGTGTCCCCCTTTAATATAAACGTGACTCATCTTGTTTTGAACGCAATGGGGCAGTCATTTGAAATTCTCTGTTTGTAAGCAAGTTTGAGCTATCCGTTTTTTTTTCTGATGAACGAAGTGGAAGTTCCACGTTGCCGAAATCAATTAACTGTCGGACACTCCTTGCTGGAAAGGTATTACCATTGAAATTTTAAGTGTTAGAAACTGCTTATGATTTGTGAACTTCTGAAGACAATGCCAGCCCTATTGGGCTTGGATTTGGAAATTGAAAATTATCAACATAAGTACAAGTTTTTCTTTGGATCTGTCTTCATGGAATTTTTTTGAATAATCAACCATGAGCATTAAGAAGATGCCTCCTAGATCAGTTGGTAGAGCAGGTATAATGAGCTTCTCATTTGGCGAGGGTTCAAACCCCATCCCCTTTCCCCTCGGATAGCATAGATTAGGATTTTCTTGGTTCAAATTAAAAGAACAAAAACAAAGAGAATTAAGGGGCCTAACTATGGACCTCATTTACTTTAGATTTAATTTTCAGTAAGGAATATCTAAATCATCTATTCAGAACATGGGTTTGGTACAAAGATATCTGGACTAAATTTGGTATTATGCAAGTTGTCCAGACTAATCAGAATATCCCATGGATTATTGGTGTGTGAACAGTCTCAAGAAAGTTTCTCTAAGTCTCATGGTAATGTTCCTTGAAACATTTTATTTACTTTCATTATCGGGCATTTTTGGAAATCTTGGAAAAAAGTAAAGGTTTTGAGAATTTTGGCGGCGATATAACTACTTTAATGTCTTTTATCTTCAAGTATGTCAGTGAAATCAAGGAGGCTTTTAATCTGAATTTTCCTACTAGATGCAGAAACATTAGATAAACAGCATGGTTTTTTTCCAGTTGGTTTGCTCGAGCTGAATACCTATGGATCGAAGTGCCAAGGGCAACCAAGGTGCAGCTGGGTGCAGCCGAGTTTTCAGAGAAAAGGAGGTGATTCGGGGGTCAGGCTACTTCAACGCTTGCCGAATAGCTCTCCTTTTGAAGCAGAATTATGGAGCATCCTGAATGGGCTTACCTCTATCAAGCAGCAAGATTAGAAAGAATGTTAAAATAGAGTCCGGTTGCTCGCATCGTGGCTGTGAAGATGGAGGCTGATAGATCATGTGACATTGAAGAAACATGACATTAACAGAAACATGACATCCTCTACTTCACCCAACTTTGATCTCAAACAAGTGATTTAGTGTCTCACTTTCTTCCTCCCCGTCTAAAATAATATCGTCAACATTCGAATGAAACTGAAATTAGTGTGCAATAAGAAAAGTAGTACTACTCATCTAAGTACATAATCCACTCTCAACAAACAGAAAAAAGAGGGAAGACCAAAACCATGGGAAAATTTGTAGATTAGCTGAACTATTGTGGAAGACCAGATAGCCATGTACTCCTCAACATACAACAGAAAACCAAACAGAGGCCATTGAACTTATTGTCATTTAAACATGGCTGAATTGACCACTACTATTTCTATTTCACACATTTTGATCTCAAACATGTGTCCTGGTGTCTGAATTTCCTCTTCTCCATCTAAAACAATTTCTTCAAGACTCAATGACACTCCACAAGAGAAACTGAGACACGGCTTCAACTTTGGCGCAACAACCATCTCTGCTTCATTGTTCAAAATCTGCAAAACCCTCCTCATAGTCATAGAGATGGCCTTTCAGTGCTATCCAGGTTCACCTCAGAAGCAAAAGCTTCTCCATTTCCCCCCACCTCGAACTCCCCCTTTAGCCTCTCATCCGCCGCCTCAACCACCTTCCCTTCGGAGTACAACCCCCAAACCAAATCAACCAAATTCACCATCTTTTGGCTAAAATTTTCTCTATCAATCGGCCTCTTTTTGCACACCAATTCGAGAATCACAACTCCATAGCAGAAAACATCAGTTTTCTCTGAGTGCTTTCCCGTATTGAAGGTATTTTGGAGCCAAATACCCTATATCCGGTTGTTAGAGTGGATCTTAGAGGTTTGATCCCTGATTTGTGCAGCAGGACATTCTGGTAAACACAACTTATCAGAAACCCTCCAAGTACACACTTCCATGTGAATAAACCATGTTCTTTTCTCTTCTTGGAAAACATGCTTTCTGGGCAACGAATCAGGAAGGTGATAGAAGAACGATTTTTGCTTCACCTGCTAGAGACAATAGATGATGAAGCGCATAATTGATACATACACCACGGGCATGTTTAGTAGTCAAGAAAGGGGACAAAACGATCTGACAACATATCATTAATCCATCTGCCCTGATCTCTCCAACTTTAGGGAAGCAATTCGCTTGAGCTCTCTTGACTTCTCCTACAAAGCAAGGATCGAAAAAATTAATTAGAGCAAGCAGCACAGCCTAAGCTGTCAACTATTAAAGCTTTTATGAGCACTTCACCACATAATAACTGAAAACGAATTGAGAGCCATGCAGAAGATTATGAAGTTACTATAAGTCAGCCTACTCTAAACTAAGATCAGAGAATCAAACAAGATACACAGTAACAAAAGATGATGTTTGTGGAAACAACAACTGAAAAAATTACTATCAAAAGCCCCCCTCATTGGGACTTAAATCTTAAATTTTTATCGTGTAGACTTTAGCTGCCTGCATCAACAGTTTATGCCTTCAGCTGCTAACTCACATTGTTCTTCATAATGATGGACCATTTCTGTGAAGTTCATAGTTCTACAAGACATGTTACAAAGAACATTGTCCATACTTCCAGTGTGTTGAGTGGAAATTATCCGGCAAGTGAGAATATCCATACTAAAGGCAGAAAAAAAAATTTCTTCAAACCCATCGATCATCCTAAGCCATCTACTCTTAGCAAGACGGAAGTTTCTGACAGTTGCAGCCGAAGTCGGTTCAACTTCTACCTCTGTTTCAGAATCATTCAAGCACCTTAAAACAAACTCATGAACTCTGGATTTGAGTATAGACCCTGAGCCTTTGAGTTGCATATTTCGAGATATGCCATGAACAAAGACGATGACAGGTATTAGGAAACATTTTTTTGATAGCATTGCCATTAACATTGATCAGTGAAAATATTCTTCGGGGCTTTGTAACCCATTGTCTCGAAAAAGTCTCAAACTACCAAGTAAATGTATAAGTACTCTCGTTCAAGAGGAAGGCACAAGCATACCTACAAAAGGAGCAAGATCGGGTAATATTTATTTGTTCGGTATATAGTATGACATACCACGTTACCAAAGCAATCATAATCTAGCTTAGATCTTCCATCGTTCCAACAAAAAAAATTTTGCTAGCCGATGATTCTCATCCAATTCTTCTGAGTAATAAGACACGGGATAACACAGTTTGTGCATAACCTTTTTCCAATCAATTTCATCATTCATGTACTGATAAAATTCGGGCAGTCTTACTGTGTTAACACGGCATTCAATAGACCACCAACTTCTTCAACCAAGAAAGAATTCGTCTTTACGCCTCTAATATCCGCATCAACCATAGAACTAATAACACTAGCCTTAGCATTGTTTATACGTCTATTTGCTTTTAAAATGTTTTTGGTACGCGTCGACATGAACATTACAAAAATGACTAGCTTCCGAACATCTTTAAGTGGTATGAATAAATCAAAGCACTACAATTTCTCTTTTTTTCTTAATCAAAGCACAACAATTTCTTTTCTTTTCTTTTCTCACCCATTCGGCTAAATGGATAGTAAATGAGGTTGGGCATAAACCTAAAGTACACACGAATCATAATTTCTAGGTCGTTGTAGTCACGTTAATGTAATTCCAGATGCTGAGTATCTATAAACCTGTACAGAATTGTGGCGACAAAACTATAAATCTATTAATCAGAATTTCTTGTCAGTTCTTGCTTGTTGATTTTTGCTTAATTGGGAGTAATAACGTGTAGCCAAACAGCCTCCAAAAGAATTCAAGAGAGACCGAACCTGGTTTTGCTCGACTGCTGTGGTTCCCATTGCAAAGAGAGTTCTTGATTCTTGGACCGATTACTGTGTGTGTGTGTGTGTGTGTGAGAGAGAGAGAGAGCTGAGTGAGGAATTTGGTCCTTTAATTAGGTCTGTATTTTTTCAGGGTTTCAACTGAAAAAGAAGTTGGCCTCCATGAAGTCATGGTTTGTGGGTCGGAGTTACTTCATGGTTTGTGGGTCGGAGTTATAGTACAAAAGCGCGACTGATGAACACCATTACAAAAAAATCGCGGCCAGAAGCAATTAAACGCGTCCAGAAGTACTTAGACGCGGCCAAGAGTAATTCAACCCGTCCAAGAATCATGTAAAAGACAAAAGAATCGCGTGTAGTAATCACGCTTTCAATAAATTCCGTCCAAGTGTAAAAATACAAGTCCAGAAGTAATTAAAAGCGGCCAAGTGTAGTTCGATACAGCCAAAAGTAATGTAAAACACAACAGAATCGTGCATTGTGATCACGCTTTCAATAAATTGCGGCCAAGTGTAATTAGACGCGTTCAAGAGTAATTGAAAGCGACCGTGTGTAATTCCTTCTGGCCAAAAGTAATTGTTTGGGGCCAAGTGTAATTTTTTCATCTTCTTCTTCTTCCCCAGATGACCAAAACCGGAAAGAATCAACTCAACGGAGAAAGATTATTGTAGTAGCAGAAAAATTTGCCGGAAGAAAATTGTCATTCAGTTCTGGGCAAAACCCAACTTCTTCTTTCAAAATCACACGTCAGTTCTTCTTCCCTTGGTTTTTAATTCATTTGGACAACGCAACAAAACAAGACAAGTTTGAATCTTTCTGTTTGCATACAGGTACCAGCAGGGACGGAACCGAAATTTTGCAAACGCGAGGACCGAAATATGAACAACAAGAAAGATGCCACCATCTAGTTCGTGGGCAAATATCTAACACCATATGTTGTGGCAGTAGCTAGGCACTCTCCGGGGATAGTCTTGCAATCTTCGCATTACAAACGTTGAGTGTCTCTAACAAAAAAGTAATCTATCAGACTTCTGTTGGACCCACTAGCGTTCACAACTATAAGATTGAAAGCACTGCGAAATCCAAAATACTTCTACTAGCTTCATTTTGGTAACCAAACCCAAAACCACCAGAGACTTTCTCATACCCTGGCCTATTAACTCCTCCAGGACTGTTGGAATCGCCGCCTATGAACAGCTGAACAGCTTGGTGAGTCTTTGATTTTGTGAACAAAATGTAGGGAAACATCTGTTGGGTGTCTGGGTCAGGGTGGTGTTGATAAAACTGATACTTAAGTTTATGTTGCAGAATATGGTGAATTATGTGATCCAACTTGTGTTGGATAATTTTGTTTCATACTATTTTTTAATGCATGCTAAATTGGTTGTTTTTATTCCTTCTTTATTTCATCAAATGTGTTTGAAGCTGGAGGATAGCTGGAGGATTCAAGCAATCTAAATGATCAGTTAGTGAGGTGAGAGATCCTGAGTATGATCCAACCCAGAGATCAACAGTGATGACAATGGGCAAGATTATTCGGATAAACTGACAAATGAAGAGTTGCAAAATCTGGACAACATGATGGAATTTTAGTCAAAAGAGGTAATCATTCCTGCTTTTGGTCCCACTGGCACCGAAAGCAGAAACAGTCACCTCCCAATCAGCCATCATTTCACCTTTTGGCCCCATCTGCACCGAAAGTGGAAACAGTCAGCAATCATTTCTGCTTTTGGCCCTACTAGCACCAAAAGCAGGAACAGTCACCTACTTTAGTCATATGGCTGAGCCTCTTTAATATTTTGACTTTGATTTGGTTTAATAGTGGATTGAGAAGATATGTTGTTGGGGTAAGAATTCTTTTCCCTTTTTGTAACTGTCGTAATAGTTTTAGCCCTTTTATAATATTTTTCTAAGTAATTAAAAAAGTAGATTTCAGTTCTTATTTCATTCATGAAGTTTTCCCATTGAGCAATTATTTTGGCTTGTCTGGATCGTGAATATTTATTAGCATAGTCTTTTCTTTTTTGTTTATTTTTCTTTAACTTAAATTCTTTGTATAATTTATCAAAATCAATTTCAAAATCTTTATGTAAAACACGTAAATTTGGGTCAACTTCTTCAAAATCTGTTTGAGTTGGAGACCCTTGGGAGGATTTTGCCCGTGTAGAATAACAGGGTTTACTAATTTGTGAACTTGACTCAACACCTTTTAATTTAATGCTAAGATCAAGCAAATTTTTGTCGCTCAGACTCACAATGAATACAGAAGTAGTACTTTAATCTTGACTAAGTATGAGTAAGCAATTTCTGAAAACCCAAAACTTTGTTTACTCTCTCTCTCTAACTCTATTTTTACTATCTTGAATAGCCTATTTCAGCCTATTGACTTCTCGAATCCTTTTATAGAATAAGGACCCGAGTTTTACAAGTGCTGAATGACTCAGCCATGTGACTAAAGTAGGTAACTGTTCCTGCTTTTGGTGCTGGTAGGGCCAAAAGCAGAAATGATTGCTGACTGTTTCCACTTTCGGTGCAGATGGGGCCGAAAGGTGAAATGATGGCTGACTGGGAGGTGACTATTTCTGCTTTCGGTGCTGGTGGGACCAAAAGCAGGAATGATTACCTCTTTTGACTAAAATTCCATCATGTTGTTCAGATTCTGCAACTCTTCATTTGTCAGTTTATCCCAATAATCTTGCCCATTGTCATCACTGTTGATCTCTGGGTTGGATTCTTGGTCTTCTCTGTCTTCAGTTTGATGACTCAAATTGTCCCAATAATTCTGGTATTCTTTGACTAGGTTTTGGAATTTCGTATAGAAGATAAATGGAACTTCTTGAATAGGACCAGTGGACTTGATTTTTTGGATAGAATCTTCACAAATTAAATGATACTTGCCTTCAAGGAAATAATCATCATTTCCAAGATTGGGTATTAAATTTTCAATCTTTTAATACACGTGGGAGATAGATTGAAATTTGTTGCCGGGAGGCAAGTTCTAGTGGTCCATTTTCATTCCTATTTAGGGTCTGAAGCTCCCCATTGCTGCACTGAATTCTCTATCGCTTTGTAACGGTTAAGGCTTGATGCAATGAACCATCATCTTTTCATCTGAGTAGCTTGGTCTTGTTTAGGTGGCAGATTCTAGATTTTGGGATATTTGTTTGTCAATTCGGTCATTTTTCTGATATGTCAATTCCGTTTCATTGTTACAACACATGCATATGGTCAAACAAATTTGTTCTCTCTGTGTTTTTGGAACATTGCTGAGAACTATGGTGAATTCTCTGAATTTTCCATACTGAGTAATATTTCTGTTGGATGATTTTGGTTATACTTCTTATTCATGTATGCTAATTGATTCTTTTTCTTTTAAATTCCCCTTTCTTCGTTAGGGACTACGTACCAAGTATGACTGATTCTTTAGGCATGCTTAAATCATGATAACGATGGACTTTTCTGTCAAGAAATTGGTTTGGGATCTTCATTTGAACAGGCACGAGGAAGAAACTCGTGAACTATTGAGGTTGTACAAGGAAAAGTTGGCTGTGGCAAATTGCAATTAATTACACATGGGTATGTAGATGCGAGTGGATTGGTTAGTGGTGTCCCCCTTTAATATAAACGTGACTCGCCTTGTTTTGAACGCAATGGGGCAGTCATTTGAAATTCTCTGCTGGTAAGAAAGTTTGAGTTATCTGTTTTTCTTCCGATGAACGAAGTGGAAGTTCCACGTTGCCGGAATCAATTAACTGTCGGAAACTCCTTGCTGGAAAGGTATTACCATTGATGTGTTTAGTGTTGAATCTGCTTATGATTTGTGAACTTCTGAAGACAATACCAGCCCTATTGAGCTTGGATTTGGAAATTGAAAATTATCATCAAAATAAGTACAAGGATTTCTTTGGATCTGTCTTCATTGAATTTTTTTTGAATAATCAACCCGGAGCATTAAGAAGATGCCTCCTAGATCAGTTGGTAGAGCAGATAATGAGCTTCTCATTTGGTGGGAAGATCATCGGGCATTTTTGGAAATCTTTGAAAAAAGTAAAGGTTTTGAGAATTTTGGCGGTGATATGACTACTTTAATGTCTTTTATCTTCAAGTATGTCAGTGAAATCAAGGAGGATTTTAATCTGAATATTCCTACTAGATGCAGAAACATTAGATAAACAGCATGGTCTTTTTCCAGTTGGTTTGCTCGGGCTGAATACCTATGGAAGTGCCAAGGGCAATCAAGGTGCGCGCAGCTGGGTGCAGCCGAGTTTTAAGAGACAAGGAGGTGATTCGGGGGTCAGGCTACTTCAGACGCTTGCTGAACAGCTCTCCTTTTGAAGCATAATTATGGAGCATCCTGAATGAGCTTACCTCTATCAAGCAGCAAGATTAGAAAGAATGCTGAAATAGAGTCCGATTGCTCGCATCGCGGCTGTGAAGATGGAGGCTGATAGATCATGTGACATTGAAGAAATGTCCACAACTGATGAAGCCCCAGAACTACTCCATACGACATGATTTAAGGGAGGCTAACAAGGTGGCAGATAAACTTGCCAAGATTGGTGCAGCTCATGACCTTCAATGGTGCCAGTAACAGACCCCATTTGTTTCTGTGTCCCTTATTCGTATCTGTGCTTCTTGGATTGTATTGACAAAAGCTTAAATATCTTTTGTCATCAAATTGAGTTGATTCATTGTCTTTCATTTAGAGCATGCTCAAAGTAACTCTTCCTTCTGTGCATCTGTTGTATACACTGCTGTCAAGTTCAGGTTTTCCTCCATTAGCTATACGGCCTATGGGCTTCGTAGCCCTTTATGGGAACTATCTGAATTATGTGATATTGTGTTCTATTTCTACCAAACCGAGCCTTAAGCCGCATTCAATTGGGCTCGATTACTGCATGAATCCGTCTTCTACATTGACGAGCTCTATCGAGGTATCGTGTTCAGTGATATTGCACTCTATTTCTGTTGGATTGTTTTCATTTTCTCAAGGCATGCTAATTGAGCTTTCCCTCCTTTTTCCTACCTTTTTCAGGGTTGAGGACTGTTGAATATATAGCTGATCCTGTGAAATTCTGTAATGGCAGTATATAAGCTTTTGATGCAGAAATTCTGTCATGCTTTTGTTCACACAAGGTTGGCATTGTTTTGAGGATAAGATTCTGCTGCTTGTGCCCTGAATTGTTGAAGCTAAGAATAATCACCTAAGAATTACTACTAGGACTATAAGGTTTTTTCCTTTAAGTGATGAGGAGAGCCTTTGGCCCAGTGAGTGGAGCCTGACTAGCCTCTTGCATGATTCAAGAAGAGAAATTCTTGGTACTTTCTAGTACTTCTTTTTGTTCGGCGTAAGGGGTGTTTGGGCCAGCTTACGGCACATCAACTAATTCATGTCGGGACTATGAATTTTCACAATAAATTACTTTCTTGCATTTTGATCCCAAGAAGCAAACCGCGATCAATTATTCAGGGAGCAAATCCACCAACCAACTGGACTAACCCTTGGGGCTTACTTTATTGCACCTGAAAATTATTGGGACTCGATTGAGTTAATTTGCATTTTCAGTCCAAAGGAGTTCATTTTATAAGAAAAAAACTTGCTTGGAATTTTTGGGAGATCATTTCAGTCTTAAGGCCTAAATGAGTTCATTTCAGCCAAAGGCTTCCCTTGGCGTCTCTTAAACAAGCAAAAATAAATACCAACTTATTTTGCATCCCTGGTCATCTCCACCAGTTTATACATAAGTCAAACACAAATCTAGCTATGCATAAAATCTAACCGTAACTGTTAAATTTAGATTTGAAAAGGGAGATTAAATTCTGTCCACCTCCAGTGAAAATCCCACCGTTGCCGCTACTGCCATTGGTTGTTTATTGCAATAATATAAACCGTTCATTTTATAGGTTTGGAGATTGGAAAGTGATATAATTTTGCGAAAAAATCATCTTGATCGAACATCCATAGGTAAATCAAAAATTGAATTATAGTTAATAAAAAAAATGGTATGATCCTGTCAATAATTTAAAGTCAAATTTATAAACCAAAATCCAACTTTCATATACCCATCGACGTTCGTTCAAGCTGATTTTTTTGGCATTACAAACTATTTTTTGGGTCCTACAAAGGGAAAATGACGGCCAAGGATCCGATTACTGGTGTGAATGCACGGTGGAGCCTACGATGGATGGTGGAAACCGTAGAGTTTCCGGAGTTTCCATATGGGGTATAAAATTCGGTATAAATTTGATAGGGGTTAAAACTGGGGAAGAGACTTTGGTCCAGCTTCCTTGGAGCTAGTTTAGTCTAGTTTCACCGTATTACTCTGATGCTAGGCCTACAAAATTTGTCCTTTATTTCGTAGCTCTTCTGAGAAAAAATGTTAGCTAAGTTCTGCCAAGATTTTCGAGTTTTTTTATTCTTTTATTTTTATTTAATTTTTTTTTTGTGTTTGTTAATTTTGTGTTTAATTTTTGTAAATTATTGATTCGTCTCGTCAAGACAAATTTAAAAAGTACAAAATTATGACTCTTACCCAAATGCTTTCGAAATATCCAAGCCAAAAAAGCTGACTTCCTCAATTCGGCTATTTTTTTGTCACACTTTATATATGAGCGGATTTAGCATGGTGTTAATATATTAGTAAATAGAGGATTCAAAGGCTATCTATAGCCTGAACCTCAAATTCCGCCCCCAGAGAGCACGAACTCTGGCGGGCCTCCGCCGGGGGAAACGAGACAATCAACTGAGCTAACTTGGTTCCTCTCGGCTTAGCTAATTTGCACCCTCAAATTAGTCCGTCTAGAAGACCCAAACAAATCACGAGTGATTTTCAGCAAATCTAACGGCCCCATTTCGTCCAATCCATCGAACGACAACTCCCCGTGTCCGCACCCGATAATAACAAAAACATCGAAAAAGGAAAAAAAAATCAAAATCAAAACTGTACTCTCTCGCAGTGAATTTCAAATATATTTAAAGAAAGTTTAAACACGAAACATCGCACGAAAAAACGCTTTGCTGCCTCCTTCGCCATTTCTCGTTTTCAAGTTTCGCGGTTGCCCCAAATTCCTTCCCTCTCTCTCTCATCTTCAATTCCCCTCTCTCTCCTCTCCTCTCTCTCTTCAATTCTCCGATGCGACCGTCGCGTGCTACGCCTTGATTCGGAATTCCGTAAGTGCGCCATTTGCTGATTTCGTTGCCTTTTTCCGATTACGACCTTCTTTTTTTTCATAATATTTTGGTTTTTGTTTTTGAGCTGTGTAATTAGGGTTTCGTCTCGGCAAATCGAGCTGTTGTTTTTGAATTTTTGAATTCCCAGTACTGCAATGTCTTTTATATTTGCTTCCACGCTGTGTTGTATCCACTGTTTATGCTTCTTCAGTTAAAATCTCTCTTTTTTCATCTTTTTTTTTCTTTTCCGATTTTTTGAAATTCCGCTTGTTTTTTTGCTGTTTCGCCGGAGATTTTAATGAATAATGGACCGATGTATATGTTTACTCCATGTAAAGTACGTCAGATGTGTGTATTGTTGTTTACATGCACATTCAGTTTTTGCTGTGATATGTTAATTCCACTTGTTTTTTCCGCTGTTTCGTTCAAGATTTAAATGAATAATGGACTGATGTATATACATTGTTTACTTACTCCATGTAAAGTATGTCAGATGTGTGTATTGATGTTTACATGCACATTCAGATTTTGATGTGATTTGTTAATTTGAACTGGGATCAGCTCACCTCTGGTGGTGTAACATTGGAAATTTCAATCCTACCCCTTTTTTTTTTGCTTACAGTAGCAAGGGGGATTTTGATTGCGGCGCGGATTCTTCCCATACATGGTCTTTCGACTTTGCGGAGACCTGTGTTGTTGGAATCGAACCCTCGTCGTCAGCTTGGAAGGCTAGGGCTTGTAGTTGACTTCGGTTCAGCATTTTTGAGTTCTTTTATTTTGGAATACAAGGAAGAATTCAGTCTGGACCCGGATTTGAACTGGGGAAAAAGGAGTTGGAGTCGCTTTCGTAAAAGGTGAGGTCAGTAAATTTCATAGGCGGTGGTTAGGGTCTCTATCGAAGTCTGCTTTGAATCTCACTCCCATGTCGCGTTACTGATGACCTCGTTGTAAAACTAATCATTGACTTCTTATTTCAGTTGGGTATTTGTTATGTTGAAAATATTTGATAAGCTAAATTCATGATGATTTCGCTAGTTCTAAAGGTGGGTCTGAGATTTGGTTAGAAAGGAAACGACCAGTTTTTTAGAATTTGCGCGTCCTCATCATTTAATCACTGGTTTGGAGCTTTTGCGTCATGGAGATAGGTTTTAGGTATAGGGTTATATATGAATGGCGAGCTTAAATTTGTGTTCATGTGTATGCATTTGAGTTGGAGCTGAAGCTTGTAGTGTAAAAAAATACATCAGTTGCAATTAGTGTAATAGGTTATATGATACATTTATTTATGTAGCTCATATTTAATGCTAAATTTGACATGCGAATTTAGATGGAACTGAATAAATATGTTGAGCTTACTTGGAAAACTTTGTTGAGTGAAAGTTAGCTTATTTTATTAAGATTTAGTAGTATTATTATTGACGAGTCTGCCTTTTATGCTTAATCATATCCCATTTTATGAGGGAAGATGCCTTCATACGGCGGAACAAATTGTGTCTCTCTTTGGTCGTTCAGTCAAACTTTTAAGTTTTGTTTTAGACTTGTGCTTTTATTTGGCTCACTCTGCATTTGGTAATTTTGTCTTGTGACACATGTTGCTTGATGTGGCTCAGGTGATTAGGGGATTGATTCACTCATGGCCCCGACAAGAAAATCTAGAAGTGTGAATAAGCGTTTCTCTCATGTTAATGAGGCCTCTCCTAGTAAAGATGGAGATGCAAAGAAAAGCATGCAGCGGGTGAGTTTTTTTTTTTTTAATCTCTTACAAGATGTTGGTAATGTTAAAAATAATCAAAGAAGTCTCCCCATAAATCTGATGCCTTGTTCCCATTTGCTCAAATGGTGTCTTGCAAAATCTAATTTTTTGGCAGGCATAAAAAAAATAGTTATGATGGCTGAATTTCTTACTACGGGATGAAGATTTCACTTTTTATTTTGTCTATGGACGTAAGCCATTAGAAAAACACAGAGGCTTTAAGGATTTTTTGATTTTTGCATTTCCTTTTCTTTTTGCTAAACCCTATCTCCTGTGTGTGGTGGATTCAAATGCATAGTCTTCGGGGGTTCCACTGTCATGTCACCACAGGTTAAAGTTCGATCCCTTTTGTTCTTTGATTTGTTGATAAGAAACGAGAGAAGAGAAGACATCTTTCATTGCTATTCGGAGGAACAATTTCAAATACGCCAAGGTCAAATTTGTGATCATCTTGGCGATAGGCATAGTGGTCTGATTGTCATATCACATTCGTGTTCATTGGAGCTTTTACTTCCTTTTCTACCATACATATTTGGGCTGACATTCTTCATACCTCCTCAAACTATTCTCCTCGAGACGAGAGAGGATGTGTTCAATTAGAAAGAGAATCTATGATTAGAAATACTGATTCCATTCTTGTGGATGTTGGTTTTGTAATTTTATATGTCGTTACATCAAATGGCTGCCTAGGATCTGACATTTGTTCTCATTTCTATGTTCATCTTTTTCAAAATTCCTCCTAATGAAATTGGTATATAATGAGACCGGTGGCAGTGTCCAATAACCAAACCAAACCGAGCCTTATGTCCCAATCACTTGGGGTTGGCTACAACTGGTGGTAGTGTCCAATAAGGAAAAAAATCAAGACAAGGAGGGAGTACTACACTAGTTGATTTGAAGAGCATTTCATATAATGCTCGACAGTTTTGGCACTTTGTTTGATTCTGACATGACATGGGTGTGACTTCCTAAGGCTGATTCAGCGTCAAAACATGAGTGTGCTATTGTTATGCTTTATTTGTGTTGTCCTATTCTAGGGATTATATTGTACTTGTAAATTTTATTGTTTTTTACTCATGTTTCAGTTGCATTGGCTGTCTCTTTACTTTCTATCGATAGTGTGATTAGTAGGGTTATAACTAAGTGGGCTTTGCACTCCTTCCCAACTGGGAGGGTAGAAGACTAATCCTTGCAAAGGCAAAGTTTAATTATTTCCTCCATCTTGTAGAGGTTGTTTGTTGCATTCTTTCGTCACCAAATATGGGGCAATTTATTGTATTG
This sequence comes from Rhododendron vialii, assembly GCF_030253575.1. Taxonomy (NCBI): domain Eukaryota; kingdom Viridiplantae; phylum Streptophyta; class Magnoliopsida; order Ericales; family Ericaceae; genus Rhododendron; species Rhododendron vialii. Next base: position 41,277,903 of record NC_080560.1, read on the forward strand.
AGGTTGTGGTGTCAAACTTATTATTAGCTGATTGTCTAGTTTGTTTTTTTTTTTTTTGGTTAAGTGTACCATTTTATAACCAACCAACTCAGAAAACAAAGGGAATAAACCCCAATACAAGCACCTATACAAAGAAGAATAACCTCACTACAATCTACATCTGTAGAAACAAAGAGAAAACAATATTACAGGGTAGCATTCCCAAGGACTCTACTTGAGATATTCCACTCGCTACAAAGCCTTCATATAATTTCCTACCGATTGGTGGGGGAAATTGTTAAGTAGAAATAACATCTCTAAATCCCCTGGTAGTCTGTTGCAAGAGTTGAAATGGATGAATCTACATCTGAAGAGGAAGGGTATGCAGCAGTCTATCTGCAAACTCTCTCTTGCTGCTACATTGTAGTATCATTTATGGAGGGAAATAAATACCAGGATTTTCCAAAATAAGATGGAAGAAGTGGATGGTGTGGTTCAGTAGATCATCACTGATGTAAAATATTACATAAACTCTCGGAGGAATATCAAGAGTTCCTCTACTAATCAGTACTTGTGTCTGGTCTGGAACATTTCATGTATAATTTTTGCTTTCTCACAAGTTTAGTCTTGTATGCCTTAGATAGTCTACTGTGGACCTGTAGTCTTTGTTGGTTTCTGTTGTTTGTGTTCTGAAGTAGTGTTGGTCTAGGGGCCTAGGTGATTGCTGTGTTGCTGTTGGGTGCAGGGATCATGTCTCAGGTTCCTTTGGCTTTGCTTGGCCTCCTTTGGGGTTTTTTATTTGCTTGGTCTTGGTGTCTTTTTTTTTATCTTTCGTTACAAGGGTATGCCCCGGGGGTCTTGTCCTTGTTTTGTTCAATAAGATTTAACTTACCAAAAAAAAAAATCCTGCTGATGGACCACAAAAAAGAAGGTTATACTATGTCTATTGCATAGCATTGCATTAGTTGAAAAAACCACAGTAAGACATTCTACTCATTATTTGCAATTATCTTTGAAATGCTTAAAGTGTCGTGGCCTTTTGCAGAAACGAAAACTATCTGATTTGTTAGGTTCACAATGGAGCAAAGCAGAGCTGGAGCGTTTCTATGAAGCATATCGGAAGTATGGAACAGATTGGAAAAAGGTTGGTTTGAATTTATCATGAAGGTCCTGAGTTCTTATGGTTTTTTGTTGTGAGATCAAGGCCTATTGTCCCTAATCCCACACCTTGTGAAGTGGTGAATAAATGGCCAGGAGCACCTTGCTACCGATGGCCTTGACGAGCTAAATGGGTTCCGCACCTGCTTAATATCGAGTAATTTCATAAATACTAGAACCTTAAGCCAAAACCTCTGAAAATGGTATTATTTGTGTTTGTTTCAACTATGAAATAAGTATTGTTGGTATTTGTTTCATCAGAGCAAGTGGCCAAGTTCACGTTTCCAAGTTCATCAAAGTAAAAACTAACACTGCTTTTACATAGTTAAGAGATGATCCATGAAAAAGACAAATATGAGGCACAAGTGACAAGTTTGTTATGTTCTTTAATCCTTGAAATACAATGACACCACAATGTATCATCATACATGTCCCCTGCGTACATTCTTAATAGAATTGGGCGCAGTACTTTGCATGTCCCATACTACCATACAAATCCCCACATGTTTCTTGTGTGTCTGGAATGGATACTGTCACTTAGGCATGCCGGTGCTTCGTAGCTTCTTGTCATTATAACCATGTTTATGGAAAAGAGAAATCAAAGTATTCATGATGTCCTGTAAGCCATGATAGGAATGTAATGGGTAAGTGGTACTAGGGACTTGCTTTAACTTTCGTGTGGCTTACTTTACACGAAGAACTATTCTACCGTACATGTGAAAAAAGGGCATCCTAGTGCGGCACTCTCTTCTATAGGAAGCGTTAAATGTACAGAGCCTTACCAGCCACCTGCTGGTAAACTGTTTCCTTAGAAGTACTGTTGTACCAATCCATTTGTGTGTAGTCTGTACGAGGAGAGAATTTGGCAACGTCATTTATACTGCATTGCATTAGTCAAATGGAAGCTAGGATTACACTTGCTATTCTTGTTGATTTATCACGTATGGTGTTGAGCTGTTCTGATTTTTGTTTCATGCGGATCAAAGGTGGTTGCTGTAGTGAGAAACCGATCTGTGGAAATGGTGGAGGCCCTTTACACAATGAATAAGGTAAGTGCATCCTTTCTGAAGTACGTCTGTCCCAAATAGGCAAGCGGTGAGGTGTCTTGGTTTTTGTTGGTGCTGCTTTTAGTTCTTAAGAAATTTATATGTTATCTAAAAAGTGTTGGACTTTAGATCTCTGGTAGTTCACAAAATATGTTCTGCATCCAAAGGTGTATTTGCTTCCTGGTTGTTCTTGCTTGATTGATGGTTGAGTTATTTGGTGTGCTTTTTTATAAACTGAAAGTGCAAGTTTTGTGGTTCATACTCTTTTAAATGAGTGGGAAGCTGGAATAAGTTATTTAGTAATGAATAGTAATGATGGGGGCTTTGAAGTTACTTTCTCATTTTTCTAACCTGAAATTTTTTCCCAAAAAGAGAAGAAATATTGTTTGATGCTACAAATCAGATATATTTGTATTTTGTGCATGTGAGAAAGTTTTGTGTGTGTGTGTGTGTGTGTGTGTGTGAGAGAGAGAGAGAGAGAGAGAGAGAGAGAGAGAGAGAGAGAGAGAGAGAGAGAGAGAGAGAGAGAGAGAGATGACTCTGCTACTCCCCCACTGTTCCTGCATTTCAAAGATGATTTCCATTCAGGTAGATGTTTTGTATGGGGTTGTTGAGTGTATCAATGATTGAGAAATTCGATGATGGAGGAGGAAATGATGTTTGAGTAACACTCATAGAAACCAATTAAGTACCCTATATTCTGGTATGTTTTGTTGCACGGGCATGTATTATGAACTTTGGGTGTAATAACTGATTCCTTTTTTCTTTTTGGTTCAGATGAGGACTTTGTATCTTTTTCTTTTTCTTCACCACCACCTTGGTTATGTTTTACCCGACCTTAGCAGCTATTATGGTTTTGTTTTTTGTTTTTTTTGAACACATTATCGTTTTGGTTTCAACTGCTGCATATCCTTATGAAGCGATGAAGCCTAGTTCTACTGTAAATTCCAAACTGTTATTCTTCATAAATACGAAGTTAGATGTCCAGGGCTTGTAGTTAGAGTATGGACAAAATAAGGGTTTTAGCGTCATAGTGAATGAGAGAAGTTATGTAGTTAGCATGACATTTTGTTTGATCAGCAAATAGAAATATTATGTTGCTAATTTCTATTAGTACTGTGTCAGGCTTACTTATCTCTTCCAGAAGGGACTGCTTCGGTGGTTGGCTTAATTGCAATGATGACTGATCACTACAGCAATCTGGTGAGATTGTAATTTAATTTCAATCAGCCTGCTGAAGATTAATGTGCATTGTTATTATTGCTACACATCATGGAATATTAGTGGAAAGATTTTTCTCTCTAGTATGCAATGGCGAAAAATTGGTTACATCAATTCCTGACGATTAGGTTATATATATTTATGACTTGAATGGGACTTAATGCAAAATAAACTTTTCAAGGAAAAATGCTAGTGTTTTTTTGCTATATTTCTTAGTGAAGAGCAAAAGGAGGGCCCATAATATATTTACAGAGCTAATACTAAATTTCGAAGGGGACAGATGTGATTATTTTCTCATATATTTCAACCAGAAGTTTTAGGAAAGTTTTTTTTCTCTTCCTTTTTTTTTTAATTGGGCTTTGGGGGTGTTGTTTTCCCATCTGGGTCATACTTGGCTCCACCTGTGCTTTTGTTCCTTGAAGGGCTATATATACACATATATGTATGTATATCTTGTGATATTGTCGGGTGAGTAATAGGTAACTGTGTCAATTGAATGTAAATAAGTTCTTGGATTGTGGCCTTGCAGGAAGGAAGTGACAGCGAACAAGAAAGCAATGATGGTGTAGGGACATCCCAAAAATCTCGAAAGCGTGTTCGGAATAAATTTCAGCCTAATACCTCTCTAGGATCTGATGGACACTTTGTTTCGCATTCCCAGCCAGTTGCTTCTGGTTCTGGCTTTTTGTTAATGTCGAAGAAGAAACGCTCTGTCGGTATGATCTTGTGAAACTAACTATTGGGGATACTTGTGAAAATAACTATGATCTTGTAAAAATAACCACGAAGAAGCGCTCTGTTGGTTTTCTTTCATCTTTGAAGAAGCCCCTTCCCTATTTCAAATCTGCCTGAGACTACATTTGCGCATGCTTATCCTTCTCTTACGTTTGGAGTGGCATTTTGGTGAAAGAGAGTGTATATTGCATTCACTGGTTTTCTTTGGTTTCAAGCACTGGGCTACTTTTGGGACCTAGCTTTCTAATGTTCAGCTATGGACTTTTTAAATTAAAATAAAACTTCAAAACGGACAGTTTTAATAAAAAGATTTGACATGTGACAGAAATAGTAGAACTAGATTATGTCTTGTATAGTAAATACATACTACATTTGCCAGTATTAGGGAGGGATGAGGCTTAATTAGTGCAAGTTGCTTTGTATTTTTTCTGCAGGAAGTCGAGCTCGTGTTGTGGGGAAAAGGACACCTCGCTTCCCTGTTTCATATTCTTATGAGAAAGTTAATGGGGAAAAGTTTTTTTCTACAACTAGGCAAGGCTTGAAACTAAAGGTGGATGCTAATGATGATGATGTTGCTCATGAGGTAGCATTAACACTGGCAGAGGCTTCACAAAAAGGTGGTTCTCCCCAAGTTTCTCAAACAGTGAACAGAAGAAGAGGGAGCATCATGCTGTCACCAATTCGGAGTGGTGAACGAAGGGTAATGTCAATTCATATCAAAGAATTTTGTACCTTCTACTGGTATCTTACTGACATTTAATCCATTGTTGTTCGTCTTTGGATATAGCGTGAGCTGCGTGCTGAATTGGAATTGAACAGTGCCAAGCTTGGTAGTGAAGTTGATGAAGATGGGTTTGAAGGAAGCATAGGAAGCATGGAAGCTGATAATGGGGATTTTGCAAGGGAAAGAGATTATTTGAGGCAAAGCGAAGTTGCCGGAGGCAGGAAGGGAAGAAGGCTTCATGGAAGGAAATTAGAAGTTGATGATAGTGGAAATCATCGTTTGGATGACATTAAGGAAGCCTGTAGTGGGACAGAAGAAGGACAAAACATAGGCACTGCGAGAGGAAAACTTGAATTTGAGGTTACAGATGGAAAAGTTGCACGGTCCACTTCTCAAGTTTCAAGGAAGAAAAGCAAAAAGGCTCTTTTTGGAAGAGGTGTGTAATTTTGGTCAAGTTTTAAAGATCCTGGGTTCTGTTGCGTTTCTTTTCTTCTATAGTTTGTCATCTATAAACTTTCATGTTTGTCATTATGCAGACGAAGGGTCTGCTTTTGACGCCTTGCAAACTTTGGCTGATTTGTCATTGATGATGCCAGAAACAACAAGTGAAATTGGTAAGCTCTACTGCTCTGTGAGTTTCAGTTTTGGACTTCGTGTGGAAATATAAACTTGAAATGTCTCATTGTGTGTGACAAGAGATCTTTTACTTGAAATGTCTCATCTCAACTTGCTTTTAGCTTATTAGTAATTTACTACAACAAAACCAATATAATCCCCAATCGATTGGGGTATGGGCAGGGGTGACAGGCCTTACTTTTTACAATATTTACCACTTAAATAGCAGCCCCCCCTATGGCTTATTCTCTGTCACTAGAAAGATTTAATTTGCTCACCTTATTTCGATATAAGAGTACATTCCTAAGGTTCTTTATTTTGGCTTCTTAGGCTGTGGTATAATGTGTGCCGTGTCCTCGGTTTCTTCTTGTGTATTTTATGATCCCTAGAGTTTGTCTCCTTTATATTTACTTTCTTTTGGAGATTCAAATACTTTAGCCCTTCTTGTGTGGATAATAACTTTCCACGCAAGGAATGTTAGTATTAATATCATGTGTAATATATTACTGAGATTTAGAAGTGTTGGGTACAATGTCGTTTACATACCTACTGTTTGAAATGCAAGAACTTCAAATATAAGAGTAAGGAGAGCGCCCACAGGGCGGAGCGCCGAAAATCAAAACCAGAGAGAGAACATTGTATGCACACCAGGAAACTGATCCTAGGTGTAAGGATAAAGAGAGAATTCACGTAATAAATTGGAGATAGAAATGCCTTAGCGCTCATATAATTCTGTTCATCTCACACACCCATCTCTTGACTGATGGTCTCGTAGAGTGCCTAGCCAAAGTCCTTTTTTCTCAAGAAGTATGCTACTTGTTTTTCCAACTAGGAAATATGCATATTAGGAAGCTCAATTGAGAAAGGGTTTTGAGACATGTTCCACCCTGAGTCATAATTTTCAAGGAAATTCCTTTTCTTTTGCTGGTCATTCAATCTTTTGAGTCTATTTTCTACGAACTGTGATTATGATTAAGAGGCCGTTCCACTTTTTAAAAAAAGGAAGTTTAAGAAAAAGAAGGTAATTTCAAGATCAAAAATCATATGTTTACGTAAATAATTTTCCTATCAATATGGATCTTGTTTGATATATCTCATTGAGATCTTTTAAACGGTGTAAAAAAAATTGAAAATTTATTTTTCATTTTCGTTATATTTGAGTTTGAAATTACGTTCTTTTTGAAAAATAAGATTTTGGGAGAAAGAGGAACGGGGCCTAAGTACCACGTTGAAGACAAGTCGAATTATTCCTCCACTGGCACCTGAAATCCTGAATGCAATTTTTTGCTTTCTTTTTGACATCATTAGTTCCTTCTGAAAACCTGGCGTATGTCTGCATTTACTGTGATAATATTGAACTTGTCATGCCTTTCCTCTATTTCATTAATTTGTAGATCAAGTCATGGGTGAGGGCCAGGGTGTTATCATTCAGGCAGGAGCTTTGTCTTAAGCAGATTTTGTGCAAATTGTTTGTCTTTAATTTGCAATTCTCCGTCTGGAATGCTACATTATTTCTCCATCTGATTAAGAGGAATACTGCAATGTTTTCTCTATATGGCATAGACAGCTAGGTAAAACTCTTCCTTTTTAGTATGTTCGGCTACATGTGCGGTCTTTGTGGTGATTGTTCCTGGCAATTAGGGAATGGCAGATTTAATATAAGTCGGGGTAGTTTGACGGATATAACTGTTTTTTGGGTCCTTTGCGAATGGCATTTTTCAATCCTATTTAGTGTGAACATCATGGTGTGCACCCATCCTTACAGTTTCATTTCTTGTGTGTCAGAGTCATCAGTTCAGGTAAAAGAAGACGATGATGATGATCTTGTCGATAGGTATGGGTTACAGGATCAAAGGGACAGGATCAAATCTGCGGGAGCTAAATCAAAACGGAATCAATTAATGTCGGGATTTGGATCCCCTGTTAGAACATCTAAGCTTAGAAAAGTTTCTGTTCTTGATGCTGGTGCTAGCCCTGAAGCAAAGGAGGAACCTCAGCAGCCCACCGCTAAACTTTCGAGAAAGAAACAAAAGATGTCATCTAAAGTAAGAGAGGATGTTGACTTTCTTACACTGGTTTGCTTGCATTATCTGATTTATGAAAGTTACACTTATGCTAGCATATCATCTGCAGATGCCAAAAACTGAAGCTCATACTGATGATACTCATCCGAGTGAATCTCTGGACGCTGAGGTTTGTTGAACTCTCTCTGTTTCATGGGAACTTTCTAAGTGTACTTTAAAAGGACTTACAGTAGCAGGCTAACCGATGCCTGTGCATATTGATACATTTTCTAGACACCAGCAGGTTTACTGAAGCCTGCCTATAAATGTCAATCTTTGGCATCATTTTACAGTAAATGATTAAGAACTTGTAACAAAGGTGTACTTCTAACAAAGATGCCAAAGAGGATGGTTGTTTCTTTTAAGAACTTCATTCCTGACGCTGAAAAAAGTGGATGCTGGTGTTGAAACTCCTCTGCATGATTCCTGTCCTTATGTTTACACCATTCCCTTCTTCCTGAAGTATAGAATCATATATAGTTTTCTTTTTCTATGATAACTCTCTATGCCTTTTCCACTGATTTAAAATTACTAAAATATTAATGCTAACTAGTCCCTTCCTGCATTCTTTTTCATTTTTTCCTTATCCTTTGTTGATTTTCTGTTGTGTATATTGTGTAGCTATTTATGCCATTGGTAATTCTACTATTGCACTTTGTTGTAGGCTAGAGATGCGGGGAAGAAGGTGATGAGCAAGGGCAAACGCTCTGGGAATAATTCCTCTCAGAAAAAACAAGGGAAATCAGTCAGACAACCAGAGCTTTCTTCAAGTACTGATCTGAGAGGGGAAAAGGATGATTCATCTCAATCACTTGTACAGGTTCCTGTGACGAACCAGGTTAATTTACCAACCAAAGTTAGGAGCAGGCGTAAGATGGAGCTACAGAAACCACAAAACGTGAAAGATTTGAAATTCTCTGATAAATTTTTAGATGGCCACAGATCTAATATACTAATTTCTTCTGCCCAGGATGGGTCACTCATTCTTAAGGTATCATTTGTACATGTTTCCATGAGCTTCAGTATCTTTAGAGTTTTAAGTATATTTATGTGTGATTAGGAAATGCAGGAAAAGCTTTCTAATTGCCTATCGAACAACCGTTTAAGGAGATGGTGTGCTTTCGAGTGGTTCTACAGTGCTGTTGATTACCCATGGTTTGCTAAAAGGGAGTTTGTGGAGTACTTGAATCATGTTGGATTAGGACATGTTCCAAGATTAACCCGAGTTGAATGGGGTGTCATAAGAAGGTATGCACCTTCCACTGATGGTTTTCTGTGTAGCAATAGCAACTGGGAAGTTTCTAAAGCTGATGTCTGACAGGAATAAGAAGCAAATTTAAACTTGCTATTGGGTATAATGGCATCGGGTCCCAAGTTTTTTCCACTTTAGTAGTCTTTAAGCTTTTTTCCATCTTTGTACCCATGAAAGAATCAACACACAAGGTGCTATCTGATGGGGCAGTGTGATCATGAATTCCCTGTCACTGATGGCAGAACCTTTCCAAAGCTAAATACCATAGGGTCTTAGGGCAAGCCACACATAATATTGGTTGGTGGATATAGGGATAGTTTCATCAATCCGATCTCCTCGGTGAACCAAGTCAGATTACCTGATCCTGCTTTGATTATAAGATCCGCAACCCCATCCCAATGAAGGAGGTTGGGTTAGTTGGGGTCAGTTGTCGGGTTGTGGTATTTCATGAATTGCTATTGCTACTGCTAGTAGCCTGCACTTTATACTTTATGCTGGGCTTAAAGCCTTAACCAGAGGGTGGATTCTGATAATTTGTATGATACAGAGCAGTTTATTGTTCATTTTTGTGTCAATGCAGTTCCCTTGGCAAACCACGGAGGTTTTCTGAGCAATTCTTGAAGGAAGAAAAGGAGAAGCTTAACCAATACCGTGATTCTGTTAGAACACATTATACTGAACTTCGTGAAGGTACCAGGGAAGGGCTCCCAACGGATCTTGCGAGGCCTCTATCCGTTGGCCAGCGTGTCATAGCGATTCATCCAAGAACAAGAGAGGTTCATGATGGAAATGTGTTAACGGTGGATCATAGCAGGTGTCGGGTTCAGTTTGACCGACCAGAGCTAGGGGTGGAATTTGTCCTGGTAGTGTTTTGTTCAACTTGCTTCTTTTATATCATCACTTACCAATTTCACCTGGTTGAGGTTTTCAAAGATCTGTATGTATTGATTTTTTAGAAATAGCTTTTCCTGGCCCAAAGGTTAAGAATGGTCGATGCGAATGCCGTTATTTGTTATGAGGTAGGTTATGACAAGAAGAAAACAGTTGCTTTGTGAGATTCAATAGTGTCTTGTGTTCATAGAGGTTGTTGCCAACTAGATGCTATATGCTGCAGTGCTTAAGACAAAATGGTGCGTTGAATTACCTGCTTCAGGAATTGAAAAGAAAATGTAGTGAAGTCTTTTTTTGGTACTCTTCAACTGTTGCCAATGTAGTGAAGTCTACTTTCAAAAAAAAAAAAACTGTTGCTAATGCCTAGGATGACTGAAATTTTGTACCTTTTCAATTTGACTGAACTTTAATATCTTACCTGATTGAGATGGTAAAATAAAGATAACAGCATGTTTTGTTTCAATTTGATCATATACCTTTGAATGCATCGTATTCTTTTTCTCTCTACCTCTTTTTTGCTTTCCCTAACTCTTGTTTTGTTGCAGGATGTTGATTGCATGCCATTAAACCCATCGGAGAATATGCCTGCATCCCTGGCAAAGAACCTAGTCACTTTTGATAAATTGTTTGAGAATTTCAACGAACTAAAAATGAATGGGTGGGCTAAAGATCAGAAACAGGAAGGGCACATGAAAAATTTTCCTGGTGAAAGTCTGGAACATGTAGATGTTCCCTGTCATGTCTCATCTTCAACGTATCCCATGAGTAATTTGTTGAAGCAGTCAAAGGTCAGTACTTTCTATTTCTCGATTGTTGCTTATGTGCATATGACATGCAATGTACATTGGGCATGTAGAAGATTTGAATTTTGTTCTATGGGTTGTTTCTGTGTCAAATTTCACTGAAATAACTTATTGTCTTCTCTTTCTCTGCCCTGTTTAACATCTCATGTGTGGATTTATGGGTATCTGATGTTATTGAATTGAGTTATTATGAGGTTGCCAAGGAGACAATAAAGTTTCTTTAGACGCTTGTACTTTTATCACATCCCACATTGCATTGTTATCTTCCTATTGAAAGCTTTTGGTAGACTCTTTCCAGGGCAAGTATCAACTTTATAATGACCTTCTGGCACAAAACATTTTCATCCGAACCACCAAACATTATTTTCCGATTGTGTTGAAGGTTTTATGAACTTAGGAATGCTTTCAAAAGTTGTGAAATTCTCAACCTCTTATCCCTTCTCTACAACCATCAAACTGCAGAAAGGGCTAGGGGGGCCATTTTCCATATTGGTCTCTTACATATGCAGACAGCACTTCCCTATATGCCAAAAACTAATTCCTCAAAAACTGTTCCTTACTTTTAAAGAAATACCCGTTGAACCCCTAATGCGCACATTTGGTCTTGCTTTTGTTGTCCGAGTCACATCATTGCAATTCGCTTCAACCAAAGAATACAGATAAAGCAGCTAAAATCATCAAGCTGTAAGATTATCTGAAGGAGACTTTTTTGCCCTGACAGGGATCTCCTGCAAATCCTACTTCGCAAGCTAAGAATGGACCCAGTGAAACTGCGAACAATCAACAAACAGCAAATTCTCAGCCTTCTATTCTGGCCCAGATCCAGGCAAAGGAAGCTGACGTGCAAGCTCTTGCTGAGTTGACTCGTGCTCTTGATAAAAAGGTTAGCTTTTAGAACTAATTTAGATGAATGCTGTAAATTTTGTATTGCCGTTAATTTCTCTCGAGTTCTGCACGCTTAATGATGAATACACCCTTGTTTGTCATGTTCATTTTGGAGGTTTCACCTTCACCAATACGACCATGGTACTTGTTAATTTTCCCTTGCATCTATCCTAAGTACTGTTAGCATGGCTGCTTCTACATTGTGGTATAGCCTCAAATGGTATTGTCGAATTTGTGGTAAGAAGGTCGTTGGTGTCTGCTTTGATACACTGATTATTTGAACTTGTATGGACTTCTTTTTTCTTCTTCACCTTTTCTTTGGTACAGGTGGACTCTATCAAACAATTTTCCTTTTCCCCTCCACAATTGACTTTCTTGTTCAATTCGTCACCATTTCAATTTGTTTTGTTTCTATTGTTATGTAATATGTTTGCCCAGTAATCCTTTGTCTTCAAAACTGCATTCAGAACATACTTAAATTGCAGTCCACTTGTTCAAATTTTTTATGTTATCCTATAACAAATGATAGTTTCAAATTTAGTTGATAGGTCGTGTTGCACTTGTAGGAAGCAGTCGTGTCCGAATTGAGGCACATGAATGATGACGTGTTGGAAAACCAGAAAGATGGTGACAATACTTTAAAGGACACCGAGCCCTTTAAGAAGCAATATGCGGCTGTACTTGTACAGTTAAATGAAGTAAATGAGCAGGCATGTGTTTCCAAGTTCTATGTTGAGTTATGCAAATTGTTATTATCAGTTTGATACTCGCTCCTCCATCCCAACTTGTTTGTCCATTTTTTCTCTTTCAGTCATCTCAAATGCTCCCTTTTATTTTCTGACTTTTTATTTTCTAGATAGTTTTGAAAACTGCCTACTGGAGTAATTGGGATCTTCTGGTTGGTGGAATAGTCTTAATTTTTTTTTCACGAAAATACATTAGTTGTGGACTAGACTGAAGGGTACGGCTGCCAAGAATGGGACAAACAAAGTGGGACAGGTATTTTCTTTAAGTTTGTTAAAGTCATTTAACTTCATTGGCAGGTTTCTTCTGCTCTTTATTGCTTGAGACAACGGAATACCTACCAAGGAAGCTTACCACTTGCAAGGCTGAGGACCACAGCCAACTTAGGGGACTCAGGTGGGCCTTTGAGCTCGGTTGATCAGCCTGCAAATCACCTCCAGGAATCAGGACCTCATGTCCATGAAATTGTTGAAAGTTCGAGAACAAAAGCTCGGACCATGGTAGATGCAGCTATGCAGGTACAGAACAGAATTTGCTTCTCTGTCCTTTTTCTTTTTCTTTAGGCAGTTGGCACCAATTTTGTCAAATCGAGATTCTTATCTTGTATCTTTTCCTCACTTCATGTATCGTCTTCGTATGCATACCGAGTATCGCGAGATACGTTGACAAAGGTAGTACAAGTTATAAAGTCGCTATACCTATTATAGTAATGAAAACCTGTTCATATATGAAAAGAAGCTTTGAGGTGCGAAATTCCAAACCTTCAACTAATATCATGTTGGAAAAGTACACTTTCTGGGCATTTACAATCTTAATTCCCTCATTACTTCCATAAGGTATAGCCATTTACCACTTGCATGCTATAAGGAAACTACAAGCAATAGAACATAGCAAAACATCAAGTGTATCATGAAGAACAAAGTCCCTCAGTCCAAATCCATTGAGTCAATGTCAAGAAGGCCTTCATCTTGGCAATGTCATCCCCAACCACCATCTACGATATGCCAAAATATCCAATGATAAAGAATTGTGTTGTGATTTCTTTTCCAAATAGCTATGGCATACAATCAATGATCTTTTCCAAATAGCTACGTGTATGATAGACTTATTTTACCTCACAATACGATACGTATCTTACGACACATCAGCAAGGTGGAAGGATATATTATTCCCATGTCTGTTCGTAGATCCCAAGATGACATTTGATTGGGATACCATCTCCGTACTCAGTATCAAATTTCATCATTCTGATGTACAAAACGATAAAATGCTTCAGCAGCTGTAAAATGCAAGGCCCTACTTCCATCTTATGGTGAGATGTCATTTGAACCGTGGCATTCTGAAATAGTTTACTAGTAAGATTGGAACTATGATCACTGGTTCCATAATTTCAAAGGAAGAAATGAAATGTATATGTACTTTGCAGAAACCTGAGTCACCTGAGAAATGCACTAAAGTCTTTGATGCTTTTGTTTATTATGCTACACCAAATTCAAATGTAGTTTTCTGTAATAACTGAGTTATAAATAGTAGATCCTCCGACCATAGGTGGCCTGGTGAGGCAATTCATTCATCACGTTGATTAATTGAGCTTTTGCTTTTAGTTCTGATATGGTTTGCTAGGTCTGATTAGAGCTTCCCCTTAAATGATCATTTTAGGCTATAACATCTTCGAAGGCAGGAGGAAATACTTTTGAGAGGATTGAGGACGCAATAGACTATGTCAGTAATCGGCTTTCATTTGATGATTCTTGCTTGTTGGGCATGAGACATACTGCTGCCGATACAATTCGTGGGAGCTCAGCTTCTCATGATCTGTTGACTTCCTGTTGCACTTCGAATTCATTGCATTCAACTGAACCTGAGTTCAAGAACGTATTGGACAGAAATGAAGCACAAATCCCATCAGAACTCATAAGTCACTGTGTGGCTACATTACTCATGATTCAGGTAAATTTGATGTCGTGGTCCCAAGTTTATGTTACCTGTACAAATTGATCAAATGCTAAACTGGTTTCCAAGAGTTTGCAATGTAATGTGTTGTTTTGATAAACTGAAAATAGTACAACCACTTCTTGACAGACAATTTACTCGTCCATTTTGTGCAACATACTTGACTTATTCGGTAAAAAGGAGAAATTAAAATAGTTTCAGCTCATGCACGCAACCCTTAGGGCATCTCTAGTGGGTGATGTTAACCCATTATTAGGGTCAGATTTTACTGACAAAAATCAGGTAGCTAACTTTTGCTTGATTTTTTGCTTCTTGTGGTTGTGCTAAGGGCTTGATAACTTTAACAAAGTTAACTGCATTGTTAACTGTAGCAACGCAGCTAGCTATACAAAGAGAAGAGAGAGAAGAGGAGAGAGAGGGCTGGCATGGCAGAGGAGAGAGAGGGATATATTTTTACATCTCTTAACTTACACTACCGCACATCTTTAACTACACCACTCTGACACACATTTACTTTTTAAATTTATACTCTTAATAAACAATAAATGGGACCCACTTTATACACTTTATGTCATATAACACACTTTATATGTTGATTCATGTTTATCCTTTTTGAGATAGATCATGTGATTGTTTTTTTATTCACATTTTTTCATGATCGGTATTTTTAAACTATTGCAGAGGTGTACAGAACGAGAGTTTCCACCGGCTGATATAGCTGTGATACTGGATTCTGCCGTTGTTAGTTTGCAGCCTTGCTGCTCACAGAACCTTCCTGTATATGCTGAGATACAAAAGTGTATGGGAATCATCAAAAACCAAATATTGGCACTCGTCCCCACGTAACCTCGGCAGCTGAATCCTTTACAAGCAGTGTGTATATTATTTGTAACGTAGAGTTGACATGGTTCTCGCTTAAGCTTTTAAATTTTGGGTGATTCCTGAATTTACCTTTTATGTTTTCATTTCTCACCCCTTGATTTGAACGGGGATCGATTGACATGCCGATGTATTCTGGTTATGTAACCTGTAATAATCGTTTTTCTTCAATATAACACGTTTTCTTTTTCCATTGCTTTTGCACCACAAAAGGAGACAAGGAAATTATCTTCCTCAACATGTTTGAACTTTCTGACATTTTCTGCTGACATTTTTTTGATGTATTCGTTGCTTTTCTTTAACTGACATGAATGATATCATGACCTAAGTCACATAATTTGCGTGCACATGTGAAAGCATTTCTGAAACCCTTTCCAAACTACTAAAATTTGCGAGAGCATGAGCGCATTGCGAAGATTAAGAGTGGAAGGACAAGGCATCTTGAAGGATTGCGACTAAGATCATGACTAAGCATTTGAATTTGGTAAGATATAACCAAACCGATTCGAGTTTTATGTTCCAATCACTTGGGGTTGACAATTTGGTAAGATAGAATGGGCATAAAAGGGAAAAATGAAAATGGTTGGTTTAAGAGTGCATATTCTAAACATTTGAGGCTTCGAAACAAAAGGTTAAAAAAATGAAAGTTCTAAAAGTTTTTTTTTTTTTTTTTCTTTTGTTGAGAAAGGGCAAAAATTTGCTAAAGTAATAACTAACTGCGGCTTACCGAAGAACAAAAAACACAAAATAGCTTTAAATTTGTCCAGGACAGGAATTTAAATCAACCAGATTTATGACATCTCTGTCCTGTTGTTTCTTCCTGAAATTGAATCCATCGATGAAAATAGCTAAATATCCGAAAGAATGTCAATGGACTCAAAGCCAATTGCAGAAATATGCATAGAACGATCCTGGCCATCTGAAATCCATCCGTGTTTTATTCCACTCTTCTTCTACCATTAACGGCACGGGAATGTCATCTTTTTCCATGCCATTCACAAAAAAATTGGCAATTAAGTTGACAATAGTTTTGGGTAAGGAGAAGATAAATAGACTAGGGACAAAAATCCCAATCCTTGCAATTTACATGCCTCTGTCTTCTGCATAATGGTCCTAAAAGACCATGCCACGATACGGGAGGCCAATCCAATGGTATGTTTGAAAAAATCAAAACCAAATCGCCAAATGTCGGTCTGTCTAACCGAACAAGAATCTGAATAGACTGCTGCGTGTCATATCCTTCATCTACCTGAGCAAGAATCTGAAGATATCGCTGAGTGCTATAATCCCTTCTACGCGCTTGCTGCCAGCCTCCACAACAATAAGCCGTCTAACCCCTACAACCAGTAATGCTAGGTTTTAAGAAGAGGGCTCAAATACTGACATAAGAGTATGAGTCAAACCTATAATAATAGAGAGATTAGTACTGCACTAATGTGGAGTTTACCCAAGATCCAAAAAAAAATTCCCATGTTTAAAACTTCTTTCTTTCTCGGCCTCATGTTTAAAATATTGCAAATGTAGAGATCCTGTAGTGATTGAAATGTTTAAAAATGCAATCACTATGGGATCTCTACCTTTGCAATACTTTGTTTAACCACGATTACCCATTGGTTTACATAACGGGATGCGATTTTCAGCTAGATGCGGAGGGGATAAGAAGCTCCAATTGTTGTTGGATAAGAAGAGAATGAAAAATAACCTGGCTTTGACAAACGCTCCATCACTAAAAGCAGTGGATCAGATCGTAAACACATGTGACATCTTTGACTGCTGAACCCATACGGAGAGAGTGGCTCTTGTCCCAGCTGCAACGCCTACATTTTTTCAATAAGAAGAAAGAAAAAGGTAAATAAATGAATAATCATGGTTGTGACATGGTAAACAGCTTTCCTATTAGTTAACAAGCAAACCTTGTCTTACTACCGCTGTCAATGGTAATTTCATCAGAACTGAATACAATTAACAAGGGCCTAATGCATTCTTCATTTTTTTTTAAAGTAACACAATGCATTATTTTCCATGAATAATGCAACAGTTTCAGCAACTTAATTTTTGCTTACAATTATGTGCCGAACCAAACCTTTAAAAGTTAGTTCAGTCAGTTTTTGGTATTGCACCAAGTATGTAACACAACTGAAACTTGTCCAAAAGCATCAATCCAACACAAATGGATGTTCCATGCTATATAAACCATGAAATGATTGCCCAAACAGCTCCCGAGTCACCAAAATGTTGCCCCAAAGAAAGGCCTAAATTAAAATTTCCTTGCACATACTTCTTCCATTGATGCACCAAATTGGATTACACAGTTCACTTCTAAATGGATGATTACATCTCTGCATGCAGAACAGGGTTGCATGCGATGGGTGGTGTTTGAGAGCTTAATACACAATGTTGGGCCTATTTGATAACAGCTTAATCTGATGGGACAATTTTGTTATTCGATGCCAAATAAGCAGTGGACATTGGTGTTAACTGTTAAGTAACCAATTACCACATAAGCTTGAACTATTAGGAAATAGACCCAATAATATACATCACTATCCAAGACCCTCATCTTGCACGTGCAGATGCATAGAGCAAAATAGAACGCTAAGGGGAGAATGGAAAGAGACTTGAACCCTATACTCTGAGCCATTAGAAAATGGGCCCAGTAGTGTATATCAAGTTATCCAACAGTTGGAACACAGAAAGGTTTGATGGTTGTACGTGCTAAAAATCCTGTACATTCCGTTTTGTTTCTCATTCTAGTCTTTCGCGACACTTCAGGTTTACTTCTTTTGTTAGGTCTCGACTTCTTCGCTATGATCTTCCCAGTAGTTTTTTTAATGAATTTGGTGACTATTGCTATATTTAGTTGGGAGGCCGGCCGACTACAGATTGGTAAGAGCCTTAGTGCCTTAACGGCTTCAAGATCGAAATCTACGATTTGGAGGAACTTGACTTCACAGCGAGAACTCGTCTCGTAAAGTCAATGCCAAATTCGAATCCAAATAAGGAATGCGCTCGACTCCAATCAGGCAGAGGAGAACGAAAGAAGGGTATTGCGATCCCCTACCAACAATAGAGAAATGTCCCAGATAACAAGGCGGGATTGAACTCGTACGTCGCCCTCCCTTTTCCAGTGAGTCTACTCCATAGAGAGATGGATAGATAGCCATACCTTTGAAGTGCAGCCTCTCAATCCTAATCGTCTCGGGATCGGCACCATCAGTCAACTCATTTTTCTCATAAAAAGAAGGGCAAGTCTCCGGTTGAGAGTGGAGTGCATAAGCCCCTGACGAGAGAGGGGCGAGCAGCAAGCAGCCCCTTACATAGGGTTCCAAACCTATCTTCCTAATAATAAGAAAGGGGCAAGCCAAAACCTACTCCTAACAAGTTGCTAGCTTTTCATCAGCCGTTGCGCGCTAGCGCCTTACTAGAAAAGGGGCTTCCACGTATCTCATTCCAGCTTCTGGTCTTCAATCGAGTAGGTGATTTTGGATTCTCTTCAATCACAGCCACTTCATTCTTTTGTTATGGGCTTTGGACGGTTAGGACATTGCAACCTTACCTTAGCCTTTCTACCTTAACGCTTAGATTCGAGACTGTTTCTTTTGCTACATAGAAGTGTTGATTGGCTCTATCTACCCTGAAAGTTCAGAGTCCGATAAGGTCACGAATAAAAGATAGGAAAGAGAAGGCAATGAAATTGTTGAGGACGAGTAGGTAAAGAAAGCAAAGGTAATGTCAATGAAAGAGGTTGAGTCGCCAGACGAGAGCTTCCCATCGACGAGAGTGGAAGCAAGAGCTGACCATCGGAACTTCTCACGTTCATGGATGGTTCGTCCGGCTATAATCAAATCTTCATGGCTGAAGAAGACAAGTTACATACAGCCTTCCGCACTCCAAAGGGCATTTACTGCTACAAAGTGATGCCCTTCGGTCTCAAGAATGCAGGAGCCATTGTGAAAAAGGTTATGACGCATATCTTTGACGACCTCTTGCATAAGCAAGTCGAGTGCTATGTGGATGACCTTGTTGTCAAGACCAAAAGGCGAGAAGACCATGTAGCCAATCTTCGCATTGATGTTGTTGGGACCGGCTTATGTGCCGTTCTCGTACTTCCAAGACCCGCTGAAGTGAAACTCGGTAAGGTGTTTTCTCACCCGGTGGGTATTGCTTTTGATTAATAGTCGATAGGAGGTTCCGAGAATAAGGATGAAAGAAAGATGCCCTTTTTTATTCCAAGGAAAGCTAGAAATGTTTTCGCTCTCATTAGAGAAAAGCTCTTTCGTAAAGATGAGTGGACAAGTTGGGAAGATGAAAGATGTACCTACTAATTGCTAAACTTCGTATTTCGACAAGTCCAATACCACTCTTTCCTACTAAGCTCCCTTTCGCTATAAATTCTTTTCACTTATGTTCATTATTTATGCAATCCAGTCTCTAACGTGACCGAAATTGTGTCTGTACAGAAACTAAACTTCAAGCTAAACACAACACAACACTAACACTTCTTTTTATACAACCCTTGCATAAGTGGGACATGTGGCTGGCTCTGTAATTTCCTTAGCCTTGATCACCAGAATAAGTCAACTGAGATCCAAATTCTACAGGGATAGAATTGTATTATAGTATCACCAGCTACTGATTAAAGATATTTGGTAACAGTCTAATAATTATTGACTGCATGCTTTCTTCCCTTGTGAATGGCATCAACTTACAATGAAATCCATCATCCCACAAAAAAAGGACACACACGGCACGATACCATTAGATATTGTCTTCCAGTAAATTGATAAACTCCAATTACCATATGCAAAGATACTCGAGTTGGCTAGAAGTCTAGAACATAACCTCAACATAATAAACTGAAGCACTTACCTGATGAACAGTCATTTCTTCAAGATTAATATGAGTATAAACCTTGTCTTTGGCCAAAGCTGTGATATCACTGCAAAGGAACAAGAGACATTAATAGCATTAATGAGGGTAGACTGATCGAAACTTTCATATTCACAATGCACATAAAAATGCTGGAACCAGAACTGACCTCCGAGAATATACATCTAGTAACGAGTCATTATCATCGACAATTGGTATTGAACTAATTTGAGCTGCAAAAACAGAAGGCACAATAGCATGAGAGTTCAAGGAAGATGGTGAAGTATGAAAAAAAAAAAAGGAATCCCACTAACTCGGGTTTCCAGTGCATCTCACACTAGATGATCCCCAATCTCCCTCCTGTGAGCTTATCCGTCAACAGTGAGCCACGTAACAGAACCACGTATTTAAAGAAATAATTTTTAAAATAATCAAAACAAGAAACGATTGAAAAAAGAAGCAATGACCCAACCAGTGATTTTAAGCAACAAAGGAAGAGATTCAACAAAAAACACAAAAGACCATTCCACTCCTAACCAATGTTACAGTAAAAGAAACATATCCATAACCAAGCGATTTGATAACCAATTCACTGACATTTCTCTTGTTCAAATCAATTAAATTAAGCAGACAAACCACATTCACTCGTAAAAAATTAGGTCAGTCTGACAGACAGTAGAGAATGGAAACACAAACTCTTTATCTGAACATGAATAAGGCTACATGTGATAAAACTATATTTCAGATTCAAAGAGGCATTCCTAGGCCTAGGGATAGCAACGGGCTAGAAGTTCTGACAATCTTGATCGTTTCTGTAAGCAAAGATAGCATGTATTTGATAAACCACCAACATGACCCTAAAAGGATTCAAAGGGACACATGTAGACGTGCAGACCACTAAGCATTGCACTGAAGGAGCAACTCCACCGACAAGCTAACCTCAATAACAAGAAATATATGTGCCAACAAGGATACTCCAACTCCTGAGCGGGCACGCAAAGACCTAATAGAATATGTACTGCACAAACGGTCCTCCAGACCAACGGATTGGCTCGCCAAAGCCAACCTGAATTTATATGCAGTTAAGCACCAACCCTCAGTTCATGCATGGTACTCACCTCAGTTCAAACCCCAACAAACAGAACAACAAAACAATGAGGAAACACTTCTAATTAAGCATGTCTAGATCTCCCGGAAACAAAAAGAATAAAGTACAACCTTTCATCATTTACCTAAACATAGGTTTCAAACTCCGATGAGAGACCAAGAAACCAATTATCAGGGCTCGACAGAAATAATAATGCTCGAGATCATAGAGTCTACCTCTACCCTACCCAGACATTAATCACTTAACAGTCCCTCATCTTTTGGAAACATGAGTCATACCTTGAACTAACAAACTCAATGCTGCACCAAGAGAAGCACTTGGTCTCAACATTGCCAATGGCCGCCGAGCTGTTTCTCCAATTCTCGGAACCCATGTACCCAAAGGAATTGCACAAATTGGTAGTTGGAGCAGAGGCAATGACCCAGAAGAATGTCTAAAGTACCTGCAAATAGCTGAAAATTAACAGCCCCAGCAGTTAGTAAGAAAACTGTCTACGAACTGTTTTCAAGGGAACAAATAGATAGCCTTAGGGAAAATGACGGCCAAAGACGTGTTTTGATAATGAATACCCGCCAAGGACATGCTAAGAACATTTGTTAATGCTGATAATGTCTTTGGCGGGTATTAATTATCAAAACACGTCCTGGGCCGTCATTTTCCCATAACCTTACACTTCAGTATTCCAGAAAGTGAGGCAAGATGTAATAGCTGAGGAAACAAGGCATCTCCTGAAGATGAATGGATGACAGGAACTGTAGCCACATTATTATCCAAAATCTTTAGAGCAATATCTTTCAAATTCTCATCTGGCTCCACCTGCACAACCGACATAAAAGTCGGCAGAAAAGTGGAAATAAATATTCATTGACACAGGAGAATACCCCAAGCAAATATACTTGGCAGTAGACAAATGAAAAGGCAATGGAAACCAAACTCACTATTCTTGCCTGTACTTGATATTAACAGGAAGAAAATGCCTATTTCAAAGTAAAACAGTGAATCCTGGGCAGGAGACCAATGAAAAAGTAACATCAAAGTGGAAACAAACTTCACTATACTTCATCAATCATCGAGTGCTGAATGCTGACTGGATTTCTCAACATGTAAATAAAATAAAATGTCCGCAACTCAGTTACCCTCTACGCTTGAGATGATAATAACTAGTAAGCATAATCATAAGAAAGGCTGCAATCAAAATGATGTAGAAGAAATCCAAGAAGATAGTGGAAAAGGTTTTAACAGGCAAAGCCAGCATCCAAAAATTTTGCCCTTTATCTCAAGACCTAATAACTAATAACTTGAAGTAGCCAGTCTGGCGAACCTTACATGCTAAGATACAAATAAACATGCTGCTACTTGCTATTAAGAACTCACGTGGACAAGTTTTCTGGGAATCAATCTCTCATTCCCATCAATTTGTCTACTCAGATACAGTTTTGTTTCTTTCCAAGCAGAGATAGTGTGCGTCTCAAGCTCTTCTTCAGTAAGATTGGAACCATGACTGCCGAGCTGCAAAATTGGGTGGAAACATAGTAATGTCAGACTAATTCATATCTGACTATTTGACTGACTACTTAACAACAGAAAAGATCATAACTGCAAAACTTATCTGCAGTCCTAAACATCTAAGCTTAGAGAAGGTTCCAAATTTTAAAATTGTGATCAGATCAGCCTACTTGCAGTTAACAAATTTGTACCAATGAGCACTAGCGTAAAAAGGGAAAAAAAAATACCATCACACATACCTCTCTTATTATCAAGATAAAATCCAAAGCACTAAGAACTCCAACCAATTCTCCCTTGCAGAAGTCCCAAAGAGGAGCCGTAGGAATTCCCTGAAAATAGTTAGCCTCAGTAAGGCGAATATAAAAGCTTGCTATCAAGAAAGTTAGGAAAGAAGAGATACTTATGAAATGTGATCTGAAAAGGTAAAAATTAACTTCGAACAAAACATTGCTTCAGGGAATTCACAATTAACTGTTACTACAATGTGCAATATTGGATTACTCTTCAGATCTGTAACTTTAAGTTGCACAATGGATGGAATCATGAAGATGGCAGACCACTGGAATAACACATTTCTCCAACAATGTACTTCAATTACAAGCATAGATTTCTCTTCTTATTGACAACGACAAACAAAAAAAGTGCTGCCAGAATAATCCAACATACTCACGAACTTGATCAAGACTGACTCATACCGGAGTTCCAAATTGTTCGCTTATTTGTTACTGAACTATATAATACAGTCATTAGCATATCTTTCCATAGTAAAAAGTAAAACAACCTATAATCATTTCCTATAAAAGGAAAAATCATTTGCAATAAGTTATAGCCTCAGGGAGAGAGAGAGAGAGAGAGAGAGAGAGAGAGAGAGACCTGTTCATGCAGGATATGAAATGCCTGCTTTACAGGTAAATCTACGTCCAAGGCAATGACCTACAAGCCACATGTATCATGTGAGAAAAGTGAAACATATTTCCACCGATCAAGTTGTTTGATCTTCCAATAGATATGATAAAGCAAAGTCAAAGACTCAAAGGGCAACAATCCAAACCTTGCCTGACTCAGGAAGCAGCTCATACGCCTTGCGTGTCGACAGGAATACAGCAATGCGGTGACACGAGACCTCTAAATCAGTTTCTGGTAACCTTGACAACACTTCATGCAATGCACCATCTGAAACTTTTACCTGCAACGTAGGTCACATATAGGAAGAGATTGCTTAGCTACAAATTTAACTCCAAACTTCTTACCAATAGGAGGATTGAGTATGCAATGCAAAATAATGCAATAAAATCGACCAAAATTTGCTTCACAAGTCAGTTGATAAAGCAGGGAGCATTGCCTTTGTTTCACTGTGTCTATGTCCTTCTCCAAAATTGTTGCCTAATACGAAACCTTCAGCATTTTGAGGGGGGCAACCATTTAATGTCTCCTCTCTCAATAAATGATGGTAAGAGGGGAAATACCTCAATACTTGCACGAGGTAGCTTAGAAAAATTGTAAATTTGTCCATTGATGTTCAAAACTTTACAAATAATAGGACAACCAAAGAGGAATTCTGTCTAAAAAGTTCAAAAAATCTACGACATTCAATCACAACAATATGCAACATATGACTATCGTAACATCATAAACATGCTCTCGAATACCTAGTAGTGCCCCAGGATATCTGCCTTCACCTTCACCAATACCAACGTTATGCATAGATTTTGTTTTACAATGAAGCAAATGACAAAAAAAAATTTGAAATCCACACAACCAGCTGTGAAAAACAGTTCATGTCCATAGTCTGGTTCACATACCACACGCTGAAAGGCCTCATTGTCCACATCCATGTTAGAACCAGGTTGGATTTCTGGAATAAGAATCGGAGGAACACACCCAGCCTCCCCACCAACGAAAACAGTGTGCACTTCTCCATAGTTACCACTCACAATAGGCAGGTGCGCATCATGTCGCCATTCACCATCAACAATGAACTTATACTGCACATAACATTAGCAAAATATGAGAAGCAAGATCTGCAAGAATGAGAATAAACGTACCAAGTAAAAACAACAAAAATGACAACTAGGTAACATCTCCAAATTCAATGGTAAGAACTTGCAGACTTAAATAATGCAGAAAAATTCAAAAGTTCTCACGCATATCTCTGCTCAAGTACCTCATACCATTTCTCGACTCACAGTAAACCAAAAAACAATTTTATTTTTTCAAGTTACTATGCCCTCGTGAACTTCAGGGTAATGCTTGATTAGTTGATGTCAAAACCTCCTAGTATTTACTTGCATTTAAGGAGATCGTCATATCTGTGACGCAAAATCAGAACCAAAGAAGCAATGGCACGTCTACCGCCCTGGCGTACATGTGTATTACACACATCCAAGACACATTGGAGACTGGGTGACACAATAGGACATTTGAATGCAATCTTCAAAAATTGGAAAGCCAAAATGGTGATGGACACTCAGTTTTGGATTTACAAGATATTTTAATATCTTCATTATACTAATCGTATTTCTATTTTTATACCTAATTTGGAAGGAAGAATAGAAGCATAAGTGGTCCAATTTTTCCCTTCACTATTTCTGTTTTTATACGGACAGATAACATATAACTCTATATGAATATGTGTGTGTGTGGAATTAGATCGCTTCATGTTCATCAGTCCATGTCCAAATTTCGGACAAATAATGTGCCTAGTCGTGTCTCATGTGTGTAATCCGTGCTTCTTAGCTTCCATGTAAGTCCATCAAATCTATTTCACAGAATCAAAACATTCTCAATAAAAGCACCCCACTACGAACCAACCTGATGGTAACCTGGCGGCAAGTTGCAAATAGTCTGAAACACGGTTGGACATCCTTCAACCGGGGTCATCGGATAATGGCCAGACCACCTTTGGCAAAATTTCCACTTCCCATCAATTAAAATCAAGCAAATAACAAAAAATTGAAACTAAACCACTCCAAATTAACATAAACCAATACAATCACACAAGCGAAACCAACATTAACATTACCCATGAGTAGTTGAGTCTCACCCTGTAAATGAGCCACAGAGATGAACACTTCTTCCGCCGTAAGGCCACACAAACCGCGTTGGGATTAGCAACGTGCCCGCTGCTCCGCCAGTCTCCCTCACGTAATCCATGCTCCAAGAGAATACTCACTCGGACAAAAATTCAGAAAGCAATTCTTTCTTTGTTTTCTCTTAATGGGATTAAAAAACAAACAATTCTCTTACAACCCAGTTGCACCATTAACCCACATTGAATACTCCAAATCTCAAAATTCAAACTCCAAAAAAAAGATCTAACCTTCCAAAACCCACACTACCTAGTAAAAGCAGAATCTGTGTGAAGCACAAAGAAGCAAAAGAAGGACAAATAACAACAAAAATCAAGTAATTAGTTTACAACCCAGGTCACCATTGACCCACATTGAACACTGAAATTCAACAACCAAAAACCTCAGCTTTGCAAAGAACACTTCTCCAAGGAGTACCAGAAACAAACATCATCTAATAAAAAACCCATTTTTCATGAAGCGAAATTCAGAAGAATAAGAACGCAGAACAGAAAAATAAAAAAATAAAAAAACTAAACTAAAAAAATTGAACTATGGATTGTACGGAGAAACCAAGCAAAACCCAGGTTCAACTAAATTGAAACTGAAAAACCCAACAATAAAAACTGCAAATCTTGCGATTTAAGGAAGAAGACCGAAGACACAGAAAAGGATCCGACTTCTGATCGAAATAAAAAACCCCTAAACCCTAAGACTGAAACCCTAAAAAAAAAGAAGGGAATTTGCTCAAATGATTAACAGTGGTTGGAGAATTGCAAAAGCAACCGAATTGTGTACACTATGAAGCTACAGCTGTAATTTGTGCAATTTCTTGATGAGTGTTGGGCAAATTGTGATGTATTCCTTTTTTGTATAACTTTCAAGCCGATGCTATACACATGTCAGGAAACAAAAAGGGGAATAGAATGGAACAGAAAATAGGATAACTGTAAGCAAAAAAAAGTCTTGCAACACAGTTTTAAAACACAATCCTGCACACGAACTTTCGGAGTCGTTCGATGCATTTGGGTCCACATGCATCAAACGCTTCGAGCACAATTGTATCGGGAGAAAATTGATTTCCACATTTAAAAGGGAGATAATTAAGTTCTACATTTAACTTATAAAATGGGTGATAATACAGTAATTGATGCTCTCAATTCTTTATATAACAAGATAATAAATACATAAATTGAATTGAATTTTTAGGCCATCTCTCTTTATGCCTTTCAGTTTGATTTGGGGGCTTGATTTTATGTCATGTCAACCCTAGAATTTTTTTATTTTTTAAGTTATGAGGCATTATTATTTCAGTGGAAACTTTATAAAATCACTCAGTTTCAGTATATATTATTAAAGGTTCAGTATATATTATTAAAGGTTACGTATGTCTCAAATGCTCCTTGTCCCACATCCTGTTGATTAGAGATTACATTTGTATTTTTATTGGTATTGTAGTATAAGATATCAGGAAATTCTTCTTATTTATGTAGTTAGGGTCTTCCCTTTATATATAGACACACACACACGGCGGTTCAGCAGACAACCAATTAAACACCTAAAAAAAATTAAGCAGCTCGGATCATTAAAATTTGATCAGAAACTATGAGGTGTTTTTGTGTTGAATTAATCCGTATTGTCCTTGGCCAGTAGATAATTGTTAGAATGGTAAGGGATCTTTTTGCTGTAAAATAAATGTGTGTGTTTGCTAAAAGTTTTTATCATTAAGGTGTAACAAAAATTCCAAGTCCTTGCTATAAAATCTTAAATCGCTTTCAACATTATTCAGAATTTGACTAGTTCGAAAGCAAGTTTTTTACACATCAAATTTTGGACATTTTTAACTTCCTACAAACCGCTCAAATTTTAAACATGTTGGCAAGAATTTCAAGAAACACGTACATTGCATTTAAATATAAATTGCCAAATGATCTTACGGTGTGTATTGTCACACTGCATGGACCCTCTTTTCATGGATCTTGCAAAGTTTGTTAGAATTTAGGGGGAATGGCAGTACAGTGGTCCATGGGCAAATATTTCATAACTCATGGACAAGTTTTTATAAAATTGCTCTAGAAATAAAAGGGAGAAAAGTAATTGAAAATATATGGAAAGGGTCAAGCAAAATGTCTAATATACCCCCACATGTCCCAAACCCTAACCCAAATCACTTCCTCCTCTTTTCCCCGCTGCCAACCAGATTGGGTTTCTTCTAATCTCATCTCTCTCCACCACTCCAATATCCCACTGCACCACCGCTCCGTTTACCGAATATACCCCCGTCATTTTCCTCCTTCAAACTCACGGAGAGTACAAGCCGTTGCACTCGGCTGTTGACGCGAAGCTCCAAGCCATACGAGAGCTTGGCTCAGGGAAAGAGTCTCAACGACAAGAACAAGAAGTCGCCGCCGCATCTTCACCACCATCCGGTGACACACCTGAAATCGCCTCCAGCCAAGCCACGGCTGATTCCAACCTCTCCACCAGCTCCTCCATATTCAACACTCCTCTCTCCCAATCTCTTTTTTTTTAAAGATTTCTCTGTCTAAAATTTCAGGTGGAGCATATCTGGTTGAGTTGAGTTTTGTTCACCCTCCACTTAAGAGGGTGAACATTACCCTCTTTCCTATTGGTTGAAATGATGTGGACCCTACCATAAATTAATGTCATACTTACCAAAAAGTGTATTGCATGACATCACTTTTGTGGTGGGATCCACATCATTTCAACCAATGAGAAAGAGGGTAATGTTCAACCTCTTTTAAAGAGGGTGAACAAAATTGCACTCTATCTAGTTTCATTTTCAGTGCTCTCTCTTTTTTTGCAAATCAAATTAAGGTCATTACTCTGAGATATTTGTTGTAGTGAATCATTGCTCCTTTAATGAACATTTGTTGCACTTGTTGTTCATTTAAATTGCTCCCTTTTAGAAGTTTATTGCCCTGTGTCTGTGTTCTAACTATTGCACTTTTGTTTTGAGAATGGCTCAATTTGGATCTAAGTTGCCTCGTGTATGAATCTAAGTTGTCCCCTAAGTTGTTCCGTGCATGAACCTAAGTTGTTTCTTAAGTTGCCCATGTATGAACATAAATTGTCCTGTGTATGAACTTAAGTTGCCCATGATTTAGGATAGAAGAGAGGAATATTTTTGTCTTCATTATCATGTCTTGAGAATTATGTTTTCCTTCTCATGATTGGACAATTCTGAAAAGTGGTCCATGAATGAGGAGTTTTTTTTTTGCCCCTCTTACCACTTAAATGCAATTCCCCTATAATTAATTCTATTTTAATCCTTCTCGGAAATCACATATTGAAATTGATAGCGGGTCACACTATTCTATCAGAAGAATTGCTAGATTTGACCTAAGAATATTTAGCCGAATAGTATGGCTTCTTATGAATTGGAGATTAGATTCTCTGACATGATGGCTTCTTATGAATTGGATTGTCCTTAGTCAGAATCAAAGCCCGCCCATTTTTATCTTGCAAAGCCCAAATCACAACCAATGGGATTTCCTCCTTCCTTGATCCACCAGGATCCCCAGATTTTGGAAATTCAAATCCCAAAATTACATTTATTTTTTCTTATTTAGTCTGCTATAGTATTTTTTTAACATTTCACCAACGGAATGGGAGTAGGAGAGGGAGTGGTTAAAAGTGAAACTCCTCTCACATACAGGTGGATCCCGTTTCAGTGGAACCCATCTGTATGTGAGAAGAGTGTGGTTGATATGCCTCTAGCATTTTTGTTTTTTTTAAAGTATAACTTTGCAATTTTTGGGCAAAATATGTTTTTTTTAATATTGCAAGACTTGTATGAAAGAACTAATAAGAACGTTATCCACACTCGGTAAATAACAAAGAAAGACCAAAAAAGAAAAAAGAAAAAAAGTTTACAGGTGGAGAGAATCAAACCGTCAAAAGCATCACGGAACTTATTCTGCGCCTAGATTAGCTCATTTAGTGGAACTATTTTGAATTTTATAACAACAATATATGTACTTTACAATAAAACACATCTTTCTTTTTTTTTAATAATCCATTTAACAGCCTTTAACAACTCGTGCAAAAAAATGGAAGGACTATTTGGTAATTTAATAAGGGCCAGAAAAAAAGATATTATTACTATTATTTATCATTATTTTGCACACTCAAAATGTATATCAAAATATTGAGTGTGTAATTGTTTTGTTGCCTTGAAATTAAATCCTTAAATTTCTTGTAGTTGGCCTAAAAGTACAAAGGGGAGACAAGAAAAGGAAAATAAACAAATACTACCACACAAGAGAGAAAAACACATAAACGAGTGAAAATACTTACATTTTGAGTGGATATATTCATAGCATGTGTTTTGTACATCAACTCCTTTTTTTTTTTTTATCAGCTGTAGATCAACTCCTTTTCAATCATTTTATAAAGAAATTTTTATTTGAAATGGTCTACTTACTCTGTTTTAAATGGAAAGATAACTTTTTCGCATTTAATAGCTTTAAAAACGTGTGCACCAAATTGATGAGTAATTTTGTAAAATAATTTAGTAAGGACAACAAAATAACTATGTCTTTTTCTTTTTTTTCAAAATTTTCCGAATTAAACCCTAGGGTTGGCCTAGTGCTATTGGTCTAATACCTAAGGGTTTACTTCATTATAACTTCTCAGATGTATATATATATTTTTTCAATAATTCTTGAGAACAGTCTCAACCCACGTGTAATAGGCATATGAAAAGGGCCGTAGAGATGATTAGCAGGCGTGGAAGCTGTCTCAGGATACATGCGTTACCTTTTTTTTTTTTTTTTTTTTTGTGGGTGTGTAAAGCATTTATTTTGTTCCCTTGATGGTACAATCACAAGAAAATTCCATATTTATTATACTTGGGCTGCAAGGGGGAAAAAGAGACAAGAAAAGGAAAATAAAACAAATATTCCTCCTTCCACAAGAGAGGAAAACAAAAAACAAAAAAAAAAAAAACACAGCTCCTCTTGTCTTCTGCTGTTCCTATATACACAAAACTATACTTACATATCAAACACCTCCAAAATCGTTACAATTCCATCGGTTCATCTGTCGATCAACTGCGTTTTTGGTGCAAAAGGGATTGAAATTCCTCGCTCTATAAGTTCGATTGTTGATAAAAAAAAAAAACCCTCTTGATTTGCAGATTCAATTCACTTTGTTCTGTATCTATTCATATTTTTTGTATTGATCATCGGAAGGTTTTATTTTTTTGGGTTTTTGTTTTGTTGAAGTTTTGTTGCTGTGGAAGTGGTATGTTGGACTTTAGGGAAAGTGGGTTGTTAGGGTTAGGGCTTTTGGGTTAGGGTTTTTGGGTGGTGGTGTTGGATTGAGATGGAAGATACTGAGGTTGAAGAAGGGGAGGCTTCTTGCTATTTCGAGGATGACTCAAACATTGACCCTGACATAGCTCTCTCTTACATTGTAAGAGTTTCATTCTATAATTAGGTTTTACTGTGTTTTATTGGTTAATCAGTTAGGGATTGAAGGATTTTTGTTGACTTCAGAGTTTGATTTGGACGGCAAAATTTGCTTCTGCAAATAACTGGTTTCGAGTTCTATCACATTGACTGTGAAGCTCCTGCATTCTAAGAGCTTTAATAGTTTTTTTTTTTGCTACAAGAAGGTTCAGTTTGTGCTGACTTGGTTAAGACCCATTGTTTCTCAAAGCTTTCGGCTTGTTTTGGCTTGTTACAGTGTCAAAAAGCCGTTATGTGGCAACATTGCTGCGAAGGTAAAAAGTGATTTTAAGAGACAAGTTTCTTGGGATGTTTTTTCTAAGGTTGCGTTGAATAATGGTTTTGGCAAAGGAAACGGTGTAGGGTTAGAGATGCTCCAATCAACCAGAAATTGAAGTTTTCTGTTGACTGGAAAACTTAATTGGACTGCACAATTCGATTCTGCGAATAAGTGGTTTTAAGGTCCATTAGTCGTCAGTTTTTTAGGCAACTACTTGACTTGAGAAGCATATAAGCATCTCTGAACAGGCTTTAGGATGGCATCCTAGCAGTTGATATGAACTTAGTTCAGCTAGTGAAAGGAAAAACAGAAGTAAGAATCTGGTAAAAAATTCAAATCGGCGTAATTATTTTATTTGAAAACACATACAAAACTAATAACATGTGCCAATTTGTGTTACTAGAATATGGAAGGAATTTGGAAAGGTAGGAAAATCAATGGTTGTTGCAATCCTGCCGCAAAGTAATTAAGTTTATCATTGTTATCTTGATTCTAGTTCATTTATTTTTGGTTTGGTTGGGATGATAGGTTCTAACCAAATGTGCTTGTCACAGACCAAATTCCGGTTTGAGTTACTAGCTTGTTTTTTCGCCAGCAAGCTTTTTTGTGTCTTAATACTTGCTTTCTGTTCACTGAAGGATGAGAAGCTTCAGAATGTGTTGGGCCACTTTCAGAAGGACTTTGAAGGCGGGGTTTCTGCAGAGAATTTGGGTAAGTCACCCCTAATGAAACTTTTAATATCATGAAGAGAAGAATAACTTCCTTCCTGTTCTACAATATGATGGATTGGATTACTCATCTTGGTAGGGGCAAAATTTGGTGGGTATGGTTCATTTTTACCCACTTATCAGCGTTCTCCTTCAGTACGGCCTCAGCCAAAGACTCCACAGAGAGTTCAGAATTTCAGCTCACCAAAATCGCCTTATGTTTTGCCCGTGGAGGTATACAGAAAAGTACCCTTATTGGTTTTTTGAATTTGTAGGAAAAATAAACATTGGAAATTCAAGTTTAAAAATGCAGTGTGGGTTGTGTTACCATACAGGGTGGTCCCCACAATTCTACAGCTCCCTCAGATGCAGCCCCGTCTCTCAGGATTGGCACTGCTACCTGCGGTTTGCCCTCATTGCATGATGCAAGGGCCCTGCCAGTGTATGTTTCAACCAAACAAGATTCATGCTTGGCTTCTGTTCAAGTTAATGAAAAGTTCCCCTTGAAACTTGAATGTGTTTCAAATAAGCCAGCCAAACAAGATTCATGCTTGTCTTCTGGTCAAGTAACTGAAAAGCTCCCCATGAGACATGAACCTGTTTCAAATAAGCCAGTTAATCCAACTGAACACAGAACATTGAAGGTTCGAATCAAAGTTGGTTCTGATAACAAAGCTAGGAAAAATGCTGCAATTTATAGTGGCCTTGGGCTTATTTCTCCATCTTCCTCCATGGGGAACAGCCCTAGCCTCGAGGAGAGTGGTGGAATGCCATCTGAATGTCAAGTGTCACTGGAAGAATCTCCCGACAACATACTTGGGGTAAATAGTGGTTTTTTATTTGCGCATTTTACTGTGGATATTTTCATTAATGGATAACTTCCTGGTACATGATTAATTTTGTTGTTTTATCTTTATATGTCATGGAACAGATTATGACATCTTTTCCAGTCCCTGGTGGCTTGCCGCTGTCACCGCTTCACGAGAGTTTGCTTTGCTTGGAAAGAAAGGAAAAAAATTCACGAGGCATTGATCTTGTTCCTGCCATCAAGTGTGGTGAAGAGCATCCTGCTGTGTTGGCAAATGATTCATCTTCTTCAATGGAGAATAAGAAAGTGCCAAAAGAGAAGAAAACAAAGATACAGGAGAAGACTCACAAGCTGGTAGTATTGAAGCGAGAAGTCGGTACGAATTTTGACGATAACGGATCCACCCTTGTGAAACGGGAAGTAGCGAGAAATGTGGAACTTGAGACCTTGGGCTGGAAACAGGGTTTCTCTAATGACACAAAGCTCAAGCCGCTATCCAATTATGAATGTCATGTGTTGGAGGTCGACATGGATGGGATAGAAGACAGATCACCCATTGACTTAGTTAGGAACGAGTGTTTCCAATCAATATCTGACCGAGAGGGTGGAAAATATGAGAAGGCAAAAGCTAGGAGTAGTTCTATTGAGAAGATTTGTGAAAGCAGGTTAAAAAGTACCCTTATGGATATTTCAACTGATGTTACAAAAAATGACCTGAGCAGAAGTGACAAAGTTTCTGCCCCATTGAAAGCTGATTCTGATGTTTCTATGAGCAAGAGAGACCCTAATATTGGGGCGGCAGACAAGTCAGCACAGAAGGTTGGTCAGACAGCTGCAAACTATGTAGAGGATGAAATTAGAATGCCAAATGGTGTTGGAAAAGCTTCATTTGGGGGAAAAAATAAGTCAAGGGAAAAAAAAAGTAGTGGTAAGCAGGGTTTGGAAGTAGATGGAAGCTTGATGGTTGAAGTGCATGAAGTGCCAAAAGACAACAAGAAAGCCGGTAAAATGCACAAGTCAAAGTTACAGAAAGACATTCAAAAAACCCGTGATGACTCTAAGGATGTCCTGCACGAAACACGAGTAGAACAGATGAACAACGAAATAGATTCACTGGAGAGGCCTTTCGTTGATAGGACAAAGGACTCTAATCTTCAGGCTGTTGGGAGAAAACATTATGCATCATTGGAGAAACCAAAGGAGGTATTATGTACCACTAAAACAGTTGATAACTTGACATCTGAAACTATTTTGAACGACGCTGCAAATGACGGACGCCCTTCTGCCGAAGGTGTTACTTCTGAGATGGAACACACTTCAGTTGATCCCATGGTAATAGAAGAAGATTGGGTATGTTGTGACCTTTGTCAAAAGTGGCGCCTTCTTCCATATGGTACTAAGCCTGATCAACTCCCTGAGAAGTGGTTGTGTAGCATGCTTAACTGGCTGTAAGTTATTTTTTCTAGCAGTTTAGTATTAGCATGACAAACTATGTAATCTGGTTGAGCAGATTTATGTGTTTTGCATGGTTTTGTCTATATTATTTATGTTTTCTAGCAATCCTCTAGTTTGTGCAACGTGCATAGGCAGGCAAACTGTCTTTAATTGTTCAAACATGCACATGCAAGATGAATAGCCTTAATGCCCTTACATTGCACTTATTATAGAAGTTCTTCGTAGGCATGGAATGAACCACTGTGATTTCAGTGAGGAAGAGACTACAAATGCTCTCAATGCATTATACCAACTTCCACTTCCCCAGAGCCAAAATCACCTTCAGAATCATGTTGCTGGAACTGCAGCTGGAGCAGCTGATGCCTTTCATTTTGACCAGAGCCATCCAAATCTCAGTTCCCATGCCATGCCTAATCCAAGAAAGAAGAAACAGAAATCCAAAGGAACACCTCATGCAGCTACTAATGGTGGCACAGTTCAGATTTCAGGCTCTACAAACAACATCCGACAGGAGGTGGTAAAAAGAAGAAGTTTAAATGACATGCAACAGCCTATTTTGGAGTCCAAATTGATGAGCAACTCTAATGTTGAGCATTTGAGCAAGTCTGGCAACTTCCCCATGGACAAAATTATCCATAAACAAAAAGAGAAGCATGCCGTTAGCAGTATGTGCGGGCTAACCTTCTTTTTTATTTGAACATGCTCTTTTTTCTACATTTACGATTGTCCTTCTGTTTTGTTTTCACAGGCCTATAAAATTTTTTACGTGTAAATAGAATAGATGGTGGTGGTGTGGTGATGAATTTTTTCAAATCACATTTTTTTTTTTAAATGATTACCTATTCTCTTTTCATCTTCTTCTTCTCTTCTTTCTCTTATCTGTTTCTCACCTTCTCTGCTTAGTGCTTACCCATCTATTCTCCCTCTACTGCTTATCTGCTGGTATTCTCCTTTATTTCTTTAATGCGATTTTCTGATGGAACATATTTTATACAGGGGATTCCAAGCTAGATAAGCTGATAAACAAGAGAGAAGCTGACCCTTATGGGTATGAGGCTACAAAGAAAATTAAGGCTGATGTTGCATTTGGTAATGATAAGTCCTCGACTATAGCACACAATGGGAACATAGACAAAATAGGTCTTGGTTTGCCTAGTAAGGCAGCTGTTAAGAGAATTGGGAAGCACGATGAAAAAGGTAGCTCCAAGGATGTAAAATCTGGTTGGAATGGAAAAGTTCGAATTTCTGCAAAGAAACTTGGAGACCACGCTTCAGCATCACTGCAAACTGGATCCTTGGATATGGAAACAAATGACGAAAGAAGAATAGCTCCGAAGAAGAGGAAATTGAAGGATTGGCAGGAAAATCAGAATTATGACGTGACTCCACGAAACAATGGGAATCATGTCCCTGAGAGCAAGGTCTTTCTAAAGGAGTCTAGTGATTGTGAATTGAGGAAGGGAAAGAAATGTAGGGTGTCTGGGACAGAGGGGAAGGAGTCCAGCACAAGTAAGGGTGATGCTAGATCAAACACCAAAAATAAGGTGGCCAAAACCCTCTTGTCAAGTAATAAAGAAAATCCCGTTCAAGGCAGGGAAGAAGTTAAAAATATTGAGAAGGATCAACTGCCAAGGATATACAGAATAAAGGTTGCATCTAATAAGCCAGTCTCTGATGAAATGGATCCATTAAAAAGGGATTTGGGATCTGAACAACTATCAAGGACGGCCACTTCGAGCTCTTCAAAGGTTTCAGATTCCCGTAAAAGTAGGACCCACTTTCCAGATGTGAGAGGCTCACCTGTAGAATCAGTTTCCTCATCTCCCATGCGTATGTCCAGCATAGCATTTGCAAGAAAGGGCATTTTAGGGAATGATGCTGTGAGGAGTGGTGATTTTCCTGAGATGGATAGCCCTAGGAAGTCCTTTGATGGGGAAGCTAATGTCGAGAGCGATCGATCTGGGACTGCAAGGAGGGGAAAAGTCTCTGGTGTCTTTCATTCGGAGTCTCTTGGATTTCCCGTGCTAGATTTTCGGGAAAACAATGCTTGTCAAGACTTTGGTGAAAAGTGTAAATCAAGTGTCGAACATCCTCCTGAATTTCAAAGGGTTAAGGTGAAGGTATGCGATCCACCAAGGGAGATGGAAGCATTGAATCTGAAACACGATCTGAAGGATGAGGTAGAGACTGGCACACAGAATCTTGCCTTGCTCCATGAAGGATCGAGTGATTTAGATAGGCTTAAACCGGTAAAAGATGAGAGAAGTGGTATGAGGGGTTCTGATGGTGAAGATGCAAAGAGAAGTGATCCAGCCCTACTGAAGTTAAGGGGCGGGAATTTGCAAGTATTCCCACCTCATGCTCGCAAACAAGGAAATGCTTTCGATGTAGTTCCAGTTGGTAATTCTTCTAATGACGACTTACTGAATCGGTGTGTATTTAAGGATGTCCTAAGTCCTGTTAGAAAGGATGGCTCTAGTCATCTTGCTAGTAATGCCTTGAAAGAAGCTGAAGATCTCAGATGCGTTGCTGATCGTTTGAAGGTTCTTCAAGATTGCTCTTTATCTCACATATTCTTCTTATAGAATATTGATGTGCTGGCTTCTAGTTTCTTATCCTCTTCTCTTCATATGAATTTATCTTCTTTCGCAGGACTCTGAGTTTGGTTTCGAATGTAATGAGGCATACTTCCAAGCTGCCTTGAAGTTTCTTTATGGTGCTTCACTTCTAGAAACCTGCAATGGTGATATTAGTAAACATGCGGAGATGTCTCCTATGCAAATCTACAGCAGATGTGCCAAATACTGCGGGTAAGTGATGCTTTGATTCTGCCTTAGGAGGATCTCTTTTTTATTTGGCTCAATTTGTACTTTTGTTGGTAAAATGCTTAATAATATGATTCTCGGAAGAAGTTGCAAAAAAATATCAGAGGCATTTTCTTAGCCAGCTAAAGAATTTTCTTTTTATCTTATTTTACTCTATGTATTTAGACTTCTTCTATACTCTTCAATTGTTCTTTCCTTGTTTTTGGTAGGGGGGTGTGGGGGTGGGGAATTGTGAGGGCAATTGCATCCTCTGAGAAACCCTTGATATGTATTTGGTGTACCTCTCTGTGAGGTTTATGGCACACAATATTTTTGGTTCTCCAAAGCACTCTGGCTTATATGTTGTTGTATTACAACTTACAAGCACTATGAACTTAGCAATTAGTTTTTACTCTGGCTTATATGTTCTTTGTCAATTCTTTTAGTTTGCTGCAATAATTGCACCCTTGGTATCGACAAATCTGTGTATGCAATTCGTTGATGTCGAAAGTACTGATCAATTCTTCATAATATCGGATTACTCCTTTGCGTTTTGTAAAATTTTAATGTACTGTGCATTCTGCATCTCAATTCTCAACAAATTGCACTAGCTATTGATATTAGTTGGGTTCTTTTTTTTTCTTTTTTCTTTTGAGGGGGGTACAAAACAGTTATTGACAATAGTTGCTAGTTTGGCAATGAGTTCTTGTGAAAATACACTAATTCCCAAGTCCCAACTAATATGGGACACATAAAATCCCATGTGGATAAACCTTGCAAGGCTGAAAACTAAGGGATGATCAATAGTTTTACATAATTTAAATTGCGTGGGTTAAAAAACCCGCCGCAAGGAGCAGAGTATGTGAATGAGTTGTCGAACACGCGTTGAAGATTGTCAATGTTGGCTCACCATCTTCTTAGTGTTAAGTTACCAGTCGTCCCAAAAGTTTTAGCCGTTCGGAAATGGGCCCAACTATGTATATAAAGCTATTCATACTTACGAAAAAAAAAGTGTGTAAAGCTATACACCCTCCGTCACGTGCAACTCCGTCTTGCACGTGGAGATGCAAGTATCAATAGGTAGAAAGAAACAGAAAGCGAAAGTGAGAAGCAGAATGCAAACAGAGAACGAATGTGAATGGAGAGACTTGAACTCTAATCCTCTCCCAACCTCCTTGTTGAGTTACTAGTTGTTCTGTTAGGAAACGAGCCCAACAATGTAGATCAAGCTATTCAACACTTAGAAATGTCCCTGGTTCTTATGTATACAACACCATCGTAACATAACCGTAACTTTACACAACTCTGTCTTGTGGGATGGGGTGGAATGAAGGATGTGAAGGGGAACAAAGGTGCTCCAAGTGCGGGATCTCTCTTCCCTCACAAACCCTCCATGCGCCACTCCTCCCCTCATGCTTCCTTCCCTTCACTGCATAACCTGCTCTTTTCTCTTCTAGTCTGACGTTCTAACCTTTGTGTTTTCTAATGGTCAATATTGGTTGTTGCCATTCAATCCTAGGTTAGTTTTTTCAGCCTCCTCTAACAGGATATTTGAATTCCTAGGTTTTGCGGGAAAAGTGGGTATGTGATAGTGTTTTATTTACTTATGGTTTACAGTGGTGCTCTCAATATTGTATTGTTTGTACCAATCAAAACGAGAAAAAAATCATCTCACCAGTACGAGTAATTCACATTTCTCTGAACCATCATTGTTACTTTGCCTGCTTGAAATTCAAAATATCTAGTTCAAATGTACAGTTTATTTCCCTACTCAAAACCAAATATATTTTTGTTAATGGGATTTTGTGGGATCTTACCTTTTTATTTGCCTTAATGTTGAACTTGTTTATACTTGCAGAGACTGTGCCCATGAATATGAGAAGCGCAAAGAAATGGCCGCAGCTGCATTGGCCTATAAATGCATGGAGGTAGCGTACATGAGGATAGTTTATTGCAAAAATTCAAGTACAAACAGGGATCGGCAGGATTTGCAAACAAGTTTACAAATGGTTCCTCAAGGTATAAATGAAGTTGCAGAATGTTTTTGGCATACCTGAAACACTTAGTCTTCTTTTGAAGTGGCCTATTCCCTAACCGTCTTCCTCTGTACATTGAATATTTACGTTTGGTCTTTCTGTGGTTCAAGTACAAAGCAATACATCGTTCACTTCCATTTGTAACTTGTTTAGTTGGTATTATTGGAGATTCTTTTGGTGTTTGATTCCCAAACAGAAATGGAATCATCTCATCTTTTTGCGTACTGAAATGCATTCATTTGTTTTCCTACGATTGGAAACAGCTGTTTCCTTTTACTCAAGGAAGCAGTTTCTTTTACGATTTCTGTTGCCACTTCAGGAATTCTGATCACAAACTATTTTACACTAGTTTGTCTTTGATCGAATCTATGAAACATTAGAAATAAAGGGTTTATGTCGATATAAAATTCTGCACGTGGCCCAAGGTCTTTACTTCTTTATTAGTTCGTTACAGAATCAAGTAACATAGCAAGTTACAGTCCGACTGCGCACTGAGTAAATATTGATCACGATTTAGTGATCCATTAGTCCTGAAAAGGGCACTTATCTAAAGCCTGATCCTGCGTGGACGATATTTCTTGAACTTTATTCACATAACATACATGCAAGTGTAGAGTAATTACTTGGACAAATGCATGTCGGAGCCCTTCCACCAATCAGGAGAAAAGTGAGTATTAGCAAAAGAGCAAGCGGAAGTGTAGCATTGTCGAAGATTATGCCTTTCTCCAAGCTTATTCTCTTCTGTCTGTTACCATGGGCGATTCAGCTCTTGCTTAACAAGTAAAACAACTTACAATATTTTGGAGTCTGGAAATTTAAATGATGTGGGCCATTTTATCTGGTTGCATAGAAATTTGAGGTAATGTTTGGTGATTAATTGAATTCTTACTTGTGTTACAATACTCTGTTTTTAGCTTTTTGGGTGAATGTGATAATTTGAACTCCGTTTATCTCTTTCTCCTGTACTTTGCATGATTTGAGGAGAAAATATAGATGTTCTTTTTGATTGTCTTAATCTTGGAAGAATAAGGTGCAAGTAGCATTGCGAGTCCGTATGAAGGACTTATTAAAGTTATTTGCTGTCTTACTAGTTTTTTTTTTTATTGGCAAACGTCTTCTAGTTCTTATTTTGTATTTCATGTGAACATATTTTTTTTGAAAGGCATTTCATGTGAACATATAATCTGGTTTTACGGTACAACTTGGAGACTTTGTGGAATGTGGATCTTTATGTAACTTTACAAAAGACTTTCTAGGCACATCTATTGGCATGTAATTATTCCTTCTTTAACTTTATTCTTCCCCGTATGGTCTCTGGGTAAACAAGCGTTATGCCTTGCTACCCCCTCCCTTTTACCTCCATGTGAGGAACGAGGACAAGTACTAATTATTTGTGCTTTGGATGTGACTTTGATGTTTAATGGAAACGATGTGGGTGAATAATGTTCTCAAATATGTAACTTTTTCATCATTTGCTTAGGTGAATCTCCATCATCTTCTGTATCGGATGTTGACAACTTGAACAATCAAGCAATGGTGGATAAGACTGCTATTTCCAAAGGCCTTGTTCCTCATGCTGGAAACCATGTTATTGTTGCTCACAACCAGCACAACTTTCTTCGATTGCTTGACTTTGTAAGTAGAT
This sequence comes from Rhododendron vialii, assembly GCF_030253575.1. NCBI lineage: Eukaryota > Viridiplantae > Streptophyta > Magnoliopsida > Ericales > Ericaceae > Rhododendron > Rhododendron vialii. The sequence continues at coordinate 41,318,611 of NC_080560.1, forward strand.
TAGTATACAATAAAGGCCTCATTTATTGGCGCTTTTTGAAAATGGAGAATCCTTACTTGCCTGGCATAATTATATGTGCTCTCAGATGTTTGTCATTCTGACTGAATTTATCATAGCATTCCATGTTGCTAGAAGGTTTTTTGACTAAGGGAAGTAATTAAATATGAGGACATATAGACTTGGGTTTTGATGACTTCCTCGTTTGTATGTACCAAAACTGCATTCTGGCTTCAGATGTGCTAGAAGCCTAGAACTCACAGCATGTACTGCCTCAATGATGTTTTTGAAAACTCGGATTTGGCCACGTACTTAGATTCTCAAGATAAATTTTGAGCATGTAGAGTGGACTGGTTGTTTCGTTTATGTTTACTGATGATCCTTTGTAGTAAGTAATAGGATAGGTGGTCTTACCGTGAGAAAATTTGAGCCAAAATCGGTTTTGTTGTGCCATAATGTGCCCGATCTCTTCCCTGCAACCATGTTTTTTCATGGGATATGACACGTGAGAATGAACATTTCAGCATTTGATCGTTTTGCAGACAAAGGATGTAAATTCTGCAATGGAGGCCTCCAGGAAATGCCAGACTGCTTTTGCAGCTGCTAATGGAATCCTGGAAGAGGCTCAGAATAAGGAGGGCATTATTTCTGTTAAGAGGGTCATTGACTTCAGCTTCCAAGATATAGAGGAACTAATTCGTTTGGTACGGCATGCAATCGGAGCCATCAGCTGTCAAGGTTTAGGTGGCAGTAAAGATTAAGTGAACCTTGTACATGGCATGTGCTTCTTTGTTCTATTTCCTCTTTGAGCTTGCATGAGAATAAGGGGAAAAGGACGGTCAAATTGGCTTGGATCATGTGAAGGGACAGGACAATAACAGCTTATTACCTTTCTGTACATGTGTACAAAAAGAGATTGATTTGCAATTTTTGTAACGTACTAGTAGATTTTGCATCCTGTTTTTGAAATGAGCATAATGTGCTCACCCTTGCATTGAGGGTTGGGTAAGAGAGCATATTTACGGTTTAGTTATTCGGCGAGAAGATTTGGAGGCTGTGAGAGTGCAGTTTCAAATTTTATATAGGTTCCATCACTTAGAAGCTAGAGAAATATAGTACTACAGAGATTAAGCATCTATAGTTAACATATATGAGGTGATTTGAGTTCAAATATAGATATGACTTGTCCGTTCAAATGAAGGACTTCATGTTTAGGTACCATATGTTTTGGCTTTTTATTAATGGAAATAAAATCCAAGTCTGTGGAGGAGGTTCTCCTGCATTTATTTCTAACATTATCGTGCTGTGCTTCCTCATTTGTCTTTAAATTAGTTTGATGCCCTGCAGCTCCTTCGCCTGCAAAACGATTTAAATTAGAGCTTTGTCAGATGTTGCAATATCTGGTACGTATTGTTATTATGTTATCTGGAGGAATACCAATTTGTTATTATTCCGGAGGGATAACCAATTTCTGCAACGCATTATTTTCTTATATTAGTAGATAGAGAGGATACCAATTTTCTGTTCTTAATTTACCATTCTTAATTTTGTTAATTTCTGTGCAGGTTGATCAACATATCTTCTTTTTTCTTTTGGTTGAAAGCTTGGATTACCACGATGTCAGACTTGTTCCCTTAAAGAAAGTTACAGCAAGAACTATCAAATGTTCAGTTCAGCATTGACTGATAATAGGAAATTTGGGCTCAAGCTGAATTAATTTCTTTGTCTGTGGTTGACAGAGTTTTTGCCCTATACATTTGGGGCCCGTTTTTTTGTCCGGGTTTGGGAATGGACAATAAATCCAAGGGCACCATATGTCCTAGGTTTGGTTGAAATTTTGGCAGTTCGGATTTCATATTCGAAATCCCACAAAAAACATGCTGTGTACAATTCACGGGGGATGTGGTACTATTAATTTGATCACTCTTAGTCCGATCACCGATGGGATTGCTTAGTCTTTGGGGATGAATGTTCCCTCACTATTTGTCCACTCAAACAAGCATGTCCTTTAGGAATTTAATTGTGTTGTGCTTTTTGTTTGTATGTTAGATTGAGTACCTAAGGGTAGTCTAGGAAGATCAACAAGTTCTTGAAGACTCGGGGTTGCTGAAGGCGGAGGAAGAGAGAATCCAAGGCAATTTTCTGTATCAGTGGTAAGGGGGTGAGTAGATCTGGTATGAACAACCACTTATGATGGCTTGGGTGTCTTCTATACAAGGGGAGGGTTTCTCTAAGGGACTTATGGCTGAAGGACGTGTGGAGGCTTTTGGATGGCTGCCAACCCGAGGGTCAACGAGTATGGTCTGAGTAACCGACCTATGACAGCCAAGTGTCATAGGTCAAGGGTTGGTGGGTTGGAGTCGGCACATCAAGGGGATACTCGGAGGATTATGAGAGGGTGGACATAAAGGGGTTATAGCCATGTGAGGTCTAGATCCTAGGTCTGAGGGTTCAGTGTGCAGAGGTCAGTGATATGTGGGACTTAATTTTCATGTGGACATTCTAATTTTCATGTGATATGTGGGACTTCATATCATGCGACCTCGTGAGTCTTATGAATGTCAGGTTGTAGGTGATGTCTGGTCCTTCAGTCTTATGTTTCAGAGGGTTGGTATGATACGGATTCTAATAAAGTTGACATCTCAGTCAGCGAATCTCTCTCCTTCTAAGACCGCTGTGAAGGTAAACTCCTGAAGACAATCCCTTGGGTTCAAACCCCCATGCCACATTTCTTCTTCGGTCTCGAGTGACCTGAGCCCTGCCTCAGCTCAAGTGTAGGCTTCCGACCTCAGGGCTGGTCGTCCTTCAGAGAAGCCCTTGGGGCTTGTCCTTCAGCTATGATGACCCTTGCTCCTGAGGTCTCCTTTCTCCTTCGGCCCTTGAGGTCCGGGCCACGTACCCACGTTGTTCATATTTGATTAGTTTCACTCCCCAGCATCAGTTCTGGAATGCAGCCCTGAATCAGTTTCGAGGTTGTATCAGCGCATCGAGAAACTTCTGCAGCTCATTCTTCGTGTCCCGCTTGGACTGCCCCATACTTGACAGATAACTTTGTTGAACATGGTTGAATCTTGTCAGTGCAACCAGGCTGTTGTCTTGATTTGTCTGAGCCACAGTTTTGAGCTGCCAAGGTTATAATCTATTTATCAGTTGGTTTTATCTATGTATCTGCTTTGGTTTGTTTTGGGAGTGTCGTTCATGCGAGTGTCCCTTCTGTGGATCGAAAGTCAGTTGTATTTCTTACGCGTTTATCTCTTCTTTTTCTCAGTTCACAAATATTACATGTTTGAAATAGTTCTTGATGGACACATCGTCAATTCTTTTAAGTGGTCAAATTCGTCATTGCTTACGTACATGTTTTCTCGCTCCGTTTCTGAGTGGCTGTTTCTTTCACAGAATAGTTTCCGAGTATTACACACCACCACTGATACTGTTAAAATCATTTCAGGAGCAAATTTGATCCCGTATCTGCATGTTGGGAGCTGAAGGCTAGGGTGTGGATGACAGAAGCTGTGTTTTTTTTTGGATTTTGCTGCCTGTCTATTCAGAGAGAGAGAGAGAGAGAGAAAATGGGTGTCTACTTCTGGAATATTCTGCTCTTTTAAGTGCAGTCCTGTGTGTATGTCTTGTTTCTTTTGCTAGAGTGTAATTGGTTTAATAACTGGTCTTTGGTTTGGTCTCTAGTGTCTGTGTGTCCTAGTATTGAGTCTTGTCTGTATTTTTTTATTTTTGGTCCTGTTCATGAAGTGAACTCTGATGTACCTTTCTCTTGTATGTGAATGCAGTTCTGACTTTAAGCCAAAAGAAAAAGGTGAAACAAATGGGTGCTCTTCTATATTGTTGAGTTGTGTTATTAAAACACTATCCTTCTTGTTGCCTCAAAATCTGACAGTACTAAAGTAGGGGTGCAAACGAGCTGTGAGTCGAGTTTGGTGGGGTTTGAACTCGGCTCATTTGTAAATGAACCAAGCTCCTAACGAGCCGAGCCTTGTTAAGTTACTTTACGAGCCTCAGTAAATGTGCCGAGCTTTTTTAGCATAGCCAAGCTATAGAGTGTGAAGCTTGGCTCGTTTACTACACGAGCTTAAAATTCGAGCTCGAGCTGCTCTGCTTCGTTTGCAGCCTAATGTTACTAAGAATATTCGTCAGCTTGTGTTTATACTAAGAATATTCGTCAGCTTGTGTTTATATCACCAGCTCCTGAAATGATGTTTCAAAAATCAGTACTCATGTAATGGAAAACCCCATGCTGAAATAAGACCACTGGAATCAAAATATTTAATTGGAGGGCCAGGCCTAGAATCATTCACAAACATGTTAATTCTTGAAGGAAAAATGACATGATGAGTGGAGGCTGAGGCAGAGGACTGCCCTAACCCTAGCATGCACCATGCAGTCTCTTTGGGCTATGTTTTCCCTCAGATTTGTCAGAAAAATTAAATTACTTATCACATATCCATTTTTTTTTTTATGGGCAACCACAAGCAAAAGCCTTCGTATTTGGAGACTGCGGAGTCTTTATTTGATCGTCATGGGCTAGTTCCAATATGAGTCCTAGACAATCACCTAATTTTAACTGCCGCAACAGTAACCAAAGCCCAGTCCTTCAGATTGGAGTGATTCACGTGGCTCTCAGAAAGACCAAAAAGATCAAGAAAACGAAGTTTTTCCGTCATTGACTCAAACTCATTGTCGAATCCTACTCAACGGAATATGGAGGTACTTACGATCAAAATGGGCCAATCTGGTCTTTCACAATATCTGAACTCCATATGGGGAAGGCAGCGTTGTTTGTGTGTGTAGCTAAATAACTTAAGTTACCTAACAACAAAGCTTCAAGGAAGTTCTTTCTCCCCTTACCTTTGACTCCAGCCCGCGTACTATCTTGGGCAACAAATGGATATAGTACATTTAGTGTCAGCGAACAGCTGTAGATACTTGAACACAAGCGTTTAGCAAGAAATCCCAAGTGCTCACACCCGAACACAATTCTTATATTGTGTCGGTTCATACGAAGCTTTTCCAATTTTAATTGAAGACCCCGACAGTAGACGGGGAACCTAATTAAACGGTCCATCGGACTCTCTCATTTGGAAACAAGACAATACCAACATATCCCAACTCTCTCCTTCTCTTTGTTAACTACTACTCCAATGAATAAGCCGTCAAACAGAAATCTCCACTTTGCTCTTGCATCCCCTTTTCTCTCCCGCCAAAACCAACCGCTATTCCTCCATTCCAAAACCCAAATAGTTGAACAGCTTCAAGATTCTAAAGATCCCCTTTCCCTAACCTCCACCCACACAAATGTCCAAAAATTTGGGTTTTCCAATGATACCTTCATTACCAACCACCTGATCAATGGCTACATTAGGCTTAAAAAAATTCAAGATGCACACCAACTGTTCGATGAAATGCCGGAACCAAATGTCGTCTCGTGGACTTCCCTCATGGCCGGTTTTATCGGCACCGGCAAACCCAAAACAGCTCTTTGGCTATTTGGGTATATGGCTTGGAGTCCGGTCATGCCCAATGCTTTCACCTTCGCGACAGTTGTTAACGCTTGCTCGGTAAGCGCTGATCTCAAAATCGGGAGAAAAGTTCATGCCCAAGTTGAGATTTTTGGGTTCCAATCCAACCTTGTGGTGTGCTCTTCACTCATTGATATGTATGGAAAATCCAATGACGTTGATGAAGCGAAACGGGTTTTTGATTTGATGGGTGACAGAAATATTGTTTCTTGGACTTCAATGATCACAGCATATGCTCAAAATGCAATGGGCCACGATGCCCTTGAACTGTTTAGAGAATTCAACAGTTTGAGCATTAGGCCCAATCATTTTATGTTGTGTAGTGTTATTAATGCTTGCGCAAGTTTGGGCAGGTTGGTGACGGGGAAAATAGCACACGGAGCTGTGATTCGAAATGGGCATTATTCAAATGATGTGGTCACGACTGCACTTGTTGATATGTATGCAAAATGCGGGTGTCTTGATTATTCGAATGGGGTCTTTAACAAAATTAAGAACCCATCTGTAATTCCCTACACTTCAATGATTGTGGGGGCTGCAAAATATGGTCGAGTTAAATTATCCTTTAAACTCTTTCAAGAAATGACTGAAAGAGGAATAAGTCCTAATGATGTCACCTTCATTGGTGTCCTACATGCGTGTAGTCATTCTGGTCTTGTTGATGAAGGTCTTGAATACTTGAACTCCATGTATCATAAGCATGGGGTAGTTCCCAACACCAAGCATTATACTTGTGTTGTTGATATGCTTGGAAGAATCGGGAGGCTTGATGAAGCTTATCGGATGGCAAAGTCTATTCATGTGAAGCCGGATGAAGGGGCTCTATTGTGGGGGACTCTTCTTTCTACTAGTAGGCTTCAAGGGAGGGTGGATATTGCTGTCGAAGCCAGTAAGTGGCTAATTGAATCTAACCAACAGGTAGCAGCCGCATACGTTGCCATGTCAAATGCTTATGCAGTGGCCGGAAGGTGGGAAAATGTTCATGGTACTCGCTCTGAAATGAAGCGCAATGGAGTTTCTAAAGAACCGGGGTGTAGTTGGGTCGAGATCAAAGACTATACGTATGTTTTCTATGCGGGAGATGTGGATTCGTGTCTGCGAGGGGGTGAGGTGGTTAGTTTTTTGAGGGAGTTGGAGGGGAGAATGAAGGAGAGGGGGTATGTGAGAGGGAGCAATGGGCTTGTGTTTGTTGATGTGGAAGAGGAAACCAAAGAGGAAATGGTTGGGCTCCACAGTGAGAGACTAGCTTTGGGATTTGGGTTGTTAAGTGTACCTAAAGGAGTGACTATTAGGGTAATGAAGAATTTAAGGATGTGTAGGGACTGTCATGAGGCTTTCAAGCTTATAAGTGAGATAGTACAGAGAGATTTTGTTGTTAGAGATGTGAATAGATTTCATCATTTTAAAGATGGTTCCTGCACTTGCAGGGACTTTTGGTGATATTCTTGAGATGGTAATACTTCCTTTTGCAAGTGGTGTCTTAATCCTGCTGAATTCTGCTCATAATCCCTTTACAACCCGCACCTAGCTAGGTTCGACCCAAATATTCTCCTTCGGGTATTTAAACCAATCCGTTTTTGTAGGGTTCTGCTATTTTAAGGCAGTATTTGGAGACGCTAGAGTCTTTATTTGAGAGTTGATGGATATTGCCATTCTCCTTTGTCATTGTGATTCGACTGGTGGCCTTCGCCCATGGTAGTAAGCTTTAAGCTAAATCAAATAAATCCTTGTGTTCTTTGTGTGATTATTCTATTTCCCGTTCTTCTTTCGATATTTGCCAGAATCCTTTCCATATAGGAGTATCATGTACTATACTATTGAAGACTTGTTCAATGAATCTCTTGATTGAATACAATGAGCCCAAAGAGTCAAGAGCTTATTCAAACTCAGCATCGAGGAAACTGAAGCTGAGAATCCGCCGAGGCGCGAGCTGATCGAGGAAATACTTGAAGTCATCACCGCCTCTCCGGATGATTTCAGAAATCTCCGGGTTTCTCTGGAATTTTCTGGATCTTGCCTTCCGGACTTCACTAGAAAGTTTCGGGCCCCTCCGGAACCTTCCGGATTACAATGGAAGCCTTCGGATACTGCCAGATACATCCGGATCCTTCCGAAAACTTTCGATTTTTGAAGCTTCTAGATTTTTCACATCTTCCCTCATCCTCCACAATTATTTCCACAATTATTTAAAACTTTCTTGTACTATGTCTAGGAATCTTAGTCTAGAAGTGTCCTAGTCTAGCATGTTCTAAGTGTGTCTATAAATATGAGTATGGGTCTCATTTGTATGCGTGTGCAAAGGGTGGGTGCACAAAGTGTGCGAGTGTGAGGTCACTTGTGTACCTTGAGTGTGGTGTTGTGTTGTGTACAAGTAGGTATTTAATAAAAGTGTATTGTTTGTTGTAAATAAACTCAACATACTCCCCGTTATTTCGCTATTCGGTTCAAGTCTGTATCTAAACCCTGGGGATCTTTGACCCCATTTCTACAGAAGACACTTTAGTCGCAATCCCATAACTGACGACAAGCGTCGTCTCATCTCGGTGAGCTTGGGGCAGAGTATTCCACCCTTATTAGCACTTTGTACTCGGTTGAAGTCGAACCACAGGAGCTCCAAGCAAGGGTAGTAGCCCTGAATTTGCCGAACCCTACCTACTCTGATTTCTTTGGTGGTTCCTGCGAGTTGGGCGACTTGATTAGTATTTGGTGATGAACCCAACAACGAGATAGATGAGACACTTACTGAAAGTTTTATTGAGTTCTCCTAAAACCTGCTTTTGGGTTATGGTATGACCTCCCTTTTCTAATGTATGTACTTAATACTTCAATTGTGGTTTTAATTTTTGCAGATTGAATAAGGATTGACTGGTTGCATGAGGGCCAAGATCCACCTACTATTCGGAGACTATTGTCTTTCATTTTGATGCTGCTTTTACAGACTCTTATTCTAAAACCACTTTTGCAAATTTAGTTTTTGTTGTTTTTTGGGATATCATGTTATTTTTTTGGATATTGTGCAGATTTTTAGAACTATTGACCTAGGCTACGTTTTATTGTTGGTTTTGTTTATTCTGTTGTCCATTATAATGGTAGGCACCTCATTTGGCTTTGGAGAGTGGTAAGATATTAAGGGGACATAAACAAACATGAAAGAGGTGAGTAAGAGTGGCAAGATATTAAGGGGACATAAACAAACATGAAAGATTACTCACCTCGAGGGTTTTACCATCTCGAGCAATATCCATGATAAGATTTACCATCTCGAGCAATATCCATGATAAGATATTAAGGGGACATAAACAAACATGAAAGATTACTCACCTCGAGGGTTTTACCATCTCGAGCAATATCCCTATCATGAAAGCACCAGAAGTCAACTCCAAACTTGTGATTTAAAGACTTTTTGCTGCCTTAATTGTTCTGAAGGTTACTCTTTCTTTTTAAAACTGCCTTAGTTTTTTTACGTATTAATGTCATCAAAAAGTTTGATGAAGTAAGTTCTTTTTTATCATTGGAAAGTTTGATAAAGTATGTTATCAAAAAGGAAATTGATTTTCACGTTTCACTTTTTACTGGTGGTGTTCCACTTTTAACGTGAAGTTACTAATAACTTTATGAACAAAATGGAGCGCCATCAGTAAAAAGTAGAGCGCGAATATCAAAATCCTATAAAAAATAGTATAAGCTATACTTTGTCCTTCGTGTTTTTTTGGAATATCTTTTCTTTGTTTTAGTATTTTTTTTTTTTGTAATGCTTGTTTTAATAATCTTATAACCAGCTATGTGTCTGCCAATTCCGGGTTTCTGACATAATTTTCAGCATTGTGGTTGTGTTAGTGTTGCTTTCTTGAATAATTCGCAGTTTCGATCCTCGTAGTTTATGTCACTTTGCAATTCATCCTTGTTCAATGTTCACTTTATTCATAAGTTTTTGGATCAGCAAGCTACATCTGCAAGAAATCATGCTTAGTGAGATAGTTTGTCCATGTCCCCCCTCCGTGGAGAACAATATTCGAGTTCCATGAGGGACGGGGTTTGGGGTTTCAGGGCTATGGATAGCCTCTGAGCCCTCTGTTGACTAACTTCCCACTAACCCTCGCTACCTATAAAATATGGCAAAAAAAAAAAAACTAGCTTCATTTGCTTTTATGATTCCTGAAAAATAGACTTCAATAGGCTTCCAAATATCTGCAGAAGACCAAATATCTGCAGAAGATGTAATTTTCCCTACACACAAGTCCATGAATATGTTTTCTGTATTCAGTTCATTCCCGGTTGTAAATGATAAAAGCAAAGGGGTGGATTTCAGAGGGCAGACAAGAGAGAACTGAGGTTGGAATAGATGATCCAATTTTTTTTTGGCTTCTCTTTGGTAATTTCTCTTACGACCTACAGATGAGCAGCATATTGTTTTTTTTTTTTGTTTTTTAATGAACTCAGAAATTTTGATTACTCAAAATCCGTAAACCGGAACCCATCGATGGGAACAAACCTACAATAATCGGGTTATCCATATGGTTTGGATAGGAATACTCTGAGTACAGAAAAACACTACCCAAAGGGGTTAGAGAAAGTTTCACGCAGGGAGCCGACGCAAACGCAAACATATTGTTGGGGCACCTTATATTTTTATGTGTAGGATTTTCTTAGAACATGCTGTAGCTTCTCTGAGCCAAGACCGAACCTTCTCTATCTAACTTCTCTACTGCATGTTCAGGAGTTTCAATGACGTTAGGGTTTCAAAACAACGAAGAACACCGCGATCGGAAAAAAATTCGGACAAAAGAGAGCTAATATTTTCTCATCCAAATCTTGGAAAAACTGGATGCGTTTTTTTGATCAGCAAAAATAAATTTCATTAACTCATAACACGAAGTACAGAGATAACAGGGGCTTGGGTGTACCGGCCTGACCACTCAAGACTCTCTTCCCCAAACCACATGGAGGAAGCTGATTTAGGCCCAACGGAGGAAGTTGATTTAGGCCCAACAGACTGAGCCCAAACCTGGAGGAAAAACCTAAAAAAAATCCAATGGTTGGTAAGGAACCAACCCAACCTAAAACAAATAGGACGCCAGCCCAAACAAGTGGGCTAGAACCAAAACACCCAATCAAAAGCACCAACCCAACCAAACACCTAAAACCTAGTCTAACATCTTTAACCACGGCGCCAGACCACTGCCGCCGCCTCCGCACCCCCGCTGTCCAAACCCTAGTCTAACATTTTCTGGACGCGTTTGATTTTGGATTTTAAGAAAATTTACCATAGCAATCACCTGTCCAATTCGAATTGACCTCGGTCCATTTTAGATGACAACTCTAAAGCCAGAGGTACCGCATATAAACTTAAAATTAGGAAAAAGAAAGAGCTAGTTTTCAACTCCAAATCTTGGAAAAATCCCAACTTGTGTGATTTGGATTGGACAGTGTGGTGGATCTACCAAGCCAAGCACATCAGTCCATTTTAGCTGACTAAATTCACAAAGTGGAAGTACCACATTACCTAAATTCATATGGCATTAGGTGCATATGTTTGGTTGGGGGGTACAGAAGGAGGGAGGTCCCCCCGTCCATAAGAGCCCATAGCCTCAGAGGGACTGGGGGAGAGTCGGGAGACCCTGAAAAGAAGGGCTGTGGGAATGGCTTTTTGGTTTTGTCAAGGAGTAATTATTCAATAGTCCGCTTCTGGGAGCACCGCCACATGGTGCTCTGGACCTCTCCAGAACCACGGATTCATGTGGAGTTCAATTCCATGCATTTAGTCGTAGACCCCACAAGAATGTGTGGTCAGTCGTGAATCCCATGAGAATATGTGGTGGTGGAGTGGTCCGGAGGAGAGGGCTTTTTTCACTTGTGGTTTTGCATAGTTTCCTATAAATTTTCTCTCTGTTTATTACTCACATGTCTATCTATCTCCATTTATTACTTCGAAAATCTCCTTCAAATTTCGTAGTCTTTACCAAACAAACGACTAGTGGACTAAAACTCCTCAACCCCTCCCTACCATTTTGAAAATTATATGTGGGCACTTTTTTTAGGTATTTTTTTTTTATCATAATAAAATGCCCAAAGGCTACAAAAGTCCAAAATCTGGAGCCCTCTATTGGGAATAATGATCCTCAACTTTCAGATTATCCATATGGATTGAGTAGGATCTCATCAAGTATAATAAAGAAATACACACAAAGGGTATTACTGAAAATTGTGTTGGTTCTCCATATAGTTGCAACTTGCTGATTTTTTTACAACTCAGTATCAATCGAATTGACCGACTATTTCAGAAAACCAATTCCATCATTCATAAGTGGGATCTAATTAAAGCCAAGACGAATTCCTATATGAACCGGTCCACTACAGGAAATGCTAACATGCAGGTAGATTCAAACTCCATACCAAAGGTCTCAGGAGCCCTTGATTACTAGATGACTACCACTGCGCCGAGTCCATGGGATTCCCAGGCAAAGCCAAAAACTTGCTAATATTGACCAAATTCGAATAGAATGACGGCAAAACAAATTGTTTTTAGAGAAAATTTGAGGAATTTGCAAATTATTTCTAACAGTTATCTTTACAACAAAACTAGTGGCTGATCAAAGCTTGGTGGAAGCACAACTCAGTGTTCAGATTAAATTACTCCATGAATAGGGCTCTTGTTTGTTTGATGCCAAACAAGAAGAAAACTTATGTTGGTGGCCTACAGAATTTGTGCTCCAATTATTCTAGTGTGGTGGGTATGCTTGTTTGTTCATATTTGACAAGGTCTACACACTAAAACCTTTACCCAATAAGGGTGTATTTAGGACTCTCAATCGTGGTAATATTTGTTTTAGATTCTCAACTTGATTCTATTGACATGGTGATCATCACGACTCCCACTAGTTTATTTATTTTATTTTTTTGGTAGACCGAAAAACAAAGAAAACTACATTCTCTCAAAGGCTACACCTTTCATGTCCGCCTCCAGTAAACAAATTAATATAACTTTCTCTCATCTTAATCAATTCTCATATTTGCTACTCTATCCGTCGCCTTTTTTTTTTATACCGAAAATCCTATATGTACCGACCAAAAATGTAGGGAAATCGTACCGACGGCCGCGGGCGGCCGTCTCCGGCCACCGGACGGCAGATCCGAGCTGTCCAAAATTTTTTTAAAAAAAACCCGAAGGGCCCAATGCGGGAATCAACGGCATCCGATGTGTTTAGGGTGCTTGATCTAAACACCCTATTTTTCGTGTATATATGTACGTATAACACCCTATTTAGGGTGCTTGATCTAAACACCTTATTTTTCGTGTATATATACATCGGATGCCGTTGATATACATATATACACGAAAAATAGGGTGTTTAGATCAAGCACCCTAAACACATCGGATGCCGTTGATTCCCGCGTTGCGCCCCTCGGTTTTTTTTTTAAAATTTTTGGACGGCTCGGATCGGCCGTCCCGTGGCTGGAGACGGCCGCGCACGGCCGTCGGTATACCGTCGGTAGGAAACCGTCGGTGCAAATGGCACCACTCTTTTTTTACCTTCACCCACTAGTTTAGTTACCCCATTCACTTTCTAGAGTTTATCCCCCTGTCAATATTCTCATATCAATCATTTTCCTTGCGGACTAAAAACTTCTCTCTTTGGGCACAACTGCACAAGGCATTATAAGCATTATATTACGAAGTTCCATATCGAAACATACCAAGTTCCTTCTTCTTTTTATCAGCATCGAAACTTAAACTTACAGAGAGATAATGAACAAATACTATCATGTTGAATTAGGTATTTGACTATGCACGAAAGTCCTAACACATATCCGGAAAGCATGTGCCCAAACCTCCGTCATCAATTCTCTAGGGGAGTCAAACTCAAGATCCCGACAGCCGAGATAGTAGTATTATTAATCAGATGTCACTGAACCACATACGTGTCCTAAAAAAACCTTCCAAAGTGATGAACTCGTTGGAAGGAAAAGTAAGGATAATGCCATCAAAACCCCAGGGTTGGCAATTCGACTCCCATATGTTTGCTATCAATTCTTGTGTTGAGCCAGTCCATACGGGACTTTGCTCTGATTCTAATTGTTCCCCGCTAGTGGAAGGCATTTCTTCTAAATTAGTCAGTCATCGAAAAGGATGATGCCATAAATCAATACAAGAGTAAACAAAAACTAGCTGATAATATTCAAAATTATTTTTTGGTATTTTCAGGTGGGGTTAGTGTACTTCTGACACTTTCTGAGCAAGATACAATCGCTATGCTGAGGGCCTGAGGCCCTGCATAAGAGCTTGCTATGGTTGAAGAAAAGGGAGGGAGAGGACAGGGGGGTGATGACAAGTGCACTAGACTTTGCCTATCGAAAAAAGTGCACTAGATTTGGTCTGGAAAAATGGAGACAATGCAGTGTAATTGGAGAAATGGCCCCTACTATTACTAACTTACACCCCACAAGATGACAAGAAACAACCAGATGTACTAATTATACCACTATTTAGATTCCCAAGTCTCCATGATTCTTCTTCCTCACTCACTATGCATATATATTCATTACATTCCTATGATGGCATACTCCTATATAGAGACTCATGCTGTGTTTTCTTTACTTTTCAAAAAGAATTTTTTTAAATTTTTTTTCTAAATTCTTCATACTTTCAACATTTTTCTTTTTATCTTTCTGTACTTATTACCCATACTATTTTTTTAAAAAAATTTTAAAAAGCAAAGAGAACACAGCATGAACATTAGGAAATGATGGGCAAAATGCACATATAGTATCAATGTTCAAATGAAACAAGTAAAGCTCGTTTGGAATTGGTTTGAAAAAGGAACAATGAACGTTGAACAACCAATCGGGTTGACTCGGCTGATTTAGCTTCTAAATTCGTAGTGGAGAAATATGTTTAATTTTTTTTGGGCAATGAAGCCTTGGAATTTGAAATGGCGTTTTGATATTAGAACTTGGCTTATTGAATGAGCATTAGAGGCCCGTTGAGTCTACCACGGGTCATATTGTATTGATCCAAACGGGTCTATTTGTAGAGTCCTATAATAAGTACATCATCCAAGCAAAAATCATTTTGAAGGGTCTCATTTTTTGAACTCAACTGCAAATCACTGTACATAACCTTATTTTGTAAGAAAATTTGTTTGTTTAAAATTACTTTACTATGAAAGCATTTCAAAGGGAATAGGTTCAAGTAATACAATGAGGATTTTAATAAGTTCCCAAAAATATTAAGCCTAAGCAAGAATTTTTGTGAACAGTGAAGTACTTCGCCCCCCCCCCCCCCCCCCCCCCCCCCCGCAAAAGTCACACAAGGGAGTAATGATTCAGTGATCTTAGAGTACGTACCGTCACGTGGTGCTCTAGCATGATCTACCACACGTTTCTGTGGAATCTATACACTTAGTACTAAGCCCCATAAGAATATTTGATGGATAATGGTATTGGGGCATTGTCAAGTGGTGCCCCGAGACCACCAAATGATTTTTTCACAGGTGCATGAATATCAAACACTTCTTTCTTCCTCTATAAATACAGAGTTAAGTATTCCTCAAAGCCATAGCTAAAAGACCAGAGCCTTCTTCTTTCTCAACTCAACTTGTTATATCCCCCAAAACTCCATTTCCATGGCTCCAGTTCCTCTCTCCCCTGTCAATGTCGGGCACATCGACGATGTCCAAGAACTGAGGAAGGCCAAACCCACAAAAATTCCCGAAAGATTCGTTCGGGACGAGACTGAAAGGCCTTCACTTTCCAAAACCAATCTTTCTTCAGCTTATGAAACCATACCTGTTGTTGACTTATCAAAACTTGTCAAGGGTAGCCAAGATGAATTCCAAAAAGAAATTTCAAAGCTTGCAGTCTCTTGTGAAGAATGGGGATTCTTTCAGGTTAGTGGATATCGTTTTTTCTTCATGTTTCAAGATCTTAATTATGTCAGGGAAATGGTAATCTTGAGGAATGATGGGGGGTATTTTTCTGCCTTGAAATGATATATAGGACACAAAGAAAAGAAAAGAAAAACTATATACCGATATACGCGAAAACGTATTCAGAAAAAGTGTTGGTCGTTACGTGAATGCCTATGTACACAGAATACGTACCCAAAAATTAAAAGATGACCTTATTTCATTCTGAATACTTTTTCTGGGTACGTAGCGTTTCTACTTAACATAATGGTCACAGAAGCCAACGCTTCCAATTGATTTTGGATATTTGATTTGGCAGGTGATAAACCATGGGATTGATCTGGATTTGCTTGAGAGCATAGAAAAAGTGGGGAAAGAATTTTTCATGCTGCCTTTGGAGGAGAAACAGAAGTATCCAATGGCTCCGGGCACGGTTCAGGGATACGGACAGGCTTTCGTTTTCTCAGAGGACCAGAAGTTGGATTGGTGCAACATGTTTGCCCTTGGAGTTGAGCCCCACTTTATAAGAGTCCCAAAGCTTTGGCCAACCAAGCCTCACAAGTTTAGGTAAATGACTACAATACCCATGATGGGTAATTTTGTCCCCATCCTTTTGGTTTTGCTTTCTTTTCCAAAACCCAGTTTATGAAAATCTTGAGAACGATCCTTAAGTTTTCAGTTTTTTTTAGTTGCGTAAATACCTGTTCCACAAGGGTTTGGATTCTCTGGAGTTACTGTTCCAGACAGTCTAATAATGTTCTCACAAAGTTAGAGCCTTAGAGGCTCTTACTGCCAAAGGGTTTCTTGTGGAACCCATGTCTGCGGGATAGTTCCAATAATTGTTCGGGACAGTTATCGGAGATGATGCGTTTCCTCTTTAGAAACAGATGGCCAAAAATGTGTTTTTCTCACTTTTAACTTTTAAGAAAATAAACTCAGAAACCCCCAAACCAGAAACCATACCAAACAACCCAAAACCTTGGAAAACCCCAAAACCAGAAACCATACCAAACAACCCAAAACCTTGAACAACGAAGCCACCTAAGTTTAGGTATAAATGGCAGCACTATGATGACTCTTTTACATATTTTAGTTAAAAGTTCGAAGACACGGGTGGCCATTTCTATTTTTTTATTAGAAAACAATTTTCCAAAAACAGTCCACCTGTCTTTTCTGAAAATTATAAAAGTTTTTATTATTTTTTTTGATCCGTGAAAATTATAAAAGTTGAACACAGAAAATTAAAACAATACCATACATATAGGGTTGCAAATGAATCGAGACTTTCGTGAACTATTCGAAACTCGACTTGATAAAGGATGGTTTGAGATCGATTCGGATACTAAACAAACCGAATTTGAACCTCAAGTTAATTTAGGCTAGTTTAATAAATGAGTCAAATCTGAACCTGTTAGTATTCAGCTCAATTATTAGACTTGCAAACCTGACATCCGCTGTTTGTTCTCTTATCATTGTTTTGCTTTTATTTATGTGTCATTGCAGTGAAACTGTAGAGGAATACTCAAGGGAAGTAAGAAGACTATGCCAAAAGTTGCTTAGTTTTATAGCAATGAGCCTTGGTCTAAATAAGGACACTTTTGAGGAAATGTTTGGGGTAGCTGTCCAAGCTGTGAGGATGAACTACTACCCACCATGCCCTAGGCCTGACCTGGTTTTGGGACTAAGTCCCCATTCAGATGGGAGTGCCCTAACAGTGTTGCAGCAAGGAAAAGGCAGCTCAGTGGGCCTCCAAATACTCAAAGACAACACATGGGTCCCAGTTCAGCCTCTTCCAAATGCTCTTGTAATCAACGTTGGTGATACCATAGAAGTAAGAAAAAGTGTCTTTTCTTTAGAGTAAATTATGTCTATACCATTCTACTTCATGTCAAACCTCACTTTGGTACTTGGACTTTCAATTTGTGGGAGTCAAAACCATGCAATTTCGGTCAAGTTGAACTGTTGACATCCGTCGGTAGCTTGCTTAGAACATCGAACGAAAATTTATCTCATGACTCAAAAAATGGTCCGACAATTGGTACTGAATTCATTCCTCGGACAGCCACTTTTCTAATTTAAACTTAACTTACTGAAGGCCAATAGGCCATAGATGGAGGGTAGGTAACATTATTGTAACTTGACCAAAAGTGCATATCTGTCAAACCAAAAACAAAGGGACTGGAGTGGAGATTGAGTCAAAGTTTCCTAATTTTCTCTCTTGATTTTGAATCTAACAGGTCTTGACCAATGGGAGGTACCAGAGCGTGGAGCACAGAGCAGTGACAGACAAGGAAAAAGACAGACTCTCAATTGTCACATTCTATGCACCAAGCTATGACATAGAGCTTGGCCCAATTCCACAACTGGTGAATGGGAACCTCCCTTGCAAGTACAAAAGGTATAGCCATGGGGAGTACAGCAAGCACTATGTGACAAACAAGCTTCAAGGCAAGAAAACCCTGGAATTTGCCAAGATCAATCAAACCCAAAACTCTTCATGAAGGGAGCTCAAAAAGTCTCTAAATTTGGGACCCACTTTGGATTTGTATAATATATTGGTTATAAAGTGTTAGTCCTTTGGGTAATCAAGTAGATCATATTGAGCCAAGTTGGGCTCATATAACATTAGATGGTGCTATTTATGGACCGGGTATCATCTTGTTCTCGAAATTTCTGTTCCTGGTGTATTTTCAACGGCACGATGTCGTGAAGGTCTTGAGTTACATAAATATAGACTCACTGAAATTGGGGGACATAAACTTGAAAACACAGGATTCTGTCCCAATGTAATCGATTAATGGAATCGTGTGGGTCTTGTGCATATGCTTTGGTCATCAAAAGTGTTTTGAGATTTAAGGACTCTATTAAGTTTTGAAGTACCAAAGCACAAGGAAATGTCCCTTTTTACTGTTTTCTGTACCAGATTCCAATATAGAACGCAATCAAATCATGGAGTTGAACCCAATACCAATACCACCCACCACAAGAATCATTCACAGAAGTGGGAAAATTCAAGGGCTTCCTATTGTTAAGGCCAAGGGAGAGTGGCATTTTTCTCGGTGGAGGGTAGAGAGGAGTGCCCACATAAAAATCATGCATGCATAGTTTATATATATATTTTTACACACACTCCCCATCACATAAGGTTGCCCTTATCCTACAAAAATGCGGACGTCGCTCGGCTGTCGTTGGATTGTGTTTTGAATGGTCGGGATCCACGGATAGTTTGTTCACTCGAACAACTATTCAGCAAAAAAAATGACTGGGAAGGGCTTGATCCGAACAGTTTCGAACAATTTTTTATTGAACGGTTCAAATAAAAATTGCTCAAATCAAGTCTTTCCCGGTTATTTTTTTTGCTAATTTCTCGCAAGCACTCTTAAAATCACATTCTGTACACATTGAACGGTTCGGATCATAAAAATTTGATCGGAAACTATGAGATTGAGATTTGGAGTATTTTTTTGGGTGTCTCTTGAACCGTCCCGTATACACACACACACACACACTTATTCATGGCGAGGATAAGTTCTTTACGAAGGAAATGAATCGCGACCGTCCAACACACTTTTGGACGGTCTTGATGCACATTCATAAAACTTCTTTGTGGTACCCTCCGTATAGAAGTTTTTCTCTATATTTATATACTGTATTTCTTATTATTGGTGTTTGAGCTAGCTATGCAACTTGCATGTGTTTCTTGATCATCATTCTAGGTTGAAATGAAAGACAGTGATCAAAACAAGCTAGTAGAGAACCAAACAAAGCCTTAAACATGAAGGGTGATTTATGTAGTAGAGCAAAACAACCTAGTATCTTACTTGAGTTGACAGAGACATGCCACTAGATTCAACAATGGCAGTAATGTTTGCAATTGAAAGAAGCCTAACTCGAAAGTAGTTGGATCAATGGGTAAGTACTTGGATTTTTTTCGTTAGTAATTAAAGACTCCGTCATTGTTTAGTGGGGCTAAATCTACTCTTAGCATTGGGACCTAAATTTCAGCCCCAACGTAGGCACAGGGAAATTCGCCATAGATGATTGCGTGTGCCGACGACAATACTTCTAGCAGATATATAAAGTAAATTTTCAAGTGCTGTTTTGGTTGATCAGGTGCTATGTTGCAGTGATAGAAATGTCTATGTGTGGTCATGTTAGAGAAGAAAAAGTTATGGTAGAAGTTTGAGGGATAACATGGTATTCAATAGCAGACTTAGAAAGTGGCCATATTATAGAACTAGCTAGGCACCCTGCTTGGTGAGGGTTAGGGTTTAGAATCTTGGCACGTGTATGCGGTTCTGTTTGGGGATAAATCCAGAACTGATTCCACCAACCGTAACCTTAGGTCGCGTGGCCGCACCAAAAATCAGAGCTCCCTCCCACATTTATTCCGCCCTAACTTTCGCATTTAGATCATTATGATCAATAAGAAGTTCCTATGTGCTCCATTTTTATATTAAAACAAGCCTCAAAAGAAAAGGTTAGCTGATGCAATTGGGCAAGTGGAAGAAATAGGAGAAGTATTCTTTATAAACACAATACTCAGGCCTCATTAAAGAAATCATACTTTGAAGGAGAATATGGGGATGACATAACCTAGGTGATGATTAACTCCACCTACATCAATCCCCCTGCACATAGGAACTTCTTATTGATCATAATGATCTAAATGCGAAAGTTAGGGCGGAATAAATGCGGGAGGGAGCTTTGATTTTTGGTGCGGCCACGTGACCTAAGGTTACGGTTGGTGGAATCGGTGCTGGATTTATCCCCAAACAGAGCCGCAAACACGTGTCGAGATTCTAAACCCTAACCCCCACCAAGCAGGGTGCCTAGCTAGTTCTATAATATGGCCACTTTCTAAGTCTGCTATTGAATCCCATGTTAATCCTCAAACTTCTACCATAACTGTTCTTCTCTAACCTGATCACACATAGACATTTCTATCACTGCAACATAGCACCTGATCAACCAAAACAGCACTTGAAAATTTACCTGTGTTTAACACTCCCTATTGTTCTACTCCTTTCCTCATGCAATCTGGTTTTCATGTCCATTATTTCCTAGCTCTGGGGGATGCCCTACGCCTAATTTATGATTATTATGCCACACCATGATCACATCACTCTCGCATATGTGTGGCCCCACACATTTAATTGTGGGATGAGACCCGCACGTATGTGAGAGTTATGTGTTTGGGGTGTGGCTGAGTGATGTTACGGTAGCATTGTTACCTGATTGTCCCTTTCTGCCACATAGAAGTTTTCACCTTTTTTTTTGTGTGTGTTTGCAAACAAGCCATTAGATCCTGTTAGGTGTTTCTACTCAAATTAAGCATATCGTTCTCTCAGGGAGCATCCCTTGCTTTGTTATGAAATAATTAGCTTCTATCATAAGTCCAATTAGCTTATTTCATTGTGCTTTATTTCTTAGGCCTTTTGTTGGCATTCGTTCGTCGTTGACGTCCTCATGTCTAATGACGATACCAGATATTAATGTTTTGTGTTTAGTAGCCCAGTGCTCTATTCCTTAGGCCTTTGTATTTCAGTCTTCGCCAATTGCAAACGCCCTCTATCCTATGGCGATAGCACAATTGTATTTTTCTCCATTAATGAAATTTCTTACCCGCTGATCAAAAATTTTTTTTTTTTTTCTTACCCTTCCAAAAAAAAAAAATCCAACTGCAACAAACACCCACAATTTGGGATTCATTCATACTTAGCAGCTGTACCAAATTTCATACTTGAGTTCAAACAATAGCCATTAGCCAAATATACTGTTCGAATAAGTTCAGCAAAGGGAAATGATTTTCACAATTGTCTCTTTACAAATGACGGTTCAGGACGTGTTTTGATAATTAATACATGCTAAGGACATTTTCAGCATTAAAAAATATTTTCAGCATGTTCTTGCCGGGTATTAATTATCAAAATACATCATTGGCCGTCATTTCCCCCTTCTTTTTGGTCTTTATCCACATGAATTTACCAATTTGCCTTTGGATTGTGAAAAAAGTGTACTGAACAAATGGTAAAATAGTAAAATACAGTAAGTAGCGGGGAGTGATTGCCACGCCCCTTAGCAAACTCCATATGACATCATACTTGATCTAGACTGCAACTACTCCCTCCATCTCAATTTGTTCGTCTAATTTCGACATACGTACGTGCCCTTTAAAAAATGATTTGTATCTTTCATTATACAATGTTTCATAATAATTTAAAACATTTTGGGTGTGTTCCACCAACTAAAATAAATACTTATTTTTTCAAATAAGTATTTATTTTTTGAATCAAGTGTGATGTATTGTGAGAGAATGACATGTCTCGTAAAACAGAAAATAAGTACTTAAAAAATAAAAACCTTAACAAAGCGGGACCAAAGTCTAATAGAATAAATTAAAATCTATTAAATAAAATTCATATTGCATATTAAAAACATCATAAATTGCAAAACTGTATGACAATTATTTCCGAGACCCTAAATAGTCGAACAAACAAATCAGGACGGGAATATATATTAGTAGAAAGGAAATCAACATGTCAGTGTCTTGACTAATGGCTGATGGCCCCCCCACTCAAGGGCTGGAACCCAGGATTGACAAAAGAGAGCCGTGAAAGCCTTGTCCTCTGGCTTGCGTTTGATTTAAGAGGAAGTTGATCTCATCAAATGGGTCCAAAAGAGAAACGCAACTTTTACTAGTTGCAAAGTGCCTAACACTAACCCAAGGCATGCACAGGGCAGCTCATGTCGCGACATGAATGTGTTGTAAACTCATACATTTTGAGTTTGAAATTTAGCAATCCTCTTCGGGATAGGTCGCAAGAGAAAAAATCTTATGTGAATCCCATAGTCATGGGTGGGCAGCCTGGAAAGCGATAGTTGAGGTGCGCGCAAACCAGCCCAGACATCTTTGTCCGTCGGGAAAAAAAAAAAGTGCCAAACACACTGCATTAATCTATGAGTGCATGTGTTTGTGTTGAACCATTAATTCTCAAGAGAGGGAGATCGAAGAGTTGGGGATTCAACTACAGAGGACAGTTTTTGATGGAGGATGGGAGTTTGTGGGTGCAGAACAAATTTCTACTGTTGTTTAGTCTCTTCAGGGGGTTTGAGTTTTGGGAAGTGAAGAGAGCCGTTGTTTTTGCTTCATTGTTTCCACTAGTCATTTCCAACAAATTGCAGTTTTGCAACGCTAGCTAGGGGGCATTTCCACTATCTTTTTCCTCTACAATATATATATACACACACAGTGCGGTTTCTCTCGGGCAACTTGACCGGAGCTTACGTCCGGATCACCACTCAGCCGTTGAATCGTGTTTTCAATGGTTCCGATTTTAATGAAACTTTTTCGAGGAAAGTTAATTATGACCGGTCATAAACTTTTCGTAGATCTGGACCATTGAAAACACAATCCAACAACTGAGATCAAAAGTCTGGACAGAAGCTTATATCAGGGAGTCCTGATTTGATCCGGAGTGTGTGTGTCTATATATATATATATATATATATATATATATGTATTCCAAAAGACAACTTGTTTCCGATACTTATTTTTTAAATTAAAGGTGATGTATTATAAGAGAATGACCTATCTCGTAAAACATAAAGTAAGTTCAACATAAAGTAAGTACGTAAAAAATAAGAACTAGGAAAAAGTATTCTTTATAAACACACCCAGGTCAGGCCTTATTAAAGAAATCATACTTTGAAGGAGAATATGGGGATGACATAACCTAGGTGATTATTAACTCCACCCACATCAATCCCCCAGCACATAGGAACTTCTTATTGATACTTCCCAAGGACTATTAATTCCAAGCACAACCATATTGATCTAAACGCGAAAGTTGGTGCGAAATAAATGTGGGAGGGAGCTCTGATTTTTGGTGCGGCCGCACGACCTAAGGTTACGGTTGGTGAAATTAGTTCTGAATTTATCCCCAAACAGATCCGCATACTTACACGTGCCGAGATTCTAAACCCTAACCCCCACCAAGCAGGGTGCCTAGTTCTATAATATGGCCACTTTCTATTAAGTCTGCTACTGAATCCCATGTAATTATCCCATCAAACTTGTATAACTTTTCTTCTCTAACCTCACACATAGACACAAAAAATTAGCTTCTATATAAGTTCTGTAACGCCCCCAATTTTGGGTACGTTAAATGAGGCATTTATTATATAATAAAGAGAGTCTGGCTCATTATTACATCATAAATACATCATAAGGAAATTGTACATTTATTCAACAAGAAAGGAAACTAGGGTTCCTAACACTACTCTGCTTGCTCTTCCATCCTAGCAAGCTCCTCTGCTCCAAAAGCTTCCACGGTGTACATCTTATCCTGTTCATCTAAGGAGTCTGACACATTATACCCGCGTCGCCACCGATATAATATGTCAGGGTCACCAAAAGGTAACACCGTGAGCTACAACGCTCAATAGAACAAACTCATACCCGCTAACCCATAACTTACAAACAACAGGTTATACAATCATCGATTTCCACATGATACATGTATATACAGCTAACAATGACACATCCACATTCGTTAATCATCTATCGTTGGTGTCCAAGATTTCTGTGTTTCTCCTACGCGACTCATCGTAGACCGTGTCAACATTTCAACCTTTCAAAATCATTTGTATTGGCTCCGTACCGCGGATAACCAAGCTACACACCCAACCTTTCAAAATCATTTGCATTGGCTCCGTACCGCGGA
Source organism: Rhododendron vialii (assembly GCF_030253575.1). NCBI lineage: Eukaryota > Viridiplantae > Streptophyta > Magnoliopsida > Ericales > Ericaceae > Rhododendron > Rhododendron vialii. The sequence continues at coordinate 41,342,770 of NC_080560.1, forward strand.
TAACCAAGCTACACACCCAACCTCGGTTCCGCCGTTCCGGTCTCCCGAGTATCCTCACAATGGTTCCGCCGCACCGGGTTCCCATTGGCACACAATCGCATTGGCTCCGTAACGCGGATAACCAAGCCACACACCCAACCTCGGTTCCGCCGTTCCGGTCTCCCGAGTATCCTCACAATGGTTCCGCCGCACCGGGTTCCCATTGGCACACAAAACACACACAACACAATGGGCTACCATGTCCGGCCACATTGCGGTTTTCAAAACATTTCACCTTTTCAAAACACGTCTTTTTGTTAACCACACCCTAGGTGTCACGTTTCTAACTTTCTCGATTTTCGTGTCACGTTTTCATGCATAGACTCCGCGGTAGGACTTTTCACAAAAATAAGCATAACTCATTCATTGAAACTATACTAGCAAGATTATTTAACTCAATATTACTAAGCATGCTCAAAAAGATCAAAATATGAATACTTCAAATCAAGCGTTAAACTTTTATCTTTCGAAAATCGTTCTATTTTACTTTTTGAGAAATTCAATACAACATATATTTATTTAAGACAAAGTCATTTATCCAACATGCTCGTACTTCCATTAGCGAGATAATCATGATAGATAACCTTATCTACTTGAAACCAAACAATAGATAACCTTATCTACTTAAGGAAAACGATAAAGATATTGATACTTTGAATCAAGAACATTCTACTTTCTAACGTACGATTCTATACGTAGAGTTTAGGGAACAAGGGGTTATACTTATACTTAGGGAAGTGAGTAGAGAAAATCTACATGATCGTAATGTTATTTCAAGATTTTGTAAAACGAGCTTGCTAATTATTCCTAATACTTTAACTTGCCTTATCATAAACAAAAATAACTAAAGTTATACTAGGGAAAATGAGTAGAGATTTATCTACCTTGATCCGAAACTTAGTCGGGGCCGAATAAGCTAGTTGGAAGATTTTCTACGGGCGGTGAACTTGCAAATCTGGACCGAACTTTGGATGGCAGTAACTTGGTCAATATTTGGCCGAATACGATCGTTCTTGGGTCAAAGTTGAAGCTCTCGAAGTGCTCTACGACTTTCGTGAAGGAAGTTGATCCTAGAAACTATTTTAGGTAGGAGAAAAATGGTGATAAAGGCAGAGACAGTATGCTGTCTGGAAATAGAAATCCGAGATTTTTACTGAACTTCGGATGCCAATAACTTTGTCGTTTCTTCACCGATTTGGATGGTTCTTGGGTCTAACTTGAAGGTTTCGAAGTGCTCTACAACTTTCTCGAAGGGAGTTGGTTCTAAAAACTACTTTAAGCAGGAGAAAAATGAAGATTTGTGGAGGGCAGTAAGCTGACTGGAACTGGAAATGGTGTTTGGAGAGGAATGTAAGCAAGGGAGTGAAGGGGTGAGTTGAACTTGAAGTGAGCTTGCTATTTATAGGCACAAGTCTTGGCTCCCTCCCTCCTCCATATGGCCGGCCCCCCCTCTCCTCTCTTTTCCCCATGGATTTGCTCCATTGTCATGTCCAATCAAGCTTGAAAGCATGCCAAGTCTTCCATGACTTGTCACTTCCATTTGTAGGCCAAATCTTAGGTCATCATGAAGGGTTTTGGACTTGTCAAGTCTATGGGGAGGTTGCTTGCAAGAAAGAATATAATCATGGGCTAGCTTTGTACTTTGGAAGACTAGAATGGGTTGGCATGTAGTCAAAAAAATAGGCTTAAGGCTATAAATGTTGCTTGTGTAAATAATCAAAACTCATGCACACACTCCACCCCACTCTCTCCATCCGGCCTCTCTCTCTCTCTCTCTCTCTCTCTCTCTCTCTCTCTCTCACTTGTATCTATATACATCCAAGAAAATCTAGGAAAGTAAGTCTAGGATTTTAAGACTAGAACATAGGTGTGCATGCATGCATGGCTAGTCTTGCTTCTTTTGGAAGCAAAATGATGGGATTCTTGTATGACTTGTCTTGTCATGCATTTAGGCAAGTCAAAGGTCTAATAACCAAGGGACAAAAATTCCCCTAACAATTATGGACCAAGGGGTAAAGGGATATTGGTAATAATTTGATATGACTAGTCATGGAAATCTATTGTCCAAGGGATAATATTTTCCCTAACATTTATGGACCAAAGGTTAAAGTTTTCCCTTGCCTTTATTATCCAATAGGTAGGGTAAGTAATGATGCTAGGTAAAGTGAAATGACTAAACATAGGAATGAAATGATTACTCCTATAGTCTAATGGTTCAATAGGGTTCGGAGGGTTTCATAAGGCTCAAAGACGGTCAAAAAGGTCCATCTAGGATTAGGAAATTGTAACTAGATTGAAACGGTAATTAAGGTTTTCTAACGAATTGGTTGGAAACTAATTCTACTTGCCAAGTAGGATTTCTAGCCAAGAAATATAATTTAAAGATTTTATTTTAACTCACTAGAAAAAAAATACGAGTGCTTCTACAAGCATACTTGTCTTTAGAAAATGACTAGATTGCTCGGCGTGAAAGATATAATTTTATAAGTTTCAAATCTAATTATGACGGATTATAAAAATTAAAAAGAAATTTTTAGTAGCAAATCCAAGTAATTAAGATAAAATTTAAATATTTAACGAAATTTTTATTTACCAAAAATCAGGGTCGTTACAAGTTCAACCGCAACAAACAACCACAATTTGGGATTCATTCATTACTTAGCAGCTGTACCAAATTTCATACTTGACCTCAAACAATAGCCATTAGCCAAATATATATCGTTTGGAATTAAGTTAATTTAGGAAAGGGAAATGATTTTTACGTACACTTGCCTTTTTACAATCCACACTTCTTTTTTTTCTTTTTCTTTTTCTTCTTTTTTGGTCTTTATCCACATGAATTTACAATCTTGCCTTTAGATGTGTGAAAAGAAATGTATTGAACAAATGATAAAATAGTAAATTCAAGTGGATAAAGACAAGAAAAGAGTATGAATTGTAAAAATGTGAGTGATTTTTACGCCCCTTAGCAAACTCCAAATGACATCATATATACTTATCTAGAAAGCAACTACTCCCTTCATTCCAATTTGTTTGTCTAATTTTGACATACGAGTCTTACAAAAAATTATTTGTGTCTTGCAATATACAATGTTTTATGTAAATTTAAAATTTTTGCCTAATAGAACAAGTTGAAATTCATCAAATAAAATCCGTATTGCATATTAGAAATTTTATAAATGGCAAACTGTAGACAAATTTTTTTCAAAGTCTCAAATAGTAAAAATGAATGAACAAATCAGGACGAGGAGTATGCATTAGAAAGGAGAACCACTTGTCAGGGTCTTGACTAATGGCTGATGGCCCCCACTCATGGGCTGGAACCCAGGTTTGACAAAAGAGAGCCTTGTCCTCTGGCTTGCGTTTGATTTAAGAGGAAGTTGATCTCATCAAATGGGTCCCAAAAGAGAACACTAGTTGCAAAGTGCCAAACACTAACCCAAGCTGAGCTCATGTGACAACATGTATGAAGTGTAAATTCACAAATTCTAATTGAGTTTGAAATTCAGCAACCTCTCGGAGATAGGTCACCAGAGAAAAATCTCTCGTGATTAGATTGGGAGAGAAATAGTCGAGGTGTGTGCCAGTTAGCTCGGACACCCCTGTCTGTCCAACCAAATAAAAAAGTGCCAAACACACTGCATTAAACAGTGAGTGCATGTGTTTGTGTTGAACCATTAATTCTCAGAGAGGGAGAAGAGTTGGGGATTCAATTACAGGGGACAGTTTTGATGGAGGAGGATGGGAGTTTGTGGGTGGGGAACAAATTGCTACTGTTGTTTAGGGGGTGTTCCACTTTCATTTAAAAGAAACTTTTAGAAAATGAAGGTAATTTCAAGTTTAAAAATTATGAGTTTATGAAAATAATTTTTTTACTATTATAGATCTTGTTTGATAGATTTCATTGAAATATTTTTAACAGTGCAAAAAAAATCAAAAAATCATTTTTCATTTTCGTTATATTTGAGTTTAAAACTACTTTCTTTTTAAAAAAGAAGGTTTGGAAAGAAAGCGTAACGTTCTTCTGGGGGTTTGGGTTTGGGTTTGCGGAAGTGAAGAGAGCCGTTGTTTTTGCTTCATTGTTAATTTCCTCTAGTCATTGCCAACAAATTGCAAATTTGCACGCAAAGGGCATTTCCACTATCTTTTTCCTCTACAATTTTTTGGCCAATAAAAACCTTAGCGGAACGCTTAAAAAAATACGTATTTATTTTTTAAATTAAATGTAATGTATTGTGAGAAAATGACTTGTTTCGTAAAGCAGAAAATAAGTACTTAAACAATAAAAACCTTAGCGGAACGCGGCCTAAGTAAAACTTTTTCCTCTTCAACTCCTTACCAAAATGTTTTCACTAAACTAAAACTATATCATCCTAAACTTATAGTTTAATGAAAAAAATTTGACTCCAAAGTAGTGATAAGAAGTTGTCCGCAACTTATAACTTAGCGGAAACGTGCCCTAACTTTGATCCAACGAGTCTCGTGTCAACCTTTCTTTTCACATGTTTCTGCATTAGAGAAGTGCCAGAGCCCCTCACCGAGGGTCTTTTCGACAAAATACGACAGCTTCGGCCTATCGATAGACAACTCGGATGAGCTAAAACTGAATTGTTCGAAAATTTAACGAGCTTAAAAACTGTATTTAAGTTTGGCTTGTGTAACATGCGAGCTGATCTTAAACGAGTTTTGATCGAGCCGGTTAGTTTACGTAACAAACTGATTTCAATCAAGCTTTTAACAAGCGAACATGAGCTCAAACTCAAATAGAATAACTTAATTAATTCATCTATCTATCCTACAAGACAGAATAAAAGGGGAAACAAAATCAGTGTTCGGAATTCTATTGGGCAAAATCAACAAAATTCTCTATCCTTCAGGCCAAACCCTAATCATGGCCCAACCCTAGTAACACAATCCTTCAGTAGAGCCCTTCGCTATTGGTAATCAATTCTCGCTCTGCGCTCACGATCTTCGATTCTTGTAAATTTTTGTAGGTTGGAATGTTTGTAAAAGAACTCTTTCCATGCTTGCGCTGGCATTCCCGCTCTTGCACGCGCACGCATATTATGTGATTTAGGGTCCAACGAGTCATCAAACCATTTGCAACATCTTGTGCTCAACTTCATTGACTTCACGGCCTGATCTGCCACTTCTGGTTCCTGTTTCTACACTGAATTAACCCAAAATTCATTTGGACTTGTCAACTGGGCCAGAACATGACAAGTACCTGAACATGTTTGGGTTGTCCGTTATTGGATGTGAAGTTTGATTCTGTCTAATTTTGCATTTCGCTGAATATTCGGAGTTTGACTCGACCTGAGTAGCACCCCCGAAACCAAAATAAAAATATAATTGTACTCCGTTCTTCAGTCATTACATAGTGAAAATTGACGTGAACCATGGATGTACTAAACTACAGTTAGAAATCCATGCAAAATCACCGTGTCTTGTGTTCGCCATTTCTTTTCTTGAATCGTTCTTCGCACATTGTGTGATTGTTGAAGTACGAAAGATATATATACAATCACACAATGCGCTAAGATATGCAATGAGGCTCAGATACAAACCCCAAGGGACAAACAAGACAATGGTAGAGAGCAAACACATCTGACATCCCTAAGTGAACACCTTCAAAGCCCAGAAAAAAATGAAAAAAAAAAACTGGGCTAAGAAAGCAGAGAAACGAAACATGTGGAAGAGGGAATCCAAACATTGCCTCCTATAATTAGAAGACTTTCAAGAAGACCACGTAATAAAGAGGTTAGCTTAATTTCTCTCTCTAACAAGCTTAAAAACTTCGATTCTTGTTACAAGCTTCTGTATGTTGTCACCCGAACCCTTGAAGATGGAGTTTTCCATGGGCTAATAAAATTGCCATCGAATATGGCATTTGGACGACGACGACTACATCTATTTCATTAAGGCTATGTTTGGATAATATTACTAAAAGTTACTCATATCATATCAGATCAGATCAGATCATTATTCTAGAGCTCGCAATTGGTGGTGCACATTGTTTTTTTTGAACGCTAAAGAAAATTTTATTAATCTTTGAATAAGGATTACAAAGACTGAGGAGAGTAAGGATATCCGGCATCACAAATCCAAAGCAAACATCCCAACTAGTTGGCACATAAGCTCCCGAGCAATCATATCCGAAGCAATTGTTGTACACATGACTAGTACTGTACGTTAAAGCATATTATTAATTACCTTACGGATGGAGAAAGAAGCAAGAAATGAATCATGGACTCATATGATGCATCATGGGACATGAGACGAAGTGTGGAGCCTGATAGTACTGTACGTTAAACTATGTGTTTTGTAGATGCAACTTATAGCTTTGGTTATATAGATTGTGAAATTGACCAGAACCGACCAACGCACACGCACAAAGAATACAATTGAGCAAAGAACGCAAAATAGAAAAACGCGACACACAAATTTTACGTGATTCCCAAAATGGGTAATAGTGTATATCTACGTCTCTCGCATATTTGTACCATGTATCTAACTCCACCATAGTCAGCAAGTGGCAAACCAAATCCGAATTAGACTTTACAAATTAATCCAGCTTGGAAATTCTAATGCTGTTTAAAGTATATATTCTTCTTCATCGGGGTAAAATAGATGTCTATGGTATACACTTTAAGTAATGCTTTAGAAATATTTAGTCAAAATAATATGTAACTCACTATAAATTCTATGTATGCTAGCACAAATTATTCGTATGCAATATACCTGTTGCGTTATGCACATGCGTTCACAACCGGCTAGAATAATAGGTAACTTAAATCATATATAAAACGACAATGTGTAGCATACACCAAAAAGTACGTAACATTTTTAAAATACACACTACGTGTACCATATATAATTTGTTCCTTCGCCCTTACCGGAACCCTTATCTACCGTACCCATCAAATATATATCTCAATTATGTACATGATTATTTTGCCATGAACTGAGATGATCACCATAATTAATATTGGACATTGTAAGATTAATATCTTAAAAGGAATAAAAGAGGATTGGCAGATTTTAACTTCACATTCAACTGGCATGTCACATGAGTGCTTACTGAAAAATAGGATTCATGAGTAGAAAAATTTAATCTATAAATTGAATTACCTGAAAAGAAGATTATCTGTTAATTGTAATTTGACAAAAGTGAAGAGCGAAAGAAAATCTTGGAGTTAAAAAAAGACTTAATTAAGTAGAAATGAAAACTTTCGTTTGGCTTCATATAGGTAGGCAAACTAAATTAAAAGAAATATTTATAAACTTAAAACATAAAAAAAATTGAGGTATTATTGACTTATATACACAAACAGAAAAGAACGAATTGAGGAACTTAAAAAATTAAAAAGTTATACACACTCGTAATTGAGTGTGAACGATATGCACCCCATTCCATTGCCTTAAATTTGTATCATTTGCATAGAAATTCGTATAATTTGTACATAAAAAAGAACTTCGTAATATTCGCAAAGATTTAGGCTTACTGGATATTATGGAACACGATGCCCTCAACAGAACTCAAAATGAAAAAACATGGAATCATGTAGCCGACCCCATTTGATTGAGAGTACTCAAGGCTCGGTTTGGTTTGGCTTGGTTATTCAGATGATGCATATATCATACATCCAGATGTGAGTTTGTATTATATCCTTTTCAATTGTGTTTTTAGTTTTGAAACAGACAAAGTTTGAAACCTAACACACTAGCTTAGAGGATGAACCAAGAAACCCTAACCCTAATATGTCTCTCCCTCTCTCTGTTCATTTGCATATAAATTAGTTAAGGTCTGGTTAATTGGTTGTTTATGTTTTCCAAAGACAAAATAATGGAATACTGTCTAGATGGCCAGTGGCCACTGGCATTTTGTCTCCAGCTCCAAGAGCCGTGGGATAAAGAAATCTCAACCCACACACACATTTTTTATTTATTTATCAAAAAACAAATAAATCTAAACATATTTTTTTAATTACATGCTGTCCGCATCAACAAATTAATTATATATTTGGATATATAGATAACTTAATTTATGTATAGAGTTTATGCATGTGAACTGTACAAACTAATTACAAGTAAACCTGTAGGGCATCTTTGGACTTTGGTGGGTGATCATATACTTAAGGCCTGTTTGGTTATCATATTTTATCTGTTTACTGTGTTAATAAGAAATGGGAATTGTAAGCAACCTATATGGAAGGGATTTTAATCAGTGTGAAATTGTGATCACTTTGTAAATGCAAGTTATTTTTGATAAATTAAGGCATATAGTTTACAAGGATTATTCAAGGAGTACTATATATATGCAGAGAGAGAAAAAGGAAAAAGATAGATTTGTGAATTGAAGTTTTCCCTCTCCCTCTCCGCCTCCCCCCCTCCCCCCCCCCCCCCCCCCCTCTCTCTCTCTCTCTCTCTCTCTCTCTCTCTCTCTCTCTCTCTCTCTCTCTCTCGGGCTTTTCTTGTCCAATATCCACTAATCCCTATAAAATTTATGTAAGATATAATTGAACACAAAGAAGGTCAAACGATTGATCAGCATTAGCGCAATTAATCAAGTAAAATCGTTAAAAAAAGTACCAAGTTTCACAACTGAAATTCTGAATCATTCTGTCGGTGATTGAATCTTAGATTACAGATCATGAAAATATATATAAAGAAAAGAAAAACAAAGATTCTTGAAATTAAGTTTTCTCTCTTTTCCTTTTCCTTCAAAGATCCTTAATTTGGGAAATCTAAGACTGAATACAAGCTAAATTAAACCGATAATAATAATAATAATTAATAATACAATCAAGAAAAATTGCTAACAAAAATTACTAAATTAATTTCTCAGCCAATAATCAAACCATATGACAATACTCATCAATATAACCAAATCAAAAACCCTAACTTAGCTCAAAACTAAAAAAATCAAAAACCCTAACTTAGCTCAAAACTAAAATTAAAAAACCCTAGATGCTCCTAAAACCTATTCCCAAAAAACCCATTAGAAATTAGGCCTAGAAGTGGAGGCATTACCTTGATCCAACTCTTGAACATGATCATCTCTCTGATATCCTTCTCCAACTTGATTACTATTATTACCCCTATCCCCCTCAACTTCCCTATATTTATTCAAATACCTCTTCAAGGGGCCAGCATATTCATCGAAGCCCAGATTCGCAAGGGCCCAGCAAACATCGTCCCCGTTCACGGTCTTCCTCCTCTCTCTCTTGCACTTATCCGAGGCTTCGCTCGTGACGAAGCTTATGAACTCGGAGACACACTCTTGCATTCTCTCCTTGGCTTCTTTCGAGATTTTCGCATTTGGTGGCAGGGTTTGCTTCATGATCCGCCCCACGTTTGCTATGGGCAGTAACCTGTCTTGCTCTTTGATGTGGGGTGCTGCTGCTTGTTCATCACCTGAGCCACCTGCTCCTAATCCTATGTTGTCTTCCATGTTTGGAGAGAGAGAGGAGAGAGAGAGAGAGAATATAACTGTGAAGTTATGCTTGATGTTTTCTAGCTCTGTCAAGGATATGTCCATCTTGGTCAAACTCTTACTTACATACTTCATATGTCCTGGTATTTTCGGTAGTGAATAAGTTGTGAGAAAAAAATTATAGCAATCAAGTTGTTAGGTGTTTTCGATAATGAACAAATTATTAAGAAATGTCAAATTGTTCCCGGTGGTAGTTAAGAAGTTGCAGTTGGGTATGTGAGTGGAAAAATTGTTTAGAAAAAAATTGTTATTGACAAATTGTTAGAGTGAAAAACATGCTAAAATGACAAAATTTGTTGATTTGTGTGAATGACATGGTTTAAAGGCCTACATTTTCCCCTCAAATTGTTACCGGAAACACCCCATAAATATCCGACGCAGCCTTTAAAAAATGATTTTGTTTTTATAAAAAGAATCAATTTTTTTTCTTCTACAAATTAATAGATATCAATGAATTCTTTTATATAAGTTGTGAAAAAAGTTTGAATTTTTTAACCAAAAAATGCATATTTTTAAAAACTTAGGTTGCACGCCGGACATTTATTTGAGGACGGAGATCGAGGGTGTATATACCATGACCATGCATATATACATGCATGTGTATGGGGATGTGGGCATGTGCACATGTGACATGAGCATCAATTACCTGTCTACGTATGGATAGGTGACGTGTGTATATTATTATTATTTTTGATCGGCAGACCTGTATATATTATTGACAACATGTAGTGTTAGTTTTGTTTTGTTTTTTTTAATAGCTTGAGATGCTCTGTCGAAAAAATTCATTGTCAATGTGATTGAAATATTAAAATCACCAATCTCAGGACACGCAATTGAGGATTTCGGGTTGGTGCTGTACATTGAGATGTACAACATTGTGCTACACACCATTAAGCTGTCGGATCTCGGCAACCAACGATCGAGAACCGTTTATTGTCGAAATGAGATCCGAGCGGTCGGATACACGACCTGACGGCTCGGATGTGCGCAGCACCGTGTTACGCATACCAGTGCACAGCACCCTCCCCCAATTCCCTGAATATGCATTAGGATATGTTACCTGTAGCAAGAATTTTGAGAGACAAAAGCCTATGCAAGTTCAATCTGAAGCATTAAGGTCCCGTTTCGCTAATGTTCTTATTTTTTCAATACTTATTTTTTACTTTACGAGATAAATAATTTTCTCACAATACGTTATTTTTAATTCAAAAAATAAGTACTTAGCGGAATGAGACCTTATTTCTGTCAAATATTTTCAAATATCTGTTTAGAATGCAGCATCGACAGCATTGCAATACTTACGATAGCCATGCTTGGTGTAATATTCCAAAACCAAATCCACTAGAATGATAGCGGTGTGTGTCAACATAACAATCTAGACGGTTTTGCAACAAAAAAAATTGAGAGAGAGAGGATTTTTCTTGTCCAAAATGAGTTCGATCTTGTTCATGATCATGCACTTGAATTTTTTCTTCTTGCCGACAAGAATATTCGAGGCTCATGCCCTGACTAATAATACCGGGTTATATGTATCTTCGGATACATAAACTCGGTCAATTAGTCAGAATGAAATCTCAAACAATCTCTTCAGAAAAAAATAATAATGGGAAAAAAATAAAATAAAACAAGAATTAAGGGGGGAAATCATATGACATGTGATGATGCCGACCATGTTGACAATATTGGGAAAAATTATTGGAGAGCTCACTAATATTTTCTTAGTGCAATTTGTGGTTTTCTATTTCCTGCAACAGTGGATGTTGACAACCATTAATTAGATGTTGTCGCAGCCAAATGTGCATGAGAAAATAATTAAAGCGCTTATCTGTTAAAAGATCGCGAGTTTGAATCTCACAAAAATCAGATATTTCAAATTTTGGGGCCACTTGAGGTTTGCCCGTTCGCTAATTTCAGGGTTTCAGAATTAGTCGAGGTGCGCGTAAGCTGACCCAAACGTTCGATAATGAAACAGAAAGATGCTGTGGTAAAAAAATGAACTCCTTGAACATTCCAAAATATGAGTCAACTTGATGTATTTATGTCGCCTCAATAGGCACCCCTAGCATTTTGACCAATTGATTAAGCAATGTTTAGAGAGTAATTAATTAATTGCTAATTACTTAAAGGAATCATATTTTGGAGTGGAGCCAAACGAGCACTACGTACCCTAAATTAAAGTAATCCTGATTATTTAATGTTAATAAAGTTACTTTTATGTTTTTGGGACTACTTTGATCAGGGCACATCAGGCTATGCTGTGGTCTTAATACGAGTCCCATTCGGAGTTTAAAAAAAATGATCCAAATCGTTCATTGCGTTCGATTTGCCAAGTTGGTAGCATACCGGAAAAAACCTCACTGATCGGACATCAATAACGAGATGATTGAGATACATTTGTCTAAGTGTTGTGTCTCTCAAAATATAAGAGCCGTTAAATTTCTTAAAGGCAAATGTACTTCGTGTCACTCCCGATCTCCGATCATTGTACTAATTGCGTAAGTGACAAGACTCGGAAAGTTGAACAACTTAACTGATCGGATCATTCTTTTGGACCCGAGATGGACTCATATCTGGGACACAACAAGGTCTGCTGTGCTCCTCGGTTCTTTTTTTCATATATGATAACGTCATCCCGTGCGACAACCGAAAATTTCTTTTTGAATTTAAAATCCTCTTTCGTTGTCAAATTAAGTGGTAGATCGCCAACGATCGTCCCAGTTTGTAAGCTCTTTTCAGACTCACTTTGATGATAAAACTATACTATTTACACTAAAAATTCTTGAAATCCAAACCAAGGCTGGTGGGGGGGAAAAAAAAAAAAAAAGGCAATAGTTTTTAGGAACACAATTTTTGAAGCATACTTTAAAAGCAAAGTTTGAGATATACATATATTTTAAAATTTGAAATGTGAAAATCATTGCCTTTTTTTTAGTCATATTCGAAACAGAAAGCCTACGTCCACTGCTTAAAATTCACCTCTCCCTCCACTGCTCTTAATTTCATTGTCCAAAAGTGTTTCGGACGGTCCGAATTTTAAAAGATTCTTCAAGAAAAGACGGAATATGAGATATTGAGCGGTGTGTGTCGCACCGCTCTATCCGAAAACTATGGATCAATCCTTAATTTAGGCAGGGATTTATTCGCACGCGTGTATAGGCGGTATAGTTGGGATTTAAATAAACTAATAATCTGTTCTGTTAATGAATCTCCGTACGGTATATGCTAGCTCCGAGGTGGTCAGTATTTCAATTCAATCTCATTGGCCTCAATCTATTGTTATTAAACTCTGTTCTTGACTTCTTGTAACCTCTTTTTTTTTTATTTTGTGTGTGTTGTTCGGGTTTTTTTAAAAAAAATTTCATCATATTTGAGTGATATTTTTGGACTAATTATCCAGTTCGACGAGAGGAGTCTAAAAAGTACAAAATTATGACCGAAACAAAACAAAAAAAAATGGTTCATTTAACATGAAAAAAGTATCAAACATATGTCTTATTTGTTTAAAGTGTTAACTTATTTGAATTTTTTCAACATCGGCCCATATTTTTATACTTTTTTGATCCGTCTCGACGAGACGAATGAATAACTCCAAAAATTACGATGAAAAACTGAACAAAAAGTTACGAAAAATAAAAAAGTTTACCAGAACGTAGTCAAACCAGATCAAAAGAAGAGACATTATCCAATGCGTGTGAGAATGAGACACCGCCATGTGGTGCACCACACAGTGGAAGAGGGGTTTGGGCACCACTTGACGGTGCCCATGGGCCACAGCCTAGCTAATGTTTCCCAAAGAAAAGCAAAAATTCAAGAACCCACACATAAACTAAACACTTGCATACGTACAGACCGTAGTTCCTTCGAAAATAGTAAGATCTTTGGCATAAAGAAGAGGGGAGGAGATTTTTTTTCTCTTACTTGTGTCGAATAGAAAACATGCTAAGACAACTCTCATCTTCATCGAAAACCTACTTGATTTCCATCAGAATAATCGTGCGATTGTTATGAAACCATGTGCTATGGTTCGAATTGTGCGGTGTTCCGTGTTTGTGGAGCACACACCATGTGTGAAATCATGTGCTACGGTTCGAATTTTGCGGTGTTTGTGGAGCGCACACCTTGTGGCTGTATGTACAGAAATACTTGTGTGGGTGTTAGCAAAATTCAAAGAAAAGACATACTTTTATGTTTCTTTTTTTTTTTCTTCTTCTTCTTTTTTTTTTTTATAGTCGTTATACATCAGTGGAAATTAGTAGGGAATTTATGTTTCTCAATACACCTGTCTTTGAAGTACACTTTCTATTTTATTATGTTTTCGTTTACCCACTTGCTTCATAGTTTTATTTGATTCCTTGTCATGGAATCTCCAACATAGTCAAAAAAAAAGCAGGATGGCCAATGAACTAGGAGGAGGGTTTTGTGTAAATTATATTATAAACAGGATCTCTTGTTGGGTTTATTCTTGATTGAAGTATAATATGATTATTTGTTTGTTTAATCTTGATTGCAGTACACTTTTGTAATGATCCACACAAACTCAGATCTTCCTCCTCTTTTTTGTTTTTTATAACTCAAGTATCTGGACCAACTTACGTGCATTTCGACTAATTTTCGGAGGCTAGTCTAAGTATTTGGACCAGCTTATGTGCATTTCAACTTATTTTCGAAGACTATATAGTCCCACCGTCCCGTAGCGGCGGCTCAATAAAAACCGAAGCAAAACCCCGTATATATGAACTGCTCCAAATGAGTTGATACAACTTTGGAGGTTACCAACCAACAACGCTAGCTAAGAGGGGGCAAACCCTAAGTTTCTTGCCTTAATAATAAGGCCAATCCCTATTCCCTTGAGGTTAAAAAACACAACTAGGGTTTGCAAGTTTTCTGAGGAATCTTATCTTAAGATATAATATTCCATGGTCTAGCGTGGTTCACTTTCTTTTTTAAATTTTTTGCAAAGATTCCACTTTCTACCCCACTTTACCTTGTTCGAATGATCTGATTCTGGATCTTGAGACTTGCCTGGAAGAGTTTTGACTAGTTCTAACTGTTGCTGTTTTTTTTTTGGCATCTAGCTAACTTTGTAAATATTATTGGAATTAGTTATCTTATCTCATCTCTTATTTAAATAAAAAAAAACCTCATCTCTTATTAGTTATTAGTTATCAAGTTAACCATCTAGATTTGTGTGCACCTCGACACAACCATCCAATCAAGGTTTATCTCATGCCAAAAGGCCTTTGTTTTAACGGCATCAGGAATGCACTTTGGTGCCTAGAAAAAGGAGTTCGGGGACTCGGAAGTTCAACTCCTATTTCAAAGGTGATAATCTAACCTTTCTAACAATATGATCTTTCACCCGGCAAAAAAAAAAGGGTTGGATATCACATTAATTGTGATGACTTGCCATTTTTTTTTTATAGAAACTTTGGATACGAGCTTTTGGAACTGTAAGAAGCCAATTGATTGTCTTGCAGGAATATATTTCATGTTCGAAGTAAACACCAAAAGGAGAGAGGTATAGATGATGATTTACACTTTGAGCTTCATGGCCTAAAATGAAAGGACACCTCTTATTCATTTTATTTCAACTTTATACATGAGTCCCCTTCCTATAAGGGATCCCTCACTTTGCAAAAATGCTGACTTCTAATCTCGGCAATGCACCTCGGTCGTCAGATGAGATTCGACGGCTGAGATTAGAAGTCCACACGTTAACAACGTGCGGGATCCCTCATGAGAAGCTCGGTGTATATATATATCTCATCATATCTCCAGAACATGAACCATAAACCTCTCCATCTTCTCCTTCTCAAGGCCCAACCAGACATTAAGCCCACCACTCCCATCAGAAAGCAACAAAACAAACTCATCATTCCCACTCACAACTGGGCCCCCATAAACAGCCTTCCCAAGCCCAAAATCAAGCCCACTAAAGCCCAACTTCCCCCAAGCTGAAACATAGAAATTCCCATCAGAAGTAGCAGGGACCCCTCTGTGCACCTCAAGCCAGTCTATCACAGACCTCACATACTCATCTGTCACTCTATCCCTGCCCTCCTTCACTTTCTCAACAACATAACCAAATGGCTTTTCCTCTAAATCCTTCACTTTTGCAGTGGCAAAAGCTGTTATTACTGCATTCCCAACATACCCATCTGGTAAATTGGGTGATATTTTACCCCTGATGTCCACTGCAAACAAAACTGTTGAAAACCCATCTGGGTTTTGTCCAAACACAGCCTTAGTCCTTGCTTTCCATGTATGGGCTACAATGGCTTCAAAGCTTGAGCAATTGGCCATGGCTTTTTCTTTGAGTAAGCAGATGGTTTCTTGGGTGAAAGGGAACAATTTGTAGTAATATTTTCTGGAGAAAATTAATGGGGATGGGGATGTTTTGTTTTGTGAACTGAATGAGGTGGGGAGAGAGGGTATTTTTGGTAGTTTTACGTATTCATTGTGTGGGAATTTGATTTGTGGTGGATTTCTTGCTCTGAGGCTTGTCCTGTTGTTGTGAGTGATTTGGGATTTTAGGCCTTCTCCTCTGCATATGGAGGCAAGGTTGTGGAACATCTCACTTGCTGATTTTCCATCAAGTACTCCATGGTTTGTCATGAAACCTAGAGCAAATCCACCACACTTGAACCTTGTCACCTGTAAAAAGACAGGAGGGCAGAATTGTCAAAATGATTACGAGACACGAGACTATTCTCTTTAACATAACTTCTGTTATAATATGATGGAGTAACTGTTAAGTGATGCTAAATATTTGTAATTCCTTGGCAATAGAGATCGGAGAAATGCAACAAGCACAGCTTCTTTTATAGAGAAAAAAAAATGCATAAGATGCAGCACAGCGCTGGCGATTAGTGTTGGCGAAATTTCTCTGACGATACTGGCAAAAAATTTAGGAGTTTAAAGGAGAAAAATTCTTTAACGCGCCATGAATGTGAAGAAAACTATACGCACTAAGGAAATTTTAAAACTTTGAACTGCCCAAAATACAAGTAGGAATTTAAATATCCAAAAAAGTAAAGACTATACTTTTTTTTTGGTCAAGCGGAAAATCAAGTAAAGACTATACACCTAGTAAGAACTTTACTATATTTGAAGTGGGCCATGGACCCCTCTATGTCTCTTGCTGGTTATACTGCATTCGTTTTGGACAGATCCGGGGGTGTGAAAGGACGCCGTTTTGACACCATACACAGGAATTAAAAGGGTGAATCCAGCACTGCTCTAAAACGGCCCGGGGTCCATTTTGGACACTTCGTACCATAACAAATATACTAGTATGTCATTCAGTTTTCTGTGTGTTTTTCTTGAAATTTCTAATGCAGAGGGAATTGCCTGAATTGTGAAAAGTGGAGTATCAGCCAAGCTTTTGTATAAACCAGGCCTATGAATCAGAAGATGGAAAGTTGAATTCGGCAGAGAAAGGTTTCCAATATCCTTCAATTCCAGCCTTGATTCAGCACAAACAAACAGGACCCCACCATTGTTGCACAAGAGCTCAAGCCTGTTGCTTTCTTGGTTAAACTGAAGCCTCCCAGCCATAAAGTAGTAAGGCACCAAGAGCACTTCTGCCACTGCTTTCCTAACCAGATCAAAGACAGGAAGTGTTGAGGCAGGGGTCTTGTTTGGTGGGACTTCAAAGAAGAAGAGTGTCTCCACTGGGAAAATCACTGCCTGGTCTATGTTTGAGAGGAAAATGGTTTCCTCTGGAGTTGGGTTTTGAGAGGAAAATAGTTTGATCGGCTCTTCTTTCACTACTTCTTGGTTGGTCAAGGAAATAGTGGATTCCATAGTGAGTAATATGCTAGTATAGTGTTCAAGATGTTTAGAAAGACTTGCATATGTGTATAGTTCTAGAGATCTTGTGGGGTTTTTAATTGTTGGATGTATCTAAGATTAGGGTGGGGTGGGGGGTGTGGAAAGCATGAATGAGATTTACGTGGTTTGGGTTGATTTTGATTGGCGAAATGAGATTTGTTTAATGGTGGAAGTAGTGCACACTTAGTATTGGTGGATCCTAAAATGGAGGCATAGCATTTGCATTTCTTTGTACACGGTACTGAGTGATGGTTACATATATTAAACAAAGGTTTTCAAGAGCATGTATCTCTCAGGAAAATTGCCTGAAAGCCTAAGGACCTTTAGTACAGAGATTAAACAACCCCTTTGGATTGCTTGAGAAGATATGAAAGAAAAGAACGGTGAATCCTATCACTTGCTTGAAGAATGGAGAAATAAAGAAAGACAAAAAATGAGTTCTATTGGTATGATCTTGTTTTGTTTCTTATCGAATCTCGTCATTTTGGTGAGATTTGGTGAGAAATCAAATCCCTTTTTTTTCTTTTTTTCCTCTAAAATCAAAGAGCGTGTGTGGATTATAATGAGATAGGTTTTTGTTTTCTGTGTTGTGTTTTCATTTTTCCAACCGTTTTCAAACTTATTTAACCGGAAAAAAAAAAAAAAAAGCCTACTTTCAAGAAAACTCAAATCCTCAAACCTTTTTTCACTGAGAATGAGGTTGAGGTAGATGTGTTCGGCTTGTCTGCAGTGCAAGACAAGAGTTCGCAACATTTCTAGCCATCCAAAAGTGTTTTTAATAGTCCAGATTTATTGTAGAATACTTTTTGCAATTTAGTCCATTAATTCCCAAGATGAACGACCGACATTGAACTGTACCGACTTCTCTGCAATCCACACCGACTTCTGCTTCACTGCAGTTGGACTGCTGAGAAGTCGGATCCTTGCGTAAACAACGAGCATTTTTTTTGTTTTGGAAAAACAACCACCGAGTCGAGACTATTGTGCATGGAGGAATCCTCAAGTGGATCGTTCATATTGTATGCCCATATAGCTTTGACTGGACTGATAGGCCTACAAAAGGATTTTGTTCCTTGTTTTGCGAGCCCAATTTCTCATTGGGCCAGGCCCAAGTACCTCTGGTCTTGGCCCAGTTTTGATCCATCTGAAGAATGGGCTGACATGACATTGGTCTAGTGTTTTTCCTCTTATCTATATTGAAGCCATGGGTCCAAAAAAAAGAACTTGGGGATTTTTTGAGTTATCGAAAAAGCTAAAGGGAACGACGAGAAGTATATCATAGGGTACCAACGGGCATGCGAGGTTCATTCCGAATTTCTCACAGATGATTCGAGCTATTGAATAATTTAAAAATAAAATCTGTATGAAAAAATGAAAGATTGGATCAAGCACCTACACATATCGAATTGGGCTGATTTTTCATAGCCCACTCGATTTTTTTTAAAATTATTTAATGGCTCGGATCATTCAGACGGGACCCGTAGTGGGCCACGTGTGCCCATCGGTATGATTCTCATTCGTCCCTATAGATGGGTTCTTGTATTATCAAACACGTTGGGACTATTTAGCTACAAAAGTCATAACCAAAAATTTATATTTATTTATTTTCAAAATACCATGTTGGAATATTTCATTCTTCTCGACGAGAAGCATTTAATAAAAATTGATATAAAATACGTAAATGAGAAAGTTCACTTAAAAGAAAAAAATAGATCTGAAGGTCAAGTTCTTATTTTATTCTAATTTATTTGTATTCTTCAAGATTTTTCTATAACTTCTTTTAGCTTTTTTTTATTACTAGACGAATTTAAAAAGAATGTTTTAATAAAAAAAATTAAAACCAAATGGAAAGGAAATTAATTCTGATAACTTAAGTTGAGACAACTTTAAACTCGCCCTCGCGCCAATGAGCATAGTCCAAATGGTACTTCCTCGGCCCTCCAAACTATGAGGTTTCCTTTGCCTTTTCCCCACCACATGATGCTGATCAAGCGGTCAGGAAATGTTCTTTCTACACCACCAGATACTTTCCTTTGATACGATTTTCGGTTCTTCTGCCAGATTTGCCCTTTGTACATTTGACTATGAGTTTTAGGGAATCATTTTCCTTAATCATTAGTATCTCAGAAGTATATAAAAGAAAAGAAGCACAAAAGTACAAAAGTAAACACATCACCTTTACACGTATCCTGATAACATCTTGTACGCACAAAAGTACGTAGTAATTGTTTTTTTTTTTGAAAATTGATATTCGCGCTCCACTTTTTACTGACGGGGCTTCACTTTTAAAGTGAAGTTACTAGCAACTTCAAGAACAAAATGGAGCGTCATCAGTAAATAGTGGAGCGCGAATATCATTTTCTTTTTTCTTTTTTCTTTTTTTCAATCATTCTACCCGCCTCACTCACTTATACACCCATTTATACACACATATTCACAAGGACAATGGCAGAGCTAGGAACGTATACTTATTATATCATAATTTTTTTGATTTTCAACACATTACATTCGTACATTAAAATGACTATAATGTACTGCAGTTAACGTATACCAATCATTTATTTTTTTCTTTAAACTACTTCAACTGTCACGTGCTTGTTTTTTATTTATGAAAGAAATTGAAAAATAAGAATGTAAAATAACCGATTTTTATATCAAATTAAACCAAAATTACTAAGATTATACCGGGGCCGGGGTCCCCCGGGCCCCACCATAACTCTGCCCCTGCACAAGAGTGTGGGCTCCACACACTAGATGTGTGTAGTGGGTGTGCACTAGTGTGTGGTTCTAACATTTTTCGTTTTTTTTAGAAATTTTATTCAATTACTAAATTGCCCTTACCTTAAACCTACGTAGTTTCGTGTAGCCTACGTTTTTTTTAAGAGCAAAAAAGATTTTATTAATCTTTGAAAATAAATTAATTACTAAGATTAAAAGGACCCCAATCACGTGGCTCTGTATTAATCCAATTCTCAATTTTTTTTTTCAAAAAAAAAAAGCATAAATAATCTATAGGGTTAAGTTTGACTTGATTTTCTGGTTTCATATGCTAGCAAGTAATACGTTTCTCAGGAAACGCCTGTGAAATTTTGTACTTTATTTATTTATTTACTAATATTAGATCTATTGTATAATTTGTATTCAGGGTAAAGCTAATGTTTAGCCTGCATTTGACTTCGATTTTGAAAAATATTCTTTTTGCATAATCAGTTGAGGGGGAGCCACTTCTGGTTTCGTAAATAGCGTTATTTTATACGTATAGATTAGGCACTTATCGGTATTCAAAAAATTTCAATTTTTCACACAGATGATGAAAAAATAGCAATTTAAAAGATGAATGTTTCAAATTATTTTTAAAAAAAAACATCAATCTTAATGATTTTCATTTAAAGACCACATGAGAATTTAATCAAGTTTTTATTCGTTTATAATGAAAATCAAAGATCAATATTGTATTCGCCTTACGCTTAACGTTTCTCTTCATGTCAGTGGGTGAAAAAATCATGATCTGCATCAATCTAATAGTTATCGTTGGAATGACATGCATCTTCACCGTTCCCGTTCGAGAGCCCGAGAGTCCGTCGCCAAAGCTGATCGGGAGCCAATAGCCAATAACCAGAGCCCTCCGAGTCTAAAAATGACAGGGAGAGTACGTGGAAGATCTTCTCACCCTAAGAAAATAGTCTCAACCATCGATCTCGCACCGTGGACATAGGAGAGTCGAAGGAGGAAAGAGTCTCGATCATCTCATGCCGTCCTGCGCTAGTTGGAGTGTAGAAACATTAATGTATTCTTTTTGACAGGGATTGATCCTCTGTTTAATTGATTACGTATGGTTTATAATAATATAATAAATAACGAAAAATCTATGAGTACCGACCATTGGGGGAGAGAAAACGTACCGACGGCCGCCGGCGGGCCGTCTCCGGCCACCGGACGGCCGATCCGAGCCGTTCAAAAATTCTAAAAAATAAAACCGAGGGGGTCAACGCGGGAATCAATGGCATCCGAGGTGTTTAGGGTGCTTGATCAAAGCACCCTTTTTTCGTGTATATATGTACACACACATATATACACCAAAAAAGGGTGCTTTGATCAAGCACCCTAAACACCTCGGATGCCCTTGATTCCCGCGTGGACCCCCTCGGTTTTATTTTCTAGAATTTTTGAACGGCTCGGATCGGCCGTCCGGTGGCCGGAGACGGCCCGCCGGCGGCCGTCGGTACGTTTTCCCTCCCCGTGGTCGGTACATATAGCAACACTCATAATAACGAAAAACATATAATAAAATGGAGTAGTATTCGTATCGTGTTTGTACGTATATTTTTCTCATGTACGTATTCCTCCCGCAGCCTATGTGCACATATACTGACAGCGGCGGAGCTAGAAATTGAGTTCAAGAACGGCTCAACTGTGAATTCTAGAGCGGATAAACAAACCAAACTACTCGAGAGTTCGACTTGTTGAAATTGATTTGTTATCTAACCAACCTAAGCTTGAAGCATTGTTAAGTTATTAAGCAAAATTTTGAACAAGTTATTACTCGGCTCGTTTAACTTATGGTGTTTAACAATTAATTCAAGTTACCGAGAGATCCAAAACATGAATATAACTCGTTAAACTTTCAATCCACGCCAGGACAATCTACCTACTTAATTTCGACTCGTCTAGCTCGATTATCACCAACTGTATCTCTTCCTGCAGCCAAGTATACAAAAATAGAAGATGTCGCATACATCCCTATTTATTCAACCAGTTTTTTTTTTACTCGGCAAACAAAACTTTTATAAACTCGAAAGGGATACATTGAGATAGTGAATGAAAAAGAAGATAAAACAAACATCCAACAGATAGTTGAATGTAAACACACCTAAACCTAAATTACAATTTCACCTTTTGGATTCCATCGAGATATCCCTTAAAATCCTCCACCGTATAAACTTTAATGTCAAATTTTGACTTCACCCACATAGCAATTCTGGTTTTGATAAGCTCCCCAACTTCCTCCACTCCCGTTGTAGCGTTGTTGAATACATAGTCATTTCTCACTGACCATAAGAACCACAGTGTAGCGAAAAACGATGTTTCCCAAATGTGTTTATCCAAAATACCAAATCTATTATCAAACCACCAGGTAGAAAGACCTGCCAATGATGACGGGCAAACCCACTTCACATGCCACCACTCCAAAACCAATGATCAAACTACCCAAGAGAATTGACAAATTTGCACTTTGCACTTTGTTTTACCAAATTTGCACTTTGTTTTATTTTAGATTTTGACGT
Organism: Rhododendron vialii; assembly: GCF_030253575.1. NCBI lineage: Eukaryota > Viridiplantae > Streptophyta > Magnoliopsida > Ericales > Ericaceae > Rhododendron > Rhododendron vialii. The sequence goes on from NC_080560.1 coordinate 41,365,423, forward strand.
CAACATTTACACACTAGTCATCTTTTCCATATGCTTCGATAGAATACAGTTGACTTCCACGGCTTAGTAATCCGCGGGCGCTTCAAAGTATTTCAAATGGGACATTAGGCAAACATGAAACAGAGATGAAAATTTTGGCAAGCTGGCCGGACATCTGAGTAACCAAGAAACAAAGATCAAAGTGTATGTGTATTCTTGGCATTATAAAAACAGTACTTTTTCCTTAAGAAATTCAGCTTTTGGATAACAATTAATTTGAGGATATGAAGTATGAAACCCAGGTTTGTGCTGTGCACTTGTGCACAGCATGCGTGTTGTGCACGATCCGAACCGTCGGATTGTGCATCCAGTGGCTCGTATCTCATCTTGATAATGGATGACCAAGAGCCAATTATTGTTGAAGATGAAATCTAAGCCGTCAGATGCACGATTCGACAGCTTGGATTATGCACAACACATATGTTGTGCGCGTACAAGTGCACAACAACCTCCCCCAATTCTGAAGTATGGGACTAGTGGACACTATCGACCAAAGAATTAAATTGGTGGTTTTGTGCTCCCTTTGCTTCACACTAGTGGAACCTAATCTTGAATTATTGTAACTTAACTCTGATTGTCTTTTATCTTATGCGCCCATCCGTCCTGCATTTTTTTTTATAAACGTGGTACTCGATTAATTCTTGAAAACTCAATCCCACTGTTCACCGAGTCCGATTAAAGTTGGATAAAATCCTGTATGAACTGATCCTATTAAAGTTGATAGCACATGAAGTTTATATATATCTACTTCTAGGCCTGAATCAAGCTATTGGGCGTATTTGTGAGACTTACGCGAGTCTATTTAAATTATCAAAATTGGTATTTTATAAACATTACCACTATCGAAATTTATGTTGATTGGAAAACAATTAATACTCTCCCATCCTATTTTCTTTGGACTTTTTCGATATTCGTATCGTTTTTTAAACTCTTATCATATCTTTCAATATGAATCTTCACAAATATGTAATATGAATCTTGTTTGATAGTTCTCGATTAGATTTATAATACAAAGTTTTCAAAATTATAAAAAAATATTATAAAGTGGAAAATATAAGAATTTAAAGAACGACTCAAATATCGAAACAGACCAAAGAAAGTAGAACATAGGGAGTACATGGCAGAACACGCTTATAGTTCGTCCCTACGAATCCATAAGTAATACTTACCGATGTCCGTTGAAGCTGATTTTTTATAAAGGCCCATAAAATAATATTCAAAAATTTATAAATATTTTTCTAGATTTTTGTGGGATCCGGAACGGGCCCAAACGCGTTTTTCTTTACGTGGTTCCCTGTAAATCTTCATTGCAATTAGAATTTCTGTTTCTATTGTCCGCAAGGGACAATATGTGTGTTGGGCCAAATCGAGCCGTCCATGCTCAGCAATGGGCGGCTCAGATTTCATCTCGGCCAAACGGCTGAGATTTGTTCAGCCTTGATGAAATCTGAGTCATCCATTACGGAGCATGGATGGCTCAAATCGGCTAACACGCATGTTATCCACTAAGGAACAACACACACCCGGAGTTCGTTCGAAACTTATAAGGTACTATCAACTTCTTTGAAGTCAATCTATATTGATATTTGTTCTGACTTTAATAGAAACCTCTATTATTGGACCATTATATTGATACTTTGAACTAGTCAATGTATGAGTAAGTTGGTTCGGACGCTTGAATTACCAAAAAGTGTGTTACCGATTAGTTCTTGAAGGGACCCTTCTTGAAGTCCTTCAACTCGACCAGGAGAGATCCAAATCCTATATTACACTTGGATTGTACTACCCTTTTTTGGGTTTGTGGAGAATGGTGTGTTGAAAATCCTCGAATTTTTAATGAGGTGGAAAACAATACATGAGGGCAGTTTCGTCATTTCAAGAAGTAAGTTTGAGGTGTTAAACTCCAGACGCCTACTGGAAGCGCGTGGTGCTACACTGCAAAAGCAATCTTCTCCGGTCGTTATCCATGCCATTAAATACTTTACCCCTCGGATCGGAATCATCTACTCCATTTCATTTGAAAGCACCAAAAGTTAAAAAAACAGAAAATCTTATTCACGAAGGGTAACGTGAATAAGGTTTTACGGAGCAAATCGTAATTGTACAAAACGTTTTTGGACTGTTGGAATTCATTTTCTCCGTAAAGAACTTATTCACGTTCTCGCCGTGAATAAGTATCTATCAAAAATAAATACAAAGATAATTATTAAAGATGAAGTAACACTAGTTTTAATTTTTCGTGCTCTCAAGATATTAAAAAACAAAACTAAAGTAAAAGAACATTATTATTGTTTTGTTTTGTTTTTTGAAAATCTGTAGAATTCCAACCCTTTTCACATCCATTTTCACATATTTGTCGATATGAACAGCTGTCATTATTTCATATCTGGGTTGTTGGGCAAATATCCGTGTCATATCAGCACTTTCACATTGTGAGATCTAGTTGTTCGAGATGATAAAACAACACCAATTCCGTGAAAATCTAACTCATTAATATCCTTTCCTAGGGAGGAAAAATAGAATTCCCGATTCACGAAAAGTTATCAGGAGCTCTAAGACACCCGTCACGTGATGTTATAATTGCTTTCACACTCATACATTTACACGGGACCTAAGTTTATGAATCACTAGTAAATGAATACATACTTGGAGCACAACGTAACGACGCTTTGTGCTTATAGTTTTTCTATACAAGTAGACAACTTTGCACATATTATGCACAGAGATTTACAAAAATAATTTGAACCGTTCATTTTTCATAAAACATCTTTATATGGCATATGGTAAGAAACTAGGTCAATTGAATTTCGGTAAGGACTTCTTCGAACTTCGTAAGGCGAATTAATCAGTTTTGCCTTACAAAATTTGAAAAAGCCTTTGACGATATTCACTTGAGATGATTTTTTACGGTAAAATAGTTTGGATCATCTTTGCAAAATCCAAAGTAGGCCTATCAAAAACGTTTGTGCAAGATTCGTGCAAAGTTGTGAGTGCTAACGGCCTTTTTTGCAAAAGTTGCTCCAAATTTCACCAAAAAAATCTTAAATTCCACGTGTCATTTCATGGGAAAGTGTCACGCTCGTCCCACTGCGCGTACATCTATTACTTTCGTCCTTTAAACGGACCAGACCCTCTCTCTCTCTCTCCTCTCTCTCTCTCTATACCCTCATACACAACACATTACTATTATACTTTTCTCTCTCTCTACATCTCTCTCCCTCTCCCTCTCTCTAAGCAGCGACTGCCGAGCGAGATAGTCTTTCGTTTTTCCTCTCTCCCAAGTCCTCCACACCAATTCAACTTCGGTAAGCCATAGAAAACCTCAGCTCTCCTTAACCATTTTCACTATATACACACACACACGTACATGTACGTATCTGTATGTATATATTATATCTATTTTTTTTTGGTTTTGTCTTCACGTTTTGTTTGTTTTGCATCTGTAACTTGTTAATCGAGGCATAACCGTGAACTCCCATTCCCTCAGGTTCGCTGCTTCACGTGGTTGTACTTCAATGGAGGTTAGCAAAATTTCCCTATCTCTCTTGTTATACACACCTAGATATGCGTGTGTATGTATACATGTATGTATGTATTGTTTGTGTGTATAATATGTTTGTACAGTTGGGTTTTGCGCGTGATACGATTTGATGTAGCTATCTTTGTTTTCCATGGTTCGGCTGTGTTATATTTTCCTCTAATTTGTTGGGATCACGTTTGGGATTTTTCACATGGATGGTAATTTGTTGTTTGAAAGTTATTTCTTTTTTATCTATTTTGTTGTTTCTTTTTTGCTGTTAATTTATGGGTTCTGTTTCATAGTAGTTGTTTGGTTTGGATTGTTGTTGGGTTTTCATATTTTGCGATTAATGTGCTTGTTTCTTGCTTTCTTACAATTTTTATGTTAAAGTCTTGGTTTTTGGTGAACTGGGTTGGTTCTATGTTTCAAATATGGATCTGGGTTTTTATTTTTTCTATTTTTATTTTTTTTATGTTTAGCATCATATCCTCTGCTTGCTTGTGTTTCTCTGGCCTGAAGTTTTCTTTTTTAAATTTTTCCTTGATATTTATGGGAATGTAAATGTGGGTTCTTGTTTTGTTATTTTCTTTAAAATTGTACTCCCTCCGTCCCATAATATTTGTCCGGTCCGCGAAACGAGGACTACAAAATAATGCATTTCTTTCGAGAAAAAATTTAAATTTTTTTCATAAGTTAAAAGAACTCGTCAAGATCTAGTAAATTGTTGAATTTTTTTTCAACTTTTCTCACAAAAATAGTATTATTTTTACGTCTCCGTTTTGCGGACCGGACAAATATTATGGGACGGAGAGAGTATTTTAAAATATCCATGACCTTATGCATTTGATTTCTGTATTTTTGGCTATCCTTCATTTTGCTTCTATTTTCTTTTCCTTCTAAGATTTTGAAAATATTTTAAATGCCCAAATTTTTTTCAAAGATGTTTGAAATCACTTTACTGAATTCTGCTATAATTTCTGGAGACGTTTTTTTTTTTTTTTTTGTGGCTTAGATGAATTGTGGATTTCTTATGTCTTAGTTAAGTGTATTGTTTAAGTACAAAAGTTTAGAATTTACTTAATGTTGGTAAAATGGGCGTGCCGTGCAATTTACTAGGTTTCGTGTTTCTCAGTAATGCAGTTTATTGGGGAATGCTATATTTTATTCACTTCACTTATAGATTAGTAATAGGGGCTACTCAATGCACGAGGCTCTCGCTACTATAGGGTCTAGAGAAGGGTTGGATGTACAGAGTCTTACCCCCGCAAACGGAGAGGTTGTTCTCACAACTCAAACCTGTGACTTGGTCACTAGGTCACGTTGGGGCAACAGTTTTGAAAATGTTTGTCAAATTTACACTTAGAGTAGAATTTGATTCTATTGATGAACTTCAAACATGAATGTACTTGGGTTGGAAAAGCTCAAAAGTTTAGGAGCCCAAAAGTTTAGGAGCTACCTTAAGCTCTGTCGTACTTCTTCTGGGGGAGGGGTTTGTTCGAAAAACTTCAATATCATCGGACAATACCATGTGGTAGAGCAGAAAGCATAAATTTTTTCTCAAGTTGTGGAGTCCGTACATTGTTTCCTTGTATTTATTGGTTTTCTGCTTCTTGTTTGATAGGGCGAAGGTTTTTCTTTTAATCCTTTCTCACTTGGTCAAAAATAAGAAAACCTTTCACATTCTGTATCAATTAGGAATCAAATTCTTGATTGATTATCTGTTGAAATCTGGATTTTTATTTTTTATTTTCACAGTTTGTATCACTTCCATGCACATACTAAGTTCCTTGGCGAAGTAATTTACACCAAATGAATTATTTTGTATATTCATTCACATAGAGGATCCAGTCCAAGTTAGTTTTTCTATTTCTACTGCTTCTTTAATGATTTGATATTTACCAAGGTGTAAACTGTGTTTTCGATCCATGTGTTGTCATGGTTTGGTATTGTTTCTTTTTATTTTGCAGATGGATTCAGTTGAACTGAACCAGAATGGGGACTGCATCGATGACACATCTGCAGAGAATTCACCATCTCCAGATTCCGCTGACGTTTACGGCATCTTTGGAGATCCGGAGTTACTACCTAGAGTGGGAAACCAGTACCAAGTTGAAATTCCAGCAGTTATTACAAAATCAGAGTATGTTTTGTACAAAAAGAACCCATTGGAGGTAGAATTTGCTCCTGGCTTTCCCAGTGATTTTCTTACAGGATTACCCATTCCAGTCATGTGGATCAATAAGGAAGTTAAGCACGTGAAACGTAAAGGGCTGCAATCTCTTAATCATTCAAATGGAAAAACCAACAAAAATGGTGTCTTGAAATCCGAAACCAATAAAGAGGCACCGATTTTTTCACCAGATCAAGATTCAAAACATAAAGTTGAGCCTGTGGATATTGCATTGGGAAACTTAGGTTTGGACCAAGAAATGGACTCTAAAACGCGTCAGAAGTACAAAGGTGAAGGATGTTGTTTGGTTCCTGGTTCCATTGGTGGTTCGTGGAGTGCTAGTGAAGAGGCAAGTTTCCTCCTTGGTTTGTATATCTTTGGGAAGAACCTTATTCAGGTGAAGAAGTTTATGGAGAGTAAGATGACTGGGGAAATACAGTCCTTTTACTATGGGAGGTTTTATCGATCCGACAAGTATCGAAGATGGTCAGATTGCCGGAAGATGAGAAGCAGAAAGTGTGTGTATGGGCAAAGGATTTTCACTGGATTAAGGCAACAGGAATTGTTATCTCGCTTGTTTCTCCATGTGTCGGAAGAATGCAAGAGCACTTTGTTGGAGGTACTTCCTGAAGTACTCAATCTTGTGTTCCTCCTTTTCTTTCCCACTACATGGGCCAAGGATACTCACATATAGATGTGCATGCACACAAGTATGTCACTTGCTGAACTTAGAAATGGCTTTTACACGGGCCTTCAGGAAGATCTCATCAACTTTTTTGGTCTTATTCTTTAGCATGAAGTTTTCTTTTCTGGTGGTAACTAGCTGCAATTTTGTTATACAAGGTCGAAAAAGTACATCATGTTATCACAATTGACCGCACCATCCTATGTTTTATTGACTCCGTTATTTATCTTAAACTTTCTTGGCGAACCAACTGTCGGAATGGTTATCTGAAAAAATGTTGTCCGGAAGGACACTTGTGCAACAATCCCAATAGCTGTCAGTTAACCCGTTTGGTTGGGCTATTCCAGTTTCTTTAATAACCACTTTTATTCCTTAGTACAACTTCTGGGTTTGTAGTTTATTCCGAAATAGTAAGTCACACATTTGATAGAGCCATAGAGTTGAGGGGGAAGAGTGATTCAAGTACCTGTAAATGGTAATGAAGTTCATCCATATCTCATTTGGATATAAGCAATTGCAAATTCCAAAGGTTCTTTTTTTCTACTACTCGATTAACTTAACTGCTCGTACTTGTTTGATGCCTGGATTTTTTGGCCAACTGTTTACCTTTTATTTTGTATATTTCACCCTCTTCTTGTCACAGACACACTTATCTAACATACTTTTATTCAGTATCCCTTTGGTATATATACCAAAAAAAGACGAGTTTTATTAGGTCTAGAAGTTGTATCAAGTATCATCCTGCAAGCTCATTGCTTTATGTGTTTTTGATTTGCTCATTGTCTTGGATTTAGTTGAGTTCTATGACATTGAATGGCCAAACAACCAAGCAATTGTCATCTTCATTTCACCACATCTGGTGATCTCTGATAAAGAAGCACAAACATTTGTAAGATTTGGCATGCGCCTCACACAACACCACATGATGCCATCGGGCACTTCTATACAACTCAAAACAGACCCACTATTCCTTAATATTTTCTCAACTGTGATACCCTTCAGACACTTGTAGAACACTTGACTCTTGCTTAGTAGCACATTACAAGTCAACTTAGAATCCAGTGTTAAAGAAAATCGATATGAGGTAATGCATATTGTCTTCCTTTAGGCTTTAGCAATTAGTGTTCCACTAGTCTTTGTTAGTATATCTTTGGATGAGATATTCACATGCATGGGACAGTTATAGCTTACCCTTGTATACGCCATATGTAGGGAGTAGTAAATAAATAAAACTGCATTTTTGTGTGTCTCATTTCCTACATTTTTAAGAATTTCCATGTCCGCGTGTCCGTGTCTTTTCACGTGTCCATGTTTGTGTCTTTTAAGTGTACAATAAGGCATGATAAACATCTCATAGTTCTATGAAATGGAAGCCATGTCAGCATTTCATTTCCGAAATAGCAATCCCCAGTTGGAACATGTAGATGTGTATAGCTATGATCAAGGGCCTTTATCATCTAGGAGATGTCGGGAAAGGAGTCTATAAGTATTATTACTGTAATGATTGTGGTTAGGATTACTATTTTATCATTTGTAATGATTAATTGCTTGAAAAATCTCCCTTTCTGCCATTGTTACTTATTTTCCCTCTCCCAGGTATTTTTAAAAGGAACATTGAGTTTTATGCTGGTAATCTGTGCAAAACCTTGTAGATAACTTCGAACTATCTATCGGGAATTATCTACTCCAAAGGTTATATTTCAGTGGTTTCCTCTGCAATTTTTAGTCATCCTTCTTAAACTTGTGATCAAGTGACCAGCCTTCATATACTTTCGATTGGAGAGCTCTTGTATTTAGTAGCATGCAGTGCTTTCCTTTGATCATATGCCTTTTTCCACCCCGTGATCTATACTAAAGTATTGCTGAACTAACACATTCTAGTGTGATTTAGCGGAAACTGTCATTAGGGCTATAATTTACCTTTGCTGCTCTGTATTGCGAACATGATTTCCTGCTTAATTATACCTGTATCAACTGACAGGTATCCAAGACTTTTGGGGAGGGGAAAATGCTATTAGAGGAGTATGTCTCTACTTTAAAAGCTTTAGTTGGGATAAGCAGTCTCGTAGAGGCCGTTGGAATTGGTAAAGGGAAGAGAGATCTAACAGGCATCACAATGGAGCCATTGAAATCCAATCACGGTGTTTCTACGCGCTCAGAAGTACCAATTGGGAAAGCATGCTCCTCTCTCACACCCACAGAAATCATCAAGTTTCTCACGGGAGATTTCCGTTTGAGCAAGGCTCGATCAAACGACTTGTTTTGGGAAGCAGTTTGGCCCCGTTTGCTAGCAAGAGGTTGGCACTCTGAGCAACCCAAGGATTATAACTATGCCGCTGGTTATAAGCATTCTTTGGTCTTTCTTATGCCCGGTGTGAAAAAGTTTTCTAGAAGGAGGCTAGTGAAAGGAAACCACTTTTTCGATTCCGTTACTGATGTTCTGAGTAAAGTTGCTTCGGACCCTGGTCTACTTGAGCTGGAGACGGAAGCGGATGAGAGAAATGGAAAAAAGGAAGAGGATGGGTGGAAAATGGAAACCAAAACAGATCAACGTCACTGTTATCTTCAGCCGCGGACTCCGAATCTCATTACGGATGTCATGAAATTTACGGTGGTGGATACAAGCATGGGTGATGGGAAAATATTTAAGATGAGAGAATTGAAAACGTTGCCAAATGAAGTTCTGAAAACGACCATCTCCAGAAGCCATTCTGAAGAAAGTGATGATGGTGGTTCTGAGCCTGAGGCGTCGTCTGAAGATATGGAGGTTGTTGATACCGTGCTATTCGATCCTGAGGGCTTTTGTGGTTCCAATTCCGCAAATGGTACCTTCTCTTGTGAGAAAAAACCTGAAATTGGTGCTTCAAACCAAGGGAGCAAGCGTTTGGATTCTGGGGCTGCATCCATTAAGAGTTCGAAGGATCATAACAATTTCTGTGAAAACAAGAAGCCAAGAAAGTCTAAAGAGAGCAGCCGGGGGATGAAACAAGATAATGTGAACTATTTATCCCCGGTAACAAAAAGGCGGGTCAATACTGTTTTACTTGATCAAGAGGACACCATTAAGTTTGATTCCACAAAGACATTGTCTTCTATCGGTATGTTTCCTTACGAGAAAAATCTTGGAATTGGTGATTCAAAAGGAGGAAATAAGGGTTTGGATCCTGGTACTTCATCCGTTAAAAGTCCCAAGGATTTGAACAATTTTGCCGAAAATAAGAAGCCAAGAAAGTCGAAACACAGCAGCTGGGGTATGAAACAAGATGACTTGAACTATTTGGCCCCGGTAACAGAAGGGAGTTTTGGTACCATGACATTTGATCAAGAGGACACCAACAAATCCATTTCTGCGAAGATATTGCCGGATATCAGGATGTTTTCTTTTGAGAAAAATCTTGGTACTTCAAACCAAGGGACTCATGGTTTGGATTTTGGAGCTGCATCTGTTAAAATTTCTGAGGACTCCAACAATTTCTGCAAAAATAAGCAGCCAAAGAAGTCTGAAAATTCCAGATGGGGGACGAAACAAGATGATTTGACCTATTTAGCCCCAGTAACGAAAAGGCGTCGGAGATTAAGTGCCTGTAGTCGGGCCGAGAGTAGCCATCAAATTCCCGGTTTCTCAGTGGACCCCAGTTTGGGACAAGAAAAGCATATTTGCTGCTCAGAAACTACTGATTCAAGCGAAAACAATCTCTCTGGGATTTTTTCTGCTAAAAAAGTCGCTTCTGCCAGTTCATCGAAAGGAAGCCCCATTGAGAGCAGTGAGGGCATTTCTTGTGAAACCCGCATCTTTGTTGCAGAAGGTTCTTGTCATACTAAACCACAACCCAGACCGTTGATTGACCTAAACTTGCCTCAGGTCTCACCAGATTTTGAAACCAGTGAAGAAAACGAAACAAGCAGATTAGAAGATTCTTCAGCACCAAATCCCCCTGCTGACGTCTCCTCTTCTGAGCAACAGCCTAATGGAAATTCCAGAAGGCAAAGCACAAGAAACAGGCCACTGACTGTAAAAGCATTGGAAGCACTTGCAAATGGGTTTTTAACCACCCCCACAAGGCGGAAGAATAAAGAAGCTTTTTCAAGAGAGAATTCAATGAGATCAAGACTGCCTCGACAGGACCACAGTGGAGTGGAGACCACAGAGGACTTCGGTTGTGGAACTGCAGTGGCTTCCCAGGAGGGTGAAGCCAGAAATGAAGAGAGTAATGGTGATGTTGAGATTTTGGGCGAATTTCAGATTTGTCAGTGAATCAGCAAACTCATCTATTTTATGCAGAAATGTGGCAGTGATCTTTCCTATGAAGCTGATTTTTATCAGAAAAAATACTCACCTCTGGTGAAATTCTGCTATCGAAAACTGGGAACGAGAGGAATAGTGCTCTTTTCAATCTGAGTTAATGGACTCATTTGATTGCTAGCTGATTCATTTTGCAGCAGCTGACGCTTCGAATTAGTTGCAGCAACTTTTCGGCCACAATTCAATCTATTCAGGTGGATGTTTCGGTTTCTTTCCCGTGATCATGTTCCGCGTTGAATCAGTTCATTTGTAGTGAATGTATCTTCTCCCAATAATCTCCAACATTCATATTCATCCATCATACTTTCAGTTAGTTGTCTAGAAGAGGGACATCAAAAACCTAGAACTAATGTTACTTTTTTCCCATATGTATCTTTGTAGATTTTGTCTCTTTTGCCTGTTTTAGAAATTTGCTCTAGCATTACATAAAGTAGTTGATAGTACTTGAGGAGCAAAATTGTCATTTTACCTGAGGCCCATGGACGAAAAATCATCTACCCTCACGCCCTTTATAGGTTGTATATTTAACTCAGGCCCATGGATGAAAGTTTCATCATCTCGTGCTTTATATATTATAACAAAAGTGTTAGGATCTAGGACACTTAGTCTATGAAAGTGTTCGGGAAAGAAAATGGATGGACCATTCATTTTTTTTTCCAAACACTTTCATAGACTGAGTGTACTGGACAGTACCAGACCTCATATTGTAATTTATAATAGATACCATGATTCTTTCTACTTCTGTCAATAGCAAGTTTTAACCCCACCTTTGAAAAAAGTCAAGTTTCAGGCCACCATAGTACGTGAATGTGGTGATCCTTTTGACCACGTTTGAGGGCAAATTTAGATGATCTTGAACTTTAATGCAGAGGAGAGGAGTGCAAGTGGGAAAGGACCCGGGGGCTCTGCTGCCCAGAGAGGCGCAGCAGCCCCTACCCCCAGTACCAATACGTCCCCGTTTTGATTGAAAAAAAATTCAAAACCTTCCGTTTGCAATCCTATGGAGCAGAAACGTGATTATGAGAGCTTTAAAGACAAAATTTAATTATGGCTCTTTAGATTAATATGATCATAATAATATCTTTATACTGGTTCAAACGGAGTAAAAATTGAAATACTTAATTTTTTATCCATATATTTTAATATATAACCGTCTAAAAAAACTTAAGTGTTCAAATTTTCACTCCGTTTGAATCGGTGCAATAATTTTGTTATTATTATCATATTATTCTAAAAAGTCATAATTAATTGTTGTTTATAGGGCTCTCATAATCACATTTATGCTCTATATGGTCCTAAATAAAGAGCATATACTTCATATAAGAGCCCTATAGATAAAAATGAATTACGACGTTTTAGAATAATATGATCAGAAGAATAAGATCTTTACACCGATTCAAACGGAGTGAAAATTTTAACATTTAATTTTTTTAGACGGTTATATATTAAAAAATATGGTTAAAAAATTAAGTATTCTAATTTTCGCTCCGTTTGAACCGGTACAAAGATATTATTATTCTGATTATATTATTCCAAAGAGCCATAATTAAATTTTATCTTTAAGACTTTTATAATTACGTTTCTGCTCCATAGGATTGCAAACGGAAGGTGTTAGGATTTTTTTTTCACCAAAACGGCGACTTTATTGGTACTGGGTAGGGTGATGATACTGGGCAGGGGCTGCTGCGCCTCCTGCGCAGCAGAGCCCCCGGGTCCAGTGGGAAATGCCACTCCTTTTATAAATTTTTGTATGGTGATCACAAGGCATGGCGTTCGAGTTCCCTCAACACTACACACCCATACATGAATATATGGCTACAGAGAATGTTGTCCCAAGATTGCTAAATAATTACTCTTCTTTTTACTCATTGCAGAAAGAGAGTATTCGATTTTCCACCCATAATAAAAGGGAGAAATAAAAACTAGCCCTGGGACAATATTGGAATACATGGTCTATTAGGATCCAAATTATATTAACCCAAACGGATTTTGGTTCACGGAGGCATGAGAAAATGAATAAATGGCTTGCCCTAAGAAGTCACAAGCTTGAATTCCATAAAAGCCTATAATTTCAAACCTTGAGGCTACGAGAGGTTTGACTCCTCGTTAATTTCAAGATTTCAAAATTAATTGAAGTGCATGTAAATTCATATAGACATCTTGGTATAAAACAATGGTATAAAACAATGGCAGAGCCGAGTACTATATGGGGCTCAAGTGACATCTGTCTAGCAATGTTACCAACATAATTGTGTCAAACGGTTCCGAACGCAATTGTGTGTGGAGTTGGGTTTTTTAAGACTTTTTTGTTTCAAATGTCTGGCCTTTGATTGATATTGCCTCAAATTTGTAGAGGTATAAATGCCATCAATTATCAAACTCCTACGGTCCTACCCCAACCAACCTAGACCCAAAAAAAGTGCACAAAGAACCCCTACGGCCCTACGTGTCAGCACAATGCACCGCCACGTGGACGCTCCGTCTTCAACCCAATTGATTCTCTAGTAGGGTTCCTCCGGTTAACTTTTTCCATTGATGAGAAAACTTCACTGGTCTGAAGCTCTTATAGTTTGATGTTTTAGGGGGAGAGAGAGAGAGAGAGAGAGAGAGAGAGAGAGAGAGAGATATATATATATACACACATATACAGAGAGAGAGAGAGTGGAAACGAATTCTAGAGAGAGAGAGAGAGGGAGGGGAATGGGGCAAGCATTTCGTCGAGCATCTGGAAGAATACGAAGTACGAGTCTCGATCCACTGTCGTCTTCTTCTTCTCCTTCTTCAGTGAAGAAGGCCGTTGATAGCCGGCCGGCGGTGGCTCCGTCCGACAAGTTCACCGGAGAAACTGTTGGTCCAGGTTCCGGTGAGTGTTCTTTCAGCTCAGTTTCAAAATTTAGGGCTAACAAATGAACGATTTGATAGACAGCCTGTCTATCTTTTCTGGTACAATATTAATAAGGCTTACATACTGTGAATTCAAATTGGATTATGACCCATTTAAGTGCGCGAAGACTCAAAATTTGTGTTGCATTGATATTCAATCTTAGAATACTCCAGTAGGGCTGCGAACAAACTGAGCTGCTCGTGGCTTGGCTTGTTAAGGCAAGGCTAGGCTCGGCTCTACTCGTTTAGTAATCGAGCCGAACTGGAGGTCGAGTTTTAGGCTAGTTTACTAAACAAGCCGAGCTCGAAACTCAAAAGCTCGGCTCGGCTAGCAAAAGCTCGGCTCGTTTCTCTAAGCTCGGCTTGTTTAAAGAGGTTCGTTAGGTAAATTAGCCTCGTTAAGGGCTCGGCTCCTTGTGAATGAGCTGAGCTCGAACATGACAAAGCTCGGCTCATTTGCACCCCTAACTGAAAGTATGTGTCTAAAAGTTAGGTATTGGTATGGGGACATTGGACAGTTTATTTCATAGTATTTTTTTTCCGGAGTTTATGTAGAAGACTTGTATATACGTTTGTTTAGAAAGGTTCTTGAAAATTGAAATCACATGGGATCATGGGGAGAAACGCAAATCGAACTTGAAGGGCCAAACTATGAGAGAGAAATTTTTGTAGGATGATTTTTTGAAGTTAAATTTTTGTAGGATCGTTGGATTATGAGCCATTTCTATACGTGAAGACTTAAAATTTGGGTTGCATTGATGTTCAAGAATCAGGCTGGCCTCCTTATACTTCAATCTTAAAATACTGAAATATGTGTCCTGAAGCTAGGTATTGGTATGGGGACTCTGAACAGTTACTTGAAAAGAATATCATCTAGGATTTTATATAAAACTTGGAGTATTTTTGATACATTTATGCAGAAATGTTCTTGAAATCGCATGGGAATGACAAAGATTTTTTTTTCCAAGCATTACAAAGGCTGTTCTATTTATTGCACAATATATAACCAACAACGCTTACACACTGTGAATTCAATTTGGACTATGAGCCATTTCAGTCCTTGAAGACTCGTAATTTGTGTTACATGGAGTATTCAAGAGGCAGAACTTCTTAAACTTCAGTCTTGAAATACAGGAATATGTGTCCAAAAGCTAGGTATTGGTACGGGGACACTGAACAGTTATTTGAGAAGTATATGGTGTGGGTTTGTATATAAAGACTTCTCTATGGTACAGTTATTTAGAAATGTTCTTGAAATGGCATGGGATCATGGGCAGAGCCATGAATTGAACTTGAGTTACTCGACGGGCAGAAGTATGAGAAAGAAATTTTCGTAGAATGCTTTTTCAAAGTTAAATTCAGTCATTCGAGTCTCTATAGAATGGTTTTGATAAATTGGACAATTAATGTTGAGATATTATTGATTGTATCATGACACTTATAAGTATTATTGTCAGGGATAACAAGTATTCACTATACTATAGTGTGCTTAAAGTGTAGATTGTTCATAGCTTTCTTTTTCGCTTGGAATTTATGTTTTTTAAATCAATATCTTATGAAACTGAACTGTGCTCAAAATATTGTTTTGGGTGGGTATGGGCTCTGCGGACCCCACGATACCTGCCTTGCATACGAATTACCAAAAAATGGGATTTCTGATACCTGCTGTTAGAAATGTTACTTTTTCAGCTTTTTGCTGTGTGGGCTTCGTGTTTTTCATGTATCATGGGAGTTAGAGGTTGCAAGTGTGTCGGTTGGTTATTGGTGTCGGCCACATATCCCACACCCTAACCCAATTTTCTAAGTGTTGGACACGGATAATTGCATACATTTAGACGAGTCGTAACACATTTTATTTTTTTATGTTTCCTGTTTGATATCCTTGTTTTATAACTATTTGCAATGGTAAAGAATCGGTACTTCACAAAAGAGTGGTTTTGGGTCTTCTTTTACGAATTGAAGGTCCAGTTAAGTGGGGATGGGTTTACTTTTCGCAATCCAGGGCTAGAATGTTCATTTCCATGCCTCTCATGGGTGACAACTCACTTTCTTATATTAATTATATGTTATGCTTCATTCACTTTATGCGTCTTACTTGTCATTTGAAGCAGTCTAATTTCATATGTGAAATTGTGGAAGTCATATGTTACTCATCCCTTATCCACTGTTCAAATACATCTCTCACTCCTTAGGAAGTTGCATTACCAATGCCGAGTTTGATGGAGATCATTTTGGATGAACGCTTAATGCTTAACTAAGTAGCATTCTGTTCTTGGCCTTTCTTAAACTATGCACATGTTGTGGTCAACCCAACCTCACAAAAGAAAATTGGAGGGAATATGCTCGTTGTACAAAAAATTCAGAACTCAATACGCGTACACCTTAAGTGTGCCTGTGATGGAACATATCGTGTTCTTTGGCCTTTTCTTGAACGCAATTATCGATTAGAATGTGTAGGCACACTCCATGTTATCTGTTTTTTATTCCTCAAATTTTTCTTCATCACTTATCATCTTAAACTGATGGGTTCTCTTTTTCCCCTTTTCTGTAGAGGTTGAGCCAAGAATTAATGCAGAAAACATGCTTGAAGAAAGGGATCCGCAGTATGATGTTATGCTTAATCAAATGGTGGGTAGAATTAAATCCAAACCTGGAGGGAAACTTGAGATGGGGGAGGTGAGTTAATGGAAGCTGTTATTCTTTCTTCTTTAACTTCCTTTAGCAAGTACTGTTGAGTGTTGATATATGTAATGTGATTTCCCGGTGTTGCTGTGCTTCAACTATTGTGAAAGCTTGGAAAACTAGAGACACGCCTTCATCAGCATCTATTCTAGAAAGGCATTCTAGAATTTCCATGATGACTTTATGGCTCTAGGTAGAGTGTTTCGTCCAAACATGTGTAGTTCTACACTTGTGCATTTCTTACTTGGGCCTCTTCTTTTCATTGGGCCAATGGAAGCTTAAACGGCTTTCATATTTTTTACTTCAAGTAGGAGTGGATTCCACAACTTGGACTTCTTAAGAGTAAAAGTTAAGCACACCAAACTTCTTGATTTGTTGACTCTCGGTGTGTATGTTGTTCGGTGCGATATGGAGCCTAATTAGGTGCAACTTCCTCGCCTTCTTTTAGCAACGTAGGTGGCATAGATGCATGCTGCATTTCGTTCACTTACTACTTATGTGCCGACTCTTCTTGTGATTTTGCATAAAGCCATAAACGACCATTGCTAACAAACACTCATTGGGTGGTGGTCAAGTGGCAAATATTGACCAAATGTTTATAGAAGTTCTATGCACTTTTTCCTCTTCTCAACGAAGTTGGACGTATTTCAATGCAATTTTCACGTATTCAACATACACATCCATCACCCGGTGAATTGTGGTAGGCATTTTCCATGTACTATTATGCAGGAGTTGAGGACTGCACATTTGCTAGCTATATGTGCACTGAAATTTCAGGTTCCTCAGTGAACATCATTTTGTAGAATTCCTCTGTCTTCTTCTCGCCGCTTTTCTCGTCCATCCTGCCCTGCTCCGCAACGAGGAAGTAGTACGTTTTGGCACTCATTTTAGAATACAAATGTCTGGTAGCAGATACTGAAAACGAGTTGGAGAACAAAGAATACCTGGATTTTCTCTTTAAACCCAGAATAATCCTAGCATAACAGTATGCATTTAGGACATGCTACAAGTGAAGCGCCTTGGTTTAGTTGGCCCGCCCCATCTTTTGCTTTCAATTGTTTAACTCTGGGTTTTCTGTCACAGGCGTCAGTGGTGGATAAGTATAAAAGGCCCATGCCGAAACTGAGAAATACAACGGTAGATTCCGGCAGATACGAGGAAAGGCCTGTTCCCCCAGGGACCCTAAACGTTGCACAGCTACGACACATCATTCTCTTGCATCACGGCAAGGCCGATGATCACAGTGGGCCCATGGATGTCCACCAGATTGCCGAGAAATTCCGAGTTGATGTCGCGCAGATCCAAAAGATTCTCCAATCGGTGTCCTTGCCACCAGAGGACAGCAGTAGAAAGAGAGATGATCAGTGACTATCTCTTGTTTTCAACCTTTCCGATTATTTCTCATTCTCAACAGAAATTGTGTATCGAAATTCAAGACCGTCTATTGTTCGAATCGGTCACAAAAATTTTGATCGAGCAGAGTCCGATGGTTAAGCGTTCATGAGTTAAATCTTTTGGGAATTCCTATTGTAACCAATAATTGACAAAACGTTCTACATGGTTTATAAGATAAAGAAGTTGGCTTATTTGGTGCTTTTGCAATAATTTTTGCCGTTTGAGCAATTATTCCGTGGTCCTGGGACATGGTCATATGTGATTACGGATTCTGCATGATTTTGTAGTGATTATTGGCTCTGCGTGGTTGTGTAGTGATCATGGCTGTGGTTGTGTAGCGATCATGACTCTGCGTGGTTGTGTAGTGATCATGGCTCTGCATGCCAACCGACCATGTGCCCTAGAAGGATCGAATAATTTTTCGATTCGTAGAGCATGAACCATTTACAGTAGAAACTGTGTTCGGATAATAAACTTGTGGAAAGATGTCTAAAGGGAAAGAAGAATATTAAAAATCTGAATTCAATAAGCTGTTTATTTCGTCTTCTTACCCAGACAGAATGCTCCACCAAATTCATTATCCAGACGCGGCCTAATAAACTGTTGAATCAACCAATTGCATTTTGATGAAGCTGGGAGGTAGCGTAGCAGAAAGTATTATTAACATAGAGAGAGAGAGAGAGAGAGAGAGAGAGAGAGAGAGAGAGAACCATAATATTAACCATTATATAAACCAAATTCAGAAAGAGTTGCATTCGGCAGTGTCTTTGACCCCTAATTTTCATCTCCAACTATTTGCTACTGCTACAAAATTTATAGAACTATGGTCTATAAAAAATGACTAAAAAAACTACTGTAGTACAAGTACCCCTTTCTCTCTCTGAGGCTCCTAACATACAAGGGTTAAAAGAATGTAAATGAATCCAAAAGGATCAACCAAGAAGAAAAAGAAAAAGAACAAGATCAAATGTGCCAAAAAAGAGAGGATCATATAAGCTTCAGCTTCAAGTCAAGATGGACTCCAACCAATCTGATGTAAACTCATAAGCAACAAACGTAACAGCACTAGTAGGTGCTGCTTTGACGATAGACGGGACAATGCCCTTGTAGAGGCCAGCCCAACCCTCATTTTGCAAAATCCGACAAAGCGCATCGTACATGTTCTTATACGCGCGATGCTCCACTCGAGCTCCGTACCTTGGGTGCCTCGCTAGCCCTTCTACCTGGGACAGAAAACATACCACATCTCAGCCGCCATAATGACAAACTCAGCACCAAGAAACACAAACCTGACATTGCAAATCAAAAAGTCTGGCTAAGCAAGTTTACAAGAATGCATGAGCATCTTGATAAAATAAGATGGATGAAATTGTGTTCAAATGTACAATAGAAAGATGATAAAACTCTTCAAAATGCCTATCAACACAAAACTAGGAAAATCAAAATATGAGCTCTCTTGTGATAGGTAATCTTAAGTACTTTGTGCAGAAGAGCAACAATGGAGTAGGCAATAAGTAGCCAACCTAATTTGCATATGCGTTACCCCATTCGCAAACTTAACCAATACTCCATCAAATAGTCTCAGGATCGACAGTGAAGTGTTTGAAAGCTAGAAGAATACAGATGATAAGGACTACTAATATGCACAGAAAAATACTCCCTCCGTCCCAAACATTTTGGGACGAAGGGAGTACAGATAATAAATCTGTTCGAGGAACCATGGTTCTGAGCGATGGACAAAGTATTCAGCAGAAAGCCAGAAACACTCACTATCGTATACTGTACGAATTAAGACCTATTGCCATATTGGGGTACGTAGGCACCGGAAACAAAAACTCCAATGGAATGAAACAAGGTCTGGTAAAACTGGTAAAATGCAAATGAATCATAGTTCTAGGATAACTTAACAAATGAATCACCGAATGGGTCTGAGAGAACTAAGCCAGATAACATAACGCTGATGCACCAACTTTTGCAAGTTCTGACAAGAACACGGGAAGTAGAAATTGAAACAGAATGAATAAAGTTTATGTTCTTTCTGAAAATAACTTGTATCAAACGTGCATGTTAAACCCTTCTGATGCTTAAATCAAAGATAAATAGGAATCTAGCAACTGTACATTCGTAATGACATTCTGATGGGCAGGCAAAACATAGCTTGAAAATTCAGGTCCATACCTGAAACCTCTTCTTGACCACATCAAGAGGATGACAGACAGCTTTAGCACAAGTGCCAGCTGCAAACCCACAAATGGAAAGCTGGAAGCTTGGAAGGGATTCATCAGCCACACTTCCACCAGATCTGAAACGATTCCAGTCCTACAAGGAACAGAGTAAAATGTAATAGGCCTTACAAAGAGAGACCACCATAATCATCATTTGATAGATGCATAGGCAAGCATCCATCCACATATAACCTAGAAGAAAAGATGGAGAGAGAGAGAGAGAGAGAGAGAGAGAGAGAGAGACCACACAAAACGTATTATATAACACCTCGTCGGATTAGTATGACAATAGACAGGGTTACATATCCTGAGGTCAGTGGTACCTTTAGGTGAGTTTGGGGTGTTTTAAAATGCATTGCTATACAGAAAACGTGGCTCAAAGTTTCCATATCCCAACCCAAAATAACAAAAATCATACACATCCTATAAGTCAAAAGTAGCAAACCAAATAGAATGATTTATAAAGAGGAGTAAAAGCTTACCATCGCCCAGCGCTTGAATGTATCATAGGTCCCAAACTGCAGGCCAGCATAGGGAATAATCGCAACCAATGTCGGTGATAACCCAGCATAAAGGCCACGGAAACCGCGAGTTTTAATGATATCAACCAACGCAGATCTCATGTTTGGATACACCTGAACGTAGACACAAATATTAGTCATTTCTGTTACTATTGAATTTTCTGAAACTATTTTGCAGGCCTTGGAGCCTTGATTGACACCTAATATAGGATAGTTGTCCCTTTGTTTAATAACCTATCAGGTATCTTTTTGGATAAATCTCCATAGAGGCATGAGGGATACCAGATTTCCCACTTCTTATATAACTTGGATTACTTCTCGTGTTAAAACCAATTTAGTTTTCCAAATGAGAATGATGCATAATGCATAATGCAATACTTTCTTTTGACAAAGTATGAAGCAAGAGGCAATATGCTAAGCTTAACTAACCTTATCGTAATTCACTCTATAGTCAATACTTTAACTTCCTTATTAAGAATAGGAATAGGAGTTGTATGTTAACGCCTATGAGCAGGATCCCCCCACATGCTTATATTAAAAATTGATAACTCAATTGCAGTTCTGGTAGTTTTATTTTTCTTTTTCACAAATTATATTTCAAATTCACAATTTCAGGTGATGATTTAAGCGCCTAAAGGATTCTGCAAGTATTAAAGCTGAAGACAAATGTAATATTCGCATTTGTAAACAACATATGTGACAACAAAGATCACACCACCTACCATAAATAATGCACCGCCCACTATTAGTTCTCTTGCTTCCAATTTTTTTATTTCAAGATAACAGCTGAGAAGTCCGGAACAAATTTCCACTACAGTAGAACCCGTGAAAAAGCAACATTTTTTACCAAATTTTGCTAAAACAATGTACAAGACCACCTAAATTGTGTGTAGACTCATCTCAAGTTTTTCTGGTAGGGTTGAAATTGGGTTTATTGACTTAAAACAGAAACATTGTTCTGAAAACTTATACACCGGAAAACCTAAGAGGCCATTAATATCTTTACTAGCAGCTAAGGAAGGAATTAAAAGCATATAATCTTCAGAATGTTATTTTCTCTACAAAAAATACTAAAACTCACAAGGGTACAGAGGTAAATAATATATTATGATTATTACTGATATCTTCAAAATACGGATTTCCTTTCGGAGCACCAACATAATGATGTCATTGAATGTACCTTTGACATACCTTTGGCTCACCTTGTGAAGCTAAAATAGTACGTAGCAGATCAAATGGATAAGAACCAACAGTAGCTGCACATGCCGCTAATGCCCCACTTAAATAGGAAAGATAAGGACTTAAATGAATGTGATCCTCTGCATCAAAGCAAAACAGAAACCAGGAATGGCATTTAAGAGACAACTACTAGAAAAATTAGACTAGTAATAAGAAACTAATTTTTGCCAAGAAAATTTTGGCAGTTAATACTGCGCAGTCAAACAGCTTACATCACAGTCTATATCAATCAGTCCCATAAACAAACACAGACAATCTCCATCACCCTGCTTCCATGGTAAATTGAAAATATGATGCCTAGAATCTCATTAGGCATTAATACGGAAAATTCATCAAGCGATTAGTTGGTCCTACTGACCAGCACATACCAATATACTTAGAACACAACCATGAAAAATAAGAATAATTCCTTAAGCAACTAAAAGCTACATTCAAGCCATAATCAGAAGATTAACATCAAACATGGGCAATCACACTTAGCTGGATACAACAAGGTTAGCTTACGAGAACAGAAGCTGACGGAAAGGTATAGAGAATTGTATGTGGTAACATCTAATCATGCAAAAAAAAATGCCAAAAGAGTGATATAGTCATATCTCTGAAGATATTGATGGAGTAGCTAAGTTATTGAAAACAAACCTGTCCTGGAAGAACCAGCTGCAAATGTCTTGATTTTGTGCAACACAGTAAACTGTATGGCAGTGTAGGGCATATACATGAGGAGTGCTGGGACATTACCACGCCAAAAACCCTGTAATGAGCCATCAATTAGAGTAAAATTGCTGCTTATTGGACATAATCAAAATAAAATACCGATTTTCTCATAGTAGACAGCCCAGCCAAACTATAAGTGAACAGAAGTCACCAAAGAGTTGCTACATCTTACTTAGCATACTGTGTTGGCTACAACAAGTAATAAAACCCAATGGGAGTCATGGGACATCTCCTCATGTTAAAGATCCCAAAAGGGAAGAACAAAAAAACAAGAAGTTTTCAAAAGGAGCATACACTAAAAAGTTTAGTCTTGTCACAAGAGCCTTATTGCTCTACATTTGTATCCAGTCATTTATATCCAGTGAGGAAAGTCCCAGTTCATTTATTAAATCTGATTGCCCAATGATATGGTACCTCTATGGTTGTAAGCTGAATAATGAGAAATTCATTATGAATATCGTTCGTCAAGCAATTGGTGGAGGAAAATCAACTAACCTAAAAGTAGCATCATACAACTATATGTAATGGCAACATAAAACAATAGTTCCAAATCTAGAAATGAAGATATAATTACCCGCAATCCTTCCTCTCTAAAGATGTCCTTAGTTGCTTGTAACATCCCAGTATATTTGGATTGTCTATACGCATCCTTATGAAGCAAAGCCCAGGAAGTAGTTGGTTCTATTTGAACCTGCAATAGATCCCAAACAAGGATTTTCTAGTCCAGCATATAAGTTTCAGATGTGGATATGCATTTCCATGTACTTCTAATGCACATGCATACAATTATACAAACCCACATAGGCGCTTGCACTTGCATGTGCACCAAAGGGAAGAGAGAGATGATGATGAACATGAACATGAACATGGAGTTTAGGAATGTCAATTGTTCTTTCTTTAAAAAGAACTTGACAAATTTTCAATTAATTTGAGATCAGTAACACATTTTATCTATGATTAGCAAAATACTATCATTCAATCAAATGAATAGAGTTGAAACATGATAATTTTTGCCCAATGTCGAAGATAAAAATAATTTGAAATTCATTTACTCCCCACTTTTTGGGCACATCATCTCATTGATTCTATAGATGGTGGCAATGCCCAATGCATTTGGTTGTAGAAAAACAACATAGCTGCACAACTACACATTAAACAAGGAAAGTAGATATATCACCATAACTGAATTTGGAAAGCAATGCCTCTTAAAATTAAACATCTATGTGTAGGAGGACCAAAAAATCATTTTGGATCATTTTCTATTCTTGCACTGCCCCTTGGCTTCATTCCTATGGCATTGGTTGTCCTGATTTATGATATTTGTTGGGCAGCATTGGCTACTTGCGCACAAATGCTCTTGATTGAGTTTAGGGTTATTAGTTATGACACGAAAGTGAGAGCACTATGAGACCTTGTAACACTCACTTTCTTGTCTTGTTAGGTTGGAGCGGAACGCATGACAGGTTCGATTGAGGACTTATGGAATAGAGTTCGTCATTTGTCATCTTTTGGCTTCCGTTTCTCCTCCATTTAACAGAATTCCACTTCATTTGTCTCTAGAGATTTGAAAACAATGTATGACCAAATTTCTAGTTTGAGACTTCATCTAGCTTCCCTCTTTTGACTTTTTCCCCATCTAGTGGACTTCTTGTCCTCTCCTTTGTTTTACCAAGTTCAAAAAAAATTCTTCCGATGGTTTACCAACTTCAATTTCTGTAAGTTAGCTACATTCCTTTATCAATAAATTAGATATCACAGTGCAATTCTAGTTGATTTCCACGGAACGCATAACAAATCTATGCAAATGGAGAATGTGTAGTTAAAGCCGATTCCATAATTAAGTTAAAGTCAATAAAGACATTGAGATTCTCTCCTAAATTGCATTTGGAAAGGTACCTGGAATCGAATCTTAATAACGTCCAGCGGAGACGTTACTGTACGCGATATTCCACCAGAGATTGCCCCCGCCGTAGTATCTATCAATGCCCGTTTCAGATGCCCCGGCTCTTCCATCACTCACCCTCAAAACCCTGCTGAGGTTTTACTAGAACCTACAATCCATGTCAAAACCAACTCCTAAGATTTAACACTCTCAAAACCCACAAAAATTAAACATAATTACACAATGTTAGCTAATCTAGAAACCACAAACCCCATTTGCATACGTTGAATTTCGTAATTATTTCCTCATAGAAATACAGATGCATAAACTTTAAACTTTTTTTGATAACTCCATTGTTCGGGCCAGCTTACTCATACCTCGACTAATTTGGGACTAGGACTGCAAACAAAACGAGCTTATCGCAAGCAGCTGGAGGGCTCGTTTACAGAGGCTCATTTAGTAAACAAGCCGAGCTCGAGCTCGAGTTTTGGGCTCGTTTAGTAAAAAAGTCGAACTTAACACTCCAAAAGTCGGCTCGGCTTGGAAAAAAGTGGGCTTGGCTCGTTTATAGAGGCTCATTTAGTAAATGAATCGGGCTTGGCCGTCAGCTGGTTAAGGGCTCGACTCATTTACAGCTGAGCCGAGCTTGAACACAACAAAGCTCGGCCCGGCTCGTTTGCAGCCCTATCTAGTACCATTCCCACCGTCACTAGTGGGGCTCAATTAAAGCCGGGGCAAGATGCATACATAAATTGACAAACACCGATAGATAAATACGTTTCGTTAAAACATTAGGGAAGTTGTAACGGCTCGTTAACAGCAAAAGTTGGAACGTAATGAGGAATGAAATCGATAATTCGAGAACGAAACAAAAACTGAAATACCTCCACTAATTTTAGGGTTTCACCGAGATAACGGCGAAATGGTGTGCAATTCAACTTGACAACAAACAAACATTCCGAAATTCCATAACTATACAGAACAAACTATACTATTTCATTCTCCTATATTTATTTAACGTATGTGTATGAAGAAAGCGACGTACCTGAGTAGAGAAAATGAGAAGGGAAGGGAAAGAGCCGCCATTAACGAATCGAAAGAGTCAAAAGTGTGTGTGTGTGTGTGTGTGAGAGAGAGAGAGAGAGAGAGAGAGAGGCGTAAACGGGTGTAGTTGCCGCCTACAGTATCAGCAGCGGCAAGTTGGAACATTTTAGAGAGAGAGAGAAGACGCAAAAGATCTGGTGGTGTCTTGAAAATTGAATAGACAATCCGCTATTTGACTACCACAAATGTCAATATCTCACTTCAATTCTTGAAAAGATACATTTTCTTTTTTTTCCATATATATAACCGGAGGTCGGTGAGTTTGCGCGCATGTCAACTAATTTCGGGACTTTAAAGTTAATAATCGGAAAAAATCCTTTAGCGGTCTCAAGATTTATAATGTCTAGGCTCCGTGACACATACGACCTTATTGAGGACAAAAATTTATTTGTTTTCTCATACTCACTTGGTTAAATTTGAGGTTACGTTATAAAGTTTTTTTTTTTTTTTTGTCTAAGATATATCAACGGGGTAGCGGGGTGTTAGTTAACGGAGGGTTCAAAAGTTATTCATATCCTTGCCCCAAATATGCTTCCCGTAAAACTCGAACTCAAGTCTCTATAAAGGTTATGAAGTTACTTGGTTTTGTATACGTATTTGTAAACCTTTATTTTTGTGTGAAGCCACACTGTATGGTAGGATTATAGCCCTGGATATTGGCCCAGTTGTGTGTGAAGTAGTAGTTTCAATGCTTGAAAATGAAAAAAAGTTAAAACTCTTTTTTGGAGAGTTGGGTTAGAGTTAGGCGTGTGAAGTTGCCGCATCAATGCTTGCAAAAGAAAAGAAGTCAATATCCTTTTTGGCGAGTTGGGTTGGAGTTGGACCAGTGAGGGAGCTAATACTCTTTTTGGCAAGTTGGGTTGGAGCTAGGCAAGAAGCAAAGTTTTAGATTGGAGGGGACCCGAATTTGGCGTATCAAAATTTGAATCACCAATATTGTTTTATTCCTTGCTCAGATAAAAAAGTTAAATTTAACCAGCAATATCTTATACTCTCTGTATTATTTATTCAAATAACTAAACATGAACATATTAACAAAGAATGGTCATCCTTCAAAATAGTCGTCAGACGCTACATCAACCAATTGCATTTTGATGAAGCTGGGAGGTAGCGTAGCAGAAAGTATTATTAACATCGAGAGATCGAGAGAGAGAGAGAGAGAGAGAGAGAGAGAACCATAATATTAACCATTATATGAAACAAATTCAGAAAGAGTTGCATTTGGCAGTGTCTTTGACCCCTAATTTTCATCTCCAACTATTTGCTACTGCTACAAAATTTATATAACTTTGGTCTATAAAAAATGACTAAAAAAACTACTGTAGTATAAGTACCCCTTTCTCTCTCTGAGGCTCCTAACATACAAGGGTTAAAAGAATGTAAATGAATCCAAAAGGATCAACCAAGAAGAAAAAGAAAAAGAACAAGATCAAATGTGCCAAAAAATAGAGGATCATATAAGCTTCAACTTCAAGTCAAGATGGACTCCAACCAATCTGATGTATACTCATAAGCAACAAACGTAACAGCACCAGCAGGTGCCGCTTTGACGATAGACGGGACAATGCCCTTGTAGAGGCCAGCCCAACCCTCATTTTGCAAAATCCGACAAAGCGCATCGTACATGTTCTTATACGCGCGATGCTCCACTCGAGCTCCGTACCTTGGGTGCCTCGCTAGCCCTTCTACCTGGGACAGAAAACATACCACATCTCAGCCGCCATAATGACAAACTCAGCACCAAGAAACACAAACCTGACATTGCAAATCAAAAAGTCTGGCTAAGCAAGTTTACAAGAATGCATGAGCATCTTGATAAAATAAGATGGATGAAATTGTGTTCAAATGTACAATAGAAAGATGATAAAACTCTTCAAAATGCCTATCAACACAAAACTAGGAAAATCAAAATATGAGCTCTCTTGTGATAGGTAATCTTAAGTACTTTGTGCAGAAGAGCAACAATGGAGTAGGCAATAAGTAGCCAACCTAATTTGCATATGCGTTACCCCATTCGCAAACTTAACCAATACTCCATCAAATAGTCTCAGGATCGACAGTGAAGTGTTTGAAAGCTAGAAGAATACAGATGATAAGGACTACTAATATGCACAGAAAAATACTCCCTCCGTCCCAAACATTTTGGGACGAAGGGAGTACAGATAATAAATCTGTTCGAGGAACCATGGTCGCGAGCGATGGACAAAGTATTCAGCAGAAAGCCAGAAACACTCACTATTGTATACTGTACGATTTAAGACCTATTGCCATATTGGGGTACGTAGGCACCGGTAACAAAAACTCCAATGGAATGAAACAAGGTCTGGTAAAAATGGTAAAATGCAAATGAATCATAGTTCTAGGATAACTTAACAAATGAATCACCGAATGGGTCTCAGAGAACTGAAGCCAGATAACATAACGCTGATGCACCAACTTTTGCACGTTCTGACAAGAACACAGGAAGTAGAAATTGAAACAGAATGAATAAAGTTTATGTTCTTTCTGAAAATAACTTGTATCAAACGTGCATGTTAAACCCTTCTGATGCTTAAATCAAAGATAAATAGGAATCTAGAAACTGTACATTCGTAATGACATTCTGATGGGCAGGCAAAACATAGCTTGAAAATTCAGGTCCATACCTGAAACCTCTTCTTGACCACATCAAGAGGATGACAGACAGCTTTAGCACAAGTGCCAGCTGCCAACCCACAAATGAAAAGCTGGAAGCTTGGAAGGGATTCATCAGCCACACTTCCACCAGATCTGAAACGATTCCAGTCCTACAAGGAACAGAGTAAAATGTAATAGGCCTTACAAAGAGAGACCACCATAATCATCATTTGACAGATGCATAGACAAGCATCCATCCACATATAACCTAGAAGAAAAGATGGAGAGAGAGAGAGAGAGAGAGAGAGAGAGAGCACACAAAACGTATTATATAACAATAGACAGGGTTACATATCCTGAGGTCAGTGGTACCTTTAGGTGAGTTTGGGGTGTTTTAAAATGCATTGCTATACAGAAAACATGGCTCAAAGTTTCCATATCCCAACCCAAAATAACAAAAATCATACACATCCTATAAGTCAAAAGTAGCAAACCACATAGAATGATTTATAAAGAGGAGTAAAAGCTTACCATCGCCCAGCGCTTGAATGTATCATAGGTCCCAAACTGCAGGCCAGCATAGGGAATAATCTCAACCAATGTCGGTGATAACCCAGCATAAAGGCCACGGAAACCGCGAGTTTTAATGATATCAACCAACGCAGATCTCATGTTTGGATACACCTGAACGTAGACACAAATATTAGTCATTTCTGTTACTATTAAATTTTCTGAAACTATTTTGCAGGCCTTGGAGCCTTGATTGACACCTAATATAGGATAGTTGTCCCCTTGTTTAATAACCTATCAGGTATCTTTTTGGATAAATCTCCATAGAGGCATGAGGGATACCAGATTTCCCACTTCTTATATAACTTGGGATTACTTCTCGTGTTAAAACCAATTTAGTTTTCCAAATGAGAATGATGCATAATGCAATACTCTCTTTTGACAAAGTATGAAGCAAGAGGCAATATGCTAAGCTTAACTAACCTTATCATAATTCACTCAATAGTCAATACTTTAACTTCCTTATCAAGAGTAGGAATAGGAGTTGTATGTTAACGCCTATGAGCAGGATCCCCCCACATGCTTATATTAAAAATTGATAACTCAATTGCAGTTCTGGTAGTTTAATTTTTCTCTTTCACAAATTATATTTCAAATTCACAATTTCAGGTGATGATTTAAGCGCCTAAAGGATTCTGCAAGTATTAAAGCTGAAGACAAATGTAATATTCACATTTGTAAACAACATATGTGACAACAAAGATCACACCACCTACCATAAATAATGCACCGCCCACTATTAGTTCTCTTGCTTCCAATTTTTTTATTTCAAGATAACAGCTGAGAAGTCCGGAACAAATTTCCACTACAGTAGAACCCGTGAAAAAGCAACATTTTTTACCAAATTTTGCTAAAACAATGTACAAGACCACCTAAATTGTGTGTAGACTCATCTCAAGTTTTTCTGGTAGGGTTGAAATTGGGTTTATTGACTTAAAACAGAAACATTGTTCTGAAAACTTATACACCGGAAAACCTAAGAAGCCATTAATATCTTTACTAGCAGCTAAGGAAGGAATTAAAAGCATATAATCTTCAGAATGTTATTTTCTCTACAAAAAATACTAAAACTCACAAGGGTACAGAGGTAAATAATATATTATGATTATTACTGATATCTTCAAAATACGGATTTCCTTTCGGAGCACCAACATAATGATGTCATTGAATGTACCTTTGACATACCTTTGGCTCACCCTGTGAAGCTAAAATAGTACGTAGCAGATCAAATGGATAAGAACCAACAGTAGCTGCACATCCTGCTAATGCCCCACTTAAATAGGAAAGATAAGGACTTAAATGAATGTGATCCTCTGCATCAAAGCAAAACAGAAACCAGGAATGGCATTTAAGAGACCACTACTAGAAAAATTAGACTAGTAATAAGAAACTAATTTTTGCTAAGAAAATTTTGGCAGTTAATACTGCGCAGTCAAACAGCTTACATCACAGTCTATATCAATCAGTCCCATAAACAAACACAGACAATCTCCATCACCCTGCTTCCATGGTAAATTGAAAATATGATGCCTAGAATCTCATTAGGCATTAATACGGAAAATTCATCAAGCGATTAGTTGGTCCTACTGACCAGCACATACCAATATACTTAGAACGCAACCATGAAAAATAAGAATAATTCCTTAAGCAACTAAAAGCTACATTCAAGCCATAATCAGAAGATTAACATCAAACATGGGCAATCACACTTAGCTGGATACAACAAGGTTAGCTTACGAGAACAGAAGCTGACGGAAACGTATAGAGAATTGTATGTGGTAACATCTAATCATGCAAAAAAAAATGCCAAAAGAGTGATATAGTCATATCTCTAAAGATATTGATGGAGTAGCTAAGTTATTGAAAACAAACCTGTCCTGGAAGAACCAGCTGCAAATGTCTTGATTTTGTGCAACACAGTAAACTGTATGGCAGTGTAGGGCATAACCATGAGGAGTGCTGGGACATTACCACGCCAAAAACCCTGTAATGAGCCATCAATTAGAGTAAAATTGCTGCTTATTGGACATAATCAAAATAAAATACCGATTTTCTCATAGTAGACAGCCCAGCCAAACTATAAGTGAACAGAGGTCACCAAAGAGTTGCTACATCTTACTTAGCATACTATGTTGGCTACAACAAGTAATAAAACCCAATGGGAGTCATGGGACATCTCCTCATGTTAAAGATCCCAAAAGGGAAGAACAAAAAAAACAAGAAGTTTTCAAAAGGAGCATACACTAAAAAGTTTAGTCTTGTCACAAGAGCCTTATTGCTCTACATTTGTATCCAGTCATTTATATCCAGTGAGGAAAGTCCCAGTTCATTTATTAAATCTGATTGCCCAATGATATGGTACCTCTATGGTTGTAAGCTGAATAATGAGAAATTCATTATGAATATCGTTCGTCAAGCAATTGGTGGAGGAAAATCAACTAACCTAAAAGTAGCATCATACAACTATATGTAATGGCAACATAAAACAATAGTTCCAAATCTAGAAATGAAGATATAATTACCCGCAATCCTTCCTCTCTAAAGATGTCCTTAGTTGCTTGTAACATCCCAGTATATTTGGATTGTCTATACGCATCCTTATGAAGCAAAGCCCAGGAAGTAGTTGGTTCTATTTGAACCTGCAATAGATCCCAAACAAGGATTTTCTAGTCCAGCATATAAGTTTCAGATGTGGATATGCATTTCCATGTACTTCTAATGCACATGCATACAATTATACAAACCCACATAGGCGCTTGCACTTGCATGTGCACCAAAGGGAAGAGAGAGATGATGATGAACATGAACATGAACATGGAGTTTAGGAATGTCAATTGTTCTTTCTTTAAAAAGAACTTGACAAATTTTCAATTAATTTGAGATCAGTAACACATTTTATCTATGATTAGCAAAATACTATCATTCAATCAAATGAATAGAGTTGAAACATGATAATTTTTGCCCAATGTCGAAGATAAAAATAATTTGAAATTCATTTACTCCCCACTTTTTGGGCACATCATCTCATTGATTCTATAGATGGTGGCAATGCCCAATGCATTTGGTTGTAGAAAAACAACATAGCTGCACAACTACACATTAAACAAGGAAAGTAGATATATCACCATAACTGAATTTGGAAAGCAATGCCTCTTAAAATTAAACATCTATGTGTAGGAGGACCAAAAAACCATTTCGGATCATTTTCTATTCTTGCACTGCCCCTTGGCTTCATTCCTATGGCGTTGGTTGTCCTGATTTATGATATTTGTTGGGCAGCATTGGCTACTTGTGCACAATTGCTCTTGATTGAGTTTAGGGTTATTAGTTATGACGCGAAAGTGAGAGCATTATGAGACCTTGTAACACTCACTTTCTTGTCTTGTTAGGTTGGAGCGGAACGCATGACAGGTTCGATTGAGGACTTATGGAATAGAGTTCGCCATTTGTCATCTTTTGGCTTCCGTTTCTCCTCCATTTAACAGAATTCCACTTCATTTGTCTCTAGAGATTTGAAAACAATGTATGATCAAATTTCTAGTTTGAGACTTCATCTAGCTTCCCTCTTTTGACTTTTTCCCCATCTAGTGGACTTCTTGTCCTCTCCTTTGTTTTACCAAGTTCAAAAAAAAAATCTTCTGATGGTTTACCAACTTCAATTTCTGTAAGTTAGCTACATTCCTTTATCAACAAATTAGATATCACAGTGCAATTCTAGTTGATTTCCACAGAACGCATAACAAATCTATGCAAATGGAGAATGTGTAGTTAAAGCCGATTCCATAATTAAGTTAAAGTCAATAAAGACATTGAGATTCTCTCCTAAATTGCATTTGAAAAAGTACCTGGAATCGAATCTTAATAACGTCCAGCGGAGACGTTACTGTACGCGATATTCCACCAGAGATTGCCCCCGCCGTAGTATCTATCAATGCCCGTTTCAGATGCCCCGGCTCTTCCATCACTCACCCTCAAAACCCAGCTGAGGTTTTACTAGAACCTACAATCCATGTCAAAATCAACTCCTAAGATTTAACACTCTCAAAACCCACAAAAATTAAACATAATTACACTATGTTAGCTAATCTAGAAACCACAAACCCCATTGGCATACGTTGAATTTCGTAATTATTTCCTCAGAAATACAGATGCATAAACTTTAAACCTTTTTTGATAACTCCATTGTTCGGGCCAGCTTACGCATATCTCGACTAATTTGGGACTAGGACTGCAAACAAAACGAGCTTATCGCAAGCAGCTGGAGGGCTCGTTTACAGAGGCTCATTTAGTAAACAAGCCGAGCTTGAGCTCGAGTTTTGAGCTCGTTTAGTAAAAGAGTCGAGATTAACAATCCAAAAGTCGGCTCGGCTTGGAAAAAAGTGGGCTTGGCTCGTTTATAGAGGCTCATTTAGTAAATGAATCGGGCTCGGCTGCCAGCTGGCTAAGGGCTCGACTCGTTTACAGCTGAGCCGAGCTTGAACACAACAAAGCTCGGCCCGGCTCGTTTGCAGCCCTAGTACCATTCCCACCGTCCACTAGTGGGGCTCAATTAAAGCCGGGGCAAGATGCATACATAAATTGACAAACACCGATAGATAAACACGTTTCGTTAAAACATTAGGGAAATTGTAACGGCTCGTTAACAGCAAAAGTTGGAACGTAATGAGGAATGAAATCGATAATTCGAGAACGAAACAAAAACTGAAATACCTCCACTAATTTTAGGGTTTCACCGAGATAACGGCGAAATGGTGTGCAATTCAACTTGACAACAAACAAACATTCCGAAATTCCATAACTATACAGAACAAACTATACTATTTCATTCTCCTATATTTATTTAACGTATGTGTATGAAGAAAGCGACGTACCTGAGTAGAGAAAATGAGAAGGGAAGGGAAAGAGCCGCCATTAACGAATCGAAAGAGTCAAAAGTGTGTGTGTGTGTGTGTGAGAGAGAGAGAGAGAGAGAGAGAGAGAGAGAGAGAGGCGTAAACGGGTGTAGTTGCCGCCTACAGTATCAGCAGCGGCAAGTTGGAACTTTTTTTAGAGAGATAGAGAAGACGCAAAAGATCTGGTGGTGTCTTGAAAATTGAATAGACAATCCGTTATTTGACTGACGACAAATGTCAATATCTCACTTCAATTCTTGAAAAGTTACTTTTTCTTTTTTTCCATATATATAACCGGGGAGTTCGGTGAGTTTGCGTACATCTCGACTAATTTCCCCACTTTAAAGTTAATAATCGGAAAAAATCCTTCGGCGGTCTCAAGATTTAGAATGTTTAGGCTCCGTGATCTATGCGACCTTATAGAGGACAAAAAAAAATTTTGTTTTCTTATACTCACTTGGTTAAATTTGAGGTCATGTTATAAAGTTTTTTTTTTTTTTTTTGTCTAAGATATATCAACGGGGTAACGGGATGTTAGTTAACGGAGGGTTCAAAAGTTATTCATATTCTTGCCCCAAACATGCTCCCCATAAAACTCGAACTCAAGTCACCATAAAAATTATGAAGTTAGTTAGTTCTGTATTCGTATTTGTAAACCTTTATTTTTGTGTGAAGCCACACTATATGGTAGGATTATAGCCTTAGATATTGGCCCAGTTGTGTGTCAAGTAGTAGTTTCAATGCTTGAAAATGAAAAAAAGTTAAAACTCTTTTTTGGCGAGTTGGGTTGGAGATAGGCGTGTGAAGTTGTCGCATCAATGCTTGCAAAAGAAAAGAAGTCAATACCCTTTTTGGCGAGTTGGGTTGGAGTTGGACGAGTGAGGGAGCTAATACTCTTTTTGGCAAGTTGGGTTGGAGCTAGGCACGGAGCTAAGTTTTAGATTGGAGGGGATCCGAGTTCGGCGTATCAAAGTTTGAATCGTCAATATTGTTTTATTCCTTGCTCAGATAAAAAAGTTAAATTTAACCAGCAATATCTTATACTCTTTGTATTATTTATTCAAAAAACTAAACATGAACAGATTAACAAAGAATTGTCATCCTTCAAAATAGTCGTCGGACGCTACATCATGCACGATTTATTTAAGGAACACTTTGTAGTTTTTTGTTGGATAAGGAAAAGCTGAGGTCACATGTTTGAGTCACAAATACTAGAAATCTACCACATTTACAAGTCAAACTAAAAAATAAAATTTTAAAAAAACACCTGCCTGACAAGTACTAACAATCAATGGGTAAAGAATTAACGGGTAAATAAACAAGATATAGCCCAGGTTATTAACGAGTTTTCCCTTTAACAAATGACAAACCAACTTCCTACTTAGATTGTCTTTTCTAAGGAGAGTTGGTATTCCTTTCCTCGTATCATGAACAGCTCGGATGTGCATAGCAAATGATCGTGATTTGCTAGGAAAGGGTTCAAAGCCAGAGGTTTACATAGACAACATGAAACGCTATCGGGCACCACTGAGAGGAGTTGAACTCTTTTCGTTGATGGCGTTGGACATGACAGGAAGAGAATTTATGATCCAGTCAAGGGAAAATTTTACCACCAATGCAGGTATTTCTTTATTTTTCATAGAAGTCATTGAGAAAATCAAAACTGTATATACCCTGCTTAAATAGAGTTACACATTCACCTTGAATGGCTTTGCTTAAATACGTAGACACTGTCACTGTTGAATCATATGCTACCTACCTTTATATGAATCATATGGCATGCTACATACCTTAATATGATTTTGCTTTTTTGCAGGCAGAAAGCCCTTGGTCACTGCACACACTGCAGCAAATGTGGCATGGTCCAAGGACAGTTTTTTGGAGATTGCTTGTATATGAGTTACTTTGTGATAGAGCAACCTTGATCTCCCGAATGTTATAAAGTCTCTAGTTATTGGTTTGTATCCTCATAGTTTCTATTGAGCTTATCCATTTAGTAGATGGTTTCAATTTTGGGGAAATGCCTTTTCTGGTCAACGGAGGCAAGCGATGTCACACAAACGTTGAGCGATACCCACATGCCTAATCAACACTAAATGCTTTATTATACTTTTAAACAAGCAAACAACAAATGTATTTTGCTCTAAGTCGTGCTTCATTTGAAGTGTATTGTAGGCTTTCAATGCCACTGCTAGGGAAGGGGTGGGAGTGGGCAGTAATCTAGCTTCTAACTGCTGAAATATTCCTCCAGGATGTATTGTTTTGAGGAGATAGGGGGAACATGTTCTTGAAGCAAATCAGAATCCGGACTGGATTTGCCTCGTCTGTCGTGGAATTTGCATATGCAGTTCGCGCAGGCAAGCAAAAGCATGGCCTCCCATGCACCGGGCTTCTTTATAGGAAAGTAATTTCAGTAACCATTCACAATATGACGTATAGATTTCTCTTGGTACAATTGGAGCTAAGTTCAAACTGTCCACTTTCCAGATTTCTAAGCTGGGCTTCAAGTCAGTCGCACATTATCTCATCCAAACCCAACGATCACAGCCTGATTTCTACAAAAAAAATCCTGGGAGCTTTTAAATAATGAATACTCCATTGACTTACCTTGATTGAGAGACCTTGGTGCAGAGATCTTCTCTGGCTTTGGAATCGGGATAATAACTCCCCTTACCGGGGTGGTTGTTCCCACTTCTTAAGGGTCCACTTGAATATTGTGATTCATACAAACCACGAGGTTACAGGAATTATCGGTTATGCGGTGTCGGGAAATTTGTGCAAATTATGCGAAAGTTTGAATAAACAGGTGTTTACATATGCCAATCGCTTTAACAATGAGTGTGATCTTGATTTATTCCTTACTGCCATGGATTGTCCCAAAACCAGAGCTGCATTCAACCAATCTACATGCATCTTCGACCACCCCACTCATAAACACTCACTTGTCATCAACAATGATATTCATCTGGATAAAAATCCAATAAAGAGTTGCAAATACATTATCGAAAAAAACAAACAAAAACATATGGGTGACTAGGAGCACGAGAGTCTGTGCATGCACAGAGCATAGCTCTAGTCATTTAACAAAAGTATTTGATTGCATTGTCATCCAAGTCCCCCAAAGAACTATTCTAAATCCTGACGAGCCTTGTAAGACTTTTAGCTATAAAGGCTATTCAAAATATGGCCCATCAATGGAATGGGCCAAATATGGTCTATGAGTTAGGCCCATAAAAACTATTTCTAGTTCTAGACCTCTTTTATCCTTCAGTATCATCTGAAATTGCACGACAATCGAACGACAGCATTTCCTTCAGCTTTTGATTGGAGGGAGAGAAGGCCTTATTACCAATATTAAGGATCAAGGAGATGCACGTAAGAAAAAGATTGCATACAACTTCCTTCACCGAATCCCTTGCCCCAGGAATTTTGACCTTCCAATGCTTAGTCCATCTTCTTCAGCACCCCATCCAAGCAACACAATCTCATGGTCTGTATAGTTGGAAGCGAAATTGTTCTAGTAAATTCCACTATTGTAATTGTCACACTCTTATATGACAGCCATAGAAATCGTTACGGGACGATTTGAGCATAAAGGTTGTAGTCTTGTTTTGATCGGTAAGGTCATGTGGCCATCAATAGTAATGATTCTTTCTAGAGCTCTGTTCAAATCAAGGGGAAATGAAATGTATTAGGGTTAGACCCTAAATAGGTAAATAAACAAATCTAAATGAAGAGGTAGAGAAATTACCCTTTCATGATGCCTCTATGGGCCTTCCAAAGGTAATCTGACTCTAGTGAAATCCCGTGTTTTTCAATCTACTCCAAGCATTAGAAAGAATCGCCCCCCTTCCCCTAGTGTATATGAGTTATATAACCATCAACATCGTCATCTTCGTCTATGGCTCTAGCATCCCACAGTTCTTGCGGGACAAAAGGAGCACTTCGTTGGTGTGTTGATTTGATAAGCGTATTCAACTATAGTGGTTGCCACTTGAGCATAACAAATAATGGTGCAAATTTGATTCTCAGTCACTTGTTGTTATGGTTAAGTGGCAACCAATACCGTTGAATACGCTTATCAAATCTGCACCAAGAAAATGCTCTGACCCTGCAGGAACTACTATAGGATGCCAGACCCAGACCCATAGACGACGATGATGTTGATGGTTATATATCTCATACCCACCGGGGGAAGGGGGACGATCTTTCGAATGGATTTAAAAACACGGGATTTCACTCGAGTCAGCTTACCCTTGGGAAGGTGTCAAGGGCTCATGGAGGCATCATAAAAGGGTAGTTTCTCTACCCTTCATTTTGATTTGTTTATTCATCTACTTAGGGTATCAAAGCTAACCCAAATATATTTCATCTCCCCTAGATCGGAACAGGGCTCTAAAAGAATCATTATTATTGATGGCAACAGGACCTCACCGATCAAAAAAACATACTACAACCTTTATGCTCAAATCCTTGAGCGGCCCATAGCAATTTCTATGACTATCATAGACGAGTTTGATGATTACAATGGTGTAATTTACTAGAGCAATTTCGCTTCCAACTATACAGACCACGAGATTGTGTTGCTTGGATGGGGTACTAAAGAGGATGGAACTAAGTATTGGATATGTCAAAATTCCTGGGACGAGGGGTTCGGTGAAGTAGGTTTTATGCAATTCCCCTTTTTTCTTACATTCATCTTCTTGATCCTTAATATTGTAATAAAGCCTCTCTCTCCGGTCAAAAATATTGTCGTTCAATTGTCCAACAATTGCAAATCATACTGAAGGTTAAAAGGAAGTCTAGAACTAGAAATAGTTTTTTATTGGCCAAACTCATTGACCATAATTGGGCCCATTCCATTGGCCCAGGACGTGTTTTGATAATTAATACCCGCCAAAGACAAACGAAGAACATTTGTTAATACTGAAAATGTATTTATAATTAACACCCGCCAAGAACAAGCTAAAAACATTTGTTAATGCTAAAAATGTCATTAGCGGATATTAATTATCAAAACACGTCATTAGCCGTCATTTTCCCTATTTTAAGTAGCCTTTATAGCTAAAAGTCTTACAAGGCCCGTCAGGATTTAGAATAGTTCTTTGAGGGTCTTTCGACTCATGGACCATATTTGGGCCCTGGGCCTGCCCATATTTGGGCCCATTCTATTGATAACAGAAAATGGGGAGTAAATTGTACCTTTTCGTTCCAAAATCTTGGTCCTCTACTTACTAAAAATTGCAGTATAACTTATGCGCCGATGATAGACGGTGATAAAAGTCGCTAGCGTTGGGCGACGGTGGGTCTTAGAAGCACCATCCAATTTAGAGAGAGAGAGAGAGAATTGGTGGAGGAGTTGATTATAGCTATTGAAAGGGTAGACACAGTGGAGTGCAATTGGTGTTTTCTTATACTCCCATGCATATGGGTAAGGTAGATTCCCATAAACACTCATTCCCTTCCATCAATCCCCTAGAATAAAGTAGGGCAAATTATTCAAATGGTCCCTATAGTTTGGTCTTTGTGTCACTTTGGTCCCTCTAATTTTAATTGGCTCGATTTTATCCCTGCAGTTTTGATTTTGTGCCAATTAAGTACAATCTCTAACTTCCATTTCCTCCTACTAACGGAACCAATTGTGCAAATTGCACATGACCCCCTGTGATTTGCACTTGGTATAAATTTTCCCTTATTCATTTAGAAACTTCAACGCAACCCATGATGATTTTGTATGTTAAAGTGCATCGTTACATGCATTAATGACAAGGGGTTAATTCACACATACTCAAATCACAAGGGTTCAAAGTGTAGTTTCTGCAATTAGTTCGGTTAATAGGAGCAAACAGAAGTTATCAATTGTACTTGATTGGCACAAAATCGTAACTGCAAGGTTAAAATCGAGCCAATTAAAAATAGAGGGACCAAAGCGACACAAAGACCAAACTATAGGGACCATTTGAGTAATTTACCCAATAAAGTAAATTAGGATTAACAAATGACAAAAAAAAAAAAAAGGATAAAGGGAGTCTTACCACATGATATCTCGGATCATTTTACAATCATGTATTTCTATGGATCCATACATTTTACGAAGATTGGTAATGGTATCTTTTAAAAGAATAGTCGGACGCTACATCCTGTACGATTTCAATTAGGAACACTTTTTGTAGTATTTTGATGGATAAGGAGAGGCTAAGGTCAAAAGTTGACATGTTGTAACTTACAAGCACTAGAAATCTACCTAATTTTATGAGTCTAATTGGTCGAGACAAGTAAAAAAAAAAAAAAAGTGGTCGGAGGAGGGCTCCACTTGCTCCTACACTTTAGTCACACAAAACATCTTTCGCTCACGCTTTCAATTTCCATTTTTGCAAATTTTAATACTTGATTAGATGTTTCACACTCACATTCACACATGACGGCATGAGCATTATACGACTTAGTCCGATACACCTCCCAGATGGGTTAGAGTATAGCCCTAGCTACCATAACAGTGACGAGTATGAGGTATTTGTTGAGTCTCCACCTTCCTTGATCAGCTTCCCTGTTAATTAAGATTGAGAGACGTTCCATACAGAGGACAAACGAATAAGGTGAGAGGGAGAGGGGATCACCT
The DNA here is from genome assembly GCF_030253575.1 of Rhododendron vialii. Classification (NCBI taxonomy): domain Eukaryota; kingdom Viridiplantae; phylum Streptophyta; class Magnoliopsida; order Ericales; family Ericaceae; genus Rhododendron; species Rhododendron vialii. The sequence goes on from NC_080560.1 coordinate 41,405,482, forward strand.
TGTCTGAGTTCTCTTTCCGGCGAGAACTCATCCAAAGTTTCCCCATTCCACAATATGGCAGTACGCAATTAGACACGCAACTCATAATCAACTCAATCCACGCTTCATTGAAGTTAAAGAAATGTCAAGTGTCAGACAAGAAACACTTTGTTTGGTTCTCCTCTCAAAAATAATCTCTCCAAAACTTTTGATTGTTTCGTCATCCGTGTTTTTTCGTATTTAGTGATTTTTTGTCAAATTTTTTACTTTTTGGATGTACATAGCGTACATCTATTTAAAACGTAAAAGAGTTTGCCAAAATATTAAAAAAAATTACTAAAAATGGAAAAATACGCAAATCTATAGAACTTTTTTATCTTAAAATTGCAAACAAACACAGTGTTTGTCACTGAATGTAGCCCTTTGGAGTACTGTCTATCTTCCATAAAACTTTGATAAATAGCCACTGAATGTAGCCCTGTGGGGTACTGTCACGGATATTAATGCTTTGTTCTCTTTACAATTCAAAAAAAAAATTTCAAAAAATACCCCCCTAAATTCTTCCTAGATTCCTTCTACTTTCAACATTTCATTCTCTATCTCTCTCCACTTATTACTCTTATTATTTTTCAAAAAAAAATTTCAAAAACCAAACCAAACGTAGCATAGGGTATACAAGAGAGCAGAAGTTGCATTGCATAAAGAGTAGATGTATAAACTCGGAAGTCAATATTTTGTGATTTATGCATGGAGAATGCAATATTTTGTGATTTATGCATGGAGAATGCAAAGCGTGTGGAAGCCAAGAGTACAACTATCTGTCACTCGCTCAACATAATAAGTCACTGAATTCTTATCAAGAGAGAGTGGAAAAAAAAACTAAACTATTCCTCGACAGAATAGCATCATCATTTGTACAGAAACGATCACTTCTGGAAATGTTCAAAGCCTTAATTTCAAAAATCAATCATGAAACTTCAAGTTGAGTATCTTTGCTATTATTTGATATTTGAGAACTCAAATGTTTGGATTTCATAGAGGAATGAGCCAGGGGGTGTTCCAACTTCAAAAAAAGAAGGTTTTGGAAAAAGAAAGGTAATTTCAAGCCCAAAAATCATATGTTTATGCAAATAATTTTCCTATCAATATGGATCTTGTTTGATAGATTTCATTGAGGTCTTTTATACGGTGCAAAAAAAATCAAAAAATTATTTTTCATTTTCATTATATTTGAATTTGAAAATTGAAGAAAAAGAACTTTTTAAAAAGGAAGATTAGTTGGAACACCACCTCAGAATCATCAGAAGAGTCATCTGATTCTGATGAATCATCTGAATCAGAAAAAGTGAATGCTAGGACTGTTTCATCTGTTACTTCATCATCAATGGAAAATAGTGATTCAACATCTTCAAATACAAACCCCATTTTACACAATTTGTGCACAAAAGTTGCACCTTACATTATGCACGCAGTCAAATTGATTTCAAATACATTCAACTTAAAGGATCAACATAAACCAAAAAAACACAGTACCAAATCAACAATACCATGTGGTCGTACTTCTTGCGAGTCATTTAAAACCCGGTGAACCTCTAGTGTGTATTGACTGTACCCGAAATGCCTGAGCATAAGTCTCGTCGAACTCCTCAAACACAGCATCTGATAAGCAAGCGAGCGAGCTACATTCTTCATCCATCCAACGTTTCTTGCATACCATTCCGTGACATCAATGCCAATTTCTACGTAAAAGAAAGTGACTTAATTGGCTGGAAACCATCTCTAGCCCCTTCAATCTGCTTCACTGGATAAACACAGCCTTTCAAAACCACTCGCATCCACTTCTAAGAACCCTTGAACATGTGCTATGCAAAAGTTCTTAGGTTTCCAGCAATAACAATTTTGGATGGCTCAGATGGGCCGACGGGTACCACGTGGATATCGGTATACAAGAATTTCTCCACACTCCAACTCCCCACCTTAACATACAACATCAAAACCTAACCCCATTTTCCTCCAAACCCTAAATTCCAATTCCCATATGCCAAAAAAAAAAAAAAACTTTCAATCCATCAAAACGTCATCCTTGTGATGAATTCACCCAAACTTATTGATTCCGCACATGAAAATCCACTAAAAAAGGAGGGGGGCCGGGGGACAAAGAATAACCCAAAGGACAAACGTTAAATAGACGAATCCAGACTCTGGATTCAAACCCACAAAAATCTCTCGAACCTAGATGAGAAATCGGGCCGAGGAGGGTGCTGTGAATCAGCGAAATGGGCGTAAATCAGTTCACAAAAAACAACATATATGCAATTCAAAAACCCAAAATATGGAGTAGTGTGCCACTACTAACTCCCTTGATGTGAAATGCAAAATACAAAGCCCCGAACACTCTATGAAAATGACCCAGAGCGGTAGCATTTGATCAAAACTTTTGCATAAAAGGAGTTTGGGAACCCAATGATACCTTATGAAATCTCTCTTAATAAAGTGTTACTTTTGCCGATAAATAATAATAATAAAATGATGCCTTACAAAATCATTACTCACAAACCAAAGATACATAATGGAATTAGAACTCTTGTGTGTGTAGAGGGAGAGACTACAAACCCATTTTTCAGCAGATATGGAGAAAGAGTAATAAGCATTGAAAAATCCGTCGCCATCAACGAGGAAATGCCGCTATACCTGTTGTTCATTACCGGAATCCTACCCAACCGTTAAGAACCCATCATCTGCATTTTAAACGACTAATATCACAAATAGGATTGTAAACTAATCCTCAGAATCCTCAGAGGACCCAAAAATAACACCATAATCTTTTTTTTCTTGCTATTCCCCTCGTAACATGCTCTTTTCCAGTACCATATTTGAAAAAATACAAAACCCAATGATTCCGCACATAAAATCCACTTAAAAAAAAAAGGGAAAAATCAAAGAACAACTCGAAGGAGTTCTTTAGTTCTCAGTGTGTGGAGAACCTCTTGGGTAATGATAATGTTATCATTGGTGGATTTACCAAGGATAAAGCTACTTTGATAGGGGCTAATAATTTTATTGAGGAGAGGCCTAATCCTAGCCACAAGAGTTTTAGAAATGGTCTTGTACACCACATTATACAAAGGCTTATGGGTCTAAACATCTTGATATTCTCTGGTTTATCCACTTTGGGAGAAATAAGGGCTATAAAAGTTTTATTCATGTCCCTAGGAACAGAATTGGTCTCAAAGCAAAGTTTGATGAATTTACAGACTTCTTGCCCTTCTACATTCCAATACTTCAGATAAAAAAATGGCTTGAATCCCATCAGGGCCAGGAGCCTTATAAGGTTGAATGCTTTTAATACAATGCCAAATTTCCTCATTGGATATGGGTAGACATAAGTTTTGATTATCCTCACTAGTGAGAGCAGGAAGGCAAGGAAAGCCATGCTGTTGAGAGGGAGCCGTGGGCCTATCTTTAAACAGATCAGTGAAAAAGCTAGAGCTGTATTCAAGACTATAAGATCATGGTTTGTTTTATTGCCAAATTCAAATCTTTACATCAGCTCTCCAAAGCCTCATTAAGATAGTCACAAAACCGACAAATTGATGTGTCTGGGCGAATAATTGCACTCTATGTTGCATGGACTCGAGTACGGATGTCAGATGCGGGTACGTGTCTAAGTATCGGATTCCTAATATTTTCATTTCAAGGATACGGGGACACACGGAATATGTAGAATCCTTAAGATATTTTACACTTTCTTTCATGCATAGTATAGGAGTTCTATGCATAGCCACTGAGATATTTGAGTCACAAAAGTTGTTTACGAAGTTATTGTCTGACTAAACATGTCCCACACCGACCCCATATTATACTTATCCGAGTCTCGAGCGCAAGACACAGTCACACGGATACTTAATACATTTTGAAGGACATGTAACATAGCCTGCACTTCAAGTGACATAAACTAGAGCTGGCTCAACAAATAGTTACACAAGCATGATATATACCATGCCATGCTCATCAAAATGAAAGCAACAAAAATCTCATCAGAGCAAATTTCACAAGGCTACTTGCAAATGTTAAGTCCAGCAGCAGCTATGAGATGACTACCCGAATAACCGAAAATAAAATAAAAACTAAGGACAGATTAGATGTCTCTGTATTCTTTGTTTTTCAAGCCAAAAGGCTCTCTAAACTCTACAAAACTATGAAACTTTTTTCTTGGTATATCTGTGTATAAATAAGTTACCTATGTGTTGCTCCATATGCATATTATGCATATGAATTCACCAAATCAACAATGTAACTGCATTTCCTCAGAAGGATCAACATTGGCCGGGAAATGTCGACGCCATTGGTGGTGGAACTAGTGCTTTGATTGCTCTCGTTTTTCCTCGCCTCCACTTGGCAATATTTCTTGTTAATGGCATTGACAGCTTTGATAATACTATCAATAGACCCATTTTCATCATTTGTCGACTTCTTTAGGCCTGAACTTAATTTTGGAACAGCACCGGGAGATTCTTCCTCAACCGGCTTGCTTGACAAAACTTTTGAGGCTGGCAAGCTGTAATTTACCCTCATGTTGCCAAAACGAGCAAATTTTGCTCTCATTTGGGAAACCGAAGGCAGTGGTGATTGATGAGGGAACTTCATCACCACCACTGTTGGTTCAGTCGGACCCACCATTTTCTCATCACCTTGAACTTTTAAAGGTATCGGGTTGGTTGCTTTCTTTTCTCCAGTAGATGGCTTCATCTCATTCAACGCTATTGGCTTCTTAATGGGCTTCTCTCTGGAACTCGGCATCTTCTTTGGAGGTTTGGAAGAAGAAGAAGAATGGTCTCTCACATTCTTGAAAGCTACAATACTTGGAGGAGTTCTAGGGGACCTAGTACCAATTGTTTTCTTGATTACTTGTTGAACCCTTAATGGAGCTGCAAACAACAAGAGCAAGGATATAAGATAGAGAAGGAAAAGCTTAAATGCGTACTTATAATTGACAATCAGCAATTTACACAAGTATATGGCACAACCTACGAAAGAGAGCCATTAAAGGTTCAGGAAAGTAGTGATTAAGAAAGGACTCAAAATACCAGATTTTGATCATTGAACTTCAACATACCAATTGTTTTCTTGATTACTCGTTGAACACTTAATGGAGCTGCAAACAACAAGAGCAAGGATATAAGATAGAGAAGGAAAAGGCTTAAATGTGTACATAATTGACAATCAGCAATTTACGCAAGTATATTGCACAACCTACGAAAGAGAGTCATTAAAGGTTCAGGAAAGTAGTGATTAAGAAAGAACTCAAAATACCGGATTTTGTTCATTGAACTGCAACAATTATTGGTTGCAAGAATCCCAACTATTTTTGGTTAGGTACAAAATCCAATGTGGCCATATGCTTTATGATATATTTGATTTATGCGTTCTCCACAACCTGACTCTTTCTTTTCAGATTCCCAAACTATGGTCATTTGAGTTTCCAGATCATCTTGCTTCTAGGGTTGAACGCATGACCATGACATCTCCAATGGAGCTCGCACCACATTTGTGGAAGCAAGCAATAGATTGAAACTGTCAAAGCTGGTGATATTGAGCACATCTATAAACCACATACAAACCGCATAAGGCACCATTTACCGATTGGGTACCATGCAAGATACGGAGTACCTACTACGAGCTTATCATGTATCTGTGTACACATCATGTCCAAATTGACATGTCGCGTGAGACACAAGGTTAGCAGCTACTTCAATGGAATAGGCATTTTTCGATGTTTGGTAGTGACACTGTCTATCTTCCTTACAACTTTGATAAATAGCACATACAAACTTTTAGAACGGTTTTCTTAAGTGAACACTCTCCCTTATTTGAAGAAAAAGTCTTGGAGATTGCACATTGGACATTGGCCACTTAATGTAGCCCTTTGGAGTACTGGCCATGTTGAGGATATTAAATTAAAGGGTATACAAGAGAGCAGAACTTGCATAAAGAATAGATGCATAAACTTAGAAGTCAAGATTTCGTGGAAAATGCCAAGAAAACTTCGAGTTGAGTATCTTTGCTTCTATTAAAATACAAACATTTTGCACTATTTGTGAACGAAAGTTGCATGTTACATTATGCACCTAGTCAAATTGATTTCAAGTACATTCCACCGAAATGATCAACATAAACAAAAAACGCAGTACGAAATCAACAATACCTTGTGGCCGTACTTCTTGCGAGTCCTTTAAAACTAGCAGTGAACCTCCAGGGCGTACTGGCTGTACCCCAAATGCCTGAGCATAAGTCTCATCAAACTCCTCAAACACAGCCCTCCGATAAGCAAGCAAACGAGCTACATTCTTCATCCATCCAACGTTTCTTTGCATACCACTCTGTGACATCAATGCTAATTTCTGCAGAAAAGAAAGTGACTTAATTGGCTGGAAACCGTCTCTAGCCCTTTCAATCTGCTTCACTGGATAGACACAGCCATTTTCATAACCACTCACATCCACTTCTAAGAACCCTTGAACAGGTGTTGTGCGAAAGTTGTTAGGGTTCCGGCAAAAACAAGTCAAGCCCAGTGCAGCTCTTTTATTCACTTCATTCTTAGCCTCCCCAACAGCAGTTAAAAATCCTTGGGTGTTAATCTGCTTAGATTTCTCAGTGAAGTGAGGATCAAAAGGAATAAGTTCACCTGGTTCAAACCATCCATAGGAGTTATCACCATAAAATGCAACCAAAACATGACCCTTTTTCTTTGTATTACAAACCGATGGACATGCAAAAGCTTCATCAAATATTTGCCCCGGCCACCATGGATGTGATTCAACCCTTCCCCAAACCATATCTCCCACCTCATGTCTGTATCCCAAATACGTCATTCTACCTTGTTTTAATGGATCAAATATTTTAAGAGCAGTTCCTTCATCATTTATATTTGCCTGACCATCTCTTCTTTCTCTATTTCCCTTTATGTCTCTAGAGGAAATCACAGCTTCCTGCTTTGCCAGGTTTGTCAAACGTGCCTTCTTCGTGACTCTAGAAGGAAATGTATTATTGCCCCCAAGTACCAATGCCTTGCGTTTGACCGCGAAATCTATACATTCCTTTTTGTTACTAATTCCTCTTGAATTGACGTCATTGTTAGCCATAATCTTCTTACCCTGAACGTTCATTAATTTGACATTTCTTACCGCTGAATTATCACGTCCACTGCCACACACCCTTCCATCTGAAGCCTTTAGCTTAACTCTACTATACATGTCAATTAAGACGTCCCCTGACGAATTTGTATTACCCTCGGACCCCATTTCGATTGGGAAAGACTTCCTTCAAATCACAACTTCAGCACTTGATAGGTGCATCTATTAGAACCCTACTATTTAAGTCATAAAAAAAACAAAATTAGCTTTTCAAAAGCTACTTTTTGTTTCAAATCAAAGATCGATCAAGAATTAACCAAATGCATACAATAAAATGTTACGAAATTGCCATCCCATAGCTGTCAAGGGCGAGAGGCGCAAGGCAAGGTGCTCTTTTTGAACCGAGGAGCACCTATGCAAAAAAAAATAGAAAAATAGCACACACCGATACAAATGTATATACACAGAGAGAGAAGAAAAGAAAAACAAAGCAAGGTCAGATTATGCACACACACACATATATGTATATAGAGAGAAAGGAGAGGGGAGAATACCTCGATTGGAGATGATCGGGAGAGAATTGAGAGAGGCTGAAAAGGTTGATAGAGAGATCACGAGAGAGGAGAAATGAGAGCGATCAATTAGAGATGTCGCACTGGAGATGTCGAGAGAGGTCGACCGGAGATGTTGAGAGAGAAGGTCGACTGGGAGACGAATGACTGAAGTGAAAGCGTAAAGGTAATAGTTTAACCTACCTTTGATCCTACGGCTATGATTAAAAGTGAAAGAGGCGTGCCTTTTTCTCGCCTTTGCACCTTTTCTCGCCTAGGCGCGCCTTGGCTGCCCTTCATTGAAGGCGCCTCGCCTAGGCTAAGTCAAGGCGCTAGACTTGTGCCTAGGTGCGCCTTTGACAGCTATGTGCCACCCAAATAAAAAATAGCAATTGAATGCACTTTCTGTCTTTGGAACGAAATATTGTGGTATTTTTACTCCTAAAAAGCCATAGAACAATCCCAAAACTAAAAGCAAAATCTTATTCAAATTATATGCATAGGGAGACTAAGTTACACTAGTCGGATCAGTCCAAGGTCGAATTCGTCGGGGTCGTCAAGTGCCTTCTCGCCCCTAATGTACTCTAGTGATACCAGTGAGCGGTAACTTTGAGTTGTAACAATAAATGCAAAGCAATCAAGGTATAGTAATTACAGTAATGATGTGTGCATCATACGTGCAACATCATCCTAGTGTTGGTTTACTTTAATAACCCACCATAGTGAGGCTCAAAAGCAATGAGTTCATCTACCATAGGTCCTATCTCCATAAAATGCAACAAGAGTTGACACTCTTTCTACATGCAAAAGCTTTATCAATATTTGGCCCATATGGAGGTGATTGGTAGTCAACCCTCCCCCAAGCCATATCTCCCACCTCATACTAAGCACATTTTTAAGTCTCCCTTCTTCGCATGATGAATCCGAACTATCAAAATGCATATCGTCTCTCTCTTGTTCGTCTACTTCCCTTTATAACGCTAGAAGAAATTACAGCTTCCCGTTTTGTCAGGGTCATTAAACTTGCCATCTTCGTGCTTCTAGAATAAAACATAATGTTCTCCCCCATTGGCAATTCAGTAGGTTTAAGTAAAAAGTTCTCTTTTCTGACAAATTCCCCTCGAATTAATTTCACTATTAAAAAAAATTCTCTACCTGCTCATTCATTGATTTGACATTTTTGACCACCTAATTACCTTGTCTATCATCGTAAACCCTACCATCTAAAGCCCTAAGCTTAACTCTGCTATTCATGTCCATTGAATTGTGTCCAGAAGAATTCGTAGTCCCTCAGATGTAAAAACGATCCCTTTTTACCGACAAAAGACTTCTTTAAAAGTCTAAATTTCAAAAGCGTTTTTTTCTTCAAATCAAGGATTGGATCACCTCATAATTATCGCATCTGCTACCACATACCACACACCCTTCTATCTGAAGCCCTAAACTGAACTCTATTATACACATCAATTAAGATGTGTCCCTCGAACCCATTGACTGAGAAAGACTTCCTTCAAATCACAAGTATAGCGCTTGATAGGTATTTATCTATCAAGAAAATTAGCATTTCAAAAGGTACTTTTCATTTCCAACAATAGATCGGATCGAACATTATTCTTAAATGCCTTTGAATTAAACCAAATGCGTACACAAAACAGAAACCAACTTTAAGCATCAGTGCTTTTGGACACGAAATGGAACAAGGAAATGAACATATATCAAAACGAGCAAACGTGTACTTCTTAAGCAGGGGGAAGTCAGAGAACAAATCAGGAGGTTGTTCCTAGTTTGTTCTGTTGGTGGGGATGCATACAAGGGTGTACTCTGACTGTGGTTCTAATGATCAATGCTCAGTTTCCTAGTGTAGCACTCGCTTGTAGAGGAAGACACATGTCCACATAGGATTGGTGGAAGTGCATCATATAAAGTCTAATGGTCGAGATGTTCTTCAAAGAACTTATTTTTCGTTTAAAAATAAACTATATCTATAAAATGCAATGAAATTTCCAGCCAAATAGAAAGCAGCAATAGAATGCACCTAACAAATCCCAATATTTCAAGCTAAATCTTATTCAAATTATACAAATATTGGGCCGTCCGGCTGAACCATCACATTGACCCACAATGTTCAGTTTTCGCTATTTGAAGCCCCGACCATACATGCCACGGAAACCGTCCAAAACCACACTTGTCGGTTTATGAGACGGGTAGGTTGGGTGCCTTGGCTTTTACAGGTTTCAAAGGAAACACAAAATCAAAGGTTTAATGCCTGAAAAGAGAACCTAAAGTTAAAGGAAAGATAAGTTAATCCCCCAAAACGAACTTTCTGACTGAGAAAAACTAAAAATGAAGAAATCAAAGAAAACCAAAAAGGGGTTAGGGTTAACATTTAGGGGTTTCGAACATGAAAGTGATGAAGTCACTCTTGCTACGGCTGGCAGTGACTGCCATCGCCAGGAGAGGGAGAGGAGAGAGAGGGGTGTCACACAAATCCATTGGGGAATCATAAAAAGGAAGAGTTGGGAGCAGGGTAACCAATGGAGGCTATTGGATTATTGCCACATGTAGAGCCAGGGTGTCTATAAGATGTCTCTCGGGTCGGGTTTCATGGGTTTTTTGTAGCCTTAGCCTTAACCCTTAACTTACCACCCGCTAGAGGCACAACAAAATTTTAAGTCTGCAAACTGATTTCGACTACTCAATGCTTGCAAATTGTCCGACAGATTCGGATCGGATCCGTCCAGTCAAATATGTTGGGTTCATCAAGTGCCCCCTCACCCTTAATGCATATGGTTACTGAGGTACTCTAGTGATATTCAGTGAGCCGTATTGTAACCACAAATATGAAGTAATCAAGGTGCAATAATTGTAGTAATAATGTGTGCATCATACGTGCAACATCATGAGAGTGTTTGTCTACTTTATAGTTCATCTAGTTCAAACCAACCATAGGTCCTATCTCCATAAAACGGAACCAAGCATTGACACTTTTTCTTGATACTCCCTCCGTCCCCATTCTTTACTCCCTTGTGGGAGTCCGTGCCACTTTTCAAATTGATTATATCTTGCAATCTATAATTTTTATGGTGATTTTGAAAACATCGTTCAAAAGAGCTTATTGAGATCTATCAAACAAGATCAATATTTCATATAAATAGAATAACCAATTAAAAGTTATAATTAGTTTTTTATCCGGTTGAGATAGGACAAGGGACAAAAGAATCGGGACGGAAGGAGTAACATAGATTGATCTTCATCAAACATTTTCTAGCCCATATGGAGGTGATTGTAAGTCAACCCTTCCCCAAGCCATTTCTCTCATCTCATATGAATCTCCCACATTGTTTAGTCTCCCTTTTTCCCATGTCGAATCCAAATTATCAAAATACATATTGTCTATCTTGTTCGTCTACTTCCCTTTAAAACTCTAGAACAAGTTACGGCTTCCCGTTTTGTCAGGGCCATTAAGCGTGCCATCTTCTTCCTTATAGAATAACACATAATGTTCTCCCCAATTGCCAATTCATTAGCTTTAAGTAAAAAATCTCTTTTCTTACAAATTCCTCTAGAATTATTATCGCAATTATCAAAATTGAATAAAAAATCTCTTCTGGAACATTCATTGATTTTACATTTTTTACCACCTAATTATCTTGTCTATCATCATAAACCTGACCATCTAAATCCCTAAGCTTAACTCTACTATACATGTCCGTTGAATTGTATCCTGAAGAATTCGTAGTAACCTTAAGTCCCTATATATAGACAAAAGACTTCCTTCAAAGTATAGCAATAACGCTTAATAGGCACATCTTTACAAAAGAACATGTTATGGAAGTCAGATAAACAACAAAGTTTAAATTTCATATACTGCTTTTTTGGATTGAACATTATTCTTTACACAAAACACAAACAATTTTTAGGCATCCGTACATTTGGACACAAAATGTATTAAGGGCAGGAACATGTATCAAAACAAGTAAACTTGTACCTCCTAAGAAGATATTCTGAGGAAATCAAACTCATCGACTTCTATTGGATTTTCTCTTGTTTAAAATTCTAAGATACCTATGATAATGTACGCATAAGAGAGAGGGAGAAGGAGGGAGATGTAGACAAAATAGGAGGTTGTTCTGTTGGTGGGGATGCAGACAATGGTGTGCTCTGGCTGTGATAATAATGATAAGAGCTCAAAGATATCCAGCACTTGACTGCAAAGGCAGACACATGTCAACATAGGATTTGGGTAAGAACGTATATAAAGTACTACGGTTGGCTGCAATGCTTGCATAAACAATAAACCAACTTTTTAACTATCCATGGGTTTGGACACGAGATGTAATAAGTATGTGTGCCTGTATCAAAATGAGCGAATACATACCTCTTAAGGAGATGTTCTAAGGAAATGGAACCCATTGACTTTTAAAGATTTTCTTTTGTTTAAACCCTAAGATTTCTAGCTTGCCAGCTCTTTTAACTCATAGCACTATTATACTATTATTCAAAGTTGAATCATCATCACGAGTTGAGTCCCCATTGCATACGAATCTGCATTAGCCAAATAATAATGGGGATACAGACACAGAGAGGGGGGTGGGGGATCAAATTGAGAGGTTGTTCTGTAGTTGGGGACGTCGACAAGTGAGTGCTTTAGTTGTGGTTCTAATGATACAACTCAGACATAGCCTAGTGCAATACTCGCCTATAAAGTAAGACACATGTCAACATAGGATAAGTGTACACATGTCATATAAGATTCTGTGGTTGCCTACAATATCGTGTATTCTTCTTTCAGAGTTTAAAGACAAACAAGATTGTGTGGTTGCCTAAACAAAGTAGCAATTTTGTATGTAATTCTTTGCATTGGTTCCAATATTGCATTAATCTTATTCCTAATAAGCATTTGGCGAGTGAGTTAAACGGAGATACCATGAGAGCGGTAATTAAGCATGTAACTATGGATGCTTAGCAACCCAGCTAGATTAGGTGCAGCAGTAGAGTTCGCATGAAACGTGCATAGTCAAATTCCTAGCTAGCAGCACTACACCCTCTCTCTTCAAACTACTACATTTGATGCACTTGAGTTATATTAGTTGCCAATCACAACATAAGTTGTATTAGGAATGCGTACATCAAACGTACATTACCGGTACAACACCACAGATTTAGCACATCAAGTTTCTATCTAATAATTAATCTCTTCTATTCATCTTACAAGAGTTTACAACCTTCCTTCTTTCAATGGATCAAGATTCAGCCATTAGAGCATAGGATCGCCAAAAGTAAAATGGGGGGGAAAATGTAGTTATAACAACTAAATAGGTATTTTTCTATATTCCTAAAATAAACCACAGCTTCCTGTTCTCTATCACAAAACTCACCACCATCAAATGTGCTCTTGTAGTGCTTTTAGCAGGAACCTATTAGTGCCCAAAATTGTAAACCCCTTAGTCCAAATCATGAAATTTTCACCTTTGGGATTCTTGGAGTTGACATTTTTCCAACCAAATTACCATTTCTACCAGCACAAAACCAAATGTTCCTAGCCCCAAGTTTAAATCTTATGGATGTCTAACTTAAGCCGAATTTCTCCGAATTGCAAGTTTACTCCGACCAAAAACACATGACAAACATGGAAATCGTTGAAACCACACTCCCTTCCCATATCCAATTCACTAAATACTTGTAGCCACCGTTTGACTGGGAAAAGAAAAAAAAACCCAAAACTGTTAAGGAACCACGTTGCTTGGGTATGGAATGAGTGAGCACTAAGTATAATGTTGCGACCTAACCTAACAATTTACACTTTTGGGTTGGATATAAAGTGTCTAATGGCATCGGAGAGAGGCTCATTCCACCCCACATTTTAAAAGTTTATAATCCACATCCCATGATGGCAGACTCAACGAAAATGTTGCACAATGATAGACTCAAAAAGAGGCTACACGTGACGGACCTAAAAAATGGGCTTCACATGAAGGGGGATACTAAGGAAATACAATCCGTCATTGCTTGGGTATGAAATGGTTGATCACTTAATATAATGTTTAGATCTCTCCACCTTATGACTTGAGCTTTTAGGTTGGATATAAAGTTCCTACATAAACAAGTTTTAAGTGACAAATTTCCTAGTGTATTGCTTACACATTTTGTCTTGAACTTACGCCAAGATTAAGCAGAACCCTAATGTGTGGTTCCCTCAGCATTTTCCATTGTTCCTAAAAGAAGTTCTTTTTGGTAAAGAAATTTTTTGCTGGGTTCTGAAAAGAAAATATTAAAGACCCAGAAAACTTCTACCCAAAATAACGCATTGATTTCTGTCTCCTATAAAATCCCAAAGAAAACCCAGTACTTGGAATAAATAATGACTAGTGTGTAACAAGAATCTTTACTTTTAATCAACATAAATAAACTTGTCATACAAGAAACAGAGAACACATACCTCCTCAGCTCTCTCTTTTTAAGCAGAAGATGAGACGCATTGCTGCTTTGCATTTCTGGTTGCGCTGAGGTATATGTATACACGGGGACGGGGGGGATATTATTCATGGCTAGAGAGAGAGAGAGAGAGGATTCTCTAGTCTGTTGTTTTGGCAGTGGAAAGGTGGCCGGGGACGTGCTCTGCTTCGGTTGGGTACCAGTAGCCCTCTGTGCAGTGGCGGTACTCTCTTGTGGAAAATGACACGTGTACCCTTTTTTGGAACTTTGTGATAGGAAGTGGGAACGGATCTTGTTGGGCCCTCTCAATGGAAAAATTATTCACTCTCTGAGATACCGTAGCGGTGCCTCTTTTTTTCTCTCACTCATCAATTAGGACTCAAGATATTATAGTTGCATCAATACCCGTGTGATGAAAATAGAGTTTGTAACGTTGATCAAAGATTGGCATGAAACAAATCGGGGTAGTTGATGGGCAAACTTTCGCTTATGGCTCCCCCAGTTTAAGCAAATTTTTGCAACACCAATTTATTTTTAAAAGTGGAGTCCAAATTTGTTCGGCCATCCAATTTTATCGATGTCTTGTTTCTTTCAATTTTTAATTTTTTTTAGACCATTCCGGGCAGAAAAAAAGGTTTGGAATCCTTCATTTTTATAGAACCTGTTGAGAAGAATATCCATGTCGAAAATCAATTTAGTCGGACTTTATTTGCTTCATAAACGAATCGCGTTTGTACGAGAAAAAAAGAGTCAAATATGATTTGAATTTTTTTTTGTAATGTACGTTGGAAAACATTTTTAAATGAAAACGTAAAGAAATTAGCAATCTAGTGATATACCTTAGATTCGGTCATGACATGTGTACAATAAAATTTCTTACAAATAGTAGTGTCGTGTGACGGAGCACTAGCAAAAGTGAGAGAGTACACTCCCACTTTTTGTAACCAAAATAGAAAGCAAACAAGAAAGAGAGAAAATACAAAGTCAACACTTTGTTTGGGTGAGGAAAAATACAAAAATGCTACTTGCACAACCGTTGTATTGGTCGTGTGCGTAATTTTGACCATTCATATGTATTTGGATGGTTTATATTTTAAACAAATTCTTTCAAGAAAAAATCTAACTTTTATGTGAAAAAGTTTGAGTGAATCTTGACCATTTATTGCAGCAATGGACGGTTAAAAATTGGTTATGTATTGTGTTTTACACAACTGTTATGTGTAGCACTTTTGGGAAAAATAACGTGTCTTAAGGGGTAAGTATTTTTTGGCTCTTTCTTTTCTTTTCCGAGGAACCAAACAAGGTGTTAAGTAAACGAAAACAAAACCCCCCAAAACCCTAGTTCTTCTTCCTTCCTCAAAACCCTATCAGGAACCCAAAACCCCAATCAGGAACCCCAAACCCTAGCGTCATGAGGCCATTGGACGAGAAAGAAACCACACAGGTCTTCGAAAAGCTCTTCAAATTCACAGGAAACAACCTCAAGAACATCGTCGAGAACCCATCACACGAAGGCCCCGACCCAGACCCAGGTCGATACTGCTTCCGGTTGCAGAAGAACAGAGTCCACTACGTGAGCGAGTCCCTGGTCAAGCGAGCCACCAACATCAAGCGCGAAAAGCTTGTTTCGTTGGGTACCCAAGTGGGCAAATTCACCAAAGGAGGTAGCTTTCACTTGACCATTCAGTGCCTTAATCTGTTGGCTACCAATGCCAAGCACAAGGTCTGGCTCAAACCCACCTCGGAGATGTCGTTCTTGTACGGGAATCATGTCTTGAAAGGTGGGTAATTGCCTAATTGCTACGATTTTTCTTGCATACTTTTGATTAAACAGAATTAGGGTTTGGGCTGCTAAACAAACTAAGCTACTTGAGTCTGAGCTCATGTTCGTTAAGTAAAAGCTTGTTCAATACTGGTTTAGCATTGCTTGAAAACTCAACAGGCTTCTAATATTTGTTTGGATTTTGCTTGTTATCACTTGGAACAATCTTAAATGAGTTTTAATGAAAGTTGCGTAACTGCCTAGTTGGTACAATTTTTCTTACAAACTTTTGAGTGAACAGAATTAGGGTTGCAAGCTCGTTGAGCTCTAGTGGTTTGTCATCTGAACTGAAATCCCGAACAAGCTTTAATGGAGTCGAGCTTGAGAATTTTGGTATTTGTATAATATGTAAGCTTATCGAGCCCAAGAATTAAAGTGTTAAAGATTTGGTTGAAAACTTAATGAGCTTCAAATGTTTGTTCAAATTTAGCTTGTTATCACTTGAATCAATCTCAAATGAGTTTATGAGTGGCTTAGCATCATTAACTTTAAGTAAAGAAAAGGAAAAAAAGTTGTACACCATGTACATCTAGAACTTTTGCATTTTGGTTTAAGGGAAAAATTACAGTAACCCGCCCGACCACAAGCTAGGCAGTGTGTACTCATGATGTACAAATTCTTTTATAAGCTGTTGTTGTGTTTGTAGACTCATTGAAGGAAACACACAGTAGTAAAAGTTGGAACTTTTAACTTTGAGTCTTCCTTGAGTTGAGTACGAGTGTACAACTCACTTTGGCGTAGCATGACGGAATTTGATTTAGTTTTGGTGGTGTTGTACTACATGTTTATAGACTTGTTGAAACAGAATCTGTATTTTGTAACAAATAAAGCAGAATAGGATGATCTCCAGCCTCTAGTAAATGTTGTAAATTGGTGAATTTGCGGATTTGAGTCTTCCTTGATCTGACTTAGAACTCATTTTGACATATTTTTTAGTCAATTTGATGTAGTTAACTAGTTATGATATCTTTGTACAGCATGTTTGTTTGACATATTGAAACAAAATGCTTAATATTTTGACAAATAATGTGCACCTAACAGGTGGGTTGGGGAGGATAACGGAGAATATTGTTGCTGGGGATGGGGTGGTGGTGTTTTCAATGGCGGATGTGCCATTGGGTTTCGGAATCGCTGCGAAGTCAACCCAGGATTGTAGGAAGATGGACCCAAATGGGATTGTTGTGCTGCACCAGGCTGATATTGGGGAGTACTTGAGAATGGAGGATGATCTGTGAAAAAGGGTAGTTGATTGTCATCATTTGGTGGTTTTGGCAAGTATTGGTAAGTGGGCTGGGTTTGATGTTGGGGGGATAAATTTGGATCCTTTTCTGTCGGTGTTGAGCAATTATGTAGCTTTACTTTATATAGTTCTGTATGTGGGATTTATTTTCTTTTGATATTTAAAAGCTTTTTTAACATGATTACGATGATTAGCTTCAAGTTTGAAATGCTTCGTTTTGGCATAGTTGCTTTTTGAAATGTACTTTGGCATTCATGTGCCTCAGATGATACCTTCTGTCTTCTGTCACATTTCTTATAATGGGAAATCTAGAAAGTCTTTACTGTCTTAATCTTAACTTATTTTCTGATATACGTGATTTCTGTTTAACTGATCAATTATAGACATGGTAAGCGACACGTCTTTGTTTTTAACCGCTGTCGTGCCAATTTTAGCTTTTTAATGTAATCTCAAAGTATTTGAATTTGGTGATCCTGTTCTTTCTATGTGATAGAAGCTCTTGTAAGTTGTGAAAGAGCAGGGCTAGGTGAAGGTTTAGGTCCATGTCATGTACAAGGTGGAGTTCACTTGTTATGCAAAAACCTGTTGCCATATGTTTTTTGTTAGGTTCATTAAAAAACAAGGACCCACCTCTTCTCACTAATCCCCATGTTTTCTATATTAGCTGAAATTTTTCCAAGAAAGTGAATGTAGCCTACTTCTTTCACTCTCGAATCTTATTTCTCTCTACTTATGAGCCTGGATTCATCAAGGCAAAAACACATTCTCATTCTATTCTGGTTTATCTATGAAAGGCCAGTTCCGATATGGTGTAGCCATGGTAATAATTTCTGCCTTGCTTTGCTTGGGACATGTTGCATGAGATGTCCGTTTCAGCTTCTAGTTATCTTGGAGATAGGAAAGTTGCTACAGCTCATGGTATTGGTACTAGCTGGTGTATGCATCATGGGTGGGATCATTGGAGCTGCTTGCACTCTAATGTGCTTTGTGTTGCATTATGTTTGCATGAACATTTGTAGGTTTTGTATTACACATATGCGTACATGCTAATGATAACACTTTAGTACACCAGTCAGCATGCATTTCTGGTGTTCTCTTAGCGATGCCAACTTTTGTGTACAAATAACATGGAGTATGTCCATGAAAATGTGGTAGAACAGTCCTTATGTTTTGGAATGAAAGAATATTAAAGTACCCTCATCCAAGTTCCTTTGACACTGCTCTGACGGTTGGAGTTCGTAGGCCTTGAACTACTTGTACCATATTTTGAGAGAGGGTTCCTTTCACAGTACACAGATCCTTTGAAGGAGACACTTGGACTGAATTCTATCCTAAAAGCAGAGAAGTAAAAGATGTACATTGTACATCACTGTATCTTGAAGACTATTTATGTTTCTCCAAAGAGGAACTTTGTTCAAAAACCTCGTTTTCTTTTATCAAGAACCAATACCAGACAACCATCTAACAGAAGTGTTAATTGAGATTACTTAATCTTGGCAAATTTTGTTTGAAGAGAAACAGTTAATGGCTCATGGCTGGGGTTGTGTTCTATGATAATACTAGTTGAAGTTCAATTCTGTTTTCGTCTTCCTTTTTTTTTTTTTTAAGATGTATCCTTGGGCTGGGCATTTGGGATTGCACCATATCTAAGTTGGTGTGCGAGGATTGTGGTGTATATGGTCGAGGGTAATTACAAAGGGAGACTGGATGAGGGACATGATTGTGTAACTGTTCTGGATTGCGTCATACATTGTAGTAGTTAATTCTTTGCGCATGCACTTTTTCAGCCGAATGATATTTGTCTGTTTGAGCTAAATTTCTTGTGTTTGCTTGGGCTCTTTAGGTTACATTTCCTCCTCCTTTTGCAAATCCGTTTATAATGCTTCGTATATTACTTTAGTATCAGTTACTCCGCTTGCGGTTGCGGTTCTTGTTTGACTGGAAACACATGTTAGATGAAGAATTCAGCTTTCCTACTTTTTGCTTCTATACCTGTAGGCTGCGAGGATTATTGAGCATCTAATCACCTTTCTGCTTGTTTTACGTGCCAAATATTGCTCATTTTCTCATTTTCTCATTTTATAGAATCTCACAGGTTCTTTGTTATCATCTTCTTGCCCTACCTCTCCGGTCATCACGTAGCTTGTTGTTCTAGGAATAGTTGGAGGGAATCGTAGGACTGAGGTTCTTTGATATTTTTCAAAAAGCTAGGCTCCATCTTAATTTGGAGGTGAAATCATTTCAGATCCTCTCTCTTGTTCTTTTTGCTCTCCAAGGCCGCCGCACATTTCAGGGCTTCCAGTAGCTGGTATGGTGGTTTTTGTAAGTGAAATGAATAGCCTTATGAGTGTTTTGCAATGTATAGTGGCTTGATGGCTATAGATGGTTGCTCTCAGCTATTTCAGTTGGGTTTTGGGGACCTTGTATTTTTCTGGTTGATGGATTCTGTGGATGTTGGTTAACACGTCTCCACCACCTCTACCTCTCTCTCTCTCTCTCTCTCTCAACAAGACGAAATGAACATCTCTGTAAATCGTTCCCCGTAAATCGTAATGAGCATCTCCGTAAATGAACATCTCCATTACAATGTCATACAAGGTGCAACTTTCAACTTTCTTCGATTGAAGGAGTAGAGTATATGTTTTTCGAAAAATAAAGTACGATTTGACATCATCACCCTGCCCTCTTGTCTTGAATCGGGTGGCATTTTAGTTTGATAAAGAGTGCAATATTATTTGAGCAAAGGTGCAAAAATGTTATCACGGCATAATTCCACATTAAAATTATCAAGGAAATAAATTTAAATCACGGATCTCTACAAGGTGGCTAGACGAATGGTGATTTTGGTGGCTCTGAGACGCATGGCGGTAGATGGCGGTTATTACGGTAGTGGAGCTGGTGGTGTTGACAGTAGGGATGACGGGAGCTCCTGGTGTTGAATGTGAAAGTGAAAAGGGAGCAGCTGATCCTGGTGTTGAATGTGAGAGTGAAAAGGGAGCAGCTGATTGTGGTGTTGGTGGCAGTGTGGACGTGAGGGAAAAATTTTCAATGCCGGGTGAGTACCACGTGGTGTCCGCTTGGCCCTTCCGAGCTGTTCATTGCATTTTTGACGGCTCGGATTTGGAGAGAAAAAAAAAAAGGGTGAAAGTGTTGGGGTGAGAGGCGAGAGAGGGTTTTAATCCGAACCGCCCAAAAATATATTGGATAACCCGAATGCGCTGAACAGATAGCAAGAGGAATATATCCACCGGCACCGAAAAAGTTCTCAAGAATGGGACATATGAAAAGGAGAGGAGAGAGTGAAAGATGGGAAGAGGGAAGAGGGGAGACATAGTTTAATGGGAAAGACTACAATACACACCCTTTATTTGGGTGTGTATCATATGCACCCCCAAAATGTAATGAATTATAGAGAAAATGTTACGAATAGTATTGCTAAAAAGTTACGAATCGTTTAAAGGTCATGAGATATACCAAAATGTTATGAATCATAATAAAAATGTTACGAATCGTACTGCTAAAAAGTTATGAATTCTAGAACAAAAGTTACGAAACACTCTAAAACGTTATGAATGAACCACAAAATAGGTGCATATGGGTACTTTCCCTAGTTTTTAATATTCTTATCGTTTGAATTTTTTTGGCCAAGGGTATTTTTTGAAAAATAAAATTGGGTTGTGAGATAGAAGGTTATGTTGCAAAATAAAAATTAGGTGAAAGTACAAATTTGGAGTATTTAGAAATGAATTGTATTTTTAAAAAAAAATGTTACATTATAATTTGCCTAATTTTAAATCATTGCGATGTTAAAGTTATGAATTAAAACAGAGACTAATTTTTGCATTTCACTTATTTATAAATTCCCTTTAAATTTTATTTTCCAGTAATGAGTTGTGCGTAGTTTTAATACCAATGTTCCTAATTTAGAGCTTATTTATTAAAAAGAAAAAGTGCAGGAAAAAAGGAAAATGGACGTATAGCTGTGTCAGTTCTTTTATTCATTTATTAATCATTCTACAATCACAAACACTTACATAAATATTTACACAAACTCACTCACATTCACATTGTGGCTTACACGCGCTATACCTCCAGTTTGTATGGGACCCACCAAAAGAGCTGAATGTGTGTGTAAAGTGTTTGTGTGTTTGTGATTGTATATGAGTAATTGTGAGAATTCATTAATATTAGTAATATTTGTGTGTGTATATAATATGGAGCAACAATTTTTGAATTCTCTATATTTTGGACCATCAAATTTGTACATATTTTTTTTATACCTGAAATTTACAGGTAATAAGACTAGAAATATACTTGGAAATAATGAATATTTGGAAGAAGGATGAAAGAAAAACTAAAATTAATATTTCCTAATCTTATTCTGATTCCTTATTTTTTAATTTTTCTTACGTTCCTAACAGTTATCGATTAAAAACGATTACCATGATCTAGGGCTGTCTCTCTCTCCCTCACACGTTAATTCCAAAACATATTTAAATTTTTAATCCAAAACTACTTTCTCTCTCACACATACGTTTAGCTATGTGTGTATGGGCCCTGTCATTTTTTGAAATATATTCAGATTGCTAAATGTTTAGTTGGTTGAGTGATTGAGGCGAAAAAATTGATTAATTATATATTTGGTTATTCGATTCATAGCAATATGTGGCAGCAATTGTATTGATTTTGTTGTAACTTGATTTTAAGTCATAGTTTCATATTCGCCATCATCAAGTTGAAAGTTGAAAACTAACGAAAATATACATATGCATGTGTTTCCGCATTAAAGTTAATTTTCTTATTTAACTTAATTTTATATAGTACATTGCTGGGCCCATCCATATTTAACAAAAGACAATTTGTTGCGATAGATGATTACTTTCATCCAATGGTTTAGACTCATTCCCCTCCTTTCAGTAAAGTGCTCAAACTTTTTGCACATATTATGCAATTATCATGTGGGTTAATTTACTACTAACAATTGTACATTAATGTCTCTGCTTTTTTTTAAAATAAAAGAGAAAAACACCAAAACTTTTCAAATTTTGTGCTAATTTGAAAAATATATATACAAAGGAGCGTCTTGAGGACACAAAAAGAAAAGACATTACATCTCAACAATTGAAGCCAATGGCTGAGATTAGAAGTTCACAAAGAATTACTATTTGTCTCAAAAAATTACTCCTAACCGCGATGAATTACTATTGACCTCAAAGAATTACATTTGGCCGCAAAGAACTACTCTTAGCAGCAATGAATTACTTGTAACCGCAAAGAATTACTTTTGGCCAATAATTACTTTTGGTGGCATTGAATTGCATTTGGCCGCGCCAAATAGCACTTAACCGCATCGAATTGCACTTGGCCATTACGAATTGCACGTTGCCGCATCGATTTGCTTTTGGTCGCGAAGAATTACTCTTGACCGCATTAAATTACACTTGGACGCATTAAATTGCACTTGGCCGTTATGAATAACTTTTGACCACATCGATTTGCACTTGGGCACGCCTAACTGCATCGAATTGCACTTCGCCGTATCAAATTGCACTTTGCTGCATCGAATTACTCTTGGCCGCATTGAATTGTACTTGGACGCATTAAATTGCACTTAACCGCTACGAATTACTTTTGGCCGCGTTGAATTGTACTTGGCCATTACGAATTGCACTTTGCCGCATTGAATTGCTCTTGGCTGCGAAGAATTATTATTAATCGTGAATAATTACTTTTGGACGCATTAAATTGCAATTGACCACTACAAATTACTATTGGCCGCATCAAATTACTTTATGGTCACGCAATTCTTTTGCAACCAAGTGCAATTATGTGCAATCAATTGCAATTTGATGCGGCCAAGAGCAAATTTTTGTGGTCAAGAGTAATTTTTCACGGCTAGGAGAAATATTTTGCGACCATGCGTAATTTTTTTTCTTTTTAACTGATAGGTAAGAGAACAAAATTGCTTTTTAATACAACTTGAACTGGTAGTTTAGATAATTTGGAGTTTCATGATCTGTTTGGAATTGAAGATTGTAGGTTTTTTGTTTGAGCCTTTAGGGTATACAAAGTTTCAAACTCTATTCTTTACTTGATTATATGTAATATTGGATCTATTTTGCTTTTCTATTGTTTTAAGTCAGTTAAGGAAATAAGTGCGATAGATGTGTCGCTTTTGAGTGAGTGGACGTTCAAAAAATTCAATTCAAGTTGGAATTCCGTATAATTATACATTCTTAATATCTCTAATGCTATCCCTGAATGCAACTAACAGAATTAAACATATTTGATAACATTTATTGTGTTAGACTATTTTATGAACTTGGTCAGATGGATCATATTTGAAACTTATTCTTAAAATGAAATTTTTCGAAAAGTAGACTTTGTTGGGAGAAAATAAATTTTTTCTAATTCACAATTATTTGTAATGCTTCCCTCGCATGAGGTGTGATCATACGCATATTTAGGACCCACTTCGTGTGAGATAGTATTAAAAAAAACCATTGTATCCAAAAAAAAACTTTCGAAAAAGTGGGTTTGATAATTCATTTAGATTATGTTTAGAAAATATTGTGGCAATTACTAGTGAGTGTGTGTATATACTAGTGTGATTCCGCGTGCTTCGCACACTGTTGTGTGCTTATTGGTGTAACTATTAACTGTTCATGTATGTAAGATAGTTTAGATTAGGATATTGTTATGGAAATAAAGAAGTCGTAAGAGTAAGTAATTGAATGAAAGGTCATTTTAAAAAAGAAAAAAGAAGAAGATAATATTTTTTAAGCAATACAAAAGGAGTTCTTGTACGGAAAAAATAACATATAGAACACTATTTTGGAGTACCAAAATATTTTTAATTTTGTAGACTCAAATAATTAATTAAGACTATTGTAATTTCATAGATCATGTAAGTAATTTAATCCAACATATGCACTAAAACTGAAGAGAGTCACAAATAGCTCAATCTTGTTAAAAAAATGGATTATAAGGAACGGTATTTTTGATTCCATCAGGACAAATTAAACATTGCATAAACATAGATCAAATAAATAGGTCTTTGGATTAAAATATAAATTCATTCTCAAACAATACCAACAATAATCAAGATAATGTCATGGATTAGATTCTAAAACTGTGCAAATAATGAGGCTTTTTCGTCCTTGTGTTTTGAAAAATAACTGTAAAACCTTGCCGCAAGAGAGCCTTTCTTCAAAAATATCGAACAAAATTAGAGTTTGGTTTGCTAAGAGCACACAACAAACTATCAAGCATTGATGTTGAAAAAAAATAGAACCATAAAAGTAAAACAATTAGAAAACCCCAGAAAAAAGAGACCACTCAAAATACGTATGATTTGAAGTTCTAACAAAATCACAGTCTAGGGTTATGAAATCTAAGAGAATCTGACCACGTAGTTACTTCTTTTTTTGTGCATAAGAATCTATGATTGAGAAATTGATGCGTCTATCTTCATCTGAATTACAGAGGGATCATGAGAGACAGATCGAGGGAGATCTAGGAGGAACGAGAAAAAGAGAGAGAGATTTTTTTCTAATGGTTAGATTGAGAAGATGTATAAAGCCTTTTCTTCTTAACAAAGCAAAGAGGGACCTAAATACCTATGAAATGCCTTTTCTTCTTGAATAAGCAAAAGGGGACCTAAAATAACTCTGAAAAGCATTTTCTTCTTGACTAAGTAAAGGAGGACCTTAAATACCTAAAATATTCTCGAAAAAGCATTTTCTTCTTCACTAAGCAAAGTAGGACCTAAAATATCCCAAAAAAGTCTTTTCTTTTTTACTAAGCAAAGGAGAACCAAAAATATCTAAAATACCTTCGAAAAGCCTTTTCTTCTTGACTAAGCAAAGTAGGACCTAAAATAACTTCAACTCAAGATGTCCAAAAAATATTTGAAAGACAAAATCTACAAGGGTAATTTTGTCTTTTAACTTGGTAGCTTGGCTTGCCTTAAATTAGGGAAAAGAAAGTTTCTTTTTTTTTTTTTGTACTTTTAAAAAACAATATCCCTTAAATTAGGGAAAAGAAAGATTTTTAGATTTTTTTTTTGTACCTATAAAAAACAATATCCCTTAAATTAGGAAAAAAAAAGATTTTTTTTGTATCTCATTTTTTTCTTGACTAAGCAAAAGACCTAACACTGAAATGCCTAAAATACCCTCATATCTTAACTCCACCATTGACAAACTATAAGGACAAATTGGTAATTTCACATTGTGGCTTGGCTAGCCATCCTATATTCTTTTAGATCTTTCAAACAAGAAGAAATGACGACCATATTCTTCAACTTAAACTATAAGGGTAATCCTACGAGGGGTAATTTCGTATTTTCACGGCGTGCCTTGGCTTACCATCCTATCTTCTTTTATTACAAGTGTATTGATATATACGGGGCGGTTCCGGGGACACCTAAAAAAACACTTCATAGTTCCCGATCAATTTTTGATGATCTGAGCCGCTCAATGTGATCAGAACGTGATTTTAAGGGTACCAGTGAGAAATCAGCAAAAAAAATGACCGGAAAGGGCTTGATCCGAACAGTTTTGAACAGTTTTTTATTGAACGGTTTAAATAAAAACTGCTCAAATCAAACCTTTCACAATCATTTTTTTTGCTAATTTCTCACAACCACCCTTAAAATCACATTCTGCACACGTTAAACGGTTCGGATCATAAAAATTTGATCGAAAACTATGAGATTGAGATTATGGGTGTTTTTTTAGGGTGTCCCTTGAACCGTTCCGATATATATACATATATATATATATATATATATATATACGGGCCGGTACCAGGGTTTTCGTAAAAAATAAACTCATTCGGATATCGGTAAGCGTTTGATCAATTCATTCAGTTAGTTCCTGCCAAATTTTATAAGATAAAATTGAATGAATTAATCAAACCATTGCTGATATTGGTTCCTATATGGGGCGTTCTGCTCACAAAACAAATACAGAGTAACACAACAATTGACACTCAGTGCCTGCTTGGGCGCTTCATTTTCACCTTTTTAACTTCTAATTTTTCAGTTTTGGGTGCTTGGCTGGTGAAGAAGAAAAAGAGTTTTGGGAAAATGATTTTTTCAATTTTGAAGATACAGAGAAGAAGTCAAAAACAAGGTTGGAGGTCCTTCTCCACTTCTGATGAGCTAAGAGGAGAAAAGATCAAATTATCCAATATATTTGGTTTTAAGACTCTCTTAGAGTGCTTATTGAAAAGTTTTAGAGTCAAAATTTTATTATGACTATTAAGGATAAAATGATCAGAAAAATAAAATCTTCACATCGATTAAAACGGATTGAAAATTTGAGTAATTAATTTTTTAATCATTTTTTAAATATATAAAGGATGTAAAAAGTTATTTTTTAGGAGAAAGGTGTAAAAAGTTTTGTGTTTGCATATACAATTAAAAACGAATATTTTTTTTTAAAATTGATTAAATCATTATTTATACATAGTATATCCCATAATAAATAAACAAGGGCAGCATGGTAAAAAATCTAGTCATAACTCATTTTCATCACATATCTTTCAAACACTACTCCTATTGCAAAATGCATTCTGTACATATCGTTCAAACACTTTACAAAATTCAAAAACTCATTCCGATCATAATTTAAAAAGCCAAAAAATTTAAAAATAAAAAATAAAAAACCAAAAAGTAGGCTTACAAACAAACCTCAATTTCAGCTCTTTGTTTCGGAGGGTTGAGGTTAGATCCCTGAACACATGTACTCTCCTCTCTTCTCAAGTCACGTGCTCTTCCTCTCCACACCGATCGACACCTCTGTTTACTCTCTCTCTCTTTCTCTCTCTTACTCGCTGCCCGTTCAGAGCTCCGGCGAGCAATCGAAGCCCTAACGCCGGTGACCGCTCACCTCCGTCACGCTGCGCCGGCGAACGAACGAAGGTTTTCCACACTCCGGCAAGCAATCGAATCCCTAAACGCCGGCGAACAAACGAACGAAGCTTTTATTCTGGGAGTCCAAACCGGCCTCGAAAGCTTTACCGGCGAGGTAATTTTTCAGTATGCGATGGAGCTGTTTATGAATATGCGATCCATGTGCACTTGTCGTCAATTTCTCCTTCTTCCTGCGAATGCCCCAAGTCAAGATGCCACAGGGCAGTGCAGGGCAAACTGAATATGATGACAATGTGTATTAAGCTTGCAAAAAGTATGGTTAGAAAAAAAAATATATGGCCCATGTGTTGTTGCCAAGTAAACATTCTAGGTTTTATGTTAAGTTCTTTCTGGGAGGCTTGCTTGTTCATCACCATTGTTGTATATACCTCACGATCGTGGAATCTTTTTGGGTCTTTGATGGAAAACTCGACTTTTGGGAACTTTTGGATGTTATTTTTGTGTAGTAAGGGTGGACCAACACTGGTTCTATTTTGCTGAATCATGTTTTTGTTTGCATATTTGAATTCGTTGTTACCTTACAGGATTGTTCAAGTTCAATTGTAATTTTTTGGAAGGGCTGTTGTGCTTCCAAACCAAGGAGTAGTTTTTTGCACATTAGGGCTTTCTCTCCTGCTATAAGGGAATAATAATTGATTTAGGACCACTTTAAGCAAACAAAAGAGCTTCACACAACACGCATTTTTTCGTTGAAATGGATACTAAGTTTGCTGACAAAATTCTAATGACACATGCTTTGTTGTTTGTTATTTTTATTGTTCTTGTTGATGTTAGAATTGGGTTCTTTGGTGTAGGTATGAGTCATGGACCAAATACCCGAAATAAAAATAAAAGGCATCGAGCGGATGACAATGTGCAGCCAACCTCGGAAATTTTCCGGTAAGATTAAAGACAGCATTCTTCTTTAGAAGCCTTTCATTTTGTTATCACATGTTTTCTTATCTTAATTTTTCCCCACTCCAAGTCATTTAGAGAAAGTATGTTTAAGCAGGCCTGGCCCTGGCCCTGAGTTTTTCGAGGCCCTAGGCGGAATTTGAAAATGGGGCCTTTTAAATGTTGATATATAATTTAGTTGTTCAATAATGGAAGCAAGATAGAATTGTGGCTTAGTGTCTAAGTTGTTGTACCGCCCCTTTAGAACCTTAGGATGCAAGTTCGAATCTCAAAACTGAAATTTTGAAACCATTTTTTAAACTCCTGGCGTTAAAAAAAGGAGAGGCTGAGGATCGAACTCGATACTTTACACTTATTGCCCGCGCATCTTACCATTGTGCCACATTAGCCTACTCATAAAATTCTTCACATCCATAATATTTAATATATTCTGGTATTTCGGGGCTCAATTATTGGGCCCAAAATGGGAGGCCCTAGGCGGTTTCCTGGTGGGCCTATGCCTAGGGCCGGCCCTGTGTTTAAGGATACCGGTAGATGTTAACTTGTTTGTTATGCTCTTCAAAGGGGAGTGAAATTTATTCTTGTCCTTTCAAGCATGTATGAAAATGGAAGATTTCCTTGTTTCTTTTATTTGCTCAAACAAGAGAGGGGAATGTTCTGAAAATTGGTTGTTGAAGCACATTTTTTAGATCAAGATGCTGAACAATGTCGTTTTGATTCTTTCTCCAGAATGCACAAGATAAACTTTTGTGAACAATATGTTATGCAACATGGTTTTAGAAGCATGGATTTGCTGAAATTTTGCTTCGAACCAAATGCTATTCGAGTTATCACAAACTTTGTTTGTTTATTTTTTCTTTTTGGGTTTGGTGGTATGATGAAATTGTGTAGGAAAATCCACTCAACGGGTCAAGTGACTGAAGATGATGTAAACGAGCTATATATGGTTTGCAAGCCTGTATGCCAAGGTTGTCGAGTGAATAGAAAAGATAATCCTAATTGCTTTTGTGGACTTGCTCCACCTCCCAATGGAAGTCGGAAATCTGGCTTGTGGCAGAGCACGTCTGAGATTCTTCTTTCATTTGGTGATGACCCATCCAAGGATCTTCGCGATTCCACTGACTCACCAGCCGGGCTCACGAATTTGGGTGCGACATGCTATGCCAACAGCATACTTCAGTGTCTGTACATGAATAAGCCATTCAGGGAGGGTGTTTTTTCAGTGGAACCGGATGTTCTGAAAGAACAACCTGTTTTGCTTCAACTTGCTCGACTCTTTGCACAGTTGCATGCTAGTAAAAAGGCTTTTGTTGATTCAGCTCCGTTTATCGTAACCCTGGAGCTGGATAATGGTGTTCAGCAGGACAGTCACGAGTTCCTTACCTTGCTTTTTTCTTTGCTTGAGCGATGCTTGAGCTGCTCAAAAGGTCCGAAGGCAAGAACAATTGTGCAAGATCTTTTCCGTGGAAGAGTGTCTCATGTAACCACGTAAGTTTCGACTTAATCCAGTCTCTCTGACTAAGTTCAACTATACAGTCTCCCTTTTTATCATTTAGCTCTTTGCTGAAATTTTATCTTTCACACCTTGGAAAAATTTAGGGCCTTTGGTCTGATGTTTCACAGCATGATAATTGCCTTTGGTTATAATTTGGGAAGACATTTTACTGAAGCAGGCTTAATGATTTGCTGGCATTTGCTTCATTCTTCAAAAAGATTTTCCATATTGCTATTTGGGCATAGGTGATCACTTTCGGAAGAATGGGTTATTCTGTTCTATGAACTAGCATTGTTTGTGGATTTCTACAGTTATTCTGTTCTATGAACTAGCATTGTTTGTGGATTTTCTACACAACTGGTTGGAGAAGCCCAAAACTTATCACTAAATTCATGAGTAGCTTTACATACAGTGGCGGAGCTATACGGAAATCAAGGGGCAACTGCCACACTCAAGATTTTATACTTCTGGAAACATCTTGCAAGTTGTCATGAAAAGTTATTGATGCAACCTAAACTTCTAAAATCCCACTTTTCTCCCTTACTTTCCTTTAAAAAGCACGAGGTTTATTATGTTGTTCAAGATGGTCGGGAGTAATCATTTACATTATGTAATGTAGCTTACACAATAATGTTGACACAGTGGTTAACATTGTTTATCGTTGAAATCGTTTAAATACTGTATTAAGAGAATCATCTCATATATATTTTTGCAAACTCAAGCTGCACTTTTAAACACATGGAGATGATATTTTGTCAGGTTTATTTATTATTCTACTACTACAGTTTGCAAGACTTTTAGCTTAATTTTCTGCTCCTGCCCTCCTCACCCCTAATGTGCAACAAACCAAGGAGTAGTTTTTTTTGCCCTAGGGGCTAGGATTGTTAAGGCTTATCGCATTTGGAGTCTTCTTTCTTCAAGAAACTCTTTATTATTTGACTGCTTCCCTTCCGCCAGAATTTGTGGTGAGTAGACTCCACCACCTATGCAGAGCTACAACAGTGGTGATTGGTTTCTGTGCGGTTCTTGTTACTGGCAGAGTACCCTTGGACTTCCTTTTTGGTGAATCGGTGATAGGCCACAATTTTTTTTCATGTTACAGCTTACCTTGAGTTAGGAGGATAAATTCACGTCAATGGAACATGAAAAGATAGTTCCAGTGATACTATTCCATTTGTGTTGCTGCAAACTTTTTGTACATGGCAGGAAGTAAATATATGATAACTAGTCTGCTGTTCATTTTCCGACTGTTAACGTAGATAGCTATTTGTGTGTTATGTTTTACTTCTTTCATATACATTTGATGCTTTTCATGAAGCTTTTTCGTGTAACTCATCGAGCTTGTTCATGATAAGACATGGCTTTGTTGTTTGGTTTTCTGTTTCTAATTGTTTAGATGCTCGCAATGTGGAAAAGATTCTGAAGCTTCATCAACAATGGAAGACTTCTATGGGCTGGAGTTGAATGTTAAGGGTTTGAAAAATCTGGATGAGAGTTTGGATGATTACCTGAGCGTGGAAAAGCTTCAAGGAGACAATCAATACTATTGTCAGTCGTGTGCAGCTCGAGTTGATGCTACCCGTAGCATTAAGCTGCGGTCACTACCTGCTGTCCTTAATTTTCAACTCAAGCGTTGTGTTTTCCTTCCAAAGGTGCTTATTAATATGATTTATATTGTTATCTTCGTTTGTATAGTTTAAACGTATCACCACATGTCCCATCTCAAAAAACACATAACAAAAACCCAATCAGACTTTATTGTTTATAACTTGGGCTGAAGTTACTGGTTGGAACGTGGGGGCAGCCACTTCATGCAAATTTTGACAAAGATTAGTTCTGTGTCTAATCTACCTTCCCAAGCCAATAGTTATGGGGGCTAAATTCCTACTTTCATCTTAGAAGACAACAATATTAAGTTCTTTTTATTTAGGTTTACTTCATTTCCAACTTTCTATTTTCCCCCTTCTCTTTCATCTATACTGTGGTAGTCTTGGCATGCATCTTCTTATGTATTACCCAATTGGATTGAATATTTGTAAACTATATGTTTCTTGTTTCTTTACTGCATATGTGCCCAAACATATGCAAGGAGGAAGGTGAAGAAGGTGTGGGATCTAAGACTAAAAAACAGAACCGAATGCTCTAAAATAATTCACACAAAAGTTTCCGACGCAGAGAATCACCAAGTTTAGTGCAACTAATTAACAACACAGGAGAAATGAATCCTCTCATTTCTTTCAAGATTTTGAAAAGACGGGAAAAAAAAATCCATTTTTATGCCCTTCTATTTACCCTTTTAGCACTTCACCTCTTGCTTCCAATATGAGCACTTCACCTTCTTGTGTTTTTTGACTAGATTTGCACCTATTTCAGTTTGTGTAATGGATGCCTATTTTGGATACCTGCCAGTTGTGGCACAAATTCACACACATGATGGCCAATAAGCGAAAAACAGGACACCCGTTCTGGCGTGTCTATATCAGAAGTGCCCATTGCGGCGTACTTAGTTTGTTTGGAGTTGCCACTTGGTTTTAGGAACTGAGAAACCTCGTCCAGATTTTGTGTTCGGCTGCCAAGGGTACAGTGAGAGGAAGGTGTTAAGGCATGCCCCTTCGCCCAACCAAAGGGTTTGCTTCTAGTTGTTTGACATAAATACTGGTTAACTAAGCCTTTAATAGATATGGGTGATGACAAAAATGAACAAAGCAAGGAGATGAACTTATAGAAAGATGGAAGACATCACAACATTTCACAAGAGAGTTTTTTTTATAAGTAAATAATTATATATATAAAAGAAGGCTATAAATGCCACCCATATACCAAAAACGCTAACAAGACAAAAAGGCCCTATACACCACTATGTGAAAAGAACAACTCAAACCAATCTAGAAAATGATCAAGGGAGGGATTACATTCTCCCTTGTCTATACAAACTACTAACCACAAAACTTTAAATTTAAAACAAAGGCTTTTCGACCCATTCGAAACATCTCGAATTCCTCTCACGCCAAATAGTCCACATCAAACAAAGAGGAATCAAAGGCGATACAAGAGATGAAGGGGAGCTATGAGGATTCGTGACAAGTGAAAAGGTGTGAAGGGGAAGGGTCATCCCTTCACAAATATTTATAGGAGCCAGATTTGAGCGGCCCTTAAAGAGTATTCGAAAATGGCGCCCGAAGACTCCGCATGCGTTGCCTTGCATTAAATGAGCGGTTGTTGGTAGACGCATGCAGAGGCACCGCTCAGATAAGTAGCTTGTGCCTCTTGAAGTAGCCAAAGGGACACAAGCTAGGGGCAATTATGGGAGGTGAAATTAATATCAGCATTGATTAACAAAGCTTCAAGGTTAATGAAGAAGGGTAAAAGCTATGAAGCACCGACACCTATAGAGGTCAACGTATCGCAGTGTCCGGACACGGGGACACCCCGGGGACACGTGTTTGACACGCCATGTAGCGTGTCCAATAATTTAATTCAAACTTTTGAGAGGGACGTGGGGGACACTGATGGGGACACAGTGGGGGTTAAATTGTAATTTTTTTAAAAAAATTTGGGGTCAAATTGTAATTTTTTAAAATTTTGGGGTCAAACTGTAATTGTTTTATAAAAATTGGGGGTCCAACTGTAATTTTTAAATAAATTTTGGGGGTCAAACTGTAATTTATTATTATGGTACTATGGATGTTTTATTTTCAATTGGGTTATAGTTGGGGGTCAAACTGTAATTTATTATTATGGTACTATGGATGTTTTGTTTTCAATTGGGTTATAGTATTGAACTTCTGGATGTCTTTTTTGTTTGAACGGTATTGGAACTATGGATATTTCGTTTTCTCCACATTTAGCCATTTAAACTTGGAAAAAAATTGAAAAATAAATATAAAAAAATAAATATATGTGTGGCGTTTCCCCCGCCGTGTCCATGTCCCTATTTTTTTAGAATTCTCGAGTCCCCGTGTCCGTTTCCGAGCATCATAGGGTAGGAGAAATAAATGTTTACCAAAAGAAAGAATGATTAAATGAGTAAATTATGCATGGGATCATTAGTTGGCAGGAGTGCTGGAAAGGATATAGTTTCTGTTTGTCCACCCAGGAACAACAATCCGAGCAAGGGACCACCCGACACTATAAGTGTTAAGTGTGCCAGAGGAGCTCACCAAGAACATTCGACTAGAAGATTGTACATAAGGTTCTGTGGCCAGGGAAGAACTAATCATCCAAATCACACAAGTTGCAAGCAGTCTTGTCAACCAATCGGCGAGGAGGCTTGCTGCAGAACAACCATCTGAATATGACCAAATTCACACTCAAACAAGAAATGATTATTGCCTCATTCGGGTAAGACGAATGGTAAACCACATTGGGTTACCTCTCCATCGGCATCTATAAATACCAATAGCCAGGCAAGGGGAAGGGGATCTGAATTGAACTCTTATATGAGCAGATATTCTCTCTCCAGAACTATATTTTACTTCGTCTTTGCCTTTTGTAATTCAGCGTTATGTAAGGTTTTAGCTACTATGTAGCCTCATGTGCTCCTTTTAGGGCTTGGTATAGCTCGTGGATTTTGAGCCTTGCTTGCTGAATTTAGCATGAATCAGTCCCAAACTCTGATTTTTGTATATTGTCGGCTTTGATCCTTGTTATTCGGGTCCACATACGGTTTTTAGTTGTTGGAACCTCCAAGCAATCTACATCAGTTTCTATCTTAAACTCCTTACTTTTCATGTGCTTATTGCTATTTATTCAGGTGTGTGCGTTTTATCACTTCATGCTTGATTTGGAAGTGACTTCCCAGTTTTCCCTATTGTTCTCAGAAAATTTGTTCAATAGCGTTTCAGTCTGAAGCTCTGCTCGAAATTGCTTTCTAAGTAGGATTGTACACAAAGAGATGCGTTGGATTGTCAAACTTGTTGCAAAACTGGCTGAAATCCAGCCTGGTTGTTGCCCATTCAATGCAGGCAGCATCAAGATGGGAAACTTTTGTTCTTTTTTTCCCGCACTAGTGCTATTTTATTTGAATTCTACTTACTCAACTTTGTCTGTGTGCCTACTGTAGACAACAACGAAGAAGAAAATCACTTCTCCATTCTGTTTTCCTGGAGAACTGGATATGGGAGACAGGTTGTCTGAGCATTCTCAATCAGAATTAAGATATGACTTGTCTGCGGTCTTGATTCACCAGGGTTCTGCTGTAAATAGTGGGCATTATGTAGCGCATATTAAGGATGAGAATACAGGGCAGTGGTGGAAATTTGATGACGAACAGGTTTCAAACTTAGGGCGACACCCTTTTGCTGATGGTTTATCCGATTCTGCAGCTAAATCTGTTCAAACTGAGCCGTTTATCAATCCATCATGCTCTGAGCTTATGAATGCTGTTGCAATTGGAAGTCAACCAAATTCTTCAGAATCTGATGTTCTTAATCCTGTACAGAACTTTTCATCAAGAGATGCCTACATGTTGATGTATATCCGAAGGTATTCAAAGAATGGTGGTGAAAATGCAGAAATGGAGTCTGGTGGGTTCAAAATGGAAAATGATAGCTGTGTGGCTCCACAAAATGATGTTTGTCTTCCTTCGGACCTTGGTAAAGAGATAGAACAATCAAATTTATCGTATCTTGATGCTTGCAAACAATACAAATCGAAACAGGAATTTGAGCTAAAGCGTGTCAGAGAGCGACGGGAGGAGGTTCGATTGGTTCTTTCTCAAGCCCCAGTGCAGTCACCCGGGGAACCATATTTCTGGATTTCAACTGAATGGCTTCGAAATTGGGCTGACAATATCAATCTCTCGTAAGTACGAGTGCTTAATTTTCTGATTTTATTGCATCAATTTAGATCTCTCAATAGAATGCATTTCTTCTCCTAGTGCTATTCTTCATGATTGGTTAGTAAATGGGTAATGGCAAAGATCAATTGTTTCTCTCGCTGGCAATTGTATGGATGCTGTTAAACTTCCTCCTGTTTTTACCAATGCCTATGATTTTCATCCCTTCTTTTGTTATTTTGTTGGATTGAATTAGGCTTGGGACTAGGGAGTATTTCATAACATTCTGATGAGTGATGAGTTTTGTTGTCAGTCTTCTGAACAAAAACAAATAGGTTTATGTTTTCATTACTGATTTTCAGGTTTTGTAATCTCTTGTAGGGTCATTGACAATAACCCTATTCAGTGTTTGCATGGTAAAGTCCCAGTTTCAAAGATTGGCGGTATGAAGCGATTGTCATCCACTGCTTGGACAATGTTGTTCTCTAAGGTATCTATCTGTATGGTTAGAGTCACTACGGCGTGAGAAAGTCATACTAATTATTACAGACCTTCATCTCTTTTATTTGTACGATCTTTAGTATGCAGGGATATAATTGGTTCTCGTGTTATCAGTACTCATTTGTGGATGTGTTGCATAGTAGTTATTTGTTATGTTTAGAGTGCGCCTATTTTCCCAAGTTTCTCTTGGCAGATGGCACTGTTTTAGTAATATGTTGTAATGTTCCTCATGACGTAATCTTCTTGACAACTATTCTTACGTAATACATCAGTCAACATGAACCTTGAGAATGTGGTTGAAATTATTGTCCTGTTGTGCATGCTATTCGCCGATGTTTATTTGTTGGAATTTATTCACCTTTCCCCAACATCTAACATCATGAATGGCTTGTTGTCTCCCCAATGCCCATTCTATCCTTCGCCACCAAAATAGGAAATTGAAATATGGGAAAAAGTAACGGTATGCTAAAATTTGTGATGTTTTATTTTTGTATTTCTATGTAATAGTGGAAACTATAAAAAGGACGAGGGGAAAAAGCTGAAATTTAGCATGATCTTTTAAAGCATTTTATTTCATGAATATCAAGTTTCATCAAACTTCTTCCAGCACCCTGGATGAAAGGGACCCACCTTGGGTAATGTCCTTTACCGAACTTCGGTGTGCCCCTCTTCATTCCTTGCTTTTGTTCATTCCTTCTGATAGGAGAAGTTAACTATGGGATAGTTGCAAGGGAGAGCGAGACATGTCCTTCACCTGAGAGAAGGCATGTGGAGGAAATCAATTCCCTTAGAAGGAATAAGATGACCGACATGATTAAAACCTCTTAGAAGCATGATTGTCATTCTTCCATATCTCTTGTTTCTCAACCCATTCTCTAGGCTAGTGCGTGGGCATGTTAGCTTTCCATTGTTCCTTAATTGTTATGTGCCATGAACTTTCTATCCTATTTGACACTGTCAGCTATCATAGTTTGCCTCAATGGAGGCAAATTTTCAGAATTAAATAATTATTTGTATATTTATAAAATGCTCAATCCACACTCGGTGCGTGAAGGTCTGCCACTAGTGCCTTATCCAACTAGAATAAAGTCTGGCTTAAACTTCAAAACTATTTCTCGACTTAATTCCACTTTTATGTTGACCTATGTAACTATGTTTGTCTTGAAGTTCAAGCTTAAAAGCTTGTTTGTGGTTAAGTTGCTCTGTGATTCATGAGTTTAGAGAAAAATACTTAACCAAATGAGTCCATGTTTCTGTGCAAGGATATTTGAGGTGGTTATGCATGTTGGAAAACCAAATCTTTGATAGGGAGTAGGGACTACCACTGTTTGCCATGAGGGCAAGATAATCATGTGTTCAAAGTTTCCTTTGGTTTCTGTTTGACATGACAGGCAAAATTTTGTATTTTTAGGCTTACCTTTTATCAGTTCATTTTCCTTGTTCTAGATTGTCAATTATTCCATATGGTTTTAGTTGTTTTTCCCCCTAAACCCTTTTATTCTGCAACTCAATGTTGTGGTGATGGTTCTGATGCTATTTTCTTGTAAATCTAGTATGAAGGGGGCCCAAAATTGGCCAAGGATGATTACTGTGTTTATTGTCTTCTCGAAGTGGCACGCAACATGGTCAGTGCTGATAGCTATAGGGATAGAAGAACATCAATGAAAGAACTTGCAGAGGCAGCACTTGCCGGGAAGTGTCTAGATGGACCGTTGTACTGTGTCTCGAGAACTTGGTATGTTAATGTATTATTATTCCACCTTCTCTCTGAGATTCAATGCCTAGTCTTTGCTGCATCACTCCTTGTCAGAATTTTTTATCTAGTCATGAGTCGTCTAATCCAAGGACAAATTTTTCCCGAGTGATCATTACTTTGTGTCTTCCCATACCAGTAAGGGAATTGAAAAGTGTCTGGTTTCCTCATTCTTTCTTATCTTGTTTGGCGCAAAATAATTTCACATCTCTTTCCCCTCCTTCCTCTCTCATTGCTTGTGTCAGCGTGGTGTATTGAAGCAAATTTCATTGTGACTACTTTAATGTAACAGTTCTATCGGTCACCTTTTTCCATGTTAAATGTTGCACTCAGCTTGTGTGGTTTGGTGGGTTTTGTACCGCCACTGATCAGTTCCAACCTGTAGGTTGCAACAATGGATACGAAGAAAAAGCATGGAGTCTCCATGCGAAGCTGATACAGGACCAACAGCTTTAATTACGTGTCCTCATGGGGAACTTATGCCTGAGCAAGCTACTGGTGCTAAGCGGGTGCTTGTTCCTGAAAATCTATGGCTTTTTTTCTATGACACTGCCAGTAAAGTAAAGCCTGATGATCCCTTGGGTGGTTCAACTTTTCCTTCAGACTCTGCACCATGTGCCCAATGCTGTGTGGAACTCTCAGAAGTGGCGTGTGAGAAGGACTCTCAGAGGTCATTAGAAAATTTTCAATTGTCTAGCTAATATGTTTTTTCACAATAGCTTGACTTCATTGTTCATGCTGCAGGGAGTTCAAGGTGAATCAACGCCAGAGCCATGAGAGATTAGCTTTAGGGAAAAGTATTGCACTTTCTCCCCTTCAACGATATTACTTGTTGCCCTCTTCATGGCTCTCTAAATGGAAAAGCTACATCACTGCAAGTGGCAAAAGTGCTGATTCTACTGCAGAACCTGAAACTTTGAGAAATGTAATTGATTTACTGAAATGTGCGAAGGTAAGATGCAACCTGGTCAGGTGTGGTTCTATCTTATCATAGTGCCACTAATCATCCTATAATCATGCCAGTGACACCAAGACAGGACTTTTTTCATATTTTGTACATACTTGTTTTTCTTTTAAGGGTAATGTTACTTATCCTAAGTCGAGTGTTTCCTGTACAAAGTTCGCTGAGGCCACTTCCAACCATTAGTCTGAACATATGCCAGCAATATGGGAACACCCAAGGAACTCCAAACAAGGTAAAGAAGGAATGATGCCTCTTACATCACCAATTGAAGACATTTTGCTGTTAATCAGATGATATGAAGGTTAACGTGTGAGAATTCACTCCCAATAAGCAGAGGATAGAGTATGACAGGGAAGTAAATAACTTTCAACCAGGGTTGGAAGATTACATTTTTTGGGTAGTGTTCAAAATAGTTTTTGAGTCACATGCTGGATTCAATCCTCGATCCTAGGAGTTTGGTGGTTGTTTCAGATGATGACTTGCATGGGAGGGCATCGAGAATTTTCATTTCTCAATCCTTGCATGGTGTAGTAGATTTCTGAAGCCCTTGACTCGGCCCCGTTCCGCTAAGGTTCTTATTTTTTAAGTACTTATTTTGTGCTTTTCGAGATAGGTCACTCTCTCACAATACATCACCTTTCAAAAAATAAGTACTTATTTGAGTTGGCGGAACGGGGCAAAGGCCAAACATGTTCACAGAGCCTGTTGATAGGGTGAAACAGAAGGGGGGAAAAAGTATTTGATAGTAAAATTTGATTTCAACTTACTATGAACCAACATTATGCTATTAATTTGGTTATGGTAAGTGCATGATGGAGTCAGTTCTGGTCCCTCTGTTTCGATTTTGTCCCAAACTACACTCTCTGTTATTATTTGAAGCCATGTTTTCCTTGAGAATAACTATTGTAACTCTCTCTCCTTCTCTGTCTATCTACTGACTACTGTATCTCTCTCCATCTGTCTATCGACCGTCTCTCTCTTGTTATTTTATTTGCTAGTTTTGAATTTTTTTTTTTGTTCTTTAAAGCAGCACTCAAGACTTCTTGAAAGACCTCCCGATCTGATCTGCAAACGTAGTTTGGTTTCTCAAAAGTCGCCAATTGTAAGTATTTACAGTTTGGATTCTAGTCGTTGTAGATGTCTCTTTTTTCTCTAGTTTAACTGTTTAAGAATACCTATTTATTGGAGGCCCAGCCCTTGAACTTTCTGTTAGTCTCACATAAATATCTGTTTCGATCAGTTAAAACATACTGTTAATATTCCGAGTTATAAAATATTTGGTATTCGTGGTTCTGGATTTTAGACAGATGGATTGACAATCGTTACAGAGAATGACTGGAAATTGTTCTGTGAAGACTGGGGCGGAACAGAAGAGGAAGGAATATCTGTTGAAATTGATGTCAGTAATTGCAGTGGAGATGATTCAAGCAGGGTTTCAGCTGAGATCCCCATTTCTGGGGAGCATATGACTGATCATGATAGAGAAAATAGCGAGGCGGAGTCTAAAAAGCTTAGAGTGAAGACTTGTCCCGAGGTAATTTCAGTGTCATGGTCTCTTTGTTTATTTTCTCGTTTCGGGCTGTAAACCCAAGATTGTGCAATATTTGAGTGCATTATGATTTTTCTATGCATTTTTAGTAGAATATCCAACTTCTTGTTATTTAGATCGTTAGGGGTGACAACCAGGGAAAGAAGAATTTCACTATGATCAAGTTAAGGGTATCATGAAGCCAAGTTTTGGAGCAGCTTGAATCTTTCTTGTGTTGTAGTATATTGTTGGACATAATCTATTGCATTCTATTAGGTTTTAGCAGTTAGATCCTTAAGAGGTAATTTGAACTTGACTTACTTTTCACAGCCCCAGGACAACCCTTTTCAGCCTCAGGCAATCCTTTTCAGCCCCAGAACAATCCTTTTCAGCCCCAGAACAATCCTTTTCAACCCCAGAACAATCCTTTTCAGCCCCTGAAACCCATCCAACCACTCCCATAGCAATGCTAATCCTCATCATACATCTTGGCCTTCAATTTTCCTATGAAATACCTAAATTGCATACTGCTTAGACCCTTAAAGAACCTCTGTTGGCAGAATTGAGCAAGCTGCCGTGTATGAAATATGAGACTTGAGTATCACATCTGCTCATCTCCAGTAGCGAGAAATTTTTTTTCTTCCTCTTCCAACCTTTGCACTAGAAACTCTCCATTTCAGAACCCACTCATTCTTTTAATATGCAGCAGTATCCCAAGTTTCATTTAGTTGTAATGGAGAGCAATTTTGTTCACCCTTGGCGAGGGTATGCTCATTCCGTGTTGTCTAAAGCAGATGTGATACTCAGTCTCATTTCTCATTTCGTACACGAGGGGAAGAAAAAAAAATTCTCGAGAGGAAGAGGAAGAAAAAAATTTCTCGCGCAGTGCATGTGCCCTTGCGAGGGTGAACAAAATTGCTCTCAGTTGTAATGCATAGTTGTTAGGATCGTGTGATGCATGATTCATATCGTACACTTCGATACGATTCGGTGGGTAATCCCCTTGATGCCTTTTATGATTTGACCTTTTCTTTTTTTATTCTTCGCTTTCTTTTGTTCACGGGTGGCATCCCCTTGATGCCTTTTTAATAAAATTTATTACTTGTTGCAAAAAAAAAAAAAAAAACCTATTATCCTCGTAGAAAGGGGGGCAAGTGGTCTCCTTTAGGTACTTGTCTCTTAGTTGAACTGTATGTGTTCACATAAAGCCCTCTCTTAGTTTGTTGAGGAAAGGTGTAAGTCCCTTTCAGCAGTTAGTCCCTTGATGCTGTTGATGTTACTGTAAAGTTAGACGATGGAATTGAGACACAAAACTTAGGGTTTATTTCTCATTACGTTATACTTATACAAATGTAAACATTAATTACACATTAGACCCTTATCTCCTAATCTACTTACATAAGAGATTAAATGTAAAGTACAACTAATTACATATAAACCAATAACTTAACACTCTCCCTCAAGTTGGTGCGAAGATATCAATCAAGCCCAACTTGAACACGATGGGGTGAAAACTCTTGCTACCAAGCCCTTTTGCGAATATGTCGGCCAGTTGATCTTCAGATCTCACAAAAGGCATACATATCAAACCTGCGCTCAGCTTCTCCTTAATGAAGTGTCTGTCAATCTCTATATGCTTCGTTCTGTTATGTTGAACAGGATTATGAGCAATGTTGATGGCAGCTTTATTATCACGGTAGAGTTTCATAGGACCATTATCAGTAAATCCCAAATCACGTAACAAGGTTTGGAGCCACAAGAGTTCACAAACGCCATGAGCCATAGCTCTGTACTCAGCGTCTGCACTAGACTTGGCGACCACTGATTGCTTCTTACTTCGCCAAGTAACCAAATTTTCCCCAATGAAAGTACAATAGCCAGAAGTAGAGCGTCTATCATCCACAGAACCAGCCCAGTCAGCATCAGTAAATGTCTCCAATCGCAGGTGACCATGTTTAGAGAACAAAATTCCCTTTCCTGGAGCTGATTTGAGGTACCTCAAGATACGATAAACTGCATCCAGATGCGAAGCACGAGGATCATGCATAAATTGACTAACAACGCTCACTGCATAAGTAACATCTGGTCGAGTGTGAGCTAAGTATATCAGTCGACCCACTAGTCGCTGATATCTCTCTTTGTCAGTGCACTCCCCCACATTACCACTAAGATGATGATTCGCCTCAATAGGAGAATTTGCAGGTCTACAGCCCAACATACCTGTTTATTCTAAAAGATCAAGTATATACTTCCGTTGGGAGATAAAAATACCTCTATCAGACCTTGCCGCTTCCATGCCAAGAAAGTATCTTAGTGATCCCAAATCCTTAATCTCGAATTCTTGAGCCAGACTAGATTTGAGATTAAGAATTTCATTCACATCATTGCCTGTCATTATTATATCATCAACATACACAATAAGGATAGCAACCTTACCAACGCCTCCCTTGATGAACATAGTATGATCTGCATGACTCTGTTTGAATCCAAACCCTAACATAGCCTTGGAAAATTTGCCAAACCATGCTCTAGGTGATTGCTTCAGCCCATATAGAGCCTTCTTCAATCTACACACCTTCCCTTCAGCCTCAGAGGAAGAGAAACCTGGTGGTACATCCATATACACCTCCTCTTCTAACTCACCATGGAGGAATGCATTTTTCACATCAAACTGGTGAAGGGGCCAATTCAAATTGGCAGCACAAGAAAGCAGAGCTCGCACAGTGTTCATCTATGCTACTGGTGCAAACGTCTCCTCATAGTCAATACCATAGGTTTGAGTAAAACCCTTGGCAACAAGTCTCGCTTTGGATCTCTCAACTGTACCATCAGCATTTTGCTTAACAGTGAAAATCCATTTGCATCCTACTGATTTCTTTCCTCCTGGAAGTGATACTAGCTTCCAAGTGCCATTCTTTTTCAAAGCTGTCATCTCTTCTACCATAGCTCCTTTCCACTTAGGTATTATAAATGCATCCTGCCAATTCTGTGGAATACATATAGAAGAAAGAGACGAAACAAAGGCATGGTACGAAGGAGATAAACGATCATACGAGACAAATTGAGAGATGGGATGTTGAGTACATTAACCCCTTTCCGAAGAGCAATAGGGAGATTATCAGACTCAATAAAGGGGGGTTCAATAGGAGAAAATTCATTACCATATAAGTCAGCTGAGGAATCCGGAACTGGAGCAGGGGATTGTAATTGACAAGGTGGTATTACACATGAGGACTTTCCTTTCTTCTGTCTAATGTAGGTCTTTAAGTTAGACCCTTTCAGTCGTTGTGGTAGTTCCTCAATATTGTCACCAATGTCATGAGTTGCTCTTTCAGCAGATATTGGTTCCTCTCTAAATTGTTTCATCTCCCCCTCACCATAGTTATAAAAAGAGGTCTCTTCCTCCCTCATCTCTTCCTGCCGATACTCCCCCTGAAGAGATGGAGTGGAGGGAGAGTAAAAGGACACTGTTTCCCAAAAAGTAACATTCATAGAAATATAAAACTTTCTAGAGTGAGGATCATAAC
Source organism: Rhododendron vialii (assembly GCF_030253575.1). Lineage (NCBI taxonomy): Eukaryota > Viridiplantae > Streptophyta > Magnoliopsida > Ericales > Ericaceae > Rhododendron > Rhododendron vialii. Next base: position 41,449,020 of record NC_080560.1, read on the forward strand.
ATTTATAGCCTTTCTGGGTAGGAGAGTACCCAATAAATACACACTTATGGGCTTTCGGACCTAACTTGCACCCAGAGGGATGAGGGGCGTGAACAAAACACACACAACCAAACACCCGCGGTGGGAGGGTGATGACGCGAGAACTGGGAGGAAGACACTCAATAGGAGTATGGAACTGGAGAACACTAGATGGCATACGGTTGATAAGATAAGTAGCAGTCAAAATCGCTTCTCCCCAAAAAAATTTGGGAACATTCATGGTGAATAAAAGAGAGCGAGCTACCTCAGCAAGATGACGATTCTTGCGTTCAGCAACTCCATTTTGTTGTGGAGTGTCAACACAAGTCGTCTGATAAAGAATGCCATTTTTGTCTAGGAATGCCCTAAATTTCCTATCTATATACTTAGTCCCATTGTCACTACGGAGAATTTTAATATTCGTATCAAATTGAGTGCGTACCATGGCATAAAATGATTTAAAACAAGAAAAAACGTCACTTTTTGACTTAAGTAAATATACCCAAGTAACACGAGAATAACAGTTAATAAAAGTGACAAACTACCGAAAACCTTTAAGAGAGGTAACAGGGGAAGGACTCCAAACATCAGAATGGATAACTGTAAAAGGAGACGCACTCCGTTTATTAATAGGTGCATAAGATGAATGTTTATGTTTTCCAAGCTCACAGGCTTCACAAAAAAACTGACTCCTAGGACAATGCTTTATTAAATTAGGAAAAAATTTCTCTAAAATTTCAAAAGAGGGATGACCCAATCTACGGTGCCACTGATGTAACATAGTAAGAGCTGGACCCATATCTGCTTGCAGAGCAAGACCACATGACATGGGTGGACGAGGTTCAGATTCCAAAAAATAAAGCCCACCATGTGATTTACCACTGCCAATCACCTTCCCCGTATCCAATTCCTGAAAGACACAATGAGTAGGAAAAAAGGTCATAGAACAATTTGCAGAACGAGTAAGGCTACTAACAGATATAAGATTAGTGGCAAAGTTGGAAATATGTAAAACTGAAGATAGAGAAATAGAGGGAGAATAGCGAACGGAACCCTTCCCTGAGATAGCAGAGAATGACCCATTTGCTATTCGGACCTTATCCTTACCAGAACAAGTAGAGTAAGAATCAAACACAGAAGAACACCCAATCATATGATCTGAGGCACCAAAATCTATAATCCAAGGAATAGCAGAAGATGCAGTAAATGCATTAGTCGGAATACCTGTGTGAGCAAAATAAGATGAAGTAGGAGCTGCTGTGGAAGTGGAAGCTATAGTAGATGGAGAATCAGCCCGAGCCATAAGGCGCCTAAGAGTTTGTATCTCCCCTTGAGAGAAACCACCAACATGATCAGATGATGCCTGAATCCCAGAACTAAACCCAGAATCAGGCAAGGTGCCAACTGTAGACTCTGAAACATGAGCCTGGGCCCGAGAACGCACCGGACCACGACCATGGCCACCGCGTCCACCCCCGCGCCCACGAGAGGGCTTGCCATGTAGCTTCCAACAAAAATCCCTGGTATGACCAGTGTTGTGACAATAATCACACTGGAGTGACGCACGATCAGGAGGCCCGCTGCTAGTACCAGATTGTGACTTGCCACCCTGGAGAATAGGCGCGCTATCAAAATCAAAATGACCCTGAGGAGTAACAACCAGGGCAAAACGATCAGGGATAGGAGGGTGCAACATAGCACCCCTCCTACTCTCCTCCTGCTGAACAATAGAATAGGCCTCTCCCAATGATGGAAATGGAACACGACCCAACACCTGCATTCTAATCGGATCAAGCTCCAGATCAAGACCAGCAAGAAAGTCATAAACACGCTCTTTCTCCATCCTTTTTAGCCAATTAGTAGCATCCACAGCACATACAGCCTGAAAGCCCTGATAATAATCAAACTCCCCCCAAGCTCCACTCAAGTCAGCAAAATACACAGCAACAGAACGATGATTTTGCTCCAATGTACGGAGCCTCTTCCTCAACTCAAAACATTGTGCATCATTACCCTGCTGAGAATAGGTCTGGGCTGCAGTAGTCCAAATCTGATGTGGAGTATCAAGCAGCAGGAAAGTATGACGAATATCAGCTCTCATAGAGTTAAATAACCAGGTCATGACTAACGATTTCCGAGATTTAAACTTCTTGAGTTTGACCGCCTCAACAGGTGGAGTAACAAGGCCCTCAATGAATTTGGACAACCCTTTGGCCTCAATAGCCAAAGTAAAAGTGCGAGACCAAATCAAATAGTTGGTACCATCCAACTTAATATGACAAATATCCAGAGAAAAATTATCTAGAGTCCCTACACGACTCAACTCATCATTCGTACTAGCGGAAGCCTTTTGTTTATCCTCTGACATTTTAACACACCCAGATTATGACAAACGATTTAAAAAAAAAAAACTTGATTATTCGGACCCAAACTCAAACCAGTGTAAATAACTCTTACCCAAGCCAAATAAAGACACCAAATCTGATCCAACTAAAAAAAAACACAAAGAAACCTGAACTGGAGGCAACCGAGTGTTGTACAACGTCAGAAAAAGGTTAGAATCGACTGGGGTACTGTCGGAAAAGTCTGGAGTGGCGTCGTACGGCGTCGGAAGTGGCTGTATGGTGCCGGAAATGGCTGGGCAGCATCGGAACTGGTCGGGATTGACTGGGATGATGGCACAACTGGTCGGAAAGTCCAGCAGGAGCAAGGACGACTCCAGGTAATGATCGGCGAGTCTTGGGCAAGGCCAGACGACGTTGGAAATAGCCGGTGAATCTCTGGCGAGTATGGGTGACGTCGAAGAAACGATCAGAACTCAAGATCTGAGTTCGTTGGAAGTCACAAATCAACTGGGTCCTCAAATCTAATCGTCAAGACTGTTCGTTGATTGCCGACAATGGAACAGGTCTGTTCGTTAATTGTTGACAAGACTCAACAAGGTGAGCCAGTCGTTGTTGGTCACTAGATCGTGTGCTTTGATACCATGTAAAGTTAGACGATGGAATTGAGACCCAAAACTTAGGGTTTATTTCTCATTACGTTATACTTATACAAATGTAAACATTAATTACACATTAGACCCTTATCTCCTAATCTACTTACATAAGAGCTTAAATGTAAAGTACAACTAATTACATATAAACCAATAACTTAACAGTTACTTACCTTCCTGTAATGGGTGCTTGGAAAAAAATTGGTTCAGTACAACCTTCAGTATCACATGGACAACCTGGTTGCCTCGAAACCTATCTGGAATTTTTTTAAATGCATCTTTTTTTTATCTCCACTAAAAATAAAAAAAATGTAGACATTATGACCATAGCCTCCAAATTTCCCCCCTTGTAACAGTGATTCAAAATACATGCACCCAACCAACTGTGTAGGCTATGCAATGTCCTTTTGCCTTGTTTCTTATAGTTTAACTGACAGGCCAAATCTGTTTGCAACTGTACAAGGAAATGTATATAATTTTCGTTTCCTACTGCTCTCTAATTTCTCGTGGTTATGTTAGGTATGTGAAGATTGCCTTGGTGAAAGAGAAAGTCGGGAGTTAATGCGAAGACACAACTATTGCAACGAGGATATTTACGTATGCTTTGTTCGTGGCAAGGAACCTCCAAGATCCATTCTGGAAGGATCCGGGAAAACATTTGAGCCCAACCGCCGAACCTCGAAGCGCTCTAGGAAGACTACATCTGGGAACTCCATAACTTTGAATGTTTCTGGATCAACGTCACTCTACCAATTGAAAATGATGATATGGGAATCGTTTGGGGTATGCCACTATCTCATGGTGATTTCATCAGCAATATATTTGCTTATTTTATTCATGTTACTCCTGTTTTCTCATGCTTTTTTTTATTGCTAATGGATTTTGGTATCATCTGCAATGCCATCGCCTTTTTATAAGGTGTTTAAATCTGAATGTGCTCTATTTTTGACACGTTGCAAGATATTCATTAGCCCATATGGATGCTAGGAAAAAGGGAAGGTGGGGGAGTTGGAACATGAAAAAATTTGTGTGATATTGGGAAAGTGCAGGCAATAAAGATTTACCATTATAGTAGGAAGAATAGAAATTATTGGTTGGATGTAGGAAGAAGGATAAGAGATTGGGTGCCTAGGCAGCACTTTCATTGGAAATGAGAACTTATTGTTCCCTTTTTTTGTGTGTGTTGGTTCCTTGGGGACAAGTACCTATAGCCAGAACAGGTTTCAGAGAAGTGTAATTATTGTGAGGTGACCTCTTCAGAATTTAGAAGGTATATTTCAGCTGCAATAGCAGGTCATGTAAGATATGGATTCATCCACTAGCGAATGAAACATCTGCAGATTTCTCTTTGCTAATCTGTCAATAAAACAGATCTATGAGAATGGTCCGTATTAATATGAAGTGGTGGTGAAGTTCATTATCCTTCATGATTTATTAGTAATACTATTGCTGATAGGAGTTGGTATCCATTCATGATTTATTAGTAATACTATTGCTGATAGGAGTTGGTATCCATTGAGTAGCTAGTAATGGTTGCTGAAATTCGTAATACAAAATTTTTACGCCATACTTGGAAATGGAAGAAAGCAATTTTGGGGTATTTGATTTACTTGTCAACGTTTTCTTCATTGTATGACTTGCAATGTTTTCTAAGATGTTATTGTATCCGATTATCTTCTCGTCCAAATTTTCTTTGTTGTATTAGTTGCTATGTGGAATGTTAACAAAGTAGAATTTGTCAAGAAAAAACAAATTTTGTTACATCAGATTTCGATGAAACACAAAATACCAACTCAGTTGACACATATAGATTGACCCCAGAGCATGTCCTAATGCCACAATGAGCTTCTCTTACAAAAAAAATGACGTTATGAACACTTCACATAGTGTTTACAAAATATTTTCTAGGGATTATAGATTATTGATTACAGATTGAGGATTATTATCAAAAGATGTGAAAAACATACAGTGTCTGAGTAGTGTTTGAGAGTATAGTCTGGTAAATAGAATGTGGATGTGCTTTTGACCATAATGGCCCTAGGAATTGTTTATTAATATGCACATATATGGCATTAACATTGGAGGACTTGAAGGTAACATTGTTCCACTATACTACGGGAACTAGACTTAATATGTATGAATATGGATATTAGGGAAAGGGATATTGCATCTATAGTGTACTTATTTGATTTATTATATACTTGTCGAAATTATTTGCGGGAGTTGGAAATCTTATTCTACAATTATGAACAAGAAGCCAAGATCAATGAAGATAGAAACGATCATAAATGCATGAGACATGTGGCAACCACCGAGAAGGCGTTGACAAGATTTATTACTGAGCGGGGATGTGATCGGCTTCACTGCTGATAAATGGCCCATCAGGTATACTCGGCATGAAGAGTGTCTGAGCAGAGGATTACAAGGAATGAAGATATTTTGAGTAAGAAAAGCTCTCGGAACAAAAAGTGTTCGAAGAAGAAAGCACTCCGAGTGGAGGAACAGTTGGCACAAAGAATGTCTGACCAATGAGGGAACTGCAAAACCATCAACTGAGGGGGCAAAGTGCAGACAGTACTTTGACAACCACCACCTAGTAGGGCTTGAGTCTGATCAACGAAGATCTCTTGCTCCTTTGCTTACTTGACCATCAGACCGCTCCAAGTACAATCAAAACTAAATCTCGTTGGCTGGCGAGCCTCAGAATGCTTCTTGATTTGCAGGACTTGGAAAGCTAGAAGAGGAAGATTACTGAGCTTATCAAGCGTGGTCAATGTATTTATCCTATAACAAGTATGGGCGTATAATGGTAACAAGTAGGATCAAATGTATTTATTCAGTAATAGTTATTTAGGGTGAGAGGCACACCAAGGTGCAAAGGTCTGTTTGTGGTCTAGGTGCAAGACGAGGCGCAAGCCTTATCAAAGTGAGGCACAACTAAGGTAGAAAAATAGAGAGAATAGCATAGACTACTTCTTCATAATAAGCACCATGCAATGAATTATAGAAAGTGTATGGTTTAAAAGCCATAAAAACAACAGTTTAAAAGCAATGAATTTTAGAAAGTATCTCAAATCAACAAAGCTAAAAGTATCAATGTCAATGCAGAAATTTCCTTTCTCAGTTTTTTGTTTTCAATTTGTTTACTTGGTGTTTACCCCAGATTTTGATTTGCGTGCCTAATGTTGTGTTTGGTCGCCAAGAAAAATGAAGCAAAGTAAAGAAAACGTATGATAAGAAATTCCATGTCCTGTTATCTTCTTAGAGAGGAGAAAATGTCAAAAGGAAAAAAGTAAAAGCTCAATTCATCAATATTCATGTTTTGTGGTGTTCATTGTATTTGTTGTTGTTTTTCCCCCTAACTTTCTTTGTATCTGCAGGTGGTTAAGGAAAACCAAATACTTCATAAGGGTTCCAGGACAATTGATGGGGAATCTGCTACTTTGGCTGACATGGATATATTCCCTGGAGATACTGTGTGGGTTACGGATTCAGAGATCCATGAGAATCGTGATATTGCGGGTAATTAGTATGGAAATAAAAAGACCATTTTGGATGATGCTTTCCATTACTACTCCACCTGTTCTATTTTCATGTCTCCCTAACATTTCGGGGAGTCTGAGTTTTTAAGTTTTTTGTTTTGACTTTCGAAAAGTTTAATTACTATGAACCCATAACCCTTTTGATATTCATGTCTAGAAATACAGAGAAACAACTTAGACATGGTTAACCATAAGTCATATAATGGGACAGAGGGAGGACTTCAGTGCAATTGGAGAACTGTCTCGTACCCAAGGAATTTACATATAAAGAGGTTGTTTTTGGTTTGAAATGTCAAATGACCACACAATTCTGAATAATCTCAAAGAGAAGTTTCCTGCATCTAGATCAACATGGAAGCCAACTCTTGTTATATGTTTTAGAATGTCAAAGCTGTAAATTGTGACAATTCCTGTGGCTCGTCATTGGTTCATTACTTGAATTATGTCTGATTTTGGAACATGGAACCAAGAAAGCTGTTCGATAGCACAAGCGGAAAAAAACCCCCGAACACATGCAATTCTGAAATATTTGGTTTTTGTTTTGAAAGAACCTTTTGTGTCATTATGCCGATTGATAATTTGTAAGTTGCCTAATGATAAGTTTCCGCAGATGAACTTTCTGACCAAAAGATGGGGGTCCAACAGGCAGAGGAAGGGTTTCGTGGAACACTTTTGACTTCAAATATCTCATCCCAGGTTGTATAGGGTGCATGATACCGCTAATAGGAGTCTTCCATAATGGTTCACGCTTCTATGATATTTCTGTTGGGAGGTGAGATGCTTTTACTCTTTGCCAAACTATTTTCATTTCTGTTATCTTGAGGCATAGCAGGTGCTTGTTCTCTATGTTAATGTAATGTAGCCACCCTGGCCAATTCTGCCAAGTTGTTGGAATGTCTTGAAGCCACAAAATTAAGTAGTCCAAGTTTGCGCCTAAAATTTAGAGCTTAAGTCTGCATCTTGGTGTCCTTTTTGCTGACAAATAGAAAAGATTGTTCCCATACACTGGGAAAATGGTTGAGAATACAAGAAGTCTAAACACTAATTGGTAGTAATTCGTAGAGAGAGTGTTTATGACGAACACATGAACCTTAATTATTTGATGTCTGCTTGAAGAGTAGTTCTAACGAAAGGGTACAACAACCACGGACTAAGAGCATCCGTAGTGGCCTAACCAAAAGTGGATAACCAAAGTTGCCACATTATCTTTTGGTTATCCATTCAAGGGGTTGCTAAGGTTAGTAATGTACAGGGTCTAAAATGGCATAATCAAAATTGAATAGCCAAAACTTACTACATCACCTTTTCAAACTATAAAAATCTAAAAATTGTGTACATAGAAAATAATTGTTTTAATATAGTTTTCAAACTAATAAAAGCAGGTGGTTAGAAATAGGAATGAAAACTTAAAAAAAAAAAAAAAAACAGTTTTCGGAAAAAAAGTTTTAAAATCAAAACAATTTTTGAAAAAAAAAACAGTTTTTGTGTATAGATTGTTTGTTTTTAAAATTAACCGTTTTTGAAAAAAAAAAACAGTTTTTTGGAAATTTTTTTTGGAAGAAAAAACAGTTTTTGAAAAACAATAAAACTGTTTTTTTAAAATATTTTTCTTAGAAACATTGTTGAGAGAGAGAGAGAGAGAGAGAGAGAGAGAGAGAGAGAGAGAGAAGATTTTTTGTTATTGGCAAAATGTTGCTAGTTTTGCTTATCTAAAGGTCAAAATTTGATGAGTTGTTACGAGGTTGCTAAGTTTGGTTATTCTAATGTGAGCACTTTTTTGAGCAAAAGTTGCTAACTTTAACAACCTTTTGGTTTTGATTATTCCGCTACGGATGCTCTAATGGGTTCGTCTTCTAATTTGTTTTAGACACGCACAACATTAGATGTCACATAAAATTGGATCATAGATTACACAGTGGAAACATGAGATGCAACTATTACAAACAATCTGAACCCAGTGTTGTTATTTTCGTGTTCCCAACCTCCACAACCGTGGTAGGATTAGATTTCATTTTATGACCATTCAGTCGAGATTGCTACCTACGGCCTTCCATGACTCTATGGCTGTTTTCTTGTTTTCGTTATGTCGAAAGATATCAAACTCGAAGCAAATTGATATATAAATTGATATATTTGCAAGTGGTTGTTCTTCCCAATGATTTTGGTTGTTAGAGAGCTAGTGAAAAGTGTTTAGCATTTTGATACCCTAACACGTATATTATGGATATAGTGAGAGTACAAAGGATATGCAAACCTTCAAATCATGATAAATAAGGTCAAAACATGCTTATTAATGAGTTTTATGACGTTCTAGTATTTGGAAAAAATTCATGGTTGCAACATCCGATTCTTGTTATGAATCGCTTGTTATTGTCGATAACGGTACATGCAACTGCGATTGTTATGTGGCTGATACCCCAAGAGCCTTGCCTAGAACCTTTAGAGCTTTTAGCTATCTCCCCTTTGCTTTGTAGACTCTATTAATTATAGTTGAGTGTTGCAACAGGCATTTGGGGGCATTCTAAGTCCAACGTGGTGAGGAGTGTTTGCGATGGAAGTGGAAACATGTTCTAGATTATAGTTTTAGACGTCGCTTGAGACTATCGATTCTAGATGTAGTAGAAGTGGATAAACTTGTTTTCCATAGCTGTGAAATTCTGATAAAGCTGTAGCAAAAACTGACAGTGCTTGTTGCAAAAAGCTAAAAACCAGCTTTCAAATTACTTAGAATCTAAAATCTGACCCAAAAAGCTCCCCAAACTTAGCTACTCTGGAATTAGATTTTAGGTCATCTTTTAGCTTCTAGGAATCCCTAGAATCCCTACATTTGTTAAATTTTTTTTTGACAAAAACCAACAACTGCTTGGTAAAATTAAATATTCTAATAGTGCATAAAAAATTCCTGGTCGTGTGACAACTGAACTACTACTTTGAGATGTGCTTGGAAGTGAGATGGTTCTGTTCAACATTGCTGTTTTAACAGTGTCGCTCATGCTATTTCCTATGCTAAATTTGGCTCAGAAAATTAGCTGCTTTGCTGAAGTGGGGGTTCTTTAGCACACCATACACCACGCTGCTTAAGTGTGTGTTTTTTGTTGCAGACTGCTACTTCAAGACTAGTTCGCCTAAAAATTGCCCTGGCAGTGATGCTCTAGCAATTTCTTGCCGACTGGAGAGTTAACTGCGTTAAAGTGATCTGTCATTGAAGGCAACATGATTTTTATTGATCCGGAAATATTAGTCTCTTGTGTATCACTCTCTCTCTCTCTCTGCCCATGGTTTTGGAATTTATAAAACATATTGGCATTTTAGCTCCTCCAATATGCTGTGTAAGAACCAAAACTTAGGTGCAACATCCGACAACATCTTGGACAGCCAACCTGTGTATTATGTATCAAGCTCGTGTCTTCAAATGCGCAAGTTGTGTGTCTAGAAATTGAGTGCTCTTTGGTGCTCATAAGGACGAGCTTTTGTTCCTTCTTCTTGGCTCTCGTCGTTTTTGTGAAACCATTTCATGTGGTGGAAGTGAAGGCGGAGCCTAAATAGCACATGGTATCCCAGTGAATGAGGAAGTTCTGGATACACGATTGGTGAGCTAATGGTGAAACTTAAAATTAATAGTAATATGCCCCACCAAATTGTAAGATACTCCCTTCGTCTTGGCGGATAATCTCCGTTATCGACTGATATATGACCGTATCACCGATATCAAAATGAGGACTGAACTCTTCTCATATGTTTCAACAAGCTCCGTACCATCCATTGTTGGTTTTGGAAATGGTATCATATCTTCAGATATTAGTTGTCTATAATGACTTTTTTGTGAATTTGGGAAACAGATGTTATCGAATGCAATAGCATATTCTAGCTATGTGGTTACTTGATTTTGATCTCCAAGGCTACACACTACAGAAAGTTGAATAACTGGTATCGTGTGATTTTGGAGCCTAATTTCGTCCCTTTGCCTCTGGTGCTTGAGTATTTGAAACTATAGTTGAACCTTGAAGTACTGCAGCATTCGACCAGGCCTTTTGCCTCTCGAAAACCGAAACTGTGCCATGAGAAATTCCCAATTATTTTTCTGTTCGCGACACATGCAGCTCATAAACTTACGTTTTGGTTTTGGTCTAGGGTCTGGTCCCTGCGGTTGGTTTGGTATCGTTTTTGTTTATGTTTTCGGAAATACAATGACAAGTTACTAATCAAAACCATTGTCGTCCTGATACCATTTTCATTTTTGGGCTAATTCTTTGCGGGAATATCTGAGCGGTGCTGGGAAACTGGGTTCGCGAACTCACTTTGCAAACAAATTAGAAGACACTTTCGACAGGTATAAATTGCTCTTCCCGAGAAGGCTTTCTGGTATTTCAACTTCTTGTTTACAACTAGTTTTGTGTTTTCTACAACAAAAATAGGCATTTGAAAATGGAAACGTAAACGTAAGTAGCGGATGCATGGAGTAATTCTGATCGATTCTTCAGCGCAATCCTATGCATACCTGTCGTCTCGAGCCTTAGGGCCTCTTTGTTAGGGGACAAATATGGCAAGATATAGCAAAGCTCCGGATATGGAAATCTAGGTGGATAGTTGTGTTTTAATCCCTTGGAGGAGATATAATGTCTCCTCCGAGGGAGTAAATTTGCCCACCCCTACCCAATCCGAATCGTATTTGTTCGGGTATCTCCCTACTTAAAAAATACCCGAACAAAACACTGTATAACTCATCGTTCCTCTATAATAATCTTTCATTCTACCATGTATCCCCTTTTACTACGTTTTTCTTATCTCCTCTCAAATTTAAAGGGGTGTTTGGTTACTAACTTTTTGCCTTTTCATTTTCTGTTTTTCACATTTCAAGTGTCTGGGTTCCCCATTTCAAAACCCATTCTCTGGGTTATCCATTTTGGTGTTTAGAGAGCAAAAGGCCAAAGTATGGGAAGATGAGCTTTTTGACTTCTTATTTTTTCAATTTTCCCATTTTTCGTTAATAAAAAGACCCGTAGAATGTATTATCCATATATTTACCCAAAAACTACTCTTGTTGTAAAATGCATTCTGCACATATTTTCCAAACATTCTATATCCCATTCAAAACCCACTTTGACCATAATCAAAAAACCAAAAAGCCCCCAAGTAAAATGCAAAAAGTCAAAAATTAGGGCTCCCAGGCCTTTAGACAAAGGGGCTGGGCTGGCTTCGAGAGGCCCTGAGGCAAAACATGTTCAAAACATCAATTGCGCATCCGGGGAATCGAACCCCGGTCAGTACCGTGGGAAGGTACTATGATACCACTACACTAGATGCGCACGCTGCTCCGTCGATCCTGCAAAATATTAATTATATTAATTCTAAACGTAGTTAGTTGGAGTAATAATAACATCTCACGCTCTTCAATTACTTGAGAACAGGGTCGGGTTGCTGAGTCCGAAGTCAAGGTTGTTTGGTTCAGCACCCCCGATGGTTTCCTTTTTACTTTCTAGTTTTTTGCCGTGATGTTCCGCTTGCGGGTGTTTCTTCTCTTCGGGGGTCTTTCTAACCCTTTTGGGTGTAGTGTGTTTTTCTTTATTTGGTGTTGGTGGTGTGAGTTTTGTGCGAGATATTGTACCTCGGTGGCCTTTGCAAGGAGCTTGGGGTGTAGGTCTTTCCTCGTCGGAACCTATTCGTCTGGTTGGCTATTCTCCCCTTGTCCAAGGAAGAATAAGCCCTTTGACGTTCTCTCTTTGTTATCAAAACTTTTGGCCAAAAAAAAAAATTTTACTTGAGGTTTCACCAATATTATTTAGCCCAAAAAAAAAAAAACTTTTGATAGTAGTAAATCACCAACTCCTACGAAAATAATTCAATAAATTGTCCAAACTAATATTTAATGTTAATAAATATGAACAAATGAATTGGAATGTGGAGGGATTAGTTAATATTTTGGATCCTTAACCGGTCAAGTTATTTCGCAAATTGCTTCAATTGATTTTTCAATTGTTACAGGTAAAATTAGGTGACTCTTTTTTTAAATTAGAATTTCTATCTTTTTATGAATGTACTCTAACACTATCAGAACCCTACTATTTTTATTTTAAAAGATTTTTTTGGTGTACATTCACTTACCTGTATCACATCGCCATGCATGCCTAGGTCTATAAATGTACACATGCTTCATTGCCTATGAATCAGAGAGATTATAAGCATTCGTTAGTCGTCGAAAAGACAACGACAAAAGTGGGATCATATTCCGTGTATAAGGAGGGATGTACGTACATTCATCGTTGTTTTACGTATACTTTACGAATAACAAATCTTATCTTCCCGGTCGATGGTAGTGCAATTTAATGATCCCGTCGCTGTCGATGAGTTATGTGCCGTTATCATGAAAAATTCTCCTACTTTGATTTTTTGTTGAATGGAATCGATGCTTCATTCAAAATGTTTAGGGGGCTTTATTCTCACAAATTCGATGTAATTGGTCCTTAACTTTCATTTAGAGCAAAGTAAAGGGGCATAAACCTAATCATAGATTGCCAAACACATTTCCCTATTGGCTTTTAGTAGAAATAATTCAAATTGATTTCTTATAAAATAGATTCACAACTTTTAGCATACCCAATGGGGGTTTATTTTGTAATAGTTAACTATCTAAATGGAGAATAAATTCTTTCGATTAGATCGATATGGACCATAGTCTAATTTAATATATAGAAGATACTCATCTTATATTAAGATTAATGAGGATTGTTCGAAAGCGTACTTTTTTTTCCCCCGGTGATGGAAGAGTGTCCCTCCAGCCTCTCCCACGTAAAGTTCTTTCCACCTGTTTGCGGGTGGTGAGGTGGCCCCAAGGCTCAATCGCTATCGAGAAAAATTGAGAGCCTGCGACCTTGCATGGGATGGAAAGCCCTGCCGACAAGGATGGAACCGGAATTTTATAAACGCGGGGGCCGAACTATGAACAATAAGATTTTGAAATTTCAAGTTTCGAGAATTTAATAGTTTGTTTGGTTTAAGTTTTGAGGGAGGTTTTTTGAATGATGAGTGGAGAGCGATAGAAAGCGAAATAAGATAAATTGGATTGTGGAACCTAAAACGAACACGTTCTTAAAGTATTTAAATGTCTAAATAACACTCAATACAAAATACAATATCTAGGTATTCTTAACAAGCAAAAAAAAAAAAAACAACTAATATTAATACTGAAATTTGAAGAAAAAAAAACCCCGAAACAACGCGGGAGCCTTGGCCCCCATATGCACTCACTTGGATCTATCATTGTCTGCCGAGGCAAGTCGATTAACGGCTGCGACAGTCTCTTGCTCGGGTTATTCGAAAGCTTTACTTTGTTAGAGATTCCATTTGATATCCCAACAAAAATACAGAGTTAAAGCCTTCTAGTAATTTAAGACTAGGATTCTAAACTTTTGACATAGTGATGCTATATTATCTAGAGTATTGTGGAGAATCATTTGCCTAATGCCCTTGAATAGTATTATTCACTCCTAACAACTTTGGATAAACATTATTTTTTAGCTGGTAAAATTTGAACACCTTAAACGTAATGGTTAGTGAACTTAGCTTGCGAAACCTTCCAATCACAGCAGGACACGTCACGTCTAATTGGGTAACAGTCAGAACGAAGTCTTGAACGCTATAGTCAGTAAGACAGTACGTAGTAAAAGATGAATAAATATAAATTCTCGAGAAACTAATGAGTTAACAACCAAAGGGGATTAGACGTCTCTCTATAGGTTTGAACTCCGAGACCTTCTTATCGGAACTCAAGAAGTGCAACCAGATGGGTTAAGAGCCAAATCTTGACTACGACGGATCGTTGCTTGCTTTTTGCATGAAGATGTTGAGGTTTATATGAAAAGAAAGACATATGCTTTCATAAAAGACCGCAAAATTGGAGTATCTTGTTTGTACAAAATTGGAGGATTTAGAATTTGGCTTTTCTAAGGGATGATCACATGGCCACGTGTATAGTAGAATAAAAGTTAGAGAGAATTTACCATTTTTGTGGACCCCATTCATGTACAATTCCTCCTTAATTTGTCGGATTAAAAGCTCAAAAAAATGTTATTCCATATTCAACTTTTACATGAAGAAAAGAATAAGCGTGAAGAAAGTACTGATGTGGCAAGACAAGGGATATTGGTATTGGATATTGAGAATCGCTGCCGCTGACGTGGCGGAAAGCCGTTGGAGGGGCTGTATTTTCTGATGCTACCTCATTGTCTATGTCATATATGATTATATTCTTTCGTGGGTAATCAATATTCTGGGAGAGGTTTGGAAGAAACTTAAAGGAAGAAAAAAAATCTTATGATTTCTTCTAGAATTTGAATTCTAAAAATAGAATCGTTACTAGAATGATGATGCATAAATATATACGTGCTTACGATTAGGTACATCAAGTATTTGTATCTCTTCAAACCGTAGTTGTCACAAATATTTCTCCCTTCCTCTCCCACCTAGGGTTTGATTACCCTTGTTTGGCAGCGAGAGGGCGAAGGCCATGGAATTATAAAACTGCTTCTTTTACACTTTAGTATCTGCTTTCTTCTGTTTCTTCAGATTAAGGACATGTCGTCTGATTTATGAGAGTTATGTCTCTAAATTTTTTGAGAGTAGCTAGAAGGTCTTTGGACGAATATTTTGTCTACAGATCGAGTTGTTGTAGAGATGATGTTGCTTCCAATGATATATGTTTCAACAATTTTGACGGTGCAACTCGTGATGACTTGTTAAATCTGTAATTTTAGAAGTTCATTAGTGTGTTCATATTTAGTTGAAATCCATCTGACCGTCCGAGTATTTATTGTCTTTTGTCTTTGAGTGCAATTTTGTTCACCCTTTTTAAAAGAGGGTGAACATTTTCTTCCTTCTTATTGGTTAAAATGGTGTAGATTCCACCCGTACAATATACTTTTTGGTAAGAATGACGTCACTTTGTGGTGGGATCCGCACCATTTCAACCAATAGGAAAGATGGTAATGTTCACCCTCTTAAGTGGAGGGTGAACAAAACTCAACTCTTTGTCTTTGGCTAGCATTTTATCTCTTTTGCTATAAAGATAAGTTTTAGCAGAATGCATGTGCATCAGGCACAATGTCTGCATTGGGGTGAAACACATCGATTACCTTGTTCTTTTATCATTTTGCATTAGATGATTTGATTTGTCCAAGTTTTTGTAATGAACTCCGTTATGCAAGTGCCGTTGCGTTTATATCTGTATATAATCTAGATTTTTTTTTTTTGATCCTTGTATATAATCTAGATCACATTTTTATTTTTGTAAGGGTTTTATCATTCATGGACATTCACAACAATATATGCGGTAATAATAGCAGAACACTTTCAACCAAAAAGCCCCGAGATTTGTGAACAATATCAAGTTGAATTTTGTTATCATGAAAGAAAGAGTACGAGTTACATCGACTGCTGCGTACGTATAGCAAGTATTTTTATGCTAGAATTTACATCACCAATTATCATAATACCCCTGTTCATATAGAACCCAGAACCCTCAGGAGAAGCACGACTCGAATTGAATCAGGACTTCATAAGCCCTGATAACAAAAGAGAATTGCCAAGTACCTAGCTTCCTTGCTTGTAGTATTATTAAACATTGTTATGCCTTTATATAGGCTACAAAACTTGACCACCCAAAACCCTAAATAAAATACGAAAACACACATAATAAGAAAACTTAGATTAATTAGGAAGTATGAATACTGGCCTAGACAAAACAGGAAAAATAATAGTAGAACCAAGAAATTATGGTAACATAATACTATTTTCAGCCCAACAAGATAGTTTTTCTTCACGAAACCATTGCATAAACAATCATTCCTCCTAGAAAAAAATAGCCATTGAGCTAGTATTAGTTAGGTTCAAGGGAACTAATTTAAAAAACCCAAAGGTGGTCCAATATTGAACTTGATAGAAGAGGATAAATTAAACAAAGTGGTCCAAAAATCCAAAATCTTTTTCAAGAGAGGAATAGGGGGCATGGGTTAGGACCATGTGTCACGAGGAGGGGCAGCAAAAATCAACAACAAGAGTGAGACCACAATGCTGACTAAAGGGGAAGGTGTATGCCCTAAAGCACAACATTAATAGACATACATACAAAAAGCCTTTTGAGTAGTATTGTTTGGGTATATTTGGGTGTCAAGAATCAAAGCCAAGGTGTATGCCCTAAAGCACAACATTAATAGACATACATACAAAAAGCCTTTTGAGTAGTATTGTTTGGGTGTCAAGAATCAAAGCCACTCCTTTTTCCAAAAGACCATGATGTGATCCTTTTCCAGAGACCTTGATGTGTTTTCGATTGCTCCATGGTCAACATTTTTCTTTTCCGAGATAAGAACAGTTCAGTATAGGAGCTCTTAATTTTATACGTTGTAATTTTGTAATCCCGCTTTAATTACCAAATGTACCATGGAAAATGCATACGGTGTTGTCAATATTCTACTTGTAATAATTAGGCGCGAACTCAAATCGATGCAAAAATTGCGTCCAACGTATTGAAAAGTGGATTGCTCATCCTGAAAATCTTTTAACATCCCATCCACTAGGACTAAAGGCAATTTCTCTTTCTCCCACTACTACGACAAAGCAAAAACAAATGTGAACCCTTGCATGCCTCGCAAGTTCGAATCTTCCTTGCGCCCAAAACAACAATTATAGTGGGGCTAGGAATGAGGCTGTCTTTACGGTACGATGGCTACCTCGCAAGAACACTTCCAGCCGAATATCAACAAGTCAGGACGGTGATACTCAGAGGATGCCAGTAGTGCAAGAGTGTGAGGGCAAATAGGATACATATCAAAATGTCATTTTCCATCCTTCAATCCTAAAATTCCTCCAAGCGTGAACAGCACGTGGACATGTTTTCTTTGGAAAATTCTCACACATGACAAATACTCATACTACTATTATATTAGATAAATAAGCTGACAAGTCAAAGAGTTAGGCACAAAAAAGGAGCTTTTTTTGGTCACTGTTAGGGACCATTATTACCAAACAACCGGAATTTCATGAGAATCCCTTAGCCCCGGCCCCCTCTTTTATTTTATTGGATTAATCCACATTTTCCACCCATGGAATTTTGAATTTTCCACACTTTTTAGCCCCCTTTCACACGTACAAATGAAATATAATGCCTACATTATCTACCTTTATGAGCATCTTCCCCTTTTTCTTATTTTATAAATTCCAATATATTTCATCCTCTCTTATTGTCCCTCTCGTTTCTCTTTCCTTCCACGTGGGTGTACCATTTATAGTGATGTTGATTTGGGCCGAAAATGATGGACTTGTTAGGTTACCATTAATGCATTATTGGCGTGTCGATTGCCGATTGGTCTGGGGACCAAAGAGCTATGCTCTATATATTTGTAGTCCATACGTATACGTAGTATACACAATGGTGTGATCTAGAAACTCATCGCGACCCACGAGCAACCACAGCCGAATAATATCAAACTTGAATATTCTCGTCGCTATATATACTCATTATTAGGTAGTTATGCAACCTAATTAAGTACTAGACAACGTTTAGAGATTCAAAATTCACGGCGGAGTGAAAAGAGCTACGTACGTACATTCTCAGTTACTCCATTTCTAAGTATACAACAAGGGAGTCTAATGTACTTTTTATAAGGACATAAAATTGAGAGACTACTAATGCCATTATTAATTAAGATTATAAAGGGGTACGTGCCTTATGCATGCACGAGACTCTCAATACTGCAGAATCTAACTATGGCCGGATGTACAAAGTCTTACCCAGTAAAAGGAGAGGTTGTTTTAGTGACTCGAACTCATGACCACCAAGTAGCATCGGAATAACCTTAATGTTGCGCCCGAGGTTGATTTGGGTCAACATCATGACTGTGAAGAAAAGAGAAATAATGTATTATTGCTTGTCTTCAAACCATAACTTAACACATCTTTATATAGGCTATAAGATGCATAACAAGGAAACACGCATGACAAGGAAGCCTAGATTAATTAGGAAACATAAATAATGTGCCTAAACTAGAAACAGAATAATAAAACTTAGAAAATCCAAACGACTTTGATGGATGCCATGGACACGAATATGGGCGTCAGTGATTTGTCGATAACAACACAAGCATAATACACTGTAGAGAAAAGTCATTTCCATTAATCCCTTTGTCTAGATCAACCTAGAGAAAAAGGAATTTTTGGATTTTCTTGGGGGAGAAAACATATTCCCAAAGCTGTTGGGTTTAAAGAAAAATTATTTAATGTCTTTAGAGCACCGCAAAGTGGTGTCCTAAGCTTCTCCTCAACCACATATTTTTATGGGATCTGAGACTAAATATATAGACCCCACAGCAATATGTGGTGGGAGAAGCTTAGTTCGCCGCTCGGTTTAAATACTAGGAAAAGGAAATAGGATTCCCCTAAAGAAAAAAAAAAAATTCCCAAAGCTGTTGGGTTTAAAGACTAGGAAAAGGAAATGGGATTCCCCTCAATCCAATCAAGCCCACACCCAAACCAGATGCATCCTTTTCCCAAAGATAATGATCGGACATTATCTTTAGTGGCCCCAAGATTTGGGATGGTTGGCCACCATGGGGTTTGAACATGCGATATCATGATCAAGTACTTATTGCTTTCTCATACCTATTTTGCCAACCCGAATGCATCCTTACTTGCCCAATAGTTGGTCCCACCATAGCTTCACTTACGCATACCCATTTGGCATTAGGTTGAGTTTGGCCGGCCTATTTTTGCACTTTTTTTTATTGATTGATTTCACCGTCTACCAATAGGAGACCCGGTTAAAGTGGATAAACTCCGGTATTATTTGGCAGCATAGAAGTTGATAGCACCTCATTTTCAAAAAGAAAACAAAGTTGATAGCATGTAGAAAATTCTGAACTTGAAAGAAAATCGACGGAAGTAAATTTTTTTTTTTAAATAAATGACCACAACTTAAAAAAGTTACACAAAGAGGAAAATAAAAGTAATTTTTACTCGCTAGCAAAAAAAAAAAGAGAAGAAAATAAATCAAGAAACGTGATTTTTATAACTTATTGCCTTTGTGTAGCTAGCTCTTGCAATTTGAATTTCTATTTTTCATATATTTCAATTCTTTTCGTCGAAATGAGTCGAATTTAAAAAGCGTTTTCATCAAAAAGCCAAAAAAAAAAAAAAAAAACACACTAACGACGCAAAAGCATATTTCAAAAAGCTAGCCAGTACTCTATTGTTATTTTTATCCAAACTTTCCCCATATATATACCCCAACTCATCCCTTCCCTCAACTCCATCTCCAACCTAGCTCTCAAACCACCTTTCACTCCTCTCTCTCCCTTCCTCTCCTCCCTCTCTCTCCTCTCCTTCTCTCTCCAAAAATGTCCGGCGTCTGGACGATCAATAAACCCGTGCTCAAGCTCGACGACCAGAGCTCGAACCAGCGCAGAAGAGTCCTGGTCCACACCCCTACAAACGAAGTCATAACTTGCTACTCGGACCTCGAGAGAATGCTCACCTCGCTCGGCTGGGAGCGCTACTACGACGACCCGGACCTCCTCCAGTTCCACAAGCGCTCCACGGTTCACCTCATCTCTCTCCCTAGGGACTTCAGCCGGTTCAGGTCCATGCACATGTACGATATCGTCGTCAAAAACAAAAACCTCTTCGAAGTCAGGGATGCGTAGCCCCCGGCCCGTGGGGGTACGCGGTTGGTGACACACTACCGCTGTCAGCTATCAGCTTTCAGTTTTTCTGGTCTCTTTAACTTGTTCTTTGAATTTCAGTTCGCGGTAGATGGTGGAGAAAATTCTACAAACCCCGATTTTCTTTTTTTCTTTTAACCAAAACATGCACCGAATGCCGTGCACATCCGGTGCAGTTTTTGGTTAAATATGACGATCTGGGGTTTTTAGACTTAAGTTGGAATGTGTCCATTGGATGTATAAAGTCGTGTCATGTTTTCGTTGTTTCTCATTTTTTTGTGATGTGATTTTTAGTTTCATTTAGGTGAAGTTTGTGACAAAGGTAGGAAGTTGATGTGTTAAGGGAGTGTTTGGTGTCAAATGTTCTGTAAACTACATGGTGATTGTTTCTACTTTCTAATGAAAATTGGGTTTCTAGTGTGTTTGATTTCATAACTCTTACCCCCCTTTTTTTAAACTTTTGCTAATTAAATTTCGATGGTCCATTTGCTGAAGTGGCAATCTTGATTTTTTTTTGAACAGCAAAAAAAAAGTATTTTTATTAATCTCAGAAAAATACAGGATTTACTAAAATGACCGGAGACACGAAGGCATCACGACACGCGGCTATTTTGATGATGTGGCAGTGTGTTCACGTGGGGGATTTGATGAGTTGGAGTGAGAGAATGGAGGGGGTGAGGACATGTCATCCTTTTAATATCTTACACATAGGACAACATGTAGATGCTTTAGCTCTAAAATTGGTGGGAGCTAGACACGTGATCAGAGTTGGATCCAACCATGAGCCTTGCTTAGGAACAACGTAGAGATGGCACGTGCTTATCTTGATCAGTGGGCCCTACCTATATTCTAATCCAGTTTTTGTGGAAGAGGAAAAAGTGTGTCCATCGATCATTTCATTTACTACTATGTGTGAATACGGCGCATATGTATGTATATATATGGACTTGGGGTCCTTGCAGTGAGGGAAACTCGCTGTAATTTGCAGCAGCAGAAAACGGCAACGTTTTGTTAGCAAATCAGGCTGGCCGCATTTGCACATTTGTCCTCTCTTTCTCTCTTAGTTACAAAGGTTGTGTGGACCTACTTTGGAGCTTCACACAAATAATCGGAGTCGTTCAATAATTTAAAAATAATTTTTTGAGCGGTCTCGTAAAAATTGGCCCAATAAGAAAATTGTGTATGGTTGATTCAATCTTTTAATTTTTAATTCAGGATTTAGGATCCTGAATACCGAATGAATTTTTAAAGAAAGTCAAACAATTATGAGTTCGGTATCTCATTGATCTGAGCCACATATATTATAGAACTTGATGATAAGAGCATTTATCAAAAAAATTATTATGATCAGACATTGATATGTATCAAAATGCAAAAAATATTTTACAACTATAATCCGTTTTGATATCTATCAATGTCTAATGAAGATAATTTTTTTAGTAAACGCTCTTCTCAACAAGCCTTACGATAATTTAGTAAGCGGTTTTCTCAACAAGCCTTACAATACATGTAGTTTAGATCAAAGAGACATCGAACACATAGTTGTATAACTTTTCTTCAAAATTCATTCAGTACTCAAGATCCTAAATTATGAATTAAAAATTAAATGATTGGATCAAGCACATACAATTGTCTGATTGAGCTGATTTTTTACCAAATCACTCAAAAAATCATTTTTAAATTATTAAACGACTCTGATTATTTGTGTGAGGCTCCAAAGTAGGCCCCACACAATATTTGTAATTAAAGAGAAAACGAGAGGATACAAGTGCAAGTGGGGGGTTGCCTTGTCGACAAAATGTGGCCGTTTTCTAGCACTGCAAATTGAAGCGATTTCCCTCACTACAGGGACTCTAGATCTGTATATATATCTATATTATAAAATAGAGCGATTTTTGTCTATACATATAAATATGAGCAACATTATAGCTATTGATTGCCTTCAAGCTAAGATTGTAGCCATCCGATTAAGAGAATATTTCCTTAAGTTATATTTTGACATGCTGTTGTGATAATATATACAATTTCCTTTCCAATTTATTACCTTTTGTTTTTTTCCCATTTTATGTCACACCCTTGATTTTCAACATTAATATAAAGGGATTTTCATAAATAAAACCTCACATTAGTTCGTACAATACCCCTGTAACAACCCGAAAATTTTATTATTAATAATATCATTTAATTAGTGTTATTAATAATAAAATTAATTACTTTTCTTGATAAGAAAAATACAAAAAGGAATTATCCTATTTTAATTATTTTCAATTACTTGCATGTATGCATACAATTCCTTCTATCTCTCCCTCTCCTACTCAGTCTCAACCTCCTCTCCCTGATCGTATCTCCACCCTTATTTTCGTCCACCTCAAGCCAAGAGTTAGAATTTCATTAAAACTCAATTTTATCAACTTTTATAAAAAAAAGTTCTCTTATATATACCCCATTAATCCGACCCTAGGGTATATCACAAAATTTTCCACGCCCCACCAGTCCACAGAGAGAGAGAAATCGGAGAAAAATCGAACTCCAATCCATGGAGTTCTAGAGAGAGAAAGAAAGAGAGAGAAAAGTGGGTTTTTTTTTTTGCTCGGCAAAACGAAAACTTTATTGGTTCGAAAAGGGAACATCGAGAGAGTACTCAATAAGCAACAAAACGCTTAATGAGCATCAGATACAACATAAAACAAAAGAAAGATGGGAATGACCATCCAACAGAAGATTGGATCGCATCTATCCTCACAAAAAAAGAGCTTACACTTTGACCTTCCTCATACCATCAAGGTAACCCTTAAAATCCTCCACCGAGTGCACCTTAATATCGAACTTCACTTTGATCCACATAGCAACTCTGGTTTTAATAAGTTCCCCAAGGTCCTCCACTCGCCAAGAAGCATTGTTGAAGACAATATCGTTTCTTACCAGCCATACGGACCAAATTGTAGCATGGAAGGTTGTTTCCCACAAGAATTTCTCCAGATTTTTGAAACCAAAATCTAACCACCATGTAAAGAGG
Organism: Rhododendron vialii; assembly: GCF_030253575.1. NCBI lineage: Eukaryota > Viridiplantae > Streptophyta > Magnoliopsida > Ericales > Ericaceae > Rhododendron > Rhododendron vialii. The sequence continues at coordinate 41,472,300 of NC_080560.1, forward strand.
TCTACCAAGGTGGCCGGACAAACCCAACTGACATGCCACCAGTCTAGAATCAATGACCAAACATTCCACGCAAATAAACAATGGAGAAAGAGGTGCTCCGGAGATTCTACGATCAACGAGCAGAAAGGGCACATCACCGAATGGCCTTCAGGTAACAAATTTCGATAGAGTAGAGCTGACTTCGTAGCCACTTTGTCCTGAAGTGCCATCCAAGAAAAAATTTCCACTTTAGGAGGGGAAATGTTCTTCCAGATCGAACCCAACACCCGATTCGTTGAGAAGCCCACCTGTTCCCATCTATTATATACAGATTTTACCGAAAAGCAATTATCAGGAGCCCATTTCCACCTCAACAGATCACCCTTGGTTGGATCCAGATGCACCGGTTGAAGTCTCAAAAGCAGATCCTCAAATTGCGGAATTTCCCAATCCCGTAGCCCTCTCTGGAATAGTAAGTTCCATCTATCAACTTTAAGATCACTAATCACCATCTCTTTTTGAGTAGAGATGAGATAGAGGCGAGGAAACTCCTCTTTAAGGGTTGAGTCCCCTAGCCAAACTTGGTTCCAAAAGGATATTTCCTGTCCCGAGTGAACTTCTAATTTAAAACCCTCCTGGAGAATGGATCCAATACAAGAATTGGTCTCCCCTACCGAGCAGATGTCCTTCCAAATATTAGATGCTTTACCAGAAGAGGGCAACCGAGGTAACCAACATCTTGGCTCCAACTTGTATTTGCATTTGATCACCTTTACCCAGAGAGAATCGCTGTCCTTGTAAAATCTCCACCACCACTTGGCCAGAAGAGCATGGTTTTGGATCATCAGATTCTTGACCCCTAACCCTCCATACTCTTTCTTTTTGGAAATCACATCCCATTTGACCAAGTGTAACTTTCTCTTATCCACCGTATCACCCCAAAAAAATTGTCTCTGAATTTTAGCTAAAGCCTTGGCAACTGACATCGGCATTTTGAATAAAGACATGAAGTATATAGGCAAACTTCCAAGGGATGAATTCATTAAAGTAAGTCTACCCCCAGAAGTGTTGAATCTCCTACGCCATACACTTAGCCTTTTTTCCATTCTTTCGATCACCGGATCCCATGTTTTGATTCTATTTGGATTAGCTCCCAATGGCAACCCCAAGTACTTGATTGGCAAATGATCAATTTTGCATCCCATAACCATAGCAAGGGCAGTGACATCCTGGTGGCTCACCTTAATCCCACACAAAGAACTTTTGGAATAATTTATCTTTAATCCTGACATAAGTTGAAAACATCGCAGAATTCTTTTGATATTAGCCAACTCCTCCATATCATTATTGCAGAAAATAATCGTGTCGTCAGCAAATTGGAGGTGAGAAACCACAATCCCATTTGCTACAATCGGTCCAATTCTAGCCCCTTTAATGAAATTCAGTTCCCTTGCCCTTTCTAGCAGAATATTGAGCCCTTCAACCACAATATTGAATAGAAAGGGAGATAGAGGATCCCCTTGTCGGATGCCCTTTTGAATTTGGAATTCCTTAGATGCAGAACCGTTTATCAGTACGGACATAGACACCGAGGACAAACACTCCTTAATCCAAGCACACCACTTCTCCCCGAAGCCCAATTTTGTGGATAAGTTAAGTAAAAATCCCCAATTGACACAATCATAGGCTCTCTCGAAATCAATTTTCAGGATCAAACCTCCTTGGGAGCTGTTTTTCCACCCATGAATAACCTCGTTTGCGATAAGAATACCATCCAATATCTGTTTGCCCTCAATAAACGCAGCTTGGGATTCACCAATAAGAGGAGGTAGATGGCATTTGAGTCTATTAGCTAGAACTTTAGCAAGCACCTTATAAATCCAACCTACCATACTTATGGGTCGGAATTCTTTAAAGGACCTGGGGCAATCAACCTTCGGAATTAAAGTTACAAAAGTTGAGTTGATACCTCTTGCGAGCTTGCAATTAGAGTGGAATTCAGAGAAGAATTGCACCAACAGATCCTTCATAAAATCCCACCCTTTTTTAACAAACGAGAAGTTGAAGCCATCCGGACCCGGAGCCTTGATGCTGCTGCAGTCCTTCAAAGCCGCAAAGATTTCCCCCTCCTCAAAAGTTTTATCTAGCTGACTGGAATTGTCCGGATTTAGAACTCTAGGGAGCACACCCCCGAACATTGGTCTGAGCTTTCTCTCCTCATTAAAGTTCTCTCTGAAGTATTCAACGGTTGCATTCCAAAGCCAACCGAGACCCGAATTGATTACTCCAATCTCTTCCCTCAATCCCAAGCACCCCCAAGCATAGTTCAATTCGAGCCCAAGGTCCCCTGATCGCCCAAAACCGAAGTCATCTTCCCAAAAATTCAAGTTTTGGTTTTAAATCAATTCGATCCGATTCAAGTTATTATAATCCATTCCAAACACTCATCTAAGTATATTTATTGTTTTTATGCGTAACCTAATAGCCTGAACGAACCCATGCATCAAAACCGTGACGAAAAACCAAAAAAACGGTTTCTGGACGCGACTTTGCGGCCGCAACCTTCGGGCCGCAAGAACCAGGCCTGACCTTGCGGTGAAGGCTCCAGCCGCAATCTCTGACCGGTCCAACCTTGCGGTTTGGACTGTTTTGGTTCGAATCGACTTTTCGACATCCCGAACACTATTTTTAACCCCCGAACTATTTTTTCTAGACTTTTCACACCTCAAAGATCATACCTTGTTGATTTCATAATTTATTTATTTATTAATTATTTATTCGTTATCTTTCTAGATTTTGTAAACGAAAAATATTGGCGACCTTCCAAATAATATTTTTAACACCCAAACTATTTTTCCTTGATTCCTCACACCTCAAAGATGTTATGTTGTTAATTTCATATTTTTTTATTTAATTTACTATTTATTATTATTTTTACAGTGCTTCCAATTAAAATTACCTTACGACCTATAAACCTTATTATAAATTCTCGAATAATTTTATTTAGACTCCTTACCTTCCAAAGATGAAACTTTGTTAACTTCGACCTATCTTATTTATTAAATAATTTATTATCTATTTATTTATTTTCGATAACTTTTGTTAATCCTTTTATTTAAAATAATCCCGCAGCCCTCCGAACCCAACTTTTGGCACCCAATTGATTGTATAGTCCCTTTAGAACCCTTATTAAGGTCATGATAAATATTTCAATATTTTTATTTAATTAATGTATTTAATTAGTTTTTAATTAATCTATTATCTTAGAACTAATTAATAAGAGCCCAGAAAATTTTCCTTTTAATTCATTTTAAAACTCTAACTTGATTATTGACATTGTGACCATACAAGATTAAGGGCAACGGCCCATCCATAAAAAGTTGCGTGATTTCATTATCTATTAATTGTTTTAATTATTATTGATTAATTGCATATTGTGCCGATACTTGACTTGGATGCTAGATTGGACCCTAGAGACATGGAGTGGTATTGCGAAATAGAATTCATCTAGACGATGCTAGATAATGGATAAACTGGAAAGTTTTTATTTTTAAATTGCCTGCAGGCGGATTTTGGATGATTGTGATGATATTTGTGATGAAAATAAAACTGGCGGGTGTCCAGTGATAAAACACCTGTGATAAATTGAAGAAAATAAAACTGGCGGGTGTCCAGTGATAAATTAATAGACTGGCGGGTGTCCAGTGATGAATTGCGAAGTGATTTGTGAGGAGGTATATAAGATAGGCAAACCCTAGTTGTGATTCAGGCATGATAAGCTTTCCCCTTGTTGTAGTTATTGGGATGCATACTCGGTACATAACTTAGGTGTATCTGCAACAACAAAGGGAAGTGATCTCATGGGACCGAGCATGGCTAGCGGTTGGGAAGGAAAGATCTTGCGGAGGGATCTTAGATCACACAAAGGAATAATGGATAGTAATAAATCAATTTATGTGGGAAATCTCTGTTTTACTCATTCGTACTATATTTATCCTGCTGCTTGCTATTTGTAAAGTAAGAAGGGTAGTTGGGTTGGATTATACTACGGGGTGAACTTGTTCACTCAGGAACGGATTGCCTGGCTTCCGTGCCAGATTTTGCAGATAATCAAGAAGAGACACCAAATCCCGAAGGTGAACAGTTTTATGCTGAAGAGAACCCAGAGGTGGGAGCTGAGCCAGAATTTGCTTGGGATCCGTATCAAACTTAGAAGATGGCTCTGTTATTTTGTTTAGTTTATTACCGCAAAGACTATTTTCAGTATTTCTACGATAATTTGTAATAGACGAAACTTTAGGGTGAATTATCCGGTTTGGATTTTGAATTTTAATTCAATAAATTTTTAGAAATCAATATTTAAAACCTCCGATTTTATTTTCAAAAATCGGGGCGTTACAACCCCAAAATAGTTGAATATTTCCTTTTCCATAATTACACTTCCGAGTTCAAGGATTTTCCAAGTAGTACTTCATCGGCTCAACGGTCCCAAAACCAACAAAAGTTTCTAGTGTTCAAGAGTTAAAGTTTACAATATCCTCAAATCAAAGTAATATCAAATGAAGTTACAAATACATCTTCCAAAAAGTGATTTACAAAGATGGGTAACTTCTTCAAATTAGCTTTCAAAACAATATCCACATCCAAGCACTCTAGACATGAAACTACTGCCCTCGGTTAGTACCTAAAAATGTTTGGAAACAATGGTTCTCTGACATCAACAAATGGAATGGAATGGACTTTACTCCCTCGAGATGTGTTTGGTTATCATGTCTCGGTGTTCCTCCTAATATTTGGAACAATCAAGTTGATAAGTGCCAAAATATACATATTTTGGCCCTCCAAACTATATTTGTTAGCCATTTATTTTAGTTAATTGATTTTTATTTTGTTCTTTTGTTGTTTATAGGTTGCTTGAGCCTGTTGTTCAAGACTTTGGATAAAAAGAAGATTTTAAAAAAGTTTGAGGTTCAAATGCGAAATGATTCAAAATTGAATCATTCATCTGTTATTTCATGAAGTTCAAAGGGCCTTTATGTGATTAAGATTTTTAATACCTATATATAAAAGTTTAACCTACTGTGGAAAGGTTCCTGGCCGTGGAAAAGAAAGAAAAGAAACAGAGAAAAAAAGAACGGAAGCTGCGCAGGAAGTGGCAGCGGTACGATAGGAATTCCGGTTTTTATTTTACAGCTTTAAATTGATTTATTCGAGTTTTGTTTTTTTTTCCCTTTGAAGTTATTTAGTTTTGTTCAATTACTTGCATTCTGATAACTCGTTTTAATTTCTGTTCTTAATAAAAGTTGTTTATCTATTTTTGTTTGGTTAGGATCTCTTATTTATTTTCTGTATCGCGTAATATAAGTATGTTTCAATTTAGGGTTTCTTTTGCTTCTTGCTTTTTGTTTAATAATGTGTGAGTAGTCATATAGGTAGGGTCGTTGGGTGATTAGCACACCGTGGCTAGTTCGGGCACTGCTTCTTTAATCAAACAATGAAAAAATGATTTTAGATTGGAAAATACTTCCCGCGGACGAACCTGGGCATCGTCGGAGCCTATGTGAACGGGAGAATAGGGGTCCAAAACTCATTCTTCGCTGCGCATGGGTATACGGCGACCATAGGGTCTCGCATCTTGCGGGGTATCTTTTTCAATCTAAAATTAAACGTTTTTAAGAATTCCAAACAGAGCAGGTTAATCCGGACTAGTTACAAGTGCTATCAACCCTACGATCGTACCTTTCTTTTAATTATCTGAAAAGTACAATCAATTTCGTAGGTTTAGTTTAATCTCAAATCAACCGACAAGGGGTGGCTACCTAAGAGCCCATTTAAATTATAACAACCCGAATTTTTAGTCAGCACACATCACCGTCTTTGTGGATTCGACTCCGGACTTACTGGATATTGTGCTACGTCGGTTTCCGCTCTACGCTTGGGGCAACCCATTATTTTAGGACTAGGAATCGGTCAAGCATTTTTGGCGTCTTCACAAGCATTGGCAACCTATGGGGTGAGGTCATCCGCATTGATGAGCTTACCGCAAATAGCCTGGCGTTTGACAAAGGAAGAGTGTTCATTGTTACAGAAAGGTTGGATTGTATCAATGAGACTATTCATCTTAGAATCAAAGGTAAAATCTTTTCTATTCGTATAGTAGAGGATCCTTATGTTGAAACCTCTTGGGATAACAGAGTTGTTACTACAATCTCTTTCAAAAAATGCCATTGCCTGGACTCGAATGAATTAGAAGAGAACGTTCAATCTAAGGACGGAGTGGAGGAGAATGAAGGTCAGGATTTGGTGAAGAATATTCAATCTAAGGAGAATGGGTACAGTGGCAGCAAATCAATGAACGCTGGGGATGAGTCTAAGATTGATGGATCTCCGTCAGGTTGTGAGCTCTCTCCAGTCACCGAGCTCCAGGATGGTATCAATGATTGTGCAAATTCGTATGTTGGGGAGAGGGTGGTTGAAGGTTCAGATCTTAATTTCAAAATTCAAAATTCTAGTTCCAGGGCTATGGAGTCAGTGGTGGGTGATTCTTGTTTCGTTTCAATTTCTGGTGTCGGGGAAAGCAATTTGGCCTTGGAAGATGGCGAAATTGCAGCAGAGAATATAACTCCTTTGTTGGGAGTTGACACAGTGATCCATGATTTGGCTTCGGATGTTGGGGAGTTTGATAAAGCATTTTGAAATATTTCAGAAGTGGGTTTCTTAAATCAAGCAGATATGGAAGTAGTTGAGCTTAACCCGGCTCAAGTTAAATCTATTGATGGTATCCAGTTAGTTGTGGACCTCGACCCAATTGTTAAGGCTAAAGAAAAGGGGAATGATAATTGGAAGCAGAAGTCGGTTGAGAAAATTTTGGGTATTCCTAAAGCTAAGACGAGAGTTGGAAGAAAGAAGAAAAAATGTGTCATGTTTAGATCTGCGATTGCCGCTACGGCTTTATCCGTTTCTTCCGAAGGCACAAACATGATTCATCTAGATGAGGCAAAGGCTACTTGGTCTATTGAGAAAATTTTGGGAGCCAATTATTCGGGTAATGATGAGGATATAATAAGCAAATTCATGACTACGGAAGCCGAAGATGGCGCATGGGCCAATGTTCCGGATTCTCAGTGTAATGATTGATCCTTAGTCATCTCAGGAGCGGGTTTTGTTTTAGGTGTCTTATTGCATTGGTTGGGTTTGGGTGTGGTGCTTTTTCTTTGGGGTTGTATGCTTTGGTTGGCTTCTTGCCATTTATGGGTGGTTATTTTCCCTTCTGGTTCCGGGTGCTTCGTGCTTTGGATCCTTTTAATCTTTGTAATTTGTTTTCAAAGATTAATAAAATTCTTTTGCTGTTCAAAAAAAAGTACCTAAAAATGATGTAAGATTTGAGCTGCACTAGCCCAATAGAAAGCTCTAATCTAACAATGTATACACATAAAATGTAGGAATGATCTTGTGATAAACAATGATAACGAAGTTCGAAGAATGGACGGTATCAATAATCGATAACTCAACATTTTGTTTTCAAAACCAACCATATAAATCAAATAATAACCTTTGAAAGTACCACGTGTTCAATCATGTCTCGTACAAGTGTCTTGAGCCGTAGCTCTTGTTGAGCCAGTTAAAGGACCCCGATGTCCTCTGCCAGGCACCTTACCGATTGGGAGGTCCTAAGTATCAAATACGAGCATATAACTGCTGCCGGGCCAATTAAAGGACCCCGATGTCCTCTGCCAGACACTCACCCGTCGATGAGTCCTGAAATGTTCTCGTCGCGTTCGTAAAGTTCCAAAATTATGTATCCGTTATGTTCGTACCATTCAAATCCAACTTTGATATATAAAATGATTTTCGTGATATCATGTCCAAATGAGTATTAAAGTCATGGATACGTTCAATAAAGTCATTCAAATATGAGTAATCAAGTTTAAGGGTCATTTGAAAGGTGTTTGGGTAGGTTGGAAGTGATTAGAAATTCAAATGGTGAAAAATGAAGCAAAACAGTGAAAGTTGGAGATAAGCAACATGTATTGATATCTTGAACAATTGTATCGATAACAAGGACAAATGGTATCGATAACAAGTGATTTTCTGAGTTTTGAAACACAAAGGTATCGATAACAATGTAAATGGTATCGATAACAATTCAGTTCGAGCTGATTTTCTGCAGATTTTCATGGGTTCTACAACAACGACGACGACGATCAATGGCAATAATCAAGCTACAAGAAACAAGTCATAAACATATACTGAAAGTTAGAACTCCCTACTTCAATATTGAAGAACGAAATCAAATGATTTTCCAAGCCCTAGCTCCAAAGCTTGCAATCGAATGGAATACACCTCCACCGAGCTCAAACCAACGAGAAACGAGACCCACTACGCGAAGGCATGAAGGATTGAAGGGTTATTTTGGTGGGTTCTTGGGTTGAATGGGTGGAATTTTGGGTGAGAGAAGAGAAAGGGAGGGAGCCGAGAGGAGAGAGGGAGGGACTGGAGATTGAGACACACTCACACCCCTCCCTATATATACTCACATAAATGCAAACTACACAATCACCCACACCTTTAATACTCTTACACATCAAACCCCTCAAACAATTATCCATATAATGTTTTCGATTATCCTTTATGAAACAATTTAAATTTATTAAACAAAATTACGGATCTCTACACTCTACCCTCCTTCAAGAAATTTCGTCCACAAAGTTAAAGTATCATACCATGACCATCAGAAAAAAGTTTGATGGGCCAATATAACGAGAACCTTTCATCATAAGGAGGGGAGATTGTGAGACCTCGGCCAATTAGTCCCACATCAGTGGGCAATGAAAAATTATAGTAGCGTATAAGGGAACACGTTGAGCTACTACTGTATAACTCAATGTTAATCTTTTGAGCCATGTGGTTAGGCAAATGGTTATCAGGTTAGCTGGTGCGAGTCGTTATATGGAATCAGGGGACAAGTGGGATCAAATACTAGTGTGCAAACAAACACCGGACTAACTCCTTTGAGCCCAATCAAATACTTTAATTGAATTCTCTACAAGTACTAGATGGTGAAATTGAGCCCAATGCTTAATTGAGATGCGCCTAAACTGTCACGAAAAATCTGATAAAATTGTAGCAAAAACTGACAGTGCTTGTTGCAAAAAGATAAAAACCAGCTTTCAAATTACTTAGAATCTAAAATCTGACCCAAAAAGCTCCCCAAACTTAGCTACTCCGGAATTAGATTTTAGGTCATCTTTTAGCTTCTAGGAATCCCTAGAATCCCTACATTTGTTAATTTTTTTTTTTTTTTAACAAAAACCAACAACTGCTTGGTAAAATTAAATATTCTAATAGTGCATAAAAATTTCCTGGTCGTGTGACAACTGAACTACTGCTTTGAGATGTGCTTGGAAGTGAGAAGGTTCTGTTCAACATTGCTGTTTTAACAGTGTCGCACGTGCTATTTCCTATGCTAAATTTGGCTCAGAAAATTAGCTGCTTTGCTGAAGTGGGGGTTCTTTAGCACACCATACACCACGCTGCTTAAGTGTGTGCTTTTTGTTGCAGACTGCTACTTCAAGACTAGTTCGCCTAAAAATTACACTGCCAGTGATGCTCTAGCAATTTCTTGCCGACCGGAGAATTAACTGCGTTAAAGTGATCTGTCATGAAGGCAACATTCATGATTTTTATTGATCCGGCTAGTTGCATCGCGTGCTTTCTTGTAATGTCGTGAGATAACAAATGGTAGTAATTCGCAAGGGCAGAACCGTACATGAAGTTAGACCCCAAGTAAACCACAAGCGAATGCCATCGAGCGAACTCACTTCGCAAACAAATTAAAAGACACTTTCGACAAGTATAAATTGCTCTTCCCGCGAAGGCTTTCTGGTATTTCAACTTCTTGTTTACAACTAGTTTTGTGTTTTCTACAACAAAAATAGGCATTTAAAAACGGAAACGTAAACGTTAGTAGCGATGCATGGAGTAATTCTGATCGATTCTTCAGCGCAATCCTATGCATACCTATCGTCTCGAGCCTTAGGCCATCCACAATGGTATAATCAAAAATAGATAACCAAAAGTTGACACGTCAGCTTTTGATTATTCATTTAAGAGGTTGCTAGCTTAACAATATTGAGGTTTACAATGGTCACTTTTAGTTCATAACCAAAACAAGGAGTCTACTACAATTTCACACAATCTCTCTCTCCCCATCTGTTTTCTGCCATTCACTTTCCTCCATTACGTTTTTTTTTTGGGCAAAAATATATCGAACATATGGTGTTTTTCCTAGTGTTATCTATCAAAATTATACCGAAACTTTTTTTTTCTTCCTATTTCTATAGCTTATATCACAAATCCACCACTCTCTTAATCTTTCAAAAAAAATCAGACGTGTTCTTGAATTTGGAAAAGAATGCAACGTTCTTCTTCTTCTTCTTTTTTTTTTTGCAAGGTTCTTCATTTGCTCAACCATAGGAGGAAGAACAAAAAAGGAATAACCATTTTTTAGTCAAAAAAGTCTCTTTTTTTTTGCTAAAAAGTGATTAGTTCTCAAAATACTTGGGTAAAAGTAAACAAAAAAAATACTTTTCTGATTCCTCTAGTCGAGACGAATCAATAACCCATAAAAATTTGGTGCAAAATTAACAAATGGGAAAAAATTCAAATAAAGACAATTTTCAGATTTAAGTTAAGTTTAAGTTAAATTCATAAGAATGCAGCCTAAAATAAAAACGGGAAAAAAGAGTGAAATACCTTAATCCAGCAACGAAGAGCTAAATTGTAGATGATCGAGAAATATGAGCTTCATTTTTTGAGGAAAAGAAAGAGAAACAATTTGTGGTTGAAGTGAAGAAGATATAGAGCAAGTGAAGAAGAGAAGAAGAAAATACCAGTTGAAATACGCGCGTATATAAATTTTGGAACCAATTAACTTATGTAGTGTGGGGTTCACAAATTTTGATTATTGAAAAAGGTTGCTAGTTTTGATTATCCAAAGCCCAAAATTTGATTATTTCTAAAGATGTTGCTAAGTTTGATTATACCATTGTGAGTCATTTTTTGCACAGATATTGTTAACTTTAGCAACAACTGACTTTTGATTATACCACTGTGGATAGCCTTAGGGCCTGTTTGTTAGGGGACAAATATGGCAAGATATAGCAAAGCTCCGGATATGGAAATCTAGGTGGATAGTTGTGTTTTTTAATCCCTTGGAGGAGATATAATGTTTCCTCCGAGGGAGTAAATTTGCCCACCCCAACCCAATCTGAATCGTATTTGTTCAGGTATCTCCCTTCTTAAAAGATACCCGAACAAAACACTGTATAACTCATCATTCCTCTATAATAATCCTTCATTCTACCATGTATCCCCTTTTACTATGTCTTTCTTATCTACCATGTATCAAACCTTTTGCCTTTTCATTTTCTGTTTTTCACATTTCAAGCGTTTGGGTTCCCCATTTCAAGACCCATTCTCAGAGAATGGGTTTTCCATTTTGGTGTTTAGAGAGCAAAAGGCAAAAGTATGGGAAGATGAGCTTTTGACTTCTCATTTTTTCAATTTCCCATTTTTTCGTTAATAAAAAAACCCGTAGAATGTATTCTGCACATATTTCCTCAAACACTATTCCTGTTGTAAAATGTATTCTGTATATATCTCCCAAACACTCTATCACATTCGAAACTCACTCTGACCATAATCAAAAAACCAAAAAGTCAGTAAGTAAAATGCAAAAGGCATCAATTGCGCATCCGGGGAATTGAAGCCCGGTCAGTAACGTGGGAGGGTACTATGATATCACTACACTAGAGGCGCTCCATGCTTCGTCTATCCAGCAAAATGTTTATTATATTAATTCTAAACGTAGTTAGTTGGAGTAATAGTAATAAACATCTCAAGCTCTCCAAATATTACTTGAGAAGAGGGTCGGGTTGCTGAGTCCGAAGTCAAGAGGTTGGAAAACAGGGTTCGATCGGAGAAGGGAAGGTTGGGTTGTCTGATTCGGTACCGCCAATGAAATCCTTTTTACTTTCTAGTTTTTTGCCGTGATATCCTGCTTGCTTGTGTTTCTTTCATTCGGGGGTCTTCCTAACCCTTTTGGGTGTAGTGTGTTTTTCTTTCTTTGGTGTTGGTGGTGTGAGTTTTGTGCGAGGTATTGTACCTTGGTGGCCTTTGTAAGGAGTTTGGGGTGTAGGTCTTTCCTTGTTGGAGCTTATTCGCCTGATTGGCTATTCTATAGGCCCTATAATGTTCTCTCTTTGTTATAAAAAAACTTTTGGCCAAAAAAAGAAAAAAATCTACTTGAGGTTTCACCAATATTTTTTAGCAAAAAAAAAACAAAAAAAGTTTTGATAGTAGTAAATCACCAACTCCTACGAAAATAATTCAATAAATTGTCCAAACTAATTTTTAATGTTAATAACTATGAACAAATGAATTGGAATGGAGGGATTAGTTTATATTTTGGATCCTTAACCGGTCAAGTTATTTCCCTAATTTCTTCAATTGATTTTTCAATTGTCACAGGTAAATTTAGGTGATTCTTCTTTTAAATTAGAATTTCTATCTTTTTATGAATGTACCCTAACACTATCAGAACCCTACTATTTTTATTTTAAAAGATTTTTCTGATGTACATTTACTTACCTGTATCACATCGCCATGCATGCCTAGGTCTATAAATGTACACATGCTTCATTGCCTATGAATCAGAGAGATTATAAGCATTCATTAGTCGTTGAAAAGACAACGACAAAAAGTGGGATCATATTCCTTGTGTAAGGAGGATGTACGTACGTTCGTCGTTGTTTTACGTATACTTTACGAATAACAAAACTTATCTTTCCAGTCGATGGCAGTGCAATTTAATGATCCCGTCGCTATCGATGAGTTATGTGCCATTATCACGAAAAATTCTCCTACTTTGTTTTTTTTTCTTGAATGGAATCGATCCTTCTTTCAAAATGTTTAGGGGGCTTTATTCTCACAAATTCGATGTAATTGGTCCTTAACTTTCATTTAGAGCAAAGTAAAGGGGCATAAACCTAATCATAGATTGCCAAACACATTTCCCTATTGGCTTTTAGTAGAAATAATTCAAATTGATTTCTTATAAAATAGATTCACAACTTTTAGCATACCCAATGGGGGTTTATTTTGTAATAGTTAACTATCTAAATGGAGAATAAATTCTTTCGATTAGATCGATATGGACCATAGTCTAATTTAATATATAGAAGATACTCATCTTATATTAAGATTAATGAGGATTGTTCGAAAGCGTACTTTTTTTCCCCCGGTAATGAAGAGTGTCCCTCCAGCCTCTCCCACGTAAAGTTCTTTCCACCTGCATGTTTGCGGGAGGTGATGTGGTCCCAAGGATAAATCACTAACGTGGAAAATTGAGAGCCTGTAGACCTTGGGATGGTAAACTCTGCCGACAGGGACGGAACCGGAATTTTATAAACGCGGGGGCTGAACTATGAACAATAAGATTTTTGAAATTTCAAGGTTTGGAAATTTAAGTAGTTTGTTTGGTTTAAGTTTTGAGGGAAGTTTTTTGAATGATGAGTGGAGAGAGATAGAAAGCGAAATAAGATTAATAATTAAAGGAAAAAAACTTATGATAGACCGTGCACGGAAAGAGAAATTGGATTTTGGAACCTAAAACAAACACATTCTTAAAGTATTTAAATGTCTAAATAACACTCAATACAATTTCTTGCTCGGGTTATTCGAAAGTTACTTAATTTAAGACAAGGATTCTAAACTTTTGCTATAGTGATGTTATATTGTCTGGAATATTGTGGAGAATCATTTGCCTAATGCCCTTGAATAGTATTATTCCCTCCTCACAACTTTGGATAAACATTAGTATTTTTTTAGCTGGTAAAATTCTCTCAAATTCCATTGTAATTCCTCTTCCAACAAAATATATACCATCTCGATCTTGATTCAAAATAGTTATAGTGGATCAAGACTTCAATTAATTAGCAATTTATATTTATTTAAAGAGGGATGAAGTCATAATATAATTATAATTCAATGTTAGGATTCTAAACTTTCTCTCTCTAGTGATGCTCTATATATTAGTAGTATATCTAGATTCTTGAGAATCATTTTCCTGATATATATATATATATATATATATATATATATATATATATATATATATATTACACACACACACACACACTAGAAATTTGAACACCTTAAACGTAATGATAAGTGAACTTAGCTTGTGAAATCTTCCAATCACAACAGGACACGTCACATCTAGGTTGGTAGTAGTCAGAATGAAGTTTTGAACGCTATAGTCAGTAAGACAGTAGTAAAATATGAATAGATATAAATTCTTGAGAAACTAATGAGTTAACAACCAAAAGGGGTTCGACGTCTCTCTCTATAGGTTTCAACTCCCAGACCTTCTCATCGAAACTCAAGAAATGCAATCAGATGGGTTAAGAGTCAAATCTTAACTAGGATGGATCATTGCTAACTTTTTGCATGAAAATGTTGAGGTTTATATGAAAAGAAAGACATATGCTTTAATAAAAGACCGCAAATTGGAGTATCTTGTTTGTACAAAATTGGAGGATTTAGAATTTGGCTTTTCTAAGGGATGATCACATGGCGGAAAACCAATGGAGGGGCTGTATTTTTTGATGCCACATCATTGTCTATGTCATATATGATCATATTCCTTTCATGGGTAATCTCAATATCCTGGGAGAGGTTTGGAAGAATAAAAATCTTATGATTTCTTCTAGAATTTGAATAAATATATACGTGCTTATGACGATGTTGCTTCCAATGATATATGTTTCAACAATTTTGACGGTGCAACTCGTGGTGGCTTGTCAAATCTGTAGTTTTAAGTTCATTGGTGTGTTCATACTTGGTTGAAATCTATTTGACCGTCTGAGTACTTGTTGTCTTTTGTCTTTGAGTGCAATTTTGTAAAGAGGGTGAACATTTTCCTCTCTCTTATTGGTTAAAATGGTATAGGTTTCACCTGTGCAATAAACTTTTTGATAAGCATGACGTCACTTTGTGGTGGGATTCACACCATTTCAACCAATAGGAAAAAGGGTAATGTTCACCCTCTTAAGTAGAGGGTGAACAAAACTCAACTATTTGTCTTTGGCTAGCATTTTACTCGTATCTCTTCTTTTGCTATGAATATAAGCTTTAGTAGAATGCATAATCATCAGGCACAATGTCTGCGTTGGGGTGAAACACATCGATTGCCTTGTATTTTTATCGTTTTGCATTAGATGATTTGATTTGTCCAAGTTTTTGTAATGAACTCCGTTATGCAAGTGCCGTTGAGTTTATATCTGTATATAATCTTGATCACATTTCTATTTTTGTAAAGGTGTTAGCATTCATGGACATTCACAACAATATATGCAGTAATGACAGCGGAACACTTTCAACCAAAAAGCCCCGAGATTTGTGAACAATACTATTTTCAGCCCAACACAAGATAGTTTTTCTTCACAAAACCATTGCATAAACAATCATTACTCCTAGAAATAAATAGCCATTGAGCTAGTATTAGTTAGGTTCAAGGGAACTAATTTAGAAACCCTAAGGTGGTCCAATATTAAACTTGATAGAAGAGGATAAAAACAAAGTGGTCCAAAAATCCAAAATCTTTTTCAAGAGAGGAGGAGAGTCTTAGCGGGGGCATGGGTTAGGACCATGTGTCACGAGGAGGAGGAGCAAAAATCAACAACAAGAGTGAGACCACAATGCTGACTAAAGGGGAAGGTGTATGCCCTAAAGCACAACATTAATAGACATACATACAAAAAGCCTTTTGAGTAGTATTGTTTGGGTATATTTAGGTGTCAAGAATCAAAGCCAAAATCCTTTTTCCAAAAGACCTTGATGTGATCCTTTTCCAAAGACCTTGATGTGTTGTCGATTGCTCCATGGTCAACATTTTTCTTTTCGAGATAAGAACAGTTCAGTATAGGAGCTCTTTTATACGCTGTAATTTTGTAATCCATCTTTAACTATAACCAAATGTACCATGGAACATGCATACGGTGTTGGCAAAATTCTACTTGTAATAATTAGGCGCGAACTCAAATCGATGCAAAAATTGCGTCGAACATATTGAAAAGTGGATTGCTCATCCTGAAAATCTTTTAACATCCCATCCACTAGGACTAAAGGCAATTTCTCTTTCTCCCACTACTACAACAAAGCAAAAACAAATGTGAACCCTTGCATGCCTCGCAAGTTCGAATCTTCCTTGCGCCCAAAACAACAATTATAGTGGGGATAGAAATGAGAATGCCTTTACGGTACGATGGCTACCTCGCAAGAGCACTTCCCGCCAAATATCAACATCAACAAGTCAGGACGGTGATACACAGAGGATGCCAGTAGTGCAAGAGTGTGAGGGCAAATAGGATACATATCAAAATGTCATTTTCCATCCTTCAATCCTAAAATTCCTCCAAGCGTGAACAGCACATGGACATGTTTTCTTTGGAAAATTCTCACACATGACAAATACTCATACTATTAGTATATTAGAAAAATAAGGTGACAAGTCAAAGCGTTAGGCACAAAAGGAGCTTTTTTTGGTCACAAAAGGAGCTTTTTTTGGTCACTGTTAAATAGGGGTGGCAAATTGAACCCAGATCCATTAATAAACCCAGATTCATCAACTAAAAAATAGACCCAACCCAACCCATTTATTAATTGGTTAAGAATGGGTCCAAATCCAACTAACCCATTATTAGTTGGGTCTTAATTGGGCATTAATTGGGTCAACTTAAATGACCCAATGGATCATGAAAGTAACCCACCAAAAATTCCCATCTCTTTACCAGATTTCACTGGGAAAGAAGGTTGCACTCGGTAAGCTGCAGAAAAAAGGGTGGAAGCCTCGACAGTCAAAATTCACGTCTCTTTACCAGACCCCTCTCTCTCTCAATTCTTTTGTGCTAAATTACATGTGTCCAAAAATGTTTTGAACGATCCGAATTAAAAATTAATTGTGACCGGTAATAATTCTTTTGACCAATCAAAATTGAAAACACACCTCATCCATCAATTGTGCGAATGGACTGATGAAATTGCGCTCCGCCATGAATAAATTTCTCTCATGGTAGTCCCGCATAGGGTTTGGATTAAAAAGTTAAGTGACTTATTTTTTTGTCCTTATTCTAATTTTTTTTTGCATTTTTTTGTTTTGAGTCAAAATTTTGTGACTTATTGATTCGTTTCAACGAGAGGAATCAAAAAAGTAAAAATAATTGATCGAAACTTATAATTTTTTGAATAAAGAAAAAAATAAGTCAATAAGACAAAAAAAATATTTACTTATTCTTGTCTTTTCGAAAAAATTTATGAGTTTCGATCATAATTTTTTAATTTTTTAATTTTTCTCGACAAGACCAATCACTAAGTCACAAAAGTTTGACGCAAAACTATCAAATACGAAAAAAAATTGAATAAAGACAAAAAAGAAGTTATATACATCTCGCAACGGGATAGTTTTGATTCTCATCGAATGGAAAATTCAACTAATGAATGGAAAGTTGGCTTGTTCGTGATTTGTTTTTTTGTCCTTATTTAATTTTTTTCGCATTTGTTTGTTTTTCGTTAATTTTTTGTGAATTATTGCTTTGACATGACAGGAGAAATCTAAAAAGTAAAAAATTGTGATCGAAACCTAAATTTTTTGAATGAAGACAAAAATAAGTCAATTTTTTCGTTTTTATTCAAAAAAATATTAATTTCGATCATAATTTTTTACTTTTTAGATTTTTCTCGTCATGGCAAAGCAATAATCCTAAAAAAATTGACAAAAAACTAACAAATGCGAAAAATATTTGAATAAAGAAAAATAAGCCACTTGGATACGCAGCAATTCGGTAATTAAGAGCGACCAATATGGTAATTAATGTACAGTGGTAATTTGGTCATTTTTGTAGTAGAGGGATAGTATGGAAATTTTAGTGTCTTTGGTATTATGGTCATTTTAGTGTACATATGTATTTTAGTCATTTTAGTATATAGAATGTAATTGGGTTAATGGGCGGGTCGAATTTGCATTTAAATAAATGAGTTGGGTTAGGTATGGGTAATTAGACTCATAATTAATGGGTCTAAATGGGTCAATGACCCATTAAAGACCCAACCCACTTACAACTTATCCATTTTGATTCAAACCCGCACACCCCTACTGTTAGGGACCATTATTACCAAACAACCGGAATTTGAGAAACCCTTAGACACAACCCCCCACCCCACCCACCACCCCCCCTCCCCCAACCCTTTTTTTGTGGATTCCACATTTCCACCCATGGAATTTTGAATTTTGCACACTTTTTCCCCCCTTTCACACATACAAATGAAATAATGCCTACATTATCTACGAAAATCCTATATGTACCGACCAAAAATGTAGGGAAATCGTAACGACGGCCGCGCGCGGCTGTCTCCAGCCACCGGACGGCCGATCCGAGCCGTCCAAAATTTTTTTTAAAAAAAATCAAGGGGCCCATCGCGGAAATCAACGGCATCCGATGTGTATAGGGTGCTTGATCTAAATACCCTATTTCCCGCGTTGGGCCCCTTGGTTTTTTTTAAAAAAATTTTGGACGGCTCGGATCGGCCGTCCGGTGGCCGGAGACGGCCGCGCGCGGCCGTTGGTATACCGTTGGTAGGAAACTGTCTGTGCAAATAGCACCACTCCATTATCTACCTATATGAGCATCTTCCCTTTTTCTTATTTTATAAATTCCAATATATAATGATCGGACATTACCCTTAGTGGCCCCAAGGTTTGGGATGGTTGGCCACCATGGAATTTGAACATGCCATATCATGATCAAGTGCTTATTGCTTTCTCATATCCACTTTGCCAACCCGAATGCATCCTTACTTGCCCAATAGTTGGTCCCACCATAGCTTCACCTACGCATACCCATTTGGCATTAGGCTGAGTTTGGCCTATTTTTGCGCCTTTTTTATTGATTGATTTCACCGTCTACCAATAGGAGACCCGGTTAAAGTGGATAAACCCCGGTATTATTTGGCAGGATAGAAGTTGATAGCACCTCATTTTCAAAAAGAAAACAAAGTTGATATATAGCATGTAGAAAATTCTGAACCTGAAAGAAAATCGATGAAAGTAAAAAAAAAATTAAATAAATGACCACAACTTAAAAAAGTTACACAAAGAGAAAAATAAAAGTAATTTTTACTCGCCAGCAAAAAAAAATAAAAGTACTTTTTACTCGCTAGCAAAAAAAAAAAAAAAAGAGAAGAAAATAAATCAAGAAACGTGATTTTTATAACTTATTGCCTTTGTGTAGCTAGCTCTTGCAATTTGAATTTCTATTTTTCATATATTTCAATTCTTTTTGTCGAAATGAGTCGGATTTAAAAAGCGTTTTCATCTAAAAGCCAAAAAAAAACAAAAAACAAAAAAACACACTAACGACGCAAAAGCATATTACAAAAAGCTAGCCAGTACCCTATTGTTATTTTTATCCAAACTTTCCCCATATATATACCCCAACTCATCCCTTCCCTCAACTCCATCTCCAACCTAGCTCTCAAACTACCTTTCACTCCTCCCTCTCCCTCCCTCTCTCTCCTTTCCTTCTCTCTCCAAAAATGTCCGGCGTCTGGTCGATCAATCAACATGTGCTCAAGCTCAACGACCAGAGCTCGAACCAGCGCAGAAGAGTCCTGGTCCACACCCCTACAAACGAAGTCATAACTTGCTACTCGGACCTCGAGAGAATGCTCACCTCGCTCGGCTGGGAGCGCTACTACGACGACCCGGACCTCCTCCAGTTCCACAAGCGCTCCACGGTTCACCTCATCTCTCTCCCCAGGGACTTCACCCGGTTCAGGTCCGTGCACATGTACGACATCGTCGTAAAAAACAAAAACCTCTTCGAAGTCAGGGATGCTTAGCCCCCGGCCCGTGGGGGTACGCGGTTGGTGACACACAACCGTTGTCAGCTATCAGCTTTCAGTTTTCAGTTTTCTGGTCTCTTTTACTCGTTCTTTGAATTTCAGTTCGCGGTAGATGGTGGAGAAAATTCTACAAACCCGATTTTCTTTTCTTTTTTCAACCGAAACATACACCGAATGCAGTGCACATCCGGTGCAATTTTCGGTTAAATATGACGATCTGGGGTTTTTAGACTTAGGTTCGAATGTGTCCATTGGATGTATAAAGTCATGTCATGTTTAGTTGTTTCTCTTCTTTTTTTTGTGATGTGATTTTTAGTTTCATTTAGGTGAAGTTTGTGACAAAGGTAGGAAGTTGATGACTTAAGGGAGTGTTTGGTGTCAAATGTTCTGTAAACTACATGGTGATTGTTTCTACTTTCTAATGAAAATTGGGTTTCTAGTGTGTTTGATTTCTTAACTCTTACCTCCTTTTTTAACTTTTGCTAATTAAATTTCGATGGTCCATTTGCTAAAGAGGCAATCTTGATTTTTTTTTGAACAAAAAAAAAAGTATTTTTATTAGTCTCAGAGAAATACAGGAGTTACTAAAATGACCCGAGACACGAAGCTATCACGACACGCGGCTATTTTGATGATGTGGCAGTGTGTTCACGTGGGGGATTTGATGAGTTGGAGTGAGAGAATGGAGGGGGTGAGGACATGTCATCCTTTTAATATCTTATTACACACAGGACAACATGTAGATGCTTTAGCTCTAAAATTGGTGGGAGCTAGACAGGTGATCAGAGTTGGCTCCAACCATGAGCCTTGCTTAGGAACAACGTAGAGATGTCACGTGCTTGTGTTTGATCAAGTGGGCCCTACCTATATTCTAATCCAGTTTTTGTGGAAGAGGAAAAAGTGTGTCCATCATTTCATTTACTACTATGTGTGAAAACGGCGCATACGTATGTGTATGGACTTTCCCTGCTGCGAGGGAAACTCGCTTCAATTTGCAGCCGCAGAAAACGGCAACGTTTTGTTGGCAAAACAACAAAACAAGCCAGCCTCACTTGCACATTTGTCCTCTCTTAGTTACAAAGGTTGTGTGGGGCCTATACTTTAGAGCTTCACACAAATAATCGGAGTCGTTCAACAATTTATAAATAATTTTTTGAGCGGTCTCGTAAAAATTGGCCCAATAAGAAAATTGTGTATGGTTGATTCAATCTTTTAATTTTTAATTCAGAATTTAGGATCCTGAATACTTAATGAATTTTGAAAGAAAGTCAAACAATTATGTGTTTGGTATCTCATTGATCTGAACCACATAATTGTGGAACTTGTTGAGAAGAGCATTTATCAAAGAAAATATTATGATCAAACATTGATAGGTATCAAAACGCAAAAAATATTTTACAACTATAATCCGTTTTGATATCTATCAATGTCTAATGAAGATAATTTTTTTAGTAAGCACTCTTCAGTCTTCTCAATAAGCCTTACGATAATTTTTTTAGTAAGCGGTCTTCTCAACAAGCCTTACAATACATGTAGTTTAGATCAAAGAGACATCGAACACAATTGTATAACTTTTCTTCAAAATTCATTCAGTACTCCGGATCCTAAATTATGAATTAAAAATTAAATGATTGGATCAACCACATATAATTGTCTGATTGAGCTAATTTTTTCCCAAATCACTCAAAAAATTATTTTAAAATTATTGAATGACTCTGATTTTTTGTGTGAGGCTCCAAAGTAGGCCCCACACAATATCTATAATTAAAGAGAAAACGAGAGGATAAAAGTGCAAGTGGGGTTGCCTTACTTGCCGACAAAACGTGGCCGTTTTCTAGCACAACAAATTGAAGCGATTTCCCCCACTACAGGAACTCCAGGTCCGTATATATATCTCTATTATAAAATAGAAGGGTGTGGGGACAAGTTATTGGAACGGCTTAGATTCATTTGATCCAAAGGCTGTAGTGCATCCTCCCACTTTTCGGTTAAGTGCCCATGGTTTTCATCTAAATTACACAACTGTCATCCCCTTCCAATCGAAATGCGTAGTGCCGTAGGCATGGGCTAGCACTAGTCTATATTATAAAATAGAGTTGTTTTTGTCTATACATACAAACATGCATGAGCAACATTATAGCTGTTGATTGCCTTTAAGCTAAGATTGGAGCCGTCCGATTAAGAGAATGTTTCCTTAAGTTATATTTTGACCTGCTGTGGTAATATACACAATTTCCTTTCCAATTTATTACCTTTTGTTTTTTTCCAATTTAGGTTGATATTATTTAAAGATGGTTGATAATTAACCTGTAAATTATTGTCTTTTTTATTTCTTCTCTCAATCTTGGCATGAGCTTTTTAAAGTGAGACAGAGAATGAGTAGGTTAAATTGGACGGATAAAATAGACAACTTATTCAAGTTGGGACTATATTTCGTTTGGACGTGCCTCTAGGCACGGGCATCTCCTAGTATATATATATAATATGACAGGAAAGTTTTTGAATCCCTAAATTTCCTCCTATATTTTGGACCCTAGGATCAGTACACATTTTTCTACGGCTGAGATTACATGGTAGAAAACCGAGGGATAAATTAAACTTTTACCAAATCTTGATATATATCCTGATTTGTTGTGAGGGTAAAAAAAAAAAAAAACTTGATTGTAATGACTTAAAGATTTCCGAAATTTCCGTTTACATGATTTCCAAAATTTCCTGCATGAGAGTCCCCGTTTACATGATTTCCGAAAGTTTCGAAATTGCCTATTGTAGTTGATTGGTTGGACATTATTCAGTTCTGGACTTAAAAATCCTTATTTGCCGATTGCCGATTGTAATGATTTTTTAAATTTCTGAAATTGCCGATTGTAGTTGATTTGGGTGGAATTAAAGACTTGATTGTAAAGACTTGCCGTTGATTGTAAAGACTCATTAGGAAATGCCAACACATTCAATACCGAATTAAAAAAAAGAAGAAGGAGGAAAGATTCAATTACAATAAATTTGATTTACCCGACGCGGCTGCTATGCACGGTTTTGTTACATTCATATACAAAACTTCCGAATTTAAAAAAAAGAAAGAAAGAAGGAAAGATTTATTAGGAAAACAGATTGAAAGATTCAATTACATTAAATCAACTTTAGGTTGGTAAATCATTTCCTAATTAGTAATTACCAACCATTTTGAAGATACCAATCATTTAATTACCAATCATTTCCTAGCTAGTTACCCGACGCTGCTGCTAAGCTCTGTATTAATGAATTTGGAGATAATAGCGCTCCTCATTTCGAAGATAGTTCCCATCTTCGGAAGCACGCCTTTGGTAGTTACCATCATTTCGAAGATACTTACCCGACGTTGCCGCTACCAACCATTTCAGGTTAGTTAGTTTTACATTATTCCGCAGCACCGCCGCTATTTCCGGTTCCATTCTTCTTCTTCATTTGTTTTTTTTGGGTAAGTATATCTTTGTTTTTTTGGTGTCCCGTTCACATGATGAAGAGTGAGAATGTTAATCCTAATATTTTCCGACGCAATCAATTTTCAAAAACTATCAATATGTCACACCAATACTGAAACATCCAAAGAAGCACGCTGTTGTTAGATTAGGAGTCCTACACAACAAAAAGCTTATTCGTGAAGGTATTAATATCCACCACCCAATACTTATTTTTCAACAAAACGATTAACCGTGGGAGTGTACCGCTCAAGTACTGAGGGAGAGCACCACATGGTAAGAATTTTAACCGCATGGTTTGTGAACATAGGTGCGCATGATTTTTTTTCCAGTGGTTTCAAGAAAAAATATGAAAAAGTAGCTATTTCTATTATCATTTTATAATAGTAGTTTACCAGTCAACTTGAAGGTTTGGTGGTTGTGCTTTGACAAGGTAAATAATTGAAATATTTTGACCGCATGGATAAAAAGGGGTTTCAAATGAAATTTTACTTTCCTGCTAATGAATTTGAGTATTCTCCTTTGTTTCTATTTAGTTGGAGAAATTCAAAGCAAGTATTGTATCTAATTTCAAATTTCAAATTTTAATGAATCAATCTGACTAATAATCCAGAAGTTTCCATAGGGAAGTTTCCATAGGTAGATACCGTAGATTGACTCAGATTGATTTCATCTGATGGTTGAGAGTGATTTTTCTAGTCTTTGGAAATAATTTTTTAAGCTTGATTGGCTTGATTGACAAATCTATAATGACAGATTTCAATCTTGCTTCTCTTTGACTGCTGATTTTTTTGGGTAATAATTTTTAATGCCGATTTTTGGTAATAATTTTTGAAAGCTTGATTGGGTAATGGAATAGAGTGGCGTTGATTTTTGAAAGCTTAATTTAATACTATTATTTTCAGTAATGAATTTCGATACTAAATTTCCCAAAACGTTTCTACACTACACTTACGTTTTGGTAGTGACTTAAGGAAAGTAACATAAGAAAAATCATTTCAAATTATTTCCTTGTGCAATAATGTGTTCCTACTTATGGGACGTCTTCACACGTAGAAATAAGAGAAAAATGTTTGAATCTTTTTTTTAAATAACATAGAAGGAGGAACACAGTTATGTCAATCTTTTTTTTTTACTAACGTAGTTACCCATCTTCATTTTTTTGGTGTCCCGTTTGCAGGATGAATAATGCGAATGAAATTAATATGAAAATTGACCCAGTTGAAGAGCAAAACACGCAAATTGAACCACCAAATGGTAAGACTTTTAAACTGCGCTTTCTTTTGTTTATCTATATAATATGAAGGAAGCGTTTGTCAGCATGCGAGTGCTCACGAAAACGATAAAGAAATAAATGGTATGCATTTGTGGTAATATTGAATTGCAGTTAAGTTTTTTGTGTCTTGTTTACATGATAAATTGTGACAATGAAATGCTACCAATGAGCGTAGTCAAGACGCATGAGGATGCTCATATATCTATTGAAGATCAAAACATGGAAATTGACCCACCAATTGGTAAGACTTCTAATTACAAATACTAAATTTCGGAACTTGACCGTAGTCTAAACTGCGCTTTTAGTATACTAACAATACAGACTTTCTTTTATTTATATGTATAGATGAAGGAATAAGCCGCCTGCATGACAGTGCTCACGAAGTAGATAAAGAAAAAAATGGTATGCATTGAGTGTAATAATGATATGTACCAATCGAGTTTAGTGTGTCCCGTTTACATGATAAAACGTGATAATGATATTAATATGATTCTAGTGGCTGAAGAGTAGAGATGCACATGGATGCTCAAGTACCAATTGAAGAGCAAAATAGAGAAGCTAGCCCACCAATCAACTATGAAAGCGAACATCGGTACTGTAGACAAATTGGCCTTCAAACCTAGAATATCTTTATCACCGTCATCTTCAGATTTTCCTTTTCATATGACAAAGCGTCAATTTTCAGTTCGCTTGGCATTTGCTATGACTATTAACGAATCACAAGGACAATTTGTCAAATTCGTTGGAGTCGATTTGCGCACACCTGTATTTAGTTATGGGCAACTATATGTGGCATTATCAAGGTGCACGTCTTTTGACCGTATAACTGTCCTTCTCCCTGAAGAAGAAATAGATTTTACTACCAATATTGTTTACCCTGAATTTCTGTCGTAGTTTGCTTTATCATACTAGGTACAATGAGTTGTAAAATATTATAATTTAATTTTCCTCTGTTATCATATATCATCCCTTAAATAAATGACTTAGCGTACTAACTTGGCTTCTGTTGACATATCATTCTTTTTTAGGATTGTGATCGAGAAGCCTCGAAACTCAAAAGGATCAATATGCTTGAAGATTTTTAGTCTTGGCATGTTTCATGTTCTCTTTTTAGATGTCTCCTCGAGGCAAGCATTTTCATTATTGTATATCATTTTTATTTTCATCGATGTTTTGGATGGTGTTTTTTTTATTTGATCAAGATTTATGCGTTTGAGTTTGTTCTATGCGTCTTAGTTGGTTAAATTTGTTGTTCAATTTTAATTTGCGTGTGCTGAATGTTCGAACCGTGCCTTCAGGCACGAGCATTCGCTAGTGTGTGTGTGTGTGTGTGTATATATATATATATATATATATATATATATATATATATATATATATATATATATATATATAACAGCGGTGCTACACCCACCACTCAACATCTCACCGTCCGTTTTGACAATTTAATACACGGTGAGATTGAGAATTGTGGGGGAGTGATAAATGTTGAGCGGTGGGTGTAGAGGCTTTGTTTAAGTATGTATGTGTACAAGACAATTCATTATCTGTGAAAATATTAAGACTTTTATAATATATATCTATATTATAAAATAGTTATATATCTATATAATAAAACAGAGCTGTGTTTGAAACCAATAGACAACCAACGCTTTAGATTTATCCCCTCCTTCTGCATAAATCTATGCCCTCCATTCTATATTCCTTTTTTAGTCTTAAATGTTTCCCTGATATAGAATTAGATGAATTAGTAATGAGGTATGATTTTGATTTAATTTTATTTCCTTTTTCAAAACCTAATTTTGTTCCCTTCTCCTTTTGGTTCAAAATTTGAAACCTTCTTTCTCTCTCTCTCTCTCTCTAAACCGTGGTTCAAAAATTGAGAGATCCTTTACCTCTTCAGTTAGGGTTTTTTGTTCACGTTTTTGCAACATGAATATGAGTTCATCCAACAACGTCGATGGCAACAAAGTTCTATTCTTCCGGTGCTCCCGTTTGGGCCTTTCTGTTCAGGTCTTTTTTTTTAATCGCATCAAAACTCGATTACGTAGGGATTATTTCTAAATTAATTTATGATGTTTGAGTTTGTTTTGCAGCAGGTTTACCTAACAAGTTTATAGGAAAATTGAGGTACACTTAAAGTTTTTGTTTACATTTATCCATTCGCATGCTTATGAATTTTTACTATATTGAAGGTAGACGGTTAGTTTGGTGAGATTTTTTATTTCTTCTAAATCTGCTTTTTCATTTTTTGAACGTAGACAAAAAAAAAAACACATCTTTGATAAAAAGACGTGATCGCTATGTGTGATAAAAAGCCTTGGTGAAGAACTCATATTGGCTGTCTAAACATTTAAGTTCTTGATTAGGTAGTATTAGCTCTATTTCCTTTCTAATTTTATCTTTCGCAATTTTAATTGGAGTATAGCCGGTGGTCTTCTTCCGTAATTTTATCTTTGTTAAGATTAACCTTAACAAAGGGTTAGTTTGTTTGGTTATTTTATTGGAGACTTGATAAGTGTACTCGCATGTGATTTTTAATATAAAAGGCATCTTTGATGAATTTCTCATAATAAGAGTGTTTTGCAAAACTTAGTGATGTTGTTCAAAAAAGGGAGGGGAGGCTGATCTAATGAATATGGTTTTTTCCCTCTGTGGTAATTCCAATCAGCTACTTTCTTCCTTCTTCTTTTTCAAAACAGAAATGAGAGAGTAAAGGGTTTAAAGGGTCCGGCGAGGTCACAGGAGGCGGAATGGATGTGTATCCCAATTTTAACCAACCAAACAAGTAATTCAAGTAGACTAATAATTAATTTCGGGGTGGGGGCTAAAAGTATATGGAATTTGTTGTGATATCTGTGCTAAAAATGAAACTTTTTTTTTTTGTGGGAATAAAAAAGTGTTCGTTAAAATCATGGAAAAAAATAGCCGAACTGGGTACTGAAAAGGGCAAGTCAAACATCTAAAATCGGACTATGATTGGAACGAAGCCTCTCAAATCCAAATTAGAAATCGGATGATTCATCTTTAAAGTAGGATATTTAGAGCAACAAGATCTATTTGTGCCTAAAAAATGTGTGAAATTATGCCGAATATTCAATGAAAGCATTAGACAACTATCAGTGGGCAATTAGGTGAGAATCAATTTGAAATTTCTGAAGTCAAACAAACAATGTGTTTTTGTTCTAAATACATATTACCTCTCTAGGTGCAATCGTCCCACTTTATTTTTTGATTTATGTTTGTGAACTCTCACTGTGATGAATCACTAAATTTATGTTTGTTTTGGTATACAAGGTTCTAAAAAGAACGGAGTGAAGTAAAGCTACAACTGAATGCTTTGTGTCTCCTGGAACCTCTCATTGGGAATGAAAGATGAAAAGAATTTTCATATGCCAATATTTCTTATCATTTTATTCTGCTTCCTCTAATATTTCTTTCGTTTGGTAAGTTGTGGGGTGGACATTGTTGAATATAAGTTAGCTACTAAATGAACTTAGAAATAAGACATCTTTGGTTTCACTGGTTTTGTAAAATGTACTCCTTAGTATTTTTAAAAAACTTGCCCACCACCGAAACCCCCCCCCCCCCCCCCCCCCCTTGAAAATGAAGAGTTGGCCTTCGGAAAAGCATCCACAAATCCTCCGTAGGGTTTTATCCCCTTCAAACCACATTCAGGAACTGCCTATTGCAACTCCAAGAGATCTCCAATTGTAACTCTAATTTTTTCATTAGCATTTGTCTTCAACAACCATTACCAGTGAAACCCAATCCAGATGTATATACCAAAAACTTATCTTTGAACAATGTATGTGAGATATTTTTATGTTTATGTTATGTAATCACTCTTATAGTGCACTGCATTTTATTGATATAGTTTCGCTTTGTCGCCAACTAATTAAACATTATGTTTTTTCATAGCAAGGCCCTGTATAATGGGTGCCATATGAAAGGTGATAAGTGCTAAAATATGTATATTTTCGCCCTCCAATCTATATTTATTAGTCTTTTATTTTTGTTAACTGATTGTTATTATTTGTTGTTATGTATAAAGGTTGCTCGAGCTCGATTTTCAAGATTTTGGGTAAAAACGGAAGGTAGCAAAAGTTTTGGGTCAAAGCGCGAAGTAGATGAAACCCAAGGGCCTCTATGTGATTCTTCCCTTCAATGCCTGTAAAAAAAACAACTTTTTTTTACCCTACCGTCTACGTGGGAAGCAGCTTTTGAAAGAAAGTCAAAAGCAGCTTTAGCTTTTGGAAAAAACTAATCGGCAGCAGTTTTTGAAAAAAAAACGGTCGGCAGCAGCTTTTGAAAAAAAAGGGGGCGGCTGTCAGCGGAAAAAAATATAAAAGGGAGGACAGAGAGCTGCGAGAGGGAGAACGGAGGGTTGTCAGAGAAAAACACAAGCAGCGATCGAGGGTTAAAGAAAGAACAGGGCTGCAATTTCTCCCACTGTATTTTCAGTACACACTCCGACCTTTATTTTACAGTATTGATTTCTTCGAAGCTTTGTTTTTCTCTTTTAAGTTTTGTTTAGATCTCCGCACACCGGTAACTCGTATTGATTTCTGTTCTTTATTAAAGTTATTCATTGGTATTTAATTAATTGTTATTTTTTTGTTTATTTTTCATCTTGCGTAATAGAATCATGTTTCAATTTAGGGTTTCTTTTGTTTATCACATAATGATTAGTGAGTAGTGATATAGGTAGGGTCGCGGGGTGATTAGCACGCCGTGATCAGTTCGGGTACTGCTCTTTTTATCAAACAATGTAAAAATGATTTAAGATTGGAAAAATACTTCCCGCGGACGAATCTGGGCATTGTCGGAGCCCTTGTGAACGGGGGAATGGGGGTCCAAAACCCATTCTCCGCTGCGCATGGGTATACGGCGACCCTAAGGTTTCGCATCTTGCGGGGTATCTTTTCAATCCAAAATTGAACATTTTTAAGAATACCAAATTGAGCAGGTTGATCTGGACTGGTTACGAGTGCTATGAACCCTACGACTGTACCTCTTTTTAATTATTTGAAAAGAAAAGTTATTTTTCTTAAGTTTTAGTTAATCTCAAACAAAACAACAAGGGGTAGCTACCTAAGAGCTAATTTTAATTCTACAACCCGAATTTTTAGTCAGCACACATCACCGTCTCTGTGGATTCGACTCCGGACTTACCGGATATTATGCTGCGTCGATCTCCGCCCTACGCTTGGGGCAACCCATTAATTTAGGACTAGGAAATCGGTCAAGCATTTTTGGCGCCGTTGCCGGGGACGGTAACGTGTGTTAAAGAATTCGGGTAGTTAGTTTTATTTATTTATTATTTTTTTATTTTTTCTTTTTAATTTTGTTTGAGCCATCATAGGTAGAGGTGCGCAATCCTCCATTGTAGGAAAGCAATCACCACTAAAGCCTAAGTACTACCGAGACAATACCAGGCGTCTCGTAGCCATTGAGAGAGAGCCGAAAGTAATCGTGGAGGGAGAGTCTTTTAGTGGTGATTCTTTTGATATCGGTGCTCTTTTTGTTGATTTAATAATTGAGCCACCAATAGCAGAGCCACCAATGTCGATGCGTGCACACATGCATCCTGAGAGGACCACTCCTCTCAGTCCAATAGTTTTACCAACCGAGACGGTGGAAGCACGTAATGCTTTCACCATTAAACCTGGTACACATAATGCCCTTCCCTTGTTTCATGGGAAGGAGAATGAGGATCCGTATGAGCACGTCCGTCATTTCGAGGGCTTGGTGCGCACCCTGGCCACCACTACTCAGTGGGAGAATGCTTGCCTTAAGCTTTTCCCAGCCTCGCTCAGGGACAATGCAGATAAGTGGCTGCGGATGCAGAAGCCACAATCTCTCACGACGTGGGCTGCTGTCCGAGATTTATTCTACAAGAAATATTTCTCGGAAAGTAAATCGAAGTACCTGACTCGCCAAATCCAATCGTATAAGCAGAAAGAGGGCGAGTCGTTTTTAAGGTACTGGGAGCGGTTCAAGGACTTGTTGTTGTCCTTACCACATCATGGTTTCATGAAACACCAGTTGGTGTCATTTTTCTATTTGGGCTTGAATGTTGCTACGGTCCAACAAATGGAGTACCTCTGTAAAGAGGAGGATTTTCTAGATAAGTCCCCGGACGATGCGTGGGACTTTCTCGAAGAGTTGGCCGAGAAGCACCGAAGTTGGGAACCTTCCGACCTCGGTGATAGGGCCATGGCTGCACAGGGACCCAGTGGGTCTGGCATTTTTCCTTCTAGTGTGCGAGAACACAATGTCCAGTCTCAGCTGGACAAGATGGCTAAACAATTAGAGGACTTGAAGCTTAAGCAAGTCCATCAGGTGAATGAGGTGAAAGTCGAAGAGGTGTGTGCGTTATGTGAGTGTCCGGGGCATCTTGTCACTGCTTGCCCCGCATTTCCCATTGTCAAAGACGCATACCATAGTAACCAGGCTGAGGTGAACGCACTTAACCAGCGTTGGGATCCTTATTCAAATACCTACAATCCAGGGTGGGCCCAAAACCCACTTTTGAGTTGGAGGGATCAAAAAGCCCCGGTGCAACCCCAAGCACCACCTCAGCCACAAGTTCAGCAATTCCGGCCTCCTCAAGGCCAAATGACCCAATTTCGTTACCCACCTCAGCAGCAGCAGGGGTTCGGTCCTTCATCTTTTGGACCACCCCCAGGCATAAACCATCCCCCGCGGGATAAACAGACTGATGAGATGATGAAGGCTCTCATGCAGTCTCAGTTAAGCTTCACTGAACAAACCAAACAGGCAATTGGTGACATTAGGACCCAATTGACCCAGTTGACGGCGGCAGTTGGACAAATCCAACAGGAGAAGGGAAAGTTTCCTTCTCAACCTTTAGTCAATGCCGCTGGTACCCATTATGTGGGCGATTCTTCTGGCCCAAGTAATCCGAATCTCAGTCTGGAAGATGCTAAAGCGATCACCACTCTCAGAAGTGGGAAGGTGATTGACAAAGATTTGCCCCCAAAGCAGAAATCGGTGCCACCCTCGGTGCCGGTAGCTATTCCAGCAATCATTCCAAACTTGGGAAGTGTTCCTGAAGTAGAGAAAGAGGCGGAATCTCCTGAAGTGGTGGTGCCTGCAACTGCGGCCCCCACGACTCCAATGCCACCCGTTGCTCCATATCCAAATCGCTTGGTGGCGAAACCTAAGGTCAATGTGAACTTTCAAATGCTTGAATTATTCAAGAAAGTTCAGTTTCCAATCTCTTTGATGGAAGCCATTGACGCAATTCCTCAGTTTGCTAAGGTTTTGAAGGATCTATGCACGTCAAAGCGGAGAACTAAGGGTCAGGACAAAGTGCTTCTAACGGAGCAAGTGAGCTCCATTCTCCAAACTGAGATCCCCACCAAGTGTAAAGACCCTGGTTGTCCCACCATCCCTATAGCGATCGTAGGCCAAAAGTTTGATAAGGCTTTGCTGGATTTAGGAGCGAGTGTCAACCTGCTCCCCTATTCAGTATACTTGAAACTTGGCTTAAGCGATTTGAAAGCCACACCGGTCACGCTGCAGTTGGCTGACCGGAGTGTGAGAATTCCAAAGGGGGTGGTGGAGGATGTTCTAATTCAAGTGGGCGAGTTTCTTTTTCCAGTCGACTTCATTGTCCTGGATACATGCCCAATACCAGAGGTCTTTGAAAAGACTCCTATCATCCTAGGCCGTCCATTTTTAGCCACCTCCAGTGCTGTCATGAATTGCAAAACTGGACAAGTCCAATTGTCGTTTGGGGACTTGAAAATGGAGGTGAATGTTTTCAACGTGGATAGCCGGGTTGAGGATGATGAGGAGATATATGAGGTGAGTTTGATCGACACGCTGGTACAAGAGCATGTCGATAGTGTGTTATACAAGGATCCTCTGGAGATAACCTTAACCGCCGAGGAGGCGTCATTTTTAGATTCTCCAGATGTAGGAAGTTTAATGGAGATGCTTGCAGTGGAGGATGTGTGTGGCGCCGCTTGGAACCCAGTTCTTGAGCCGCTGGGCGCCCCATTTCCTACAGCTTTCCCATCGTCTGTCCAGCCACCTAAACCAGAGCTAAAGCCTCTGCCGGACACACTTAAGTATGCCTTCCTTAAAGGCGATGATACTTTTCCGGTTGTGATCTCTTCATCCCTTGAGGAAGATCAAGAGGCTAAGTTGCTTACCATGTTGAGAAAGCACGTGGGTGCGATAGGCTGGACAATAGCAGATTTGCAGGGTATTAGTCCAACGGTGTGTACACACCGCATTTTTCTAGATGAGGATGTGAAGCCTACTAGGCAACCTCAGCGTCGTCTGAACCCCAATATGAAGGAGGTGGTTCGGGCTGAGGTGCTGAAGCTTTTAGATGCGGGTATTATTTACCCGATAGCCCATAGTGAGTGGGTGAGCCCAGTGCAGGTGGTGCCTAAGAAAGCAGGAGTGACCGTCGTGAGAAACGGCGAGGGCGAACTAGTGCCGACCCGTGTTCAAACCGGGTGGCGAGTTTGTATCGATTACCGGAAGCTCAATGCGAGCACCCGGAAAGACCATTTCCCTCTCCCATTCATTGATCAAATTTTGGAGAGGGTGGCTGGCCGGGCATTCTATTGCTTCCTGGATGGGTACTCTGGCTACAATCAGATTGAGATAGCCATGGAGGATCAGGAGAAGACCACCTTCACGTGCCCTTATGGTACGTTTGCCTACCGTCGCATGCCCTTTGGCTTGTGCAATGCTCCCGGAACCTTTTCAAGGTACATGATGGGAATTTTTAGCGACATGGTAGAGAAGATCGTGGAGGTGTTTATGGATGACTTTTCAGTTTTCGGGGACTCGTTTGACGAATGCCTCGAGAACTTAGGAAAGGTCTTGCAACGGTGCGAGGAAAAGCAACTTGTGCTTAATTGGGAGAAGTGCCACTTCATGGTGACCCAAGGGATTGTGTTAGGACACATTGTCTCATCCAAGGGTATTGAGGTGGATAAGGCGAAGATTGATTTGATCGCAAATCTTCCCACTCCAAAGTCTGTAAAAGACATTCGATCTTTCCTCGGTCACGCCGGTTTCTATAGGCGTTTCATTAAGGGATTCAGTGCTATCTCCCGGCCGTTGTGCCATTTACTGTCAAAAGACACGCCCTTTGTATGGTCCGAGGCGTGTAAGGAGGCTTTTCAGACATTGAAGCGGAGTCTCACTACTCCGCCGATTGTTCAGCCTCCAGATTGGAGTTTGCCATTTGAGTTGATGTGTGACGCCTCCGACTATGCAGTCGGAGCGGTTTTAGGGCAGAGGCGAGGGAAAGAGCCATGCGTCGTTTATTACGCGAGCAAGACGCTAAATGAGGCACAAATGAACTACACCACTACCGAGAAGGAATTGCTCGCGGTGGTGTTTGCCTTAGACAAGTTTCGGTCCTACTTGGTGGGTTCGCAGATTGTGGTGTATACCGATCATGCGGCCTTGAAGTATTTGATGACCAAGCAGGATGCGAAGGCTCGCCTTATCCGGTGGATTCTTTTGCTGCAAGAATTCCACCTTGTGATTAAGGATAAGAAAGGGGTTGAGAATGTAGTAGCCGACCACCTGTCTCGTCTGGAGTTTGAGGACCCCACCTCTCATCTCCCCATTGTGGATTCTTTCCCTGACGAGCAGTTGTTCGCTGCTAATGTGTGCCCATGGTTTGCAGATATCGCCAATTATTTGGTGACTGGGCAAATTCCACCCCATTGGTCCACAGCTGAGAAGCAGCGATTTTTGAGAGAGGTCAGGCAATATATTTATGATGATCCATATGTGTTCAAGTATTGCGCGGACCAGATAGTGCGCCGGTGTGTCCCCGAAACTGATAAAAGGGGAATTTTAGAGTTTTGTCACACCGAGGCGTGCGGAGGTCATTTCTCCGCAAAGAAGACCGCCGCCAAGGTCAGTGAGTGTGGTTTCTTTTGGCCGAGTCTTTTTAAGGATGCATACGTCTTTTGTAAGTCGTGTGACCGGTGTCAGAAATTAGGCAAGGTTGGCCCGCGGAATATGATGCCCCTACAAAACATTTTTGTGATAGAGGTCTTCGATTGTTGGGGTATTGATTTCATGGGCCCGTTTCCGGTGTCATACGGTTATGAGTACATCCTCCTGGCGGTGGATTACGTTTCCAAGTGGGTTGAGGCAATTCCCACTAAGACCAGCGATTCTAAGGTCGTGCTAGAGTTCTTGCGAACTAACATTTTGTCAAGGTTTGGCATGCCACGTGCCATTATCTCTGATCAGGGCACACACTTTTGCAATAGGTCTTTTGGGGCGTTAATGAACAAGTATGGCATCTCTCACAAGGTGTCTACTGCTTATCACCCTCAAACCAACGGTCAGGCTGAGCTAGCAAATCGCGAGATTAAGGGGATTCTAGAGAAGACCGTGAACCCGAATAGGAAGGATTGGTCACTTCGGTTGACTGATGCCTTGTGGGCCTACCGCACTGCTTACAAGACCGTGTTAGGTGCTTCACCCTACCGGCTTGTTTATGGTAAGGCCTGCCACTTGCCCGTTGAGATGGAGCATAAGGCCTATTGGGCCATTAAGACGCTAAACGCGCGTTTACCTGAGGCGGGTGCCCATAGGAAGCTCCAGTTGTGTGAGCTTGAGGAAATTAGGAATGATGCGTATGAGAGTGCGAGTATTTATAAGGCTAAGGTTAAGGCGTATCATGATAGAAATATTCAGCGCAAAACCTTTAGTGTTGGTCAGAAAGTGTTACTGTATAACTCGCGCCTTCATTTATTTCCTGGTAAGTTGAGGTCCCGGTGGGACGGTCCCTACGTTGTGCATAAGGTTTACCCGAATGGTTCTGTAGATATTTGTGACCCGAAAAATAATAATATTTCCAAGGTTAACGGGCAACGTCTAAAATCATTTTTGGAATATGTGGAAATAGGTGAACCTGATGAGGTTTTGGTCGATCCTGTTTATTCGGATGACCCTGTTGTGTAGCCGTTGGGCTACGTTCCGACGGGTAGCTTTCGCGTACCACTGTCTTCACTAAGAAGTGGACCCGGCCCCTAGCAATAGTGGTACCCATCATTGACTTGGGTTTTGGGAATAATCTTTGTACACTCGTTCTTTTATTTCTTGTTAAAAAAAACAAAAAAAAAAAAAAAGTAGAATTTGGAAAAGGGAAAAAATTAGCATAATGGTTTGGTATAGCCACCTGGTCAAAGCTATGTATGTAGTACTTAGGAGGTTGGGTCTGACGGCAGGCACGTAGTTAGCAGCGAGAATTCTGTCTGAACCATCTGACTTTAATGTCCAAACTCTGTGGAGATTGCTTCACAAACGGAGTGGTGGGTAAGGAATCTGGAAGCCCCAGAGGGAGTGACAGCCTATTAGATGATGGCACTACTTCTCAAGATATCGTTGAATCCTATGCATACTGTCCTTCCAACAAATAGGGAAACACAGTCTTTGGCCAGGGAGAAAAATAGTACCCGTGTCTTTTGCGTGAAGAAAGTGGATGGTTTAATTTTGTGTCTTTTATTTTATTTCTTGCTTTGTTTATTTCTTTTAGTTATTTTTCTTGCTGTCTTGGAGGCTAACATTTTTGCAGATTGTTCGATCCAAGTTGGGGGGTCTCCCTCTATCTATAGTTTACTCTGCTTAGCCCTCCTTTTCGAGGTGATATCTCTCCTCTCTTTTATGTTTCTGTCCTATCGTTATTTTTCATGCTTTC
Source organism: Rhododendron vialii (assembly GCF_030253575.1). NCBI lineage: Eukaryota > Viridiplantae > Streptophyta > Magnoliopsida > Ericales > Ericaceae > Rhododendron > Rhododendron vialii. The sequence continues at coordinate 41,508,694 of NC_080560.1, forward strand.
AATGCGGACATTGACTAGTTCAAGTTGGGGGGAAGGATCACTTTGTTCTTTTACTTACTTTTATTTTGTCAAAAAAAAAAAAAAAAAAATAGTGGATTTCTTTTTGCATGAGACTTGAAAGCTGTCGAGATTGGCTTGCGATTGATTGAGATATGGTAGTCATTCTTTTAATATTGTGGTGGCATTGTAGTTCTTTTTACTAGCTTGTCGCGAAGAATTTGTCATGGCATTTATTTTTAGCACATTTGCACTTCACGTCTGTTTGGGCTTTGGTTACTTGTGAGTTGTGACTTGATTATTCTTGATGGCTAGTTTAGTGGAGACTTATGCCCCATGTGAGTTTAGAGCCTTATCTTTTCTTGGAGTGGTGTCAAATAAACTCTTGTTTGTCATAAATAAATAAAAAAAAAATTCGTTGTTGATCTCATTATTTTTGTCGTCAAGTGTTGGAAATGTTTTGAATTGCCTACTTATCTCTTGGATTTAGAAAGTTGCATGGTTGTGTTGCCCATTGGAGAGGATTATAGGCCATCTTTGCTATTTAGAGCCGGTTCGTTTCTTCATTCACACATTTATCACTTATGAACCAATTTGAGCCTCGTGCATACAACCTTTTTCTTGTTGAGCTCCACCATCTATATTGTGTCTTGAGAATGGTTAGTTAATAATGTGAAGGTGAATTATTGAGAGGGGGATGAGTGGAATTGTGAATTGAACTTTGATTGTTGGTGATCTTTCCCATTCAAAAGAGAAAAAGAGAGAGAAAGACAAAAAGGAAGGACACACCAAAATTATTGTAGAAGAAGAAACATTTGTTCTTAATGTGAGATTGTATTAAAGAGTTAGGGAGAGAAATATGGTGAAGTTGAAAAGAGAAAAAAAAAAAAAAAAGAAAAAAAAAAGAAAATAAAGAAAGAAAGAGGGAACGCATCGTTATATTTGTCCTACGTGAGTTGTGGTTAGTTTATTCTCAGACACTTGAATGTTTTACCCTAACCTTGAAATACTTTCTCTTACCTAACGTTATAACCAGAATGAAAGTCCTATTTGATCCTAGGGGCAATGGGCTGTGAATTGGTGGATAGAAAGAGTTTTCAATACTTGGCATTCCGTTCATGAGATCGTGTATCCACTTTGTAGAGCTTTCTTTTTGTGTCAACTTGTGCAGAGCATTTTGCTTTCAGTTACATATTTCCGACTGCACATATTGAGAGTAGTATGCACCTTGTTTCGAGTGATTTCATTTGTTGAGTGCATGACACGGTGAGATTTGAAGTCGAGACTCGGTCCGGAGAGAATTTTTGATTATTTTTCACTAGTAACCGAAGCCCTTGTTCACACACGCTGAGTATAGGTGCCATGACTTATTTTTCTGACTTGATAGTATCTAGAACTGTTTATGCCCATTATCTCATCGCGATGGCTTCATATTCTTTGCTTGAAATATCATTAAGCCGTCTTACAGGTTTTTGGGGTTCATGTGAAAAGTATTCACAATGTTTGCGGGTGTTCATTGCTGTAAACCCTCACGAGACTCCACTCGTCCTCTGGGGATCGCCTAGGGGTTTAAAAGGCTTGTTGCACATGCTAAGTGCAATCGTGAGTCCTACGAAAGTGACATAGTTAGAATTTATTTATTTTTTATTATTCTCTTTGCTCGAGGACTAGCAAAATGTAAGTTGGGGGGTGTGATAAGTGCTAAAATATGTATATTTTCGCCCTCCAATCTATATTTATTAGTCTTTTATTTTTGTTAACTGATTGTTATTATTTGTTGTTATGTATAAAGGTTGCTCGAGCTCGATTTTCAAGATTTTGGGTAAAAACGGAAGGTAGCAAAAGTTTTGGGTCAAAGCGCGAAGTAGATGAAACCCAAGGGCCTCTATGTGATTCTTCCCTTCAATGCCTGTAAAAAAAACAACTTTTTTTTACCCTACCGTCTACGTGGGAAGCAGCTTTTGAAAGAAAGTCAAAAGCAGCTTTAGCTTTTGGAAAAAACTAATCGGCAGCAGTTTTTGAAAAAAAACGGTCGGCAGCAGCTTTTGAAAAAAAAGGGGGCGGCTGTCAGCGGAAAAAAATATAAAAGGGAGGACAGAGAGCTGCGAGAGGGAGAACGGAGGGTTGTCAGAGAAAAACACAAGCAGCGATCGAGGGTTAAAGAAAGAACAGGGCTGCAATTTCTCCCACTGTATTTTCAGTACACACTCCGACCTTTATTTTACAGTATTGATTTCTTCGAAGCTTTGTTTTTCTCTTTTAAGTTTTGTTTAGATCTCCGCACACCGGTAACTCGTATTGATTTCTGTTCTTTATTAAAGTTATTCATTGGTATTTAATTAATTGTTATTTTTTTGTTTATTTTTCATCTTGCGTAATAGAATCATGTTTCAATTTAGGGTTTCTTTTGTTTATCACATAATGATTAGTGAGTAGTGATATAGGTAGGGTCGCGGGGTGATTAGCACGCCGTGATCAGTTCGGGTACTGCTCTTTTTATCAAACAATGTAAAAATGATTTAAGATTGGAAAAATACTTCCCGCGGACGAATCTGGGCATTGTCGGAGCCCTTGTGAACGGGGGAATGGGGGTCCAAAACCCATTCTCCGCTGCGCATGGGTATACGGCGACCCTAAGGTTTCGCATCTTGCGGGGTATCTTTTCAATCCAAAATTGAACATTTTTAAGAATACCAAATTGAGCAGGTTGATCTGGACTGGTTACGAGTGCTATGAACCCTACGACTGTACCTCTTTTTAATTATTTGAAAAGAAAAGTTATTTTTCTTAAGTTTTAGTTAATCTCAAACAAAACAACAAGGGGTAGCTACCTAAGAGCTAATTTTAATTCTACAACCCGAATTTTTAGTCAGCACACATCACCGTCTCTGTGGATTCGACTCCGGACTTACCGGATATTATGCTGCGTCGATCTCCGCCCTACGCTTGGGGCAACCCATTAATTTAGGACTAGGAAATCGGTCAAGCAAAAGGCCATGAATTAATTAGTGTAATGCAGTAGGAGGGTTATTTTATTGATCATGGCTTTGGTGAAATAAACAGATTTGGCAATCTAACTTTAGAGGATTTGTCAGAGAAATGCTTCCTAATGTAGGTATTGAGACGACTCAGTTTGAAGTCATAGTTCGTATTAATTCGAAATTTAATTTTGTTTTGTGCCCACATCTTGCTAAGGATTTTGGAACTCTTTTAAATACAAAGTAATTGGAGTGTACATTAAGACTGAATTGTTTTGGTCTTGCGATTCTATATTTTCTTACATGGCTTTCAGCATTAATTTTGTAGTTTGACCGAAGACTCCATTGTATTATGGTAAGTTAATTAGGTAGAGATGTTCCTTATTATATTACATTTACATTCAGTCATGACTTCGAAGTTTTAATATCATACATGAATTTATTTTACAAATGGTTTTTTTTGGTGTAAGAGAAATCATATGGCTGAGGTTTTGGTGGTCTAATAAGGATTAGCTTTTGATGGTATGATACCGTTTAGAACCTTTTTGTTTTGAATTTGCTTGCCTTCATATTTTATACATTTAGTTGGAATATAATGACCAAAATGCTTTGCCAGCTGTGTTTTCCATTGCCACGCCATAGTACGTCAAAAGTTCCAAAACACCTTTTCATAGGCATCTATGTACATACTGGCTCAAATTTGCTTGGCTTAGCTTAATCTATGAAGTGACGAGTTGTGGATGGAGTGAAACTCATTGCTTAATACTAATACTATGGTAAACATAATTTTTTTGTCTCATTAGATTCATTACCAGCATGATCTCTATTCCAGTTTCTTATGGGAATTCCAATTCTAATTGAAGATTGTGTCTTTGTTGCTTTTTTGATGTTGCGTCAAATTAATATGCGGTAGGATAAATAAAATATTTATTTTGATAATATTCTTAGTTTTGTTAATTTCTTTTTATTTTAGGTTATGAAGTAGGGGTTGGTGTTGCATATGAGAGAAACTGCATGAGAGAGCTATGGAGGTGGGCAGGTGCATAAGGATCACATGCAATGGGTTTCAGTTTTCATGCAGAAATATTGCAAGATGTGAGGTCCTTCTGTTATTACTAGAGGGAGATGAGAATAGAGGATTTGATTACGGTAAGAAGTGGAAAGAGATACGAATGGGTTGAAGTGGCTTAGAATGGGTGAGAATCTAAAGGAGGATTCGAATGTAAGTCATGATAAATTGGGGTTTGAAATTTATTACGGTTGATTGTGTTTTAATAGGTTAGAGGACAAAGATGGGTCTCTCACTGGTGTTGTGTCTGGTTTTGTAATTGCTATTGTATACGATTTGTTGAACGTGCAATCACATTACGTTTAGGCTAAGATGACATTGTTTGTAGTTAATTTCACTTCAAGTGTGAGTGTGACTGACTCTCGATGGAACTGTTGAATTTTAGATTAGTCGAAGCGGTCCCCACTAATTAAAAATCGATTTGTGTTGGGGTCAAGTTATGTGGGTGTGTGTCCATAGGCACGATTTTGTTGAAGAGTAATGACACTAAAAGCCAATTCCCATGCCGCATTCTTTGAGCCGTGCCTTCAGGCACTGGCATGCGCTAGTCTATATTATAAAATAGAGTTGTTTTTGTCTATACATACAAACATGAGCAACATTATAGCTGTTGATTGCCTTCAAGCTAAGATTGTAGCCGTCCGATTAAGAGAATGTTTCCTTAAGTTATATTTTGACCTGCTGTTGTGGTAATATATACAATTTCCTTTCCAATTTATTACCTTTTGTTTTTTTCCAATTTAGGTTGATATTATTTAAAGATTGTTGATAATTAACGTGTAAATTATTGTCTTTTTTATTTCTTCTCTCAATCTTGGCATGAGCTTTTTAAAGTGAGACAGAGAATGAGTAGGTTAAATTGGACGGATAAAATAGACAACTTATTCAAGTTGGGACTATATTTCGTTTGGACGTGTCTCTAGGCACGGGCATCTCCTAGCATATATATATATTAAAACAGCGGTGCTACACCTACCACTCAACATCTCACCGTCCGTTTTGGCAATTTAATACACGGTAAAATTGAGAACTGTGGGGGAGCAATAAATGTTGAGCGGTGGGTGTGGAGACTTTTGTTTAAGTATGTATGTGTACAAGACAATTCATTATCTGTGAAAATATAAAGGATTGGAGCGCTATACTGTTTTGACATGCATATATAGTGAGACAAATATTGGATTTGTCTTCAAGTATCAATGTCTTGAATGGATCATATGAAAATCAAAGATACCAAAAATGGAAAGAGAATAAATAATTTGTTTTAACTCAATCTTGAATTTGAAATATTGCTAGCGCTCCCTCTCAATGTGAATAAAAAGGAGAAGCTGTATGTATGAGTTGAAATATCTCACGTTTGATTGTCGGATTATTTAGAAAAATTATTCAATACTCCCAGGAGTACTGAATAAGATGAGAGTAAGAGTGATTGTAAGGTCCCTAAGTCCCACATCGGTGGGCAATGGAAAGTTAGAGTAATATATAAGGGAACGAGTCGAGTATAACTCGAGGTTAAGTGACCTCACTTGACCCTATATACCTTTGCCCATGCGTATAAGGGAACACGTTGAGCTATTGTATAACTCAATGTTAATCTTTTGAGCCATGTAGTTAGGCAAATGGTTATCAGGTCGTTACATGGAATCAGGGGACAAGTGGGATCAAATACTAGTGTGCAAGCAAACACCGGACTAACTCCTTTGAGCCCGATCAAATACTTTAATTGAACTCTCCGCAAGTACTCCGCAAGTACTGGATGGTGAAATTGAGCTTAATTGAGGTGCGCCTAAACTCTCACGAAAAATTTGATAAAACTGTAGCAAAAACTGACAGTGCTTGTTGCAAAAAGCTAAAAACCAGCTTTCAAATTACTTAGAATCTAAAATCTGACCCGAAAAGCTCCCCAAACTTAGCTACTCTGAAATTAGATTTTAGGTCATCTTTTAGCTTCTAGGAATAACTAGAATCCCTACATTTGTTCATTTTTTTTTTTGACAAAAACCAACAACTGCTTGGTAAAATTAAATATTCTAATAGTGCATAAAAATTTCCTGGTCGTGTGACAACTGAACTACTGCTTTGAGATGTGCTTGGAAGTGAGATGGTTCTGTTCAACATTGCTGTTTTACCAGTGTTGCACATGCTATTTCCTATGCTAAATTTGGCTCAGAAAATTAGCTGCTTTGCTGAAGTGGGGGTTCTTTAGCACACCATACACCACGCTGCTTAAGTGTGTGCTTTTTGTTGCAGACTGCTACTTCAAGATTAGTTCGCCTAAAAATTACACTGCCAGTGATGCTCTAGCAATTTCTTGCCGACCGGAGAATTAACTGCGTTAAAGTGATCTGACGTCATTGAAGGCAACATGCATGATTTTTATTGATCCGGAAATATTAGTCACTTGTGTATCACTCTCTCTCTCTCTCTGCCCATGGTTTTGGAATTTATAAAACATATTGGCATTTAGGTGCAACATCCACAACATCATGGACAGACAACCTGTGTATTATGTATCAAGCTCGTGTCTTCAAACGCGCAAGTTGTGTGTCTAGAAATAATTAGGTGCTAGCTCTTTGGTGCTCATAAGGACGAGCTTTTGTTCCTTCTTCTTGGCTCTCTTCGTTTTAGTGAAACCATTTCAAGTGGTGGAAGTGAACGCGGAGCCTAAATAGCACATGGTATCCCAGTGAATGAGGAAGTTCTGGATACACGATTGGTATTTGGTGAGCTAATGTCGAAACTTAAAAAAGATTTCCACCACGAATTAATAGTAATATGCCCCACCAAAGTTCAAGATACTCCCTTCATCTTGGCGGATAATGTCCGTTATCGACCGATATCAAAATGAGGACTGAACTCTTCTCATATGTTTCAACAAGCTCCGTACCATCCATTTGTTGGTTTTGGAAAAGGTATCATCATATCTTCAGATATTAGTTGTCTATAATGACTTTCTTGTGAATTTGGGAAGCAGATGTTATTGAATGCAATAGCATATTCTAGCTATGTTGATTACTTGATTTTGATCTCCAAGGCTACACACTACAGAAAGTTGAATAACTGGTAACGTGTGATTTTGGAGCCTAATTTCGTCCCTTTGTCTCTGGTGCTTGAGTATTTGAAACTGCAGTTGAACCTTGAAGTACTGCAGCATTTAACCAGGCCTTTAGCCTCTCGAAAACCAAAACTGTGCATGAAAAATTCCCAATTATTTTTCTGTTCGCGACACATGCAGCTCATAAACTTACGTTTTGGTTTTGGTCTAGGGTCTGGTCCCTGTGGTTGGTTTGGTATCGTTTTTGTTTTTGTTTTTAGAAATACAAACAATGACAAGTTACTAATCAAAACCATTGTCGTCCTGATACCATTTTCATTTCTGGGCTAAATCTTTGCGGGAATATCTGAATGTTGCTAACTTGCTGTGGTGGTGCTGGGAAACTAGGTTGTTTTCCATTTTTCCCGGAAACGTTTGGGGAACTGATGACTAGCAGTAGAAGGCCAGTCGCCCGAAGGCCCTACAGCATAAGATTACGGTTTTTATACCATCTAGTACCTCCTTTAACTAGCTTGTTGAGTCTGAACAAGGTCTTTCTTGTACTTGAGTCTGAACAAGGTCTTCAGGCCTGGCTAGTTGCATTGTGTGCTTTGTTGTAATGTCGTTAGATAACAAATGGTAGTAATTCGCAAGGGCCGAACTGTACATGAAGTTAAGTCCCAAGAAAGCCATTGAGCGAACTCACTTCGCAAACAAATTAAAACACACGTTCGACAAGTATAAATTGCTCTTCCCGCGAAGGCTTTCTGGTATTTCAACTTCTTCTTTACGGAGAAATTTTCAATACACACCCCTTTAAGGTGCATATCATATACACCTATTGTGTGGTCTATATTGTGTCACTTCATAAAAAATTACCTGCTGAACCGGTCATTCATAACATTTTATGTCTATCGTAACTTTTATACAAAAAATTCGTAACTTTTGATTCATAACATTTTTCCTACAAATCATAACATTTTAATGCATATCGTAACTTTTACGAATGAATCGTAACTTTTTAGCAACAGATTCATAACATTTTCAGAATCATCGCATTTTGGTGTATTTCATAACTTTATAAAAAAAATCGTAACATTTTTAGTTCGTAACATTTTCACTACGGAATCGTAACATTTTAGTCTATTTCGTAACTTTTCTATAATCAATTGTGCAATCGATTGCTTAATCAATTTTTTTTTTTGAACGGTAGTTAATCAAATATGTAATCTATTATGTGAATGTTCAATTCCATAATCGATTAGACTTTATAATTGATTTTTCAATTGATTAGACATTATAATCAAATATATAGTAATTGATTTTGCAATTGATTACATATTCGATTAGACATCATAATCGAATATGTAATCAATTCTATTATGTAATCGATTAGACAATATAATTGATTTTGTAATTGAATTGAGTATGATTGGGTAACAATGTGAAGTCCATTACTCAATCGATTTGCTAATTGATGGGCCTCAGTAAGTCCTCTAATCAATTGCGAAATAAGTTTTAAAAAAACATTGCAATAGATTTAAAAATCAACTGTTCTGAATAACACAAATAATTGATTACATGATAAATTATATTTCTTTGCGGTTTCAATTACGTATTTGATTGGTATTGATAACACTTGTAATCGATTACATTATCAAATACGAGTATTAGTTATTTGTAATTCGGATACTTGCACTAATTCACAAAACACTAGTAGTACGTCTATTGACCAAAAAATAAATAGCAAGTCCTAAATATTGTTATCTTTTACTCATAACCTAAAATGTATTGGTAAATTTATCTCGTCACCATCACTCTCTTGATCACCCATTAACTTTTTTTGTTAGTATTTCCTACTTATTAATACAGATGATTGACTTCATTAATCCTTTTAGTTGGACCATTTATGTGAAAGTTTCCTATACAATTAAAGATATTGTGAAAAATATTAAACATCATAATATTTCAAAAAAATTAAAAAAAATGGCAATAAATATGAAACACTTTAAAAATCCAATAAAAAATGCCTTAACTTGACTTTTTATTACATTATAATAATGATATTCTTCGGTTACATTATAATAATTACATTATAATAATGATATTCTTCGGTTACATTAAAAAAAATGCAACAAATATGATTGACATCTTTTTCCTTTAGTAATTATTGAGAACCTATTTTAAAGAAGTGAATTATTTTCACTTGAAATAATTTTAGCTTCAAAGTTTATAAAAAATAAAATTATTATTTTTAACATAAATTAATTATCAAAATTAAAATTGGGCCTAATTTTTCTTTCAGCCCAAACTTATGGCCCAACTATTAATTCACAAGGTTTACCTGTTGCACTGGTAATAGGTTTTTTGTTAGTAACCTATCGTAACATTTTAAAGGGGCCAGATCATTTTTCAAGCATCTAATGGTAATCAAAAATGGTGTATATGATACACACCCAAATAAGAGGTGTGTATTGTAGCACTTTTCCTTGTTTACAACTAGTTTTGTGTTTTCTACAACAAAAATAGGCATTTGAAAACGGAAACATAAACGTAAGTAGCGATGCATGGAGTAATTCTGATCGATTCTTCAGAGCAATCCTATGCATTGCCTATCGTCTCGAGCCGTAGTGCCTGTTTGTTAGGGGACAAATATGGCAAGATATAGCAAAGCTCCGGATATGGAAATCCAGGTGGATAGTTGTGTTTTAATCCTTAGGAGGAGATATAATGTCTCCTCCGAGGGAGTAAATTTGCGCACCCCTACCCAATCCGAATCGTATTTGTTCTGGTATCTCCCTTCTTAAAAGATACCCAAACAGAACACTGTATAACTCATCGTTCCGCTATAATAATCCTTCATTCCACCATGTATCTCCTCTTGCTACGTCTTTCTTGTCTCTTCTCAAATTTGAAGGGGTGTTTGGTTACCAACTTTTTGCCTTTTTATTTTCTGTTTTTCACATTTCAAGCGTTTGGGTTCCCCATTTCAAAACCCATTCTCTGACACCCATTCTCAGAGAATGGGTTTTCCATTTTGGTGTTTAGAGAGCAAAAGGCAAAAAGTATGGGAAGATGAGCTTTTTGACTTCTCATTTTTCTAATTTTCCCATTTTTTCGTTAATAAAAAAAACCCGTAGAATGTATTATGTACATATTTATCCAAACACTACTCCTGATGCAAAAATGCATCCTGTACATATCTACCAAACAATTTATCCCATTCAAAACCCACTCTGATCATAATAAAAAAACCAATAAGTCCGTAACTAAAATGCAAAAAGTCAAAAATTAGGGCTCCGAGGCCTTTACAGCAAAACAAAGGGGCTGGGCTGGCTTTCAGAGGCCCTGAGGCAAAACATGTTCAAGGCATCAATTGCGCATCCGGGGGATCGACACCCGGTTAGGACCGTGGGAGGGTACTATGATACCAAAACACTAGATGCGCTCCTTGTTTCGTCGATCCAGCAAAATATTAATTATATTAATTCTAAACGTAGTTAGTTGGAGTTAATAATAAACACCTTACGCTCTTCAATTAGTACTTGAGAACGGGGTCAGGTTGCTGAGTCCGAAGTCAAGAGGTTAAAGAACAGGGTTCGATCTGGAGTTGAGTTGGAGAAGGGAAGGTTAGGTTGTCTGATTCGACACCGCCAATAGTTTCCTTTTTGACTTTCTAAGTTTTTGCTATGATGTCCTGCTTGCGGATATTTCTTCCCTTCGGGGGTCTTCCTAACCCTTTTGGGTGTAGTGTTTTTCTTTCTTTGGTGTTTGTGGTGTGAGTTTTGTATGAGATATTATACCTCGGTGGCCTTTGTAAGGAGTTTGGGGTGTAGGGCTTTCCTTGTCAGAGCCTATTCGCCTGATTGGCTATTCTCTCCTTGTCTAAGGAAGAATAAGCCCTTTGATGTTCTATCTTTGTTATCAAAAACTTTTGGCCAAAAAAAAAAAAAATTTTACTTGAGGTTTCACCAATATTTTTTAGCAAAAAAAAAAACACTTTTGATAGTAGTAAATCACCAACTCCTACGAAAATAATTCAATAAATTGTCCAAACTAATATTTAATGTTAATAAATATGAACAAATGAATTGGAATGGAGGGATTAGTTTATATTTTAGATCCTTAACCGGTCAAGTTATTTCGCTAATTGCTTCAATTGATTTTTCAATTGTTACAGGTAAAATTAGGTGATTCTTCTTTTAAATTAGAATTTCTATCTTTTTATGAATGTACCCTAACACTATCAGAACCCTACTATTTTTATTTTAAAAGATTTTTCTGGTGTACATTCACTTACCTATATCACATCGCCACGCATGCCTAGGTCTATAAATGTACACATGCTTCATTGCCTATGAATCAGAGAGATTATAAGCATTCATTAGTCGTCGAAAAGACGACGACAAAAAGTGGGATCACATTCCGCGTGTAAGGAGGATGTACGTACGTTCGTTGTTGTTTTACGTATACTTTACGAATAACAAATCTTATCTTTCCGGTCTATGGCAGTGCAATTTAATGATCCTGTCGCTGTCGATAAGTTATGTGCCGTTATCATGAAAAATTCTCCTACTTTGTTTTTCTCTTGAATGGAATCGATCCTTCATTCACAATGTTTAGGGGGCTTTATTCTCACAAAATCCCTGTAATTGGTCCTTAACTTTCATTTATAGCAAAGTAAAGGGGCATAAACCTAATCATAGATTGCCAAACACATTCCCTATTGGCTTTTAGTAGAAAAAATTCCAATTGATTTCTTAAAAAATAGATTCACAACTTTTAGCATACCCAATGGGGGTTTATTTTGTAATAGTTAACTATCTAAATGGAGAATAAATTCTTTCGATTTGAACGATGGACCATAGTGTAATTTAATATATAGAAGATACTCATCTTATATTAAGATTGAGGATTGTTCGAAAGCGTACTCTTTTTTTTCCCGGTGATGAAGAGTGTCCCTCCAACCTCTCCCACGTAAAGTTCTTTCCACCTGTTTGCGGGAGGTAAGATGGTCCCAAGGATAAATTGCTACTGATGAAAATTGAGAGCTTGCAACCTTGCATGGGATGGTAAGCCCTGCCAACAGGGACGGAACCAGAATTTTATAAACGCAGGGGCCGAACTGTGAACAATAAGATTTTGAAATTTCAAGATTCGGAAATTTAATAGTTTTTGGGTTAAGTTTTGAGGGAGGTTTTTTGAACGATGAGTGGAGAGAGAAGCGAAATAAGATTAATAATTGAAGGAAAAACTTATGACAGACCGTGCACGGAGAGAGAAATTAGATTGTGGAACCCAAAACGAACACGTTCTTAAAGAATTTAAATGTATAAATAACACTCAATAAAAAATACAATATCTAGGTATTCTTAACAAGCAGAAAAAAAAAAACAACAACTAATAATGAATTGAAATTTGAAGAGAAAAAAAACCCCGAAACAACGCGGGGGCATTGGCCCCCATATGCACTCACTTGGATCTATCATTGTTTGCTGAGACAAGTCGATTAACGACTGCGACAATCTCTTGCTCGGGTTATTCGAAAGCTTTACTTTGTTTGAGATTCCATTTGATATCCGAACAAAAATACAGAGTTAAAGCCTTCTAGTAATTTAAGACAAGGATTCTAAACTTTTGCTATAGTGATGCTATATTATCTATCCAGAATGTGGAGAATCATTTGCCTAATGCCCTTGAATAGTATTATTCACTCCTCACAACTTTGGATAAACATTAGTATTTTTTTAGCTGGTAAAATTCTCTCAAATTCCATTGTAATTCCTCTTCCAACAAAATATATACCATCTCGATCTTGATTCAAAATAGTTATAGTGGATCAAGACTTCAATTAATTAGCAATTTTATTTATTTACAGAGGGATGAAGTCATAATATAATTCTAATTCAATGTTAGGATTCTAAACCTTCTCTCTCTAGTGATGCCCTATATATATTAGTAGTATATCTAGATTCTTGAGAATCATTTTCCTGATATATATCCTAGAAATTTGAACACCTTAAACGTAATGGTAAGTGAACTTAGCTTGCAAAATCTTCCAATAATTAATATGAATAAATATAAATTCTCGAGAAACTAATGAGTTAACAACCAAAGGGGGTTCGACGTCTCTCTAGAGGTTTGAACTCCTTCACTGCACCTTCTCGTTGGAAGTCAAGAAGTGCAATCAGATGGGTTAAGAGCCAGATCTTGACTACAACGGATCGTTGCTAGCTTTTTGCATGAAAATGTTGAGGTTTATATGAAAAGAAAGACATATGCTTTCAGAAAAGACCGCAACTTGGAGTATCTTGTTTGTACAAAAATGGAGGATTTTTAGAATTTGGCTTTTCTAAGGGATGATCACATGGCCACGTGTATAGTAGAATAAAAATTAGAGAGAATTTACCATTTTTGTGGACCCCATTCATGTACAATTCCTCCTTAATTTGTCGGATTAAAAGCTCAAAAAACTGTTATTCCATATTCAACTTTTACTTGAAGAAAAGAATAAGCGTGAAGAAAGTAAAGAATTGCTGATGTGGCAAGACAGGGGATTGGTATTGGACATCGAGTATCGCCGCCGCTGACGTGGCGGAAAACCGTTGGAGGGGCTGTATTTTCTGATGCCACCTCATTGTCTATGTCATATATGCTTAAATTCCTTTCGTGGGTAATCAATATTCTGGGAGAGGTTTGGAAGAAACTTACTTTAAGGAAGAATAAAAATCTTATGATTTCTTCTAGAATTTGAATTCTAAAAATAGAATCGTTACTAGAATGATGATGCATAAATATATACGTGCTTACGATTAGGTGCATGCGTCAAGTATTTGTATCTCTCTCCAAACTCTAGTTGTCACAAATATTTCTCCCTTCCCCTCCTACTGAGGGTTTGATTACCCTTGTTTGGCGGCAAGAGGGAAAGTCCATGGAATTATAAAAGCGCTTCTTTTACACTTTAGTATCTGCTTTCTTCTGTTTCTTCAGATTAAGGACATGTTGTCTGATTTATGAGAGTTATGTCTCTAAATTTTTTGAGTTGCTAGAAGGTCTTTGGACGAATATTTTGTCTACAGATCGAATTGTTTTAGAGATGATATTGCTTCCAATGATATATGTTTCACCAATTTTGATGGTGCAACTCGTGGTAACTTGTTAAATCTACAGTTTTAGAAGTTCAATAGTGTGTTCATACTTGGTTGAAATCCATCTGACCGTCTGAGTATTTATTGTCTTTTGTCTTTGAATGCAATTTCTTTCACCCTCCTTAAAAGAGGGTGAACATTTCCCTCATTCTTATTAGTTAAAATGGAGTAAGTTCCACTCGTACAATATACTTTTTCGTAAGCATGACGTCACTTTGTGGTAGAATCCGCACCATTTCAACCAATAAGAAAAAGAGTAATGTTCACCCTCTTAAGTGGAGGATGAACAAAACTCACTGTCTTTGGCTAGCATTTTATCTCTTTTGCTATAAAAATAAGTTTTAGCATAATGCATGTGCATCTGGCACAATGTCTGCATTGGGGTGAAACACATCGATTACCTTGTATTTTTATCATTTTGCATTAGATGATTTGATTTGTCCAAGTTTTTATAATGAACTCCGTTATGCAAGTGTCGTTGCATTTATATCTGTATATAATCTAGATTTTTTTTTTTTTTTGATCCTTGTATATAATCTAGATCACATTTGTATTTTTGTAACGGTGTTAGCATTCATGGAAATTCACAACAATATATGCGGTAATGACAGCAGAACACTTTCAACCAAAAAGCCCCAAGATTTGTGAACAATATATATTGAGTTGAATTTTGTTATCATAAATGAAAAAGAATACGAGTTACACCGATTGTTGCGTACGTATAGCAAGCATTTTTATGCTAGAATTTACATCACCAATTATCATAATACCCCTGTTCATATAGAACCCAGAACCCTCAAGCGAAGCGCGACTCGAATTGAATCAGGATTTCATAAGCCCCGTTAACAAAAGAGAATTGCCAATAACCTAGCTTCCTTGCTTGTATTATTAAACATTGTTATGCATTTATATATAGGCTACAAAACTTGACCACCCAGAACCCTAAATAAAATACGAAAACACACGTAACAAGAAAACTTAGATTAATTAGGAAATACGAATACCCATTGAGCTAGTATTAGTTAGGTTCAAGGGAACTAATTTTAAAACCCTAAGGTGGTCCAATATTGAACTTGATAGAACAGGATAAGTTAAACAAAGTGGTCCAAAAATCCAAAATCTTTTTCAAGAGAGGTGGAGAGTCTTAGCTTTGATTTGGTAGGGGGCATGGGTTAGGACCATGTGTCACGAGGAGGGGCAGCAAAAATCAACAACAAGAATGAGACCACATTGCTGACTAAGGGGAAGTTGTATGCCCTAAAGCACAACATTAATAGACATACATACAAAAAGCCTTTTGAGTAGTATTGTTTGGGTATATTTGGGTCTCAAGAATCAAAGCCAATCCTTTTTCCAAAAGACCTTGATGTGCTCCTTTTCCAAAGACCTTGATGTGTTGTCGATTGCTCCATGGTTGACATTTTTCTTTTCTAGATAAGAACAGTTCAGTATAGGAGTTTTTTTATACGCTATAATTTTGTAATCCCGCTTTAATTACCAAATGTACCGTGGAAAATGTATACAATGTTGGCAATATTCTACTTCTAATAATTAGGCGCGAACTCAAATCGATGCAAAAGTTGTGTCGAACGTATTGAAAATTGGATTGCTCATCCTGAAAATCTTTTAACATCCCGTCCACTAGGACTAAAGGCAATTTCTCTTTCTCCTATACTACTACAACAAAGCAAAAAACAAATGTGAACCCTTGCAAGCGTCGCAAGTTCGAATCTTCCTCGCGCCCAAAACAACAATTATAGTGGGGCTAGGAATTAATGGGACTGCCTTTACGGTACGATGGCTACCTCGTAAGAGCACTTCCAGCCAGCCGAATATCAAACAACAATTATGATCTCTCTTTTAACTATTACGCCCAAAACAAGTCATGGACGGTGATACACAGAGAGGATGCCATGCCAGTAGTGGAAGAATGTGAGGGCAAACAGGATACACATCAAAATGTCATTTTCCATCCTTCAATCCTAAAATTCCTCCAAGCGTGAACAGCACATGGACATGTTTTCTTTGGAAAATTCTCACACATGACAAATACTCATACTACTATTATATTAGATAAATAAGGTGACAAGTCAAAGAGTTAGGCACAAAAAAAGGAGCTTTTTTTGGTCACTTTTAGGGACCATTATTACCAAACAACCGGAATTTCATGAGAATCCCCTTAGCCCCGGCCCCCTCTTTTTTTGTGGATTAATCCACATTTTCCACCCATGGAATTTTGAATTTTCCACACTTTTTTATCCCCCTTTCACACGTACAAATGAAATATAATGCCTACATTATCTACCTATATGAGCATCTTCCCCTTTTTCTTATTTTATAAAATTCCAATATATTTCATCCTCTCTTATTGTCCCTCTCGTTTCTCTATCCTTCCACGTGGGTGTACTATTTATAGTGATGTTGATTTGGGTCGAAAATGATGGACTTGTTAGGTTACCATTAATGCATTATCGGCGTGTCGATTGGTCTGTGGACCAAAGGGATGTGCTCTATATATGTGCAGTCCATACGTATATACATATACGTAGTGTGTGTGTGTGTGTCTATATATATATATATATATATATATATATACACACACAATGGCATGATCTAGAAACTTATCGCGACCCACGAGCAACCACAACCGAATAATATCAAACTTGAATACTCTCGTCGCTATATACATTGTCGTTATTTCTCAAGTATGCAACAAGGGAGTCTAATGTACTTTTTATAAGGACACAAATTTGAGAGACTACTAATGCCATTATTAATTAAGATTAATAAATAGGGGTACGTGCCTTATGCACGCACGAGACTCTTCCTAATGCAGAATCTAACTAGAGAAAAAGTTACTTCCGGATCAACCGGACAAGGGGCAGTCCGGACAGCCCCAGTGTGGGCTCCCTTTGAGATTTTTTGAAAAATCCAAACTGTGCATCTAGTAGGGCCCACAGAATAATGTATTTGCGCAAAAAATCAGCTTGTCTGGACATCGATAGGTATGTCAAAAGTTGAGTTTTTACATGAAAAAATGAACGACCGTAATCTGTCAACTGTTTTTAAAGTTAAACTATTCACGATCGTCCATTTTTCCGTGTAAAAACTCAACTTTTGACATACCTATCGATATCCAGACAAACTAATTTTTTCGCGTTGATACATTATTTTGCAAACCCTACAAGATGCACGGTTCGAATTTTTCAAAAAAAGGCACCAAGAGAGCCCACACGGGGGCTGTCCGGACAGCCCCCTTGTCCGGTTGATCCGGATAGAACTTTCACTCATCTAACTATGGTTGGATGTACGAAGTTTTACCTCGTAAAAAGAGAGGTGGTTTTTAGTGACTCGAACTCCTGATCACCACGTCACATCGGAATAACCTTAACATTGCGCCTGGACATCACCCCTTCAAAATCCAACCACCTTTGATGGATGCCATGGACACGAATATGGGCGGCAGCGATTCGTCGATAGCAACACAAGCATTGTATACTGTAGAGAAAAGTCAATTCCATTAATCCCTTTGTCTAGATCAACCTAGAGAAAAAGGAATTTTTGGATTTTCTTGGGGGAGAAAACATATTCCCAAAGTTGTTGGGTTTAAAGGAAAAAATTATTCAATGTCCCTGGATTACCGCCACGTGGTGTCCCAAGCCTCTCCTCAACCACATATTTTTGTGGGATCCGAGACTAAATATATAGACCCCACAGCAATATGTGATGGAGATAAGCTTAGTTCGCCGCTCGGTTTAAATACTAGGAAAAGGAAATAGGATTCCCCTGAATAAAAAAAAAAAAAAATTTCCCAAAGCTGTTGGGTTTAAAGACTAGGAAAAGGAAATGGGATTCCCCTCAATCCAATTAAGCCCGCCGCACCCAAACACCCCGGATGCATCCTTTCCTTCTTCTATTTTTCCGATCTTCAAGGTAGCTTTCGCACATTTTGACTAATTCCAAGGCCTTAAAGATAATAACCGGACATAACCCTTAGAGACCCCAAGGCTTGGGATGGTTGGCCACCATGGAATTTGAACATGCGATATCATGATCAAGTACTTATTGCTTTCTCATGCTCACATTGCCAACCCGAATTCATCCTTATTTGCCGAATAGTCGGTCCCACCATAGCTTCACCTACGCATACCCATTAGGCATTAGGCTGAGTTTGGCCTATTTTTCCACCATTTTTTTTCATTAATTGATTTCACCGTCTACCAACAGGAGACCCGGTTAAAGTGGATAAACCTCAATTTTATTTGGCAGCATAGAAGTTGATAGTACCTCATTTTCAAAAAGAAAACAAAGTTGATAGCATGTAGAAAATTCTGAACCTGAAAGTAAAAAAATGACCACAACTTAAAAAAGTTGCACAAAGAAGAAAATAAAAGTAATTTTTACTCTCTAGCAAAATAAAATAAAATAAAATAAAATAAATCAAGAAACGTGATTTTTATAACTTATTGCCTTATAGCTAGCGGATTTAAAAAGCGTTTTCATCAAAAAGCCAAAAACAAAACAAAAAAACAAAAAAACACACTAACGACGCAAAAGCATATTACAAAAAGCTAGCCAGTACCCTATTGTTATTTTTATCCAAACTTTCCCTATATATATACCCAACTCATGCCTTCCCTCAACTCCATCTCCAACCCAGCTCTCAAACCACCTTTCACTCCTCTCTCTCTCTCTCTCTCTCTCTCTCTCTCTCTCTCTCTCTCCTCTCCTTCTCTCTCCAAAAATGTCCGGCGTCTGGGTGTTCAAGAACGGCGTGCTCAAGCTCGACGATCAGAGCTCGAACCAGCGCAGAAGAGTCCTGGTCCACACCCCTACAAACGAAGTCATAACTTGCTACTCGGACCTCGAGAGAATGCTCACCTCGCTCGGCTGGGAGCGCTACTACGACGACCCGGACCTCCTCCAGTTCCACAAGCGCTCCACGGTTCACCTCATCTCTCTCCCCAGGGACTTCACCAGGTTCAGGTCCGTGCACATGTACGACATCGTCGTAAAAAACAAAAACCTCTTCGAAGTCAGGGATGTGTAGCCCCCGACCCGCGGGGGTACGCGGTTGGTGACACAACAACCGCTGTCAACTTTCAGCTTTCAGTTTTCAGTTTTCTGGTCTCTTTTACTCGTTCTTTGAGTTTCAGTTCCCGGTAGATGGTGGAAAAAATTCTACGAACTCCGATTTTCTTTTTTTTAACCGAAATATGCACCGAATGTAGTGCACATTCGGTGCAGTTTTCGGTTAAATATGACGATCCGGGGTTTTTAGACTTAGGTTGGAATGTGTGCATTGTATGTATAAAGTCATGTCATGTTTAGTTGTTTCTCTTTTTATTTTTGTGATGTGATTTTTAGTTTCATTTAGGTGAAGTTTGTGACAAAGGTAGGAAGTTGATGTGTTAAGGGAGTGTTTGGTGTCAAATGTTCTGTAAACTACATGGTGATTGTTTCTACTTTCTAATGAAAGTTGGGTTTCTAGTGTGTTTGATTTTATAACTCTTATCCCCTTTTTTAATTTTTGCTAATTAAATTTCGATGGTCCATTTGCTGAAGCTGCAATCTTGATTTTTTTTTTGAACAGTAAAAAGAAAATATTTTTATTAGTCTCAAAAAAATACAGGAGTTACTAAAATGACCCGAGACACGAAGGCATCACAACACGCGGCTATTTTGATGACGTGGCAGTGTGTTCACGTGGGGGATTTGATGAGTTGGAGTGAGAGAATGGAGGGGGTGAGGACATGTCATCCTTTTAATATCTTATTACACACAGGACAACATGTAGATGCTTTAGCTCTAAAATTGGTGGGAGCTAGACACGTGATCAGAGTTGGCTCCAACCATGAGCCTTGCTTAGGAACAACGTAGAGATGTCACGTGCTTTTCTTGATCAAGTGGGCCCTACCTAAATTCTAATCCAGTTTTTGTGGAAGAGGAAAAAGTGTCCATCATTTCAGAAAACGGCGCATACGTATGTATATATATCAATAAAGCTATAGGGACCGACGGTCTCCATGCCGAAACTGTACTGACGGTCGCGCCGAGCCAGCTCCGGCCGCTGGACGGTCGATTCGAGCCATCAAAAATTCTATAAAAAATAAATGAGGAGGCCTGCGCGGGAATCAACGGCATCCGATGTGTGTGGGGTACTTGATCCAAATACCCTATTTTCCGTGTATATATACCCCTATTTTTTTTTATAGAATTTTTGGACGGCTCGGATTGGCCGTCCGGTGGCCGGAGCTGGCCCAACGTGGCCGAAGGTACAGTTTCAGTATGCTATCCGTCGGTACGGATAGCACTACTTATATATATCTATATATGTATATGTATATATATATATATATATATATGTATATCTATTATAAAACAGAAGGGTGTGGGGACAAGTTGTTGGAACGGCTCAGATTCATTTGATCCAAAGACTGTAGTGCATTCTCCCACTTCCCGGTTAAGTGTCCATAGTTTTCACCTAAATCACACAACTGCCATCATCTTTCAACCGGGATGCGTAGTGCCATAGGCACGGGTTAGCACTAGTATATATATATATAAAACAGCGGTGCTACACCTACCGCTCAACATCTCACTGTCCGTTTTGAAAATTAATGTACAGTGGGATTAAAAATGGCGGGAGAACGGTGAATGTTGAGCGGTAGACATAGAGACTTTTGGTTAAGTATGTATGTGTACAAGACAATTCATTATCTGTGAAAATTTTAAAGGATTGGAGCGCTATACTGTTTTGACATGCATATATAGTGAGACAAATATTGCATTTGTCTTCAAGTATCAATGTCTTGAATGGATCATATGAAAATCAAAGATAACAAAAATGGAAAGAGAATAAATAATTTGTTTTAACTCAAATCTTGAATTTGAAATATTGCTAGCGCTCCCTCTTCAATGTGAATAAAAAGGAGAAGCTGTATGTATGAGTTCAAAAATCTCACGTTTGATTGTTGGATTATTTAAAAAAATTATTTAATACTCCGGGAGTATAGTATTTTTCCTCACATAACACACAGGGCCCAGATGTTATGTGAGGGGAAGGAGTATATATACTCTCCCAGTATTGAATAATAATTACCCGATTATTTATAGGAAAGACTTGGATAAGATGAGAGTAAGAGTGATTGTAAGATTCCAAAGTCCCGGTGGGCAATGGAAAGTTTAGAGTAATATTTAAGGGAACGAGTCGAGTATAACTCGAGGTTAATCTTTTGAGGCACGTGGTTAGGTAAAGGGTTAGCAAGTCAGCTAGCGTGAATCAAAATAGATGTTATCAGAGCGCAACCCTCGTCTACGTGGTGGGGGCCACTTTTAGAATCTGATATGAGCTTGATGATGTGCTATACAAAGTTATCTATTTGGTGGGGGCCAATTTTAGAATTTGATACGAGCTTGATGATGTGCTATACAAAGTTAAAGTGTCACACCATGACCATTAGGAAAAGGTTTGATGGGCCAATATAACGAGAACCTTTCATCATAAGGCGGAGAGATTGTGAGACCCCAATTAGTCCCACATCGGTGGGTAATGAAAAATTACAGTAGCGTATAAGGGAATGCGTTGAGCTACTGTATAACTCAATGTCAATCTTTTGAGTCACGTGAGTAGGCAAATGGTTACCAGGTTAGTTACAGTGAGTCGTTACATGGAATCAGGGGATAAGTGGGATCAAATACTAGTGTGCACGCAAACCCCGGACTAACTCCTTTGAGCCCAATCAAATACTTTAATTGAGCTCCCCACAAGTGAATGGTAAAATTGAGCCAAACGCTTAATTGAGGTGCCTTTAAACTGTCACGAAAAATCTCAGTTATGAAAAAAACAGCTACGTACTTATCTCCCATGACACTGTCATGATGATATCTATTGCTCTTGTCCTGTTCTATGGCACGAACGTAAAATGTAGTTGTAATTTCTCCCAACCAGTGTCTCATTGTACCCGAAAAAAACTACTTCTTGTGATTTTTAGACCTTAGAACTTCTAATCTTTCTTTTTTTTTCTCGGCAAACGAAACTCTTTATTAAACTCAACGGGATACATCGATAAGAAAACAACAATTACAGGGACCTACAAGCATCGAACTATCCAATCATATTGTTGTGATTTTGTGACCTGATGATATAAATCTCCCAGATTAATCGTTTCACTATTTTGAGACCTTCTAACTTCCAATCTAATAATCGTGTGTTCTTGCGACCTAAAATAAATCTCCCGGATTAATGGTTCGACCGAGCCGAAAATCGAGTTATCAAAAAAAGAAAATGGATGCATGCAAAGCTACAAACAACATGTGCCATAATTGACAAATTAGATTGACCTTTGGATGGAGATCTATACAGGCGCCAACTGACAATCAAAATGTGCAGTATGGCATGATATATATATACTCCATATATGCATGTATATGTGTGTATACATGTTATCACTACGAGGTAGGATCCTCTGTTCTGAAAACTCTTGTGCTTCTGTGCCAAAAGGATTTTCGGCCATTGAATTTAAAACGTAAAAAAAGTCACACAATCCAACAGAACAGAAAATCCCTCGGCACAGATAAACAGAAACTTTCATGACGGATGAGATCGGACCCCTTATCACTGGCTCCTATCCAAAGATAGATAAGAGAGAGTGTTATCAGCACATGTCTAAATTCTACAGTAGTAATCCATATGCATGCCCCCATCACAAATGTCCTACGCTTCTTTGCCCATTCCTCCCTTGCATGGGCTTCTTTTTGTCCTCTCTCTCTCTCTCTCTCTCTCTCTCTCTCTCTCTCACTAGTAGTAAGTAGTACAATGAATAGGGTGGTGATGAGATCGATCAGCAGAAGCTCCTGATACTTTCGATCCATCCTATCCGAAACTAAAGGATGGGATGGGGGCATGCATGCAAGAGAGATCCCAATTGTCTTGTCGTCAGTTGGATTTTGACGGCACTAGCTAAGGCCTTAATTTACTTGGCTTCCACTTTCTGTCTTACCTCTCTACAGTACAGTACTCGTCGGATTTGACATCACATTTTCTTTAACAATGGGTAAAGGTTGTTGGTGGACCCTCAAGGCAAATTACTGTATTATCCAAACAACCAAGTGAACAATTGTTAAGAGCATCTCCAATCCATACAAAATAGAGGATGGATGTAACACATTGAAGGGAGATTTTGTAATTTATTCTACTTTTTCTTCACTTTTTCTACTTTTTGGGAGAATCTTTGAGGGACCCACCGTCTTTTTTAGAGTTTGGTCCTCCAAAAGTAAATTTGATCCTCTAAAAATGGAGGACCAAAAGTAAATTTGGAGTACAAATTTCCTCCAAACTCTAAAAAGGACGGTGGGTCCCTCAAAAATTTTCCCAAAAAAGTACAAAAAGTGAAGAAAAAGTGGAATAAATTACAAAATCTCCCCTCAATGTGTTACATCCATCCTCCATTTTGTATGGATTGGAGATGCTCTAAAGGAGAAACGAAGATAGGCAATTGGTTGTCGCATTCCTCCGTGGAGTTCAGAGTTCGAGCCCCACAAAGACGGGTTTGGGATTTAGGATTATAAATAGCCTCTGAATCTTCTGTTGATTAATATACTAACACCTCGTTAATCTCCACTGACATATAGTAATTAAGTGTGAC
This sequence comes from Rhododendron vialii, assembly GCF_030253575.1. Lineage (NCBI taxonomy): Eukaryota > Viridiplantae > Streptophyta > Magnoliopsida > Ericales > Ericaceae > Rhododendron > Rhododendron vialii. The sequence goes on from NC_080560.1 coordinate 41,532,564, forward strand.
AAAAAAAAATAAAAAACAATCGTTAAAGTTGAAAAGGTGTACCGAAAGAAAGTGTATTAACACTTGTGTTTTTTGTCGTTTTATTTATTTAGCTTGTAGACAACCTAATGAGCTGTCGTTTTATGATGGGTCTATTTTGTTAGTACAGTTAGTCACCGTTGTACATTATCAATCCATTGAGAGGTCGAAGGATCGATATTGATTAAATGTTGCTAAAGATGATAATTGATTATCTTTCCTTAATTTATTGCGAGTCTTTCCAAATTATTATGCAATCAATATATATCACACATACTGCTCCCTAATTAAATATTACTAGTATATGCCTTAATTTATTTTGCAATTTTCCTCTGCACTACATGATTAAAGTTGATTCACAGAGAATTTAACGACAAGATGGATAGGTATATATATATATGGTTCATGATTATGTAATGGTTCTTTAATTCTTTTCCTAGCCAAGATTAACTAACCACCAATATATAAACAATTAATCACCATTAATTTGGCTTATGTCGTTATTCTTCCCCAAAAGTGGGAATAAAAGAATAACTCATAAGAACCCACATTAGCACAAGGATTTCATAAGTATTACTTTGAAGGAGGAAATCTAGTACCACAAAAAAGAGGAAATCTAGTACCACAACAATCTATACAATCTCTTCAAAAAAAAAAAAAAAACAATCTATACAATAATTTGCACGATATTGTGATCTAACACTGCAAAATATGGAATTGTGAAATGGCTATCAACTTCTCTTTGAGCATGATATTATTTTCTTGCTCATATTAGTCTTGTAACAATTTTAAGATTAATGAAATTTTTTTGCCGTTCAAAAAGAAAAAAAATGGCTATCAACTTAATCAACAATTATATTGCAGTGTCCCATCAGCGTGTTGTACAAGATATTATAGACATTTGGTGTCTAACTAGACTTTCTCTATATGAAAAAGGTACCATGTACTGCTAGGGTGTTTGGCTACTTAAACAATGATATATTGATGCTTATAGGAGATAAATCATTATTGGCAACTGCACTATACCAACTCCTAAAAATTCCCCTAATAATATAAACATGACACAGAAACTAGATTTGGATTAAATTTTTACATCACATCGTTTGTCTCAACGAGACCAAAAAAGTATAAATATATAAGCTTAAGTTGGCAAAAATTCACTTAAGACGACGACAGAGACCCCAAAAAGTCTTGTCTTTCCCCAAAAGTCACTCTTTGGGTCTTTCGTGAAAAAGTTTGGCCAAGAGATCGAATAAGTTCGGTGCTAACAAGTACTACCATGGCTAGGCCAGTAGGGTACAAAAAAGCATTGGAAGGACACATTTGTGAAAGAAATTAATAATTTGTTGTTTCTTGTTTCAAGAAAATGGAACACTCAACCTTTTGTATTTTTCACTCACATACTTAGATTTGTATCTTAATCAGACAATTAATTGTTGTTTAGGGGACTACTTTTTGAGCCTTTTGATGAAGATCGTTGGTGTTGGGTTTGGATGTCTTAATTTAATTTCAGAAAGGAATTATTGTACCTTATTGATAATGCATGCTAGCTAACAATTATTATTAGGATCTTTTTAACGAGTGCCTTTAGGACATGCATTTATCAACTAAAATACATTATCGAGTGCTCTTGGAGCATCTCCACTAGATACTTCAACAAGTGGTTATGAAAATTATATTTCATTATCTTGCTTTGTAGCGGACTCTTTGAAGAGTGAAATTTAGTACAGTACTCTAGCAAACTCTTCGAGTATTGTTGTTTTTTTATTCTTTTTGTATGCATGTTGCTACCTTACAGTGAGTTTATGCTATTGACTAACCAGTATTTACTCCAAGAAAGTTTCACTATCTAAGACAACTCATTTCCTCTAACTAAATGGTATATTTAATTTGGTATTTTTAATGGAAACAAGTGATTTTTTGGCATTAGTCTAAAGACAAAAAATATAGGGTAGACTCCACAAACTCTTCAAATACTCTGTTTAAATCACTTTTTGGAGTATGATTTGGTATTTGATGTGTGCTATCCAAATGTCATAATTTGGAGAAAGAAATATATTGATTTTGAAGGATGAGTTGTTAGTTTAAGAATCTGCTAGCTAGAGTACCTAAATTCTCACAAGACTTTCAAATCTTTTAGGTGGGTGTTGGGCGATGTTGGGGATCGAGGTGGGGTTTTTGGCCGTTTAATTAGGCTGTGGGTTGGAGTGGCGAATAGGGAGGCAACAAGGTGGTTTTGGGGCAGCGTTTAGGGAGGAGACAAGGTGGATTTTCTCCGGCTATTAGGGAGGAGACGCAGTGGATATAGTTTTGGGTGGCGTTGAGGAGGCGGTTAGGCCTGTTTTGGGCTGTGGGAGGTGGGATTTGGGCGGTGAGGTTTAGGTTGGTTTGGGCAGCGATGGGGGAGTAGGGGTTTGGCATGTTTGGGCGGCGATGGGGGAGTAGGGGTTTGGCATGTTTGGGCGGCGACGTTTAGGTTGGTTTGGGCAGTGATGGGGGAGTAGGGGTTTGGCATGTTTGGGCGGTGACGTTTAGGTTGGTTTGGGCTCATTTTTGGGCATGAGAGGTAGGTTTTGGGTGGCATTTTGGGGGGCGCAGCAGAAAAGTGATGGGATGTGTCCACTGTCGAAAGACAAGACTGGCTCTTTGGCCACCCCCGATTTCAAGGGTTTATCAGCAATCGGATTCAACCACAACGCACAAAGCTTGGAAATTCATTTTTTATACCGTGTTATTGGCCAATTTGAGTGTATTGCAAATCTCAATCTTGATGATCTAAATTAATCCTTCATCTTCTAAAAAATCATATTGATAAATTCAATAGCCATGAACCGTCCATTATTTTTCAAACAAATTTTGATCAACTCATATGTCTACAACTGTCTGCCAGATCTCTAACTATTTTACGGATAATAAACGCACTTAGATCCTAAAGGATAAATGATTTAGATCATTAAAATTGACCGTGTAGTATGTGCGCTCAAACGGCGGGCTCATGATAATCAGCACCTTCCAAGCTAGAGACATGTTGTTCCCTTTTTTTTGAAAATAAGCATGATTCTCAAACACCATTAGTGCTAATGATTGTGAGTGTTAGAGGTACAACATAAAAGTGATCATCAAGAAAATTATATTACTACTATTGTCTCCCCTTTTCTTCAAGTTTCATTCAACCATTGTGGAATCAATGCTACTCTCTCTCTCTCTCTCTCTCTCTCTCTCTCTCTCTCTCTCTCTCTCTCTCTCTCTCTCTCTCTCTCTCTCTCTCTCTCTCTCTCTCTCTAAATATTTTCTTCTTCTTCCGGCGCCGCGCCCACCTTGCGTTCATGTTGTTGTTTTTTTCCCTAAATTTCATGTGGCTCAAAATTGGACTGCTTCTAATGAAAAGTGGTGGCACTAAAATAAACAGTATTTTTGGAAAAAGATGATTGAAAAGTTCAGTGTGTTTGGCAAGCTATGACTTGTGATGCTTCTAAGTGATAAAATAAAATTAATCAAATTTTGGTCCCTCCATTTTATTGTTTTTTTTTTAGAAGGTCGGTTAGATTCCGAGTCAGATTGATGAAATTTTCAAAAAGTTTTGTAATGACATTCAAAGTGGAAGCTAAAAGTGTACTGCATCTTTCTGCTGAGCAAAAAATAAAGTGTTGCCTTTTTGGGATAGTTGGAGAATGTGGTGAAAATTGGGTGTGGAAAACAAATTAATATATATGAGGAAGAGAATCGAGTTTTGGAGAATCCAAAATGTGAAAGGTATCCCTATGGAACAAGGTTTTTTTTTTTTTTAAACGATAGGATGTTAGTATGTTAGTAGAGTACTTAGAACAAGTTTATTTGTCAGATAAAAGAAGTGGAATTGGGGTAGTTTTTTTTTTTTATCCGCATTGGAGAGTAATCATTTGCAGGAAATTCCTAAATATCCGTTATTATGTAACGGATGTTTGATACGTAACGAGTTTTTGGCATTCGAGACCAGTATTTACCTATTTATTGGTCTACATTGTCCGATGTAGGTTGATACATGGATGTATCACTTGTACGTATTGATACGGCGCGCAAATTACAACTCTCTCTTATGTCATATTTAGTTGTAAAATTTGAGACTGGATATAGAGTTGGTAAATGAGCCAGTTATTCAAGTTCAGCTTATGCTTGGTTTTGTTAAAGATTGGTTTGTTACATAACTAAACCAAGCTTCAATATTTTTTTGAAACTCGTTAATTAATCTTTCAAACCAAGCTTGAACGTTAAGGTACTAATCCCCACTCGTTTAGTTTATGACATTGATTACAAAATTCAAACCTCTTGCGATTGAACTGATTAAAGCACGTTTGATATCGGTTCACCTGAAAAACAAACTAACCGTGAGGACACGGCATTAAGTGTGTATGCTATAAATGTAGTAGGACACTTGCATAATTATAGCAAATATATGACATTAATAATAATTTTTTTAGTTCTGCGTAGGGGCACATGACCCCACGTGCTCCCACCTACACGTCCCTAAGCGCATAAGTTAACATGTATTTTGACACAAATGAGTCACGTGCTCCCGTCTACATCCGTCCCCACGTGTATAAGTTAACAGGTATTTTTGACACAAAACCCAAATTGAATAACTCAAACACGACACAACACCGCACTAGTTCTTCTTTTTCTGTTCGGCGACCAAACATGGCCCTAAAAGCTCCGTAACATGTTCTGTTTTGGAAAGCATCAGTTTGTTTTTTGAGCATCAGTTTAAAAGGCTATTTTGTACGTGGAAGGCTCAATGGTGAGTGTTCAGGCCCCGTCCTGCAAATGTTCTTACTTTTTAAGTACTTATTTTTCGTTTTACGAGATAGGTCATTCTCTTAAAATACATCGCTTTTAATTCAAACAATAAGTACGTAATATGAGTTGTTTCACAAATAGACAATTTCTTATACTATTGTTTGGAAACAATTTCTCAATCTTATTTAACATCATCTTTGTTTGTTTTGTACTCCATATCATTATCTCCTACTTTGAGATTTAAATAAAAAAAAACATAATTGTCCTTTGTTTTGTACTTGATTTCATTTGAAGGTGATTCATTGTATCTATTTGTTGTATTTGTTGTATTTTTTTATTTTTAGCAAATGTTGCATTCATTAAAAAGTCATCCGGCACTTTCAATTTCCATCCAAAAACGGAGAAAATGATCTACAACCAAATCCAAATACTAACGATAATCAATAACCAAAAAACAAAAAAAAAAGAGGTGATCTTATGTCAAAATCTTGAAAGCGAGCCTCAAGCTCTATCCACACCAACAATAAAATTCGGCATCAGTGGTTGTTATAGAGTAGGACGCCTCGGGATGGCGCACAACCTTTATCAGAGATAACAACGAAAGAGTTATTGTACTTCATTGGAATATGATACTCTATTAATGTGTGAATCCAACATACCTTATATTCCACCAGTGATTGTAACCAGACAATTAGGAGTCTCGAAAAGTCTTTGGTCTAAAGTTCGATTCTCATCTACTTGCTATCAATTCGTACGTTGAATCACTCCTTACATGTTTTCAGCTCAGCTTTAGTTAGCCCCGACACCTGAACGTTGAAATTAATCTCTCACTAAAAAAAAAAAAAAGGTCATTTTCTTCACACTATGCCATTTGTAGTGGTGCCCCACCTTGCGATCATAAACCTAATTCCCTCGATTTTTTGGTTACCAGGATCCTATGTGTTTTTTTTTTTTTTTTCTGTTGCTTGTTAACTGTTAAAACTACATTTGGACCTTGAATTTATTAGAAGAAATAATACCAAGTAAAAATAGATAATGCAAAGAATATTTAACCAACAAAAACAAAATGTTTAAATTCTTTCACTTGGTTTTCCCCACATCTTTTTTTTTTCCCTCATTCCACAACTATTGGCGTAAGATAACCGATCGCGAAAAATAACCGATCGATAAGGTTTTTCATTAGGGCCTGTTTGGATGCCACGATAGAAGGGTGTATTGTATTATACACCCTTCTAATACGTGGGTGGCCCTCTTCTATGGCGTGCTTTGGCAAGCCAAAAACAGGGGGGATATCTTAATACCCCCTCCTCCATAATCCCTCCTAATACGCCCTAAGGGGGGCTTACACATGGCTAGGGTGAGAGCCGGCTATGTGTAATCCCCCCTTATAATACCCCCTCTTTCTTTCATTCAACTACAAAACAACCTTATCCCTCCATTTTATACCTCATCCAAACCAAGTATTATTTAATCCCCTCGTCACATCAATGTGGACACACCCTTCTTACATAATACCCCTTACTATCCAATCCCCCCTTCATACATAATACCTCCAAACCTAATACCTCATCCAAACGAGCCCTTACTGTCATAAGGTTGAAGTACTAAAGAAGAGAAAAAATAAAAGAACCAAGGTCCATTTTCTTATCATCCCAAACCATATAGCACAATTTATTACAGTAGTTCCTACATTCCAACTCCCCCCTCATCACTTCTGTTTTTTTTTTGTTTTTTTTTTTTAATAGGAAAAAAATGAAATTTAGAAAATCGAAATAAAAATTACAAAAAGGGAGCTTAGGTATATAAAATCTCCGGTTCATAAAAGCTCAAATTGCAGAGCCTAGCCTCAACATATAAGCCTGAAACAACTCTGCCGCACTCGAATTCTTGAATACTAGAAGCATAGCTGCAGACATAATAGACCCAAATATGTGCTGAAGAGACTGCTAGTTTGTGCAGTCAAAACCATGGCAAACAGATACCCAGATTACCAAGACCAGAAGTAATAGGATCCCGAGAACGGCCAACTTTATTTTCATATTTTGGTACCACATCTTCCGCCGGATCTTTGTCCCTTGATTCTTGAATTGTTGGGCCTGAAAAATTTGAGAATAGTTAGTAGCTGTTTATTTCTCTGTTCGCGAAGGAAAATAAACAATAATTGCTAAGAATTTATATGTGGCTCAACCTACCGATTCACGAAGATCTTGTGCCTTATCGTTGAGAATGGTTAGGTTTTCCCCCCTGTCAATAGCCTGAAAAATGTGCAAGGGTACAGTAAACGAGATTAAACTTGTATGCTTGATTTATTGCCACGAGTGATCGAACTATAATGGAAGGAACTTTCAATTTAATCACAAGGTCCAACCAGAAGAGCAGATCAACACGCAGATGTGTACAGATAAACAAGCACAGTACAGTGGTAACAACGGTGGACAAGGAAGCTCTTATTTAGTGAATGGTGCTTTTTTAACAGTTAAATCCACAGATTAGTTATCCCGGGCCATTTTCATGACTGTCTACTAATGAAAGACATTGCCGTCACACTGGCCGTCGAATCTCAATGGACCATTGGTGTACGACATAATCTGATGCCTTGTGGTAAAACAACATATGCACTCGCGTGCCAAAAGATTGTAACGTTTTGTGAAATCAAATTGACAACTCCAGCTCAAGAGGCACTATTAAATTGCACCCAAGATCAGGGACAATGAAATAGTTGAAGCAATTGGATTTTCAAGTATAGTGAATGAGAATCTTCCATACTAACGAATTCGGTCTTCAAGCTAACCAAGTAAAGCAGACTTCCCAACCAAATTCTGCTGAAGTCTATTTCCAGTCAAGTAATGGAATGTGGAGGAAAAACTTGGGGGGAAAAAAGCAGGTATAGGGTTCAAGAGAACATAGCATCAAGATGCATGTACACAAACCCAGACATTACGACAATAAAAGCTCGAGTCGGAATAGTTGAGGAATGATATCGTTGTAATTCTCCATCCTATGGGTAGCATTCATCTAGGTACACATACGTCCATACAAAAACCATTGACCTGCCACCTTCATTTCACTATTTTCGGTGTCAGGGTTAGAGGTATAGACTATAGAAAGAGCATCTTCCAGTAAGGGCGTCTCTTGTTCCCAATTTCAGTATTTAGAACCTATGTTTACATGATTTGGGCATACAGGGACATGCCGGATATTAAAAATCCTTAGTGTATAATTTATATTTTCTGGCTTAAACGATGTTTACTAGTTGTCGTAGGACGTTTTTCAAGCATATTATAGTTCTATGCATAGTTCATAAGAAATTGGAGTTGCAAAATATGCTTGGTAAGTTTTTGTCCAACTAAACATGTCTAACACAGATCCATACCCTTATCCGAACGTCGAGTGTCCACAATGGGTACCTTGTACATTTAGAAGGAACCATGTTACATGTTTTACAACTAATGATGCTCTTCCCTAAACTCATAACTCGAAGAAAAAATGTAAAATTGATTTCCAATGTGTAGCAGGGGCTCCGCGTACATGAACAAATAATTCAAACTTCATATTAGGAACTCAAACCGAAAAGAATAAAGATAATGTATTCAATGTAAAAGAGGTAAAAGATGGGATCACGACCAATGCTGGCAAAATTATCTCAAAGTGGACAAGAATGCAAATGTGAGAAGAAAGACACTTCTATAGAAGCAACAAATGAACATTTCCTCAACAACTCCGGTGTTTGTTTTCTTTGATGGATTCGTCTTACCTTGTCAATATTTTCCAACATAATGCTTTTAACTTCTGAGACTTGAGCCTTCACTTTTAATAGCTTTTCAATCTCTTCAGCATGGTCAATTATGTATTGCATGTGCTCTTTCATAATTGGGCTGTACATTCAAATGATATTCATCTTAGTTCATTTCATTAGTAAAAAAACTATTACTGCAAAGAGGAATATCAGATAATCAATATATCATCTGGAACATGATTAACATACCCAAACTCCTTGTTGAGACTTTTAGCAACAGCTGTATCTGCTTTACCACCGGCATATCTTTTCTTGAAGTCCGCCCTCATACGTTCCAAAAAAGCATTAGAAATCTGCTTCCCAACAGAATCTTTGGCAACAACACAATAAGCTGCAAAACCCAACATGCACCATTGAAGCAGAAAACTTCACAACTCTACCACAGAAGCCACTTGATTGTGACACATTACAGACAGCGCTGTAGGAACATCAACAAAGAACTATATTGCACTTATTGGCTTAAAGCTACAACGTGTTTTTCTGTTCTCCTTTCTGTTTACCATTTTGTAATCCAATTATAAAGACAATAAAGGTTATCGTCATACAAGACAGGTGAAACTGCTTCCATAACCACACAATGTATTATCCAGATGAGCGTTACCTAAGGGTCACTTCCAAAGTCAAAGTTTGGCATGCTACAGTAGCATGCCATAATGGTAAATGCAAAGATTATCTTGCTCCAATTGTCCAAAGGCCATTACAGACCTTTTCCTCTACTTTTCTCAAGCAATGCCAAGTGCGGATTCTCTTTGTGTGGGAGAGGTAGAGAAATAGAGTGAGTTGGGCAAATTCAACACTGCCTCGTGCCAAATTTGGCACATTAATTAGCAGCACCCTTTTTGGCGGGCCATTAAAGCTTGTTTCTTGCAAGAGCTGCATCCCACTGGAGTTGCTCTCAACCACATTGAATTTAGTACGTTCCGTAGCATTCAGTAAATGTGGAGTATATCCTTTATAATCATGATTACATGGTCATATTGAAGAACAATCAAGGTAAGTTTCCACAAAACAATGACAACAGCATAAATAACATGTTCCCATTCAAATAAAACCAACATACAAACCACAAACCCCCAAATATGACCGAGACTCAATAAAAATACAACTAAACCGAATCAGCTACTCCCTTCTCCCACCAGCCACAACAAAAAACGCCATAAGATCCAAAGCCCAACCCTTTCTCTTCTTTTTTACCCCCTCTTTACTAGATTTCCTAACAACCAAACAGAGTCAATCATAAGTAAAATAAACAGCACAGAACAACTATACCAACTCTCTCCAATCCTTAGGCTTTTAGCACCCAAACAATGTAAAGACGCCAACTTTATTCAAACAAAGTTCAGATCCAACCACTTCCACTAAGAATTGAACTGGAACCCCCGTTTGTTACCCAATTAAAATGCAGCGAAAACAAAGAGATACGGGGAGGAAATTGCACAGATTTTGGAACAAAGGATTTGAGGCGAACTAATTGAGTTTGTTGAGTAGATTTATCAGCTAATTCAATTCTCCTACACAGAAACAACAATTAACATAAGAGCCAAAAACCAAACTTTGTTTCTTCCTCACTAGTCACTAGTTTTCATAGCAACCAAACAGCATCAACCCTATGAAGAACAAAGCAGCACACACCACTGATCACACCATATCTAGTCTGAAGCTTTTAGCTCTTACAACTTACGACTGAATGAAATACAACTAATTGAGATGGTTGAGTTGACATATCGGGAGTTCAATTATCCAAATCCCAAACGGTAACAACAACTAACAAGTAAGAGCCAAGGGTAATGATCATACGTCTGTAATGCATTGTGATTTTGTTTCTTCCTTGCTAGTTTTCTTATCAACCAAACAGCATCAATTCTAACAAAAACAAATCAGCACACACCAAACCGTATCCAGTCTTAGGCTTTAAGCTCTTATAGCTTAAGACTGAATAAAATACAACTAATTGAGATGGTTGAGTTGACATATCAGCTATTCAATTCTCCCAAATGGGAACAACAATTACCGTATAAGAGCCACCAGATTTTGTTTGTTCCTCACTAGTTTTCTTAGAATCCAAACATCAATTCTACTAAAACCAAAACAACATGCCACACCATATCTAGTCCTAGGCTTTCAGCTCCCAAACTAAGTAAAGAATCCAACTCTACCCCAAGAAAAAGATAAGATCCAAACACTTCTGCTATGAATTGAACTCAAACCCATGTTTGTTTCCCGAGGAAAATGAAGCAAATGAGCAAACACAAAGTGATCAGGCGGGAAAATAAGAAATTTTATCAGTGTCGGACACAAGAAACTTGGTTTAGATTATGTCATTCGTGTCAAACATGATTAGTTAGACAACAAATCCGCAAGCCTATTTTCAAATTCCAATTTCTCACAAGCTATGCATAGACCTCCTATACTATGCACGAGAATGTCTAAGACAAGTAGACATCTACTAACCACCATTCAAGCTAGAAAATATAAATTATATACTGCAGATTCAAAATGTTCCAGTGCGCCCCTGTACCTCTACATAAAAATTACATAACTCCAATTACTTGGGTAAACCAGATACCGGTACCCAAGTCAACTTAACTTAACGGTTTTCCCAGGACAAAAAACAGCAAATGATTCATCATAAGAACAAAAACCGGTATTCTGTTAATTTCTCGATAGTATTTCAGCAAACAAACAGAATCACAAACTGTAATTACAAAAGAACAGCACGCATCACTGCATATCATTTTTTCTTGGTAATGCAGGGTGTCCGAGCCCAATTTCGCGCACCTTGGACTAATCCATACAGCCCCTCCCACGCTTACGCGTGAGGTGGCCCCAAGAGTTGTTGGCAAGGGAAATTAAATTTGAGACCTTAGGAGGGAGCAAACCCCTAAGTCCCAAGCCAAGACCACTTGGCCAACCTCTTGGGGTTACTTCATATCGATCTTTCCAAGTCCAAGCTTTTAGCTCCCAAACTAAGTAAAGACACTAACTTTACCAAACAAAGTTCAGATCCAACCACTTCCACCAGCATTGAACTAAAACCCACGTTTGTTTCCCTATAAAATGCAGCAAAAACAAAGAGATCGGGCAGGAAAGTTACAAATTTACCGTAACCGTCCTCGACGAGGAAGTTGAAGGTGTGGTGGTCGCAGTTGTAAGTGAACTTGTTGTTGGACGAGGGAAGTTTCTGGAGGCACTGAGTCGCGATGGCCGGAAAATTCCCGGTGAACTCGGTGAACTCGGCCAACACCATTGTACCCCGAGCCACGAAGCTGTATATGAACGATTCCTGACCCATCTCTCCCCCCGACTCACTGGGTCGATTTCGTAGCTTGAGAGAATTGGAGAGAGCCCAACTAGACAGAGGAAACTCTGTTTGGCTTCTATGGAGATGGCTTTTTTCTTAAGGCTTTGTTTGGCTTTTTCTTTCTTTTACTAACTTTGCGGCGAAGTTAGCTTTTTGTTCCTTTTAGTATTTCGCATTCAAAGTGACAAAAAATGCAACTCGGGGGAAAAAAAATTGTGCATTGCTTTCGAATCACCGTTACGTTATGCTTCAAAACAACTACACAATTAGTCGGTAAGATTGATATGCCTGCATGCCGCATTCTTACTTTCTCTTCTAAACTCTATTTGGTTAGACTTATGTAGGCCGGAATTGGTCGTCTTCATCTGATAGTCTTCGCAAATAAATGATTGGGTTTGATAGACAAGTAAAGAGTCTGTATTTTTCTATTGAAACGGAAAAGGTAAAAAGTCAGTCATGTTGTTATTTACAGTGACATACAAAGGAGAGCTTAATTCACTTGAGAGGAGGAGCTTAGGGGCTATTATTATTAAATTAAGCTACTCGAGCTCGACTTTTGTTGGATTTACCGAAAGTTCAATTGGTTTCTTTTGAAAGAAAATTAAAAAAAAAAATTTCAAGAACTGGCTTATTTTTGTAAACTCGTTAAGTGTTTGATCTCAGTTTCGACAACTTATGTAACGCCTACAAACCGAACTATTCGAACTCGACTGATGAATCGAGATCAAGAGGATTAAGGCCCCGTTCCGGAACTCAATATAAGTATTTATTTTTTAAGAAGGCAATTTCAAGCTCAAAAATAATATATTTACGCAAATAATTTTCCTACCAATATGGATCTTATTTAATAGATTTTATCAAGATCTTTTATACGGTGCAAAAAAAATCAAAAAAATATTTTTCATTTACATTATTTTTTAGTTTAAAAATATGAAATAAGTATTTATTTTTTAAGAAGGTGTTCTGAAACGGAGCCTAAAGCTCGTTTAAAATTAAAAAGTAGTTAAATAGGTTTGGTAACGGCTTAGGAAGTGGAATGACTATTTTTTGATTTTCTTTTGACTTTAATATACCTGCCTCTCTTTGACAATTGACCTAAAGGGAAGAAAGGGATAAACGGCAGGGAGAGACAATGATTCGCTTTAAGCGGCGATTAATTATTTTTTAAACAGTAAAAACTACTCCTAGTAATGTACTAATTGGAGTGTGCCATCATTAGAGTCTCATTCCAATGATGAGTTTTTAATTACTTTTCCTTTGTAGTGCATCATTTAGAGGAGAGATTATTACGGAAAAGATATCTGCACCGACGGTTTCCGTAGAGAAATCGTACCGACGGCCACGCATGACCGTCTCCGGCCACCGGACGGCCGATCCGAGCCGTTCAAAAATTTAAAAAAAAAAAAACGAGGGGGCCTTCGCGGGAATCAACGGCATCCGAGTTGTGTAAGGTACTTGATCCGAACACCCTTTTTTCGTGTATATATGTATATTCTAGGCCCCCTCGTTTTTTTTTTTTTTTTTTTTTTGGACGGCTCTGTCGGTACGGTTTCCCTACGGAAACCGTCGGTGCAAATAGTAATACTCAGATTATTAAGTACCACGTGGTGGTCTTCAAATCTCTCTCCATCACACATTGTTGTGAGATCTTCACACTTAATCTCGAGCCTCATAGAAATTTGGATTGATGAGAGGCCTGTGACACCATGTGACGGTGCCTCAGGAACGTACATTAAATAATTTTTCCATTTAGACATACCATAGTGCCCAAAATAATTACTCCTAATTGCTTAGTAACCGGAGCAGATCCAAAATTTGAACTCGAGAGTGGTGAAATTAAAATAAATCATCTGTTAATAATAAAAGTGCTATAATTAGCAGCCGGAGTGAATTCCTTCGAGTTCTCTCTCACCCTCGCCACCCTCAGATTTTCCTAGCCATCATACTACTCTCTGTTCTCTCAACCCAGCTTGAGCATGGCATATATATGGAGCTTTCTTCGACCTTTTTTCGTAAAGAAAAGTAGGTGATAGTTGGGAGCTCATAATAATGAAGGTGGTTTGAAGAACGGGTGGTGGAGGTTGAGAAGCTGAGATCGAAACAACACAAGTCAAGCTTGAAAGTGCTATTTGTAAAGCTCGTTAAATTTTCAAGCTATACTTGAACAATTCACTGGCTCAACTCGTTTATTATCCCTACGGGTCGGATGCATGTATGAGATTACACGTGGGTCGGGGCTCCATGAGAAAAAGAAGTGCTGGTTTCGGCCTGTGTCAGGGCCCAGAAGAGAAGGCAGGCCTGGTTAGACCCAATCGGGCAGTAACGTAACGGGCCAACTCACGAGCCCAATACCCATGATGCAAAGCCATAACACGGGATTCGTTTGTCGCAATTTGGGCTTTATAAACAAGCACATACATCAACCAGAGGGCTAGCCCAGCGGACCAGCGGTTATCTTCTGGTTCTCCTACAAGAGAGAGTTCGAACCTTGATAGAGGCGTTTGCGGGTCAAAGTTACAGACAGTTTTTGAACCTCTTGTGGACTAACTCACTAACTCTCCTGCTAACCTCACTAATGTATACAATATTGGCCCCCAAAAAGAAACAACAATATATCGAAAACTTAACTAGCTTTGTTCACTTGGGATTTAAGAACCACTCACTCCTTGTCGGTTTTCAACAAGTACTCTCCTTTTCTTTTTCAAAATAGTAATAACTTTTTCCAAAAAATACATAGAAGTAGTATTCGTCCTTAATCAGAGAGTTAAAAAAGCCACGAAAGAGAGTAGCTTTCGTAGGTACAAGCACCCAAACCACTAGTAACTCTACTAGCTATAGAATAAGGCATCTCATTAGCACAAAAGAAAAATTCATACACTGATTAAAAATCCAAACAAGTGTTACAGCGATGCCGACGTCCATTCGTGAGATAACCATCAAAACCACCACCGTTAAAATATAGATTGGCACCTGAATAGACGGAAGATAAATGAAAAGAATGAATAACACGAGTAAACTTTCAAAATTTGAGATCAAATGAGAAAACTCTCATGAGGGATATTATTGGAATCGGGAAAATCATCACTTCGGAGGAAGAAAACACCCATCAAAGACAAAACCATTCCCTCCGGAGGAAGAAAACATACGGACAAAGCCCTCCCCTCCTACCGCAGTGGGGAAAAACCCCAACTTCAAAAAGTTTTTCCCTATCATTTCGGTCCCCCCGCCCAAACACCCGTTAAAATTTGAATCTCACTTCCCAAGTTGAAAGGAGAGAGAGAGAGATTCAACTTTGTCTCGTATCGAAACAAAGATCTGCTCCAGAAACATCGCCGGATAAAAACCCTAGAACTCCATTTCATCTCTCTGTCTCTGTCTCTCGCTCTCTCTAAATGGCAAACTCAGATTCCACTCCTTCCATCCCCCCCGTCGCTCCTCTCTCCTCCGTAAGTCTTCTCTCTCACTACATTTACTGTTTTCACAGATGATAACGTGCACACACGCACATATCTATGTATGTACGTGGATATTTGTGTTTTGAAATTTAGGTTTTAGATTGAGCTTGAATCCGTGATTGTTTGCAGCTGATTTGAACGCATGATTATATACATTTCTTATATGTAACGATGGAATCGGACAGAAGCTTAATTATATAAAAAATTGATATGTAACAATGGAATCGGACAAAAGCTTAATTAACCTAGCCCATCTCACCAAACCTGATATTTGCTGTGCCGTCAATCAAGTTGTATATGTATATGAGTGTGTGTGTGTGTGTGTGTGTAGATATTTAGGTTTCGAAATTTGGGTTTCAGATTGAGATTGAATCCGTGATTGTTTGCAGCTGATTTGAACACACAATTATGTATTTATGTGTATTGATATATATACATGTGTGTGTGTGTAGATATTTGTGTTTTGACATTTAGGTTTTAGGTTCAAATTGAATCTGTGATTGTTTGCTGCTGATTTGTACAATTTGTGTTGTTTGTTTCGCCGGTTTTGCAGAAGAAGGAGAACATAGTGCCGATGAATTCAAAAATCGCGGTAATTTGAAATGTTTCTAGGGTTTCTCGTGTTGAATGTTTAGTTTTCCTTGCCTAATAAGATATTTGGTAAGTGACGTTATTCGTGTTTGTATCCCAGGAATTGAGCGAGTCAAGGCTAGAACTTCTTAGTAGGATTCAAGGGCTCAAACAGGTGATTTCAATTAACACCTTGCTTCCAATATATTCTTGTGTATCTATGTGACCATTTATTTTTGTAAATGTCTGGTTTGTTCAACATTTAGTTTGGGCTATGAACAGATGTTTGTTTGATTTTAGGACCTACAAAGTTGGAGATCGAAGTTAGACACTCAAGTTAAGACCTATCGTGATGTAAGTCTCAGCACTTCAATCTGTTGATAATGCTCTGGTTTCTTTCCTCAATTTTGCAACATGTAGTTTTTCATTCATGGAAGAATGTGCTTTGATTGTACTCTTGTTGGCCTTTTACGTGAACTGAAATATGACTTGCGATGTCATGAACTTTCCTTTAGTCCTCTGCCTGTTTGGTGCAAGACTTGGGTACTTCTATTGTCTTTATCATGCTATCATCTTGCTTTTTTGGATCTTGTATATTGTGCGTTCACATTTCTATAAAAAGAGAAAGCCTTTACTAAATATATGTTTGGAGAATAAGAACAAAATCCCTTCAGTATTACATTTAAATCAGTCCCAGAAACAGCTTTGAAATTAGCCTCAACTTAGCATAAGAAGTGGGCATGCCCTTTCACCCTCTCCGTCTCTTCCTTATGCTTTAATTGACCCCTCTCTTATGATGAGCTACCATACATCTACAATTCACTTAACTGCCAAGTGTTAGCGCCTTGCATGATCTTATATGCACCAAATGACCAACCACGGACTGATGATGTCAATAATTGATTAGTCAACCTCCTATTGAGAAAATTATTAGACAGGGCCCTTATTGGTTATTGCATCGGATTGTCTTATGAATATTGACATTGAATATAGACACAAAATATGCATATAATACAATGTACCAAATGGATATGACAAAAAACAAACAAAGAAGACAATTAGATGCCATACAAATAATCCCTGAATATAATGGAACAGCCCATGTACCAACACAAGCAGCCTAAAACCTTTGAGATTAAACGTAATGGTTTTTCTTTCAATCATTGTGCCACAAGGCCCACAACCAAATCAAAGTATCTGCACTGCAGCTTACTGTTTATATGGAAGGAGTTGTGAGCAAATTTTCTCACTTAAAAATTGCCATATTTGTTCCTTGGTGTTAAATTTTAATGGATAAAACTGGCCACCCAACAATCTATCTGTACAGACCAAGAAAAACGAGCGGGATGTTGATTTCTATATGTAGTTTTTGTACTAAAAACTACATATAGACCAACAGCTTTGGTTGCTTGAGTGGGAGTAAGGAATAAGTAATACTGATTGCTTTTTTTTTTTTGGTAAGTTTAATAGTAGTGACTTCTTTACCAGAGAAGTAGA
Organism: Rhododendron vialii; assembly: GCF_030253575.1. Lineage (NCBI taxonomy): Eukaryota > Viridiplantae > Streptophyta > Magnoliopsida > Ericales > Ericaceae > Rhododendron > Rhododendron vialii. The sequence goes on from NC_080560.1 coordinate 41,549,974, forward strand.
GATCCGCTTGGGTGTGCGGTGTGCCGGTGTGTGCTTTAGGCCCTCCGTTAAAATATGATCTTTGTAATGACCTTAAGTTTCTTTTAATCATGTGGTCATGCCTTTTCTGGTTTTTGCAAATTAGATTTTTGCCTACTTTGTTTTTGCCAGACGATGTCACGAGGGGGCATACTTGTCGGCATCTGTTATAGACTCATCATCCTGCTTATGCTGTCATGACTTGTTTTTCTATCTCTTAACGCAGGAGCTTTCAGAACTCAAGAAATCACTCAATGTTGAAGTGGAGCAACTTCGATCAGTGAGCAACCCTCGATATTTTTATAAGTCCTACTTTGTTATTATAGATACATCATGGAATGTAATAATTTCATTTGTGTACTAGGAATTTCAAGAATTGAGGACAACTCTCCACCAGCAGCAAGAGGATGTTACGGCTAGCTTAAAAAACCTGGGGGTAAGCTATTTGAGTTCTGTTATTCATTGAGTGATGATTTACTTATAATATTCTATACTTTCAAAAGCCATCTCTTGACTTACTATTTTGGACTTCTTGTAGTTACAAGACGTTTCGGGGGAAGTAAAAGAGCCTGAAGGTGCCAAGGTTGAGAGTAATGATGAGAAAGTTGATGAAGATCTGCCCAAGGAGGATAATCCCAGAGACACTGAACAATAGGTCTATTTTCATCCCATTTGTTCTTCCATTTTCGAGCTCATCATAGCCCAAAACATCATTTTGCTCAATGTTGTGTATTACTGTATTGTGTTTGTTAAGTTAAAAGAGGTAGAGCATTGTTTTCTAGCTCAAGACAGATCTTTCATCTGGAGGAATTTGTATGGAAAGGCACTTGATTTTGCTCGAAACTTCATTTTGCTCAATGTTGTGTATTACCTTAGTTATCTCTCATTATGCACTTCATTGTGTATGATTGATATGAGATCAATGATATTATGAGATTGGTATTCATTTCTTCCTTCTTAACAAAGCGTTCTTTTTGCCGATCAAAAAAAAAAAAAAAAACTAAGCATTCTTCCATAATTGTATTTGGGCATTTGGTTCAGTACTTGCCAATTGTTTTCTTGGGTGCCAAATTCACCACAGATCACTTTTTTTTTGTGTGATTTTTAGGCTATGAAGCACAAGTATGTCTAAAACTCTGCTGCACTTCACACCCATATTGTACAAACAAAAGTAGCTTCGGCATTAGCAACACCCATTTGCTATTTCTTTTGTCATTTTTGAGCAATGGCAATTTTGCCAAATATCGCAACTAGTATGGTTGCTTAAAACCAGTTTTATGGCATTTGAGGTATCCTTGTAATTGACTTGCTGAATTAACTAGTAAGAGCAAGTCAACTCTTTGGTGCCAAAATGACTTTGTCCAAATCGACAAACATTTTTCAGCTAGCTATAGTGTCCAAAAGCTAAAAACTAGCAATGTTGTTATACCAATTTGATGCCATTTTGGTACAATCTCAAATCAAGACAATCGGATTAAACTCATTTCATATTTCAATGCTAATCAAAAGATGTCATTGACATTTTTCGGCATCAACAATAACAACAAATGACAATGGGTGAACTTGAATTTTTCTAAAATAAATTGCCAAATTATACTCTTTCCGTCCCATTTTCTTTGGTCTTTTTCGATATTCGCACCATTTTTTAAACTCTTATATATCCCAATTTATAATACTTTTTATAATTTTGAAAACTTTGTATTATAAATTTAATTAAAAATTATCAAACAAGATCCATATTGTATATTTTTTTAGATTCACACAAGAAAATAAAAGAGTTTTAAGAATGACACGAATATCAAAAAATTCCAAAGAAAATGGGATGGAGTCTGTAGCTTTTCACCTAAATGGCAATGAATTTTTCAAGAACTCTTGATGGGTTTCTTTCATGATAAATGATCCAACTTTCAATGTCTCTTTCTCTCTAAAGTTGCTGAGATGGTTCATGTACTGTATTGTCTGTGATCCCACATGCCCCGTTTCAGAAATCTTTTTAAAAAAATAAGCAGCTTATTTCACATTTTCAAAATCAAAAATAAAATAAATGAAAAATAATTTTTCAATTTCTTTTTGCATCGTATAAAAGATCTCATCGAGATCTTTTAAACAAGATTCATATTGCATGTTTTTAGATTTCAATTAGCTCATAATTTTTGAGCTTGAAATTGCCTTTTTAAAAAATAAAAATTTATTTCGATTCCGAAACGGAGTCTGAAGCTTGTTGATAAATTCATTTACTATCCCTCAAGTACATCACTGCTCTCTCTTTCAGACTCTTCAATTCTGAAAGACACCTTGACAGCCATCTCTCTCTCTCTCTCTCTCTCTCTCTCTCTCTCTCTCTCTGTGCCAGTGAAAGACACCTTTGAGGGTCTCATCTCTTCTTCCAGAGAGATTTTTACCACTGTGAGTTAAATTGGAATAGGATGAGGTAAGAAAAAACGACTTTTCAAATTTCAGTATTTCCTACGGGACCATCCACCCACTTTTGCCTTTTTCCGGTCCTTTTCAGACTGATTTTAATGATCAAATGGTAATGACCCGACCCAACTAACCATAAATATTTCTATTTCAGCAGAACGATTGGCCTTAAAAGATATACCTAAAAAAGTGACATGTAGTCTTATGTGAGTGTTAAGTATAACAAGAGAGTGCCAACCAAAATATATGTACGGAGTAAGCCGTTAGCTCCCAACCAATGTGGGACTAAGAACCCACCTACCCCAAACTTGGGGTATTAGAAAAATTATTCATTGTTGTAAAACTCCTCGTAAATTTGATCATAGCCAAATTTGAAATGCATCAATATCATGAAAAGTTGAGTTTTTTTACCCAGTTGAACTACTGAACTGTATAAACTAAAAGATCCTGATTATTGAAGTGGACCCGGAAAGTGTCCGAAAAATGCAAAATTGAATCAGTTTTTGTCCCTCCTATTTTCCTTGCCTCATGAACATTGAGTAATTAGGATCACATGGTAGTTATTTTTACCAAAATGCATGAATCTTGCCAATAATCAAATGAATTTAAATGAACAAGAACTAGGAGGTTTTATTTTCTTCAAATATAAGGGTATACATAATGTGATCGATGATATTTTGACCTTTAACACTAGGGCATGGTGGCTGATTCTGAGCCCAAGACTAGGACCACTTTCTTATCATTTCAAACTTAGCTTTAACATCATTTTCTGTCCTATGGCACATGGTGATGCCTTTTCGAGGTACAAATTGCTTGAGATTTCTTTACGGAAAAAAGAAAGAAACAAAAGTGTTGCACATAACAAAATTAAAGTTTTAGAACAAAACATATTACCGAACTGAATGCAAACAGAAAACTGTAAACTGATGGAAACATAAGCAATGAAAAAGAGTCGAAATAGGAATCAGGATATTGCTTCTCCTGATTTCTCTTGGCTCTCGGTTCCTGGTTCATCCTGGTAACCAACAATACAATGATAAGCACATTCGATTACCATGCTTTGGATACATTGGTGAAATGACCTCCACTTGTCACGTGCTTTACAATGCAGAAACGAAAAACTCACATGATATCCTAGATATGGTCGTCAAATGTGCTTACCGCGTGCAGGGCTGCTCTTCAAAATTTTGGGTGAATCACTACAAAAGAAAATGTAGTGTGTGTAAAATAGAATCACACAAGTGGACCTGCACACTATTAGGCTATTAGTACTTCCTAGTTCCTACCCTCTCCCATGTCTCAATCTTGCATTCATTTCTAAACACTTCGAACCTCTTCAATTCCCTTCGAACCACTCATCTCTCTCTCTTTCTCTCTCTCTCTCTCTCTCTCTCTCTCTCTCTCATGGCCACAACATCTGCTGCTGGAGATCCTTTGCAGCCACTGAAATATCAGGTGTGTCCATGCATGTTGATCTCTGCACATGTTCACATCTATTGCTTGCTTTTTGTTTTTGATGTTGTTGTTTAATTTGGTTTTTCCTAAACTAACAATCTAGCATTTGATTTCAGACATGGGTATTGAAAGTTTCCATCCACTGTGAAGGATGCAAGAGAAAAGTCAAGAAAGTTCTGCAAAGCATAGATGGTAAGTAAATACCTCTCCACCACAATACTTCACTGTGACTCGCAATTAATCAAGTACACATTTTTTAGCACAAAAACTTAGTAGTAAACAAATAAGGTGTGCCATTTCACAAAAAAACAAAAAAAAACAAAAACAAAAAACAAATAAGGTGTGAAATAACCTCATTTTCTTTTGCTTTCTCCCAGTTTTCTTGGCCACATCTGTTTGGTTTCAGTTTTCAAATTTTGCTTCCTGCCCATATTTCTCATGAAACACAGAAATTGCCTAGGTTACGGTTTTCAAACTCGCTTCCTATAGAAGTTTAGGGGAAAAAATTTGCATACTTGGGACGCAGGATATGTGCCTTACGAACACAAGTATCTAGTTCGAGTTCCACTGAAAGCAAAATTCTTTCGATCACCCTCTCTCGGAAGTCAAAATAACTGTCGAAAGGGGCTCCAAGTTACAGTGCCATGTGACCTTATGTTATGATTGGTGGAATCGGTTCCGGATTACCAAATGTGTATACCTCTGTATAACTTTGGAGTATGGAACATCAAAAAGAACATTGTCACTAAAGAAGATAAAAAACAACTAATTTTTGGATAGTGCTTTTAAAAGTGTTTCGTAAAATTGATTCTGAAAATAATAAAGGGTTAAGCTTTATTATAAAAAGAACATTGTCACGACCTGAGACTTAGGGGTCTGCTCCCTCCTAAGATCTCATGAAAACTCCTCACATGCTATCAACTCTCTTGGAGCCGGTATATAGAGTTAAGCTTTGGCTCTAATTGGACCCCATAAATGGACGGTAAAATTGGTCCCTAGAATTGGTCGACGTGCGCATAAACTGACCTGAATATATAGCTGAATCATGGGTAGTTTGGATTGTCCATAATATCCGGTGTGTTTTCCGTTGTGCATCTCCAGGTGTTTATACCACAACTATTGACTCACAACAACACAAAGCCACAGTTACTGGAAATGTGAAGGCAGAGACCCTGATCAAGGAACTAGTCAAAACTGGAAAACACGCAGAGCTTTGGCCGGAAAAAGTCGCCGGAAAAGAGAAAAGGTCCGGCAAAGCAGGGAATGGTGAGAAAGGAAACGACCCGAAAGAAAATGAAAAAAGTTCTGGTGAGGAAATTGAGAACCCAATTGAGGATTCTGAAGTGAAACCTGAAAACAGCGAAGGGAAGCCGCCAGAAGGGGTTCCCGCCTGCGGTATTTCTCCGGCGGTAGATCACAGGGGAAACGGAAACGATGGAGTTACTGGGAAAATGGGTGGAGGGCATGGCGGTAAAAAGAAGAAGAAGAGAGGGCGAAAGGGTAATTCCAGCAACGCCGGTTCATCTTCGGCTGGTACTCTGGCAAGCACCGGATCACAAAATCGAAAAGTGGGGCCAGATCACGGAATGGATCAGATTGATCTGGGCCATACACGTCAGCATCCAGAGGTTCACAACCCAGCCTACTATGTACCTGATCCGGTGGTTAGTTACAGTGCGGCCAATCCTAGCAAAAGTGGTGGTCCCACTTACTATGTCTCTGCATTACCGTACACGTATGCATCTACGAAACCGGGGGTTTATCCGGTGCAGGCGATGCCACCGTTGGATACTTTCCGGATTTTCAGTGATGAGAATCCTAACGGATGCCATATCATGTGATGACTGTGCTGGGATCAAACGGTGGTTATTGTTTTGATCATGATGAAGGTGGCTAAATGGGGCATCCAGCAGCCTTAGTGTGTGAAGGATCATCAATTTTTTTTTTTGATAAGTCAAATACGGATTATCATTTGTGCATATATATTTGTGTGTGTGCCGAGTTAATTGGGGGATCCTATGTATTGTGCACCATCTCGGCCGTTCGTTCGGCCATCCGACGATTCAGATTTCATCTCGGCAATAAACGATCAAGAGCTGATCATTGTCAAGATTAGATCTGGACCGTCGGATGACCGAACAGACGGCTCAGATTGTGCACAACATAGCTTTCGTTTGCTTTAATCAAATATGTTTTGGATAGGGTGTTTTGGCTCTGAAAATTATCATGAAACTTGAATGCAAAGGGCAATGGATGAAAAATGTTGTGCATGTTTGAGTTCCAACTTTCAATTCTTTGGTTGTTCCAGTTGGATCTTATTAAGAGAAATAATGAAATACTTCCGATTAGGGGTGTAAACGAGCCAAATCGAACCGAATATCGACATGTTCGAGTTCGACTCGATCAGAATTCGTCTGGCTCGAGCTCGGCTCGACAAACATGTACAAAGCTCGAGCTCGGCTCGTTAGTATTCGGTCTGGAATAAACGAGCCGGCTCGGCTTGAATTCGTCAACTTTTTGGTCTTGATATTAAAAACTGGCTAAACGAGCCGAGTCGAACCGAATATTGACATATTCGAGCCAAGCCGAGCAGAACCTATATATTTCAAGCAGAGACAAACCTGTTCGCGAACCTATATATTGGCATGTTCGAGCAGAGCCGAGCCGAACCTATATATTTCGAGCCGAGACGAACCTGTTCGAGCCGAGCCCTGCTAGGTTTGAGCTCGGCTCGTTTATCCTTCGAACCGAACCGAACGAGCCTTTACCGAGCCGAACTCGCGAGCTGCTCAGCTTATTTACGGCCCTACTTCCGATTTGGATTTCAAACCTAGTTGTGTATCTAAGTGCCAAACCATTTTCTATCCGAACTTGGATTATGGTTGGAATGACAACCGGCTCGATAGATTACAACCACATTTGCCAAATTAGGTCTCGGTGCGTCCACATTTGCCAACTACAGATTACAATCAAGATGGATTAGCTTTTATTCTAGGCTGCATTTCATATGGGCATTTGGGAAATTCAGAAAGCAGGCTAGAGCAGTCACTGCCACGTAAAATGTGAGTAGGTAACATGTCCCAAACCAAGGGGCGGCTCTCGGAAGTTTCTGCCATTTAAAAAAAAAAAAAAGAAGAAAAGGGACGGCCTGCGGTAAATGCGAGTGTGTGTGCATTTGTGTGTGGCTCTAGCATTGATGTGGAAAGGTAACCCCGTGATATTGCACAATTAACAATTTCAATACATTAGCACATATTCACAGAGTATTTGAGAGCCTACTTTTTAGCTTTTTATTTTCAGCTTTTTGGTTTTTTAGATTATGGTTAAAATGTGTTTTGGAGAATGAATGAGTGTTTGAGAGATATGTGTAGAATATATTTTGGAACAGTAGTAGTGTTTGATAGATGAATGATGAAAATGAATTATGGATTGGCTTTTTACCAAGTTGCCCTTGGCCTTTATTATTGTTTTAAAAGGTGTACAAATATTTATTTCTTTTAGCCTTTGGCCTTTATTATTGTGTTAAAAAATGTATGAATAATGTTTAAAGAATTGATTTCTACACTTCCTTTTTTAATATCTATACTCTATTTTTTTTTTTTAGCAAAAAATTACAACACTTTCAACACTAAAATCCAAAAAGGGAGCATGGATATCAAAAAACGGAGTGTATATATAATTCAAATCCCTAATGTTTATTCATTTATTTAAATTAATAGTTATACAAATTTGTTTTTGGGTGTGCGTACAAGATAAGCCTGAAGTAAGGGTAAAATTGGTACTCCAACTTAACTTTAGGTCGGGTATTTTGGTAATTGAACAAAAAAATGGGAAACCCCGAAAATGGGAAAAGGAGCTCAGGACCTCTTTTTCACTTCTTGCCTCTCACGTTAAAAACAGTGAATGAGTTCGACAATTAGATGACCAAACAGCCAAAACACAAAAAGGAGAAGCTGAAAATGCGAAAAGGAAGAAACCAAGCAGACCCCAGTCATGAGACAATAGAATCCAATCGATTGGTTGCTGATTTGACATTTGCAGTTGTATTTGAGGATAGCTTGCTTTAACTCACCTTTCTTGGGTACAGATTCTCTTCTTAAAAACTTGAACAGCATAATTTGACCTACCAATATACCCACACCTGCTATTCTCCACAAAAACACAAACAGAATAATTCTTTTATTGTTCTTGATACAATTTTTAGACCTACACCCAAATTTTCCTTCTCCACTTGGCCTCTGATTTGAAGAAAAATTGATTACTTTCGTGGGATTCTTTATTCTCTCCTATCACTGGATGACCCATAGACATTCTGGGGCAAGGTCAAAAGAGAACTCAGAATAATGCTTGTCCTCTGAATTGCTTTGAGACTTTTTAAGGTCAATAATTCCAGGTCAATTCTTGCCTTGTCAAAAAGATAATACTTGTAACTTTTTGGTACAAGAAATGGAGGTGCAGTTATGGTGTCCTGTCATCTCCATCAGGAGTATTGCCCCGTCACACCACACCACACCACTATCTGTAGGGGACTCCACCGCACTTACATAAGGGCCAAAGCTAAGGTCCCATCACGAATTGGTAGTGTTAGGAGTATGTTTAACCCCAATGAGGGGCAATGGGGGACTCAAATCTGGGCCTTGTCCAACCGGTCCTCAATTTCCATCACTGAACCAACTCTGGTAATGCTTGTATTTCATAGTTAGCAAAAAGGTCCTTACTGCAAAGATAGTATTTAATATTCCACAGTAATAATACCATTAGCTTAGCAACAAGGCATCAATTTGAAGAGGTGAAGAACTAAAGCTCTAAAGACTATTAGTGGAAGTTCAAGTATAGCCCTAATTTTTATTTCCTAAAACAACTAAGAATGCATATGTATAGCTTTCGCCAGTGGCAAACCCTACAAATAGTCAAATAGATACGAGTTCTGGCAAACAATTTGTGGGAATAGAAACTCTGAAAAATAGAGACTAGACCAAATATTTGAACAAATAAAGATGAACACTATCAATTGGATATCAGCTGTGACATATATACAACACAATCCTTTATTAAAAAGTCGGAAATATTGGTAATCTTGGCAAAAGGAAACGGACGCACAAAATGAAATTAAAAAATTGTTGGTCACGACTCAGGACTTGATGCAAAATAACTTACAAGCAAGTTGATGCCTTCAAAGTGCGCTTATTTGTGCCGAGTATGATTACAATTACAGTTACATCATCATGGTATTTCCTTCTCCTACCATCTGGTATACTCATCAATTCTTCTGTACTGAAACCTGCAGTAAAGAAAATAATGTCAATATATAGGTCCTTTGAACTCAGGAGTTCGAGGTAACTATTTTATGATATATCTATACCTCTATCATTACGTTGTCATTCTCTACTTAACCTTCTGATGTGTAAGATTTTTGAACTTTATTCTATAGTTATGTACGCTATACATTATGAAGCATCAATCTTTGTAATATAGGTATTGCTGTAATATGCAAAAGTCTTCGTTCCTTCCCAGGAGCGTCATCCCTTTGGAAACACTGGCTCAAGCTCGGTAGAAAGTAGTACACCGTCATAAATTGGTAATTGGCCAAATGGTGGTTCAATAAAAATTCCCTGGCACATTTTTTGTATTTTGTAACAAACCACATTCTGAAAATCAAACTTTGGCTTGCTCATGGTTCACTAGGACCTCAAAATAACAGAATATAACAGTAGCGTGACATGCCGATAGTTAAAACCAAATTCATCATCAAATAAGGAAATTAACAAGTTTTAGGTTAGTGCACAATTACAGTGATTGTACCTGCAGAATCAGCTGCTCTAATCACAAGCTGCTCCAAAAGAAACTTTGCTGGATCACCAGAAGGGTTGCTTAAGATATATGAATGTACAAGATTTACCGCCTCATCATTGCTGAAGAAGTCAAACAAACCATCACTCCCCAGTATAACAAAGTGATCGGAACTTGAGATTCTGTGGACATTTAGTGACGGTTGAATGGAGACATAAGGAGGACTCGTAAGGTTACGAACTCGAAGAATGCCCATCAAAGCATCATTCAAATTTTTCTGCAAGAGGAAAGTAGAATTAGTTTTTGTTTTTGGGTAAGGATTAAATCTTATAAAAGGGCAGCCACATAATAGGACTCTTACTATCTAAGTACCTCCAATTACGTCTAGGGGTGTTACTATGCCAAACTGGATCATTTTTTATCCTTGCTGATGTAGCATCAGTTGCACAAGTTCTTCCTCACCTATTGCTGCTAAAAAAAAACTTACACTAGCTCCAAGGATAGACTAACAATGCCGCGGGTTCAATTTTGGCAAATTAGATTGAATGGAAAGAGCTTGGAACTCTTGGATCAGGAAGTCGTTTTTGCTAAACTTGTTATAACAAGCGCAAGAGCCTGCTCCATGCATTTGATTCCCAACTAGAAATGCTTCTAGCATGGGCATCTAAGAAATACGAAATACGACAATGGGACGGATATTAACACGTAACACCAATACCTGCACCCGTATAACTTTTGTCGGTGACACAATCAAATGGAACATTGGATTCCATTCGGAAATTTAATAAATAAAAGGAGGAGAAGAAAAGAAACCGCACATGTTTTGAGAGCTTATACTGGTTAAAATCCCAACAATAGGATGGAAATTTATGCAGTAAAAAGAAATAAACGCAACTAACTCCTACCCTTTTTAGGTATCCAACGCCAAATGCCCGAGTCACCTTCAACTTTCCCTTCACTTTTCCAGCCACAATTGTTGCAGGGTCATCTGGATGGTCACGTTTAAGTTGATCTCGTTCCACTTCATTGTCCGCTGTATGACTGTCAGTGAGTTGGATAGCTTGCAGCTTCTTGTCATTCCTACCACCTTCAACATGAGTTGCAACTAAAGCTCGACTATCACCTAAATTGAGGGTATACAAGTCTTTCCCATGCAGAAGTACAACCAAGACACAAGAGCCAATAGATACTAAATCCGGTCGGTCCTCCATTTCCTGTTCAACCATGTACAAGAAATCATTCTCAGCCTGACTAAGAGCACGTTGGAGGCTATCAAGCACTTTCTGGTTGAATGAATAAGATGGTTGTTCAGGTCCCTTGGCAAAACAGTTCATTGATGAATCCTCATCACCGGTTCTTGCAATTCTGCAGTTAATATCATTATCATCCATAAAATACTGGAGGGACTGCTCATCAGAATCTCCAACCAAATCTTGCTTCAGTTCCCAGTCTAGCAAGTTAAGGTAGAACCCAATGGTTTCATACAATGTTCCAGCCAGAAAATCAGCTGCATCTCTACCATTAAAGCCATCATATATTGCACAAAAAAGCCACCCATTTTCTTCAGAACAAACTGCTTGAACTCTGTCTTCGCCAGCTGCACCACCTGCAACTTGTACTTCCGTGGCATTAAGGAAACCTTCACTTCTGGAAGGAGCACTCATGGGTTTTAGCAAAAAGGAATCGTATTCAGGTGTTCCACTGGGAGTGGAAGGACAACTTAAGTTTGACATGCTACTTTGGAGAGAAGATGATAACATGTCCAACTTTGAAATAGAGGGTGAAGAAGGTATCCTTCGAAATGACTTCGGGGAGTCCAAAGTTGGAAGTATTTCTGCCCCAATTAACCCATTGCACATATTAGTGTTGGCCAGTGTGGCATTAGCACTTAAGGCAGCCCCAGATAGGCAAGAAAAGGAACTGTTGGCTCTCCGGAGTTTTATCCGGGTTGAAATTTCAATTCCTTTGTGCATGTCACTGGAATTATCGAGCTGTCCATTGCATTGGTAACCAAAACTTACTTTAATTTCCCCACCACGATCATTTGTTGCCTCTCCAAGCATCATTTCTGTTTCAATATATCTCCATCAACGATTTACCCGGCAGAGGAAATATTAGATAGAACACAAGCTATTACAAGTAGTACAAATTTTTGTCCAAAAGGATCAACAAATGTTTTCAATTCGAGTGGCTCATTGCAAAATATGAATAGCACAAAAAGCATTCAATAAACATAGATTCCACTGTAAAGGATCAGAATCATCGGATCACAGGCTCCAAAAAAACAGACACTGATAAGAGACAATTGACATCAGAATTTAAGAGGTAGGTTAACTCATGCAGAGATGATAATTCTATGACTCTCAATTGCTGTACTGTTAGGAATGGTAGAGTTTGGTCCTTCAATCTAAACAACTCGGACTTAAGTTATGCTTCATATTATAAGTAACAAGAATAGTTATTGATGAATCAAATTCTAATTCTTTAAGAAACATATAAGGAAATGGGGCTAGCCCTCGGCTTTAATTGAGCCTCCACTAGTGCACGGTGATGGTGCTTACTCCTTAGTAAACAGTCGAGATGAGCGTAAGCTGACCTGGACACATTGAGTTGTATTAAAAAGATTCCATTGACATTGATATAGAGCCAATTCCTATAGACACGTCATATGATCTTATCAAATTTTTTTGACTCTTTTCTCCAAAAAAAAAAACAGACTTGAGTTTTGATGTTAATCCGTCAACCCAATAAATTCGTTCACAGCAAATAATCTGGAAAACTAATTCTGAAAGAGCAACCAAACAAAGTCTCTACTATACAAGTGACATACAAAGAGATTGAGAAAATACTATCACTGTAATCTATAATCTATTATTATTACTATAATAAAGCGGCGACTATAATAAAGCAGCGATTACGAAGCCGGCTGATACTTCCAATTTTCCAAAAATACCCGTTCAAACTGCCTAAGAAGAAAGGAAAAAAAAAACTGACACCGAATTTTCTTCCTTCTTTTGCATAAAACGATTTGCAAGCACATCACGTGCGGCTGGGCGTCTACCGCTAGAAGAATAAACGAGCAAGCGAAATAGGACCCATTATAACTGCAGATAATCATAATATAAACGAAAACCAAATAGAAAACAATTCTCCGGATGGAATACATACATAAATATACACAAGGGAATAGAAATGCCTATATAGGAATCTGACACTTAAAACTGACCTCTTCGGTTTCAGAGAGAGAGAGAGAGAGAGAAAGAGAGGTAGAGAGAGAGAAATTGAGGTCACCGACGAAGAGTCCGTAATCTGAATTTTGTTTGCACAGAATCGAAAGTAGAGATGAATAAATGCATGTACGCAAGAAGAACAGTCGTTACTTGAATGCGTGTATGTATAGGTTAGTTAAAGCACAAGCTCAGTCGAGAGAGAGAGAGAGAGAGAGGGGCGCGGGATCTGATTCGGAATAAAATCGACTGGTTAGGAAGAGGGGAGGGAGAGAGAGAGAGAGAGAGAGAGAGAGAGATGCATTTGTTTTTAAAGTCTCTGAAAAAATAATCAGATGCGATTTTTTCTCCTCCTTTCACTCTGCTTTTTTTCTTTTTCCACTCTGAATTTTCGGGAAAAAAAAGTTGCCCAAATTGCTGTCTTTCGGTTACGCCTTTATCGATATGTGTTTGAGTTAATTTCTTACAAGAGATCCTAAAACAAAGTATTTTGAACAAAATGAGTGGTTCGGATTATTTTTGTGAAAATTTGAGACGGGTCCAAAATTCGTATGTACATTTTATGTACGTACTCATATTCTTTTTGAAAATTATGGAACTGAAGGGGCAGTTGTTGAATTGGGTATGGTGTTGTGCAGTGGTGTGTGCACCATCGTGTTATGCACCTCCGAGCCATCAGATCGTGCATCCGACGGTTCAGATCTCATCTTGGCACTGAATGGCTCTCGATCGTTGGTTGCTGAGATGAGATCCGAGTCATTGGATTCACGATCCGACGGCTTGAAAGTGTGCAGCATTGTTTTACTTCACTGCACAACACCAACCCGAAGTTCGGCAATTGTTGCTAATCAGTTTTGAGGTCGTTAAACGAGCTTTGAAATAGGAGATTTCTTTCGTAAACAAAGAAAACTTTTATATGTTCACTTTCCATTTCAAAAATATTCTCTCAAATTTTTTTAATTATTTCGTCATCAGAATTATTCTCTTCAAAATTTGTATTTCTAGTGATTTTTATTACAACGCATTTCTATTCGAAAAGTCAAAAATTTTGTTTTAAATGTTAAAAAATTTTATTAAAGAAGAAAAAATACACAAACCTATAAATTATTTTTATCTCAAGCCTGACAACCAAACAAGGAAATTTTTATGTCATTTTCATTCGTCGCTTGTAACCAATTTTTAATAGTTCAACATCATACTTCATATGTTTCTAAGGAGTGTTATTTTCAGCAATGATTTGGAGCACTAGTCTATTTCGGAAAATGACAACCAATAAAACAGACCACGAATAAATAAATAAAAAAGGAAGAAGAACATTTTTGGAAATTTAGGTGTGGGTATATATGGAGTTATTTTGGATATTAACTAGAGAATGTTTGTGAAGTTAAGCAAGAATATTTTCCCATTTTTGGACAAAATACATGTAACCATTATTCATTTGCCAGAAAAAATATCTAAGCATTATTACTTTTTCTTTCCAGTCAAATTCACATCAATTCTACTCTAAAGAAGGGGGTGGACTTGCCATTCGATGAACAAAGCATAAGCGGATCAGTCTATATGAAGTTTTTTCTCGATTTAGTAGAGTACGTGTCAATAAACAATAAGATTGATTTTTTGAACTGAGCAATCTATTGGGCTGGATACCAAGTCATAACCAATGAAGTATAGGTAGAACACTATGAGCTTGTTCGTTTGGGAGCATTAAAATCCCTGCACACGGTCCGCAATATATTTTTGGCGAAAGGTGGCATGAGAATGCAAATTAGCGTTTGTCGACCACGAGGTTGAATGTTGGGAATCTCACCGGTATCAAATATTTCAAACCTTAAAGCCATAAGAGAGTTTGTCCAGTTACTAATTCTAGGGCTCTGAATTCAGTTGACTATGCTCAAACTAATCTAAACATTCGGTTAGAGGGGGAAGACATTCTTAGATGATAGATTTGATGTGACACAAGACCGAGATGGTCAAGTGTATTCAAGCCCCATATTAGCTCTCTGCCTCCCGTTATGGGCCATGTATGTTCTTTGTGGATGTACTTTACTGCATCTATTTGTAGTAATAAGTAGATGCCAACCAAACTTGCACCACATTTGTGACCATCCATTTGCAAAGAGAGAGAGAGAGAGAGAGAGAGACCTGGAGTCCCTGTAGCCAGAAAACGTGTCGGCAAGTAAGGCACTCCCATTTGCACTTTTATCCTCTCCTTTTCTCTTTAATTACAGATATCATGTGGAGCCTATTTTGGAGCCTCACACAAATAATCAGAGTCATTTAATAATTTAAAAATGATTTTTTGAGTGGTTTGGTAAAAAAATCAGTTCAATTAGACAATTGTATGTGGTTGATCCAATCATTTAATTTTTAATTCATAATTTAGGATTTTGAATACTTAATGAATTTTGAAGAAAAGTTGTACAACTATGTGTTCGATGTCTCCTTGATCTGAACTACATGTATTGTAAGGCTTGTTGAGAAACCGCTTACTAAAAAAATTATCGTAAGGCTTGTTGAGAAGAGCGCTTACTAAAAAAATTATCTTCATTAGACATCAATAGATATCGAAACAGTTTATAGTTGTAAAATAATTTTTGCGTTTTGATACCTATCAATATCTGAACATAATATTTTTTTTGATAAATGCTCTTCTCAACAAGTTCTACAATATATGTGGTTCAGATCAATGAGATACCAAACACATAATTGTTTGACTTTCTTTCAAAATTCATTCACTATTCAAAATCCTAAATCATGAATTAAAAATTAAAAGATTGAATCAACCATACACAATTTTCTTATTAGGCCAATTTTTACGAAACCGCTTGAAAGATTATTTTAAATTATTGAACAACTCCGATTATTTGTATGAGGCTCCAAAGTAGGCCCCACAAAACCTTTGCAACTAAGAAAGAGAGCACAAATGTGCAAGTGAGGCTGGCCTAATTTGCCAACAAAACGTTGCCGTTTTCTGCCGCTGTTGGTATGGTGAGATGGTGATAACTGATAAATTTGCCAAACAATGCTCGGTAGGGTGAAATTATCTCCAATTGGTTTGTCAAGTATGCAGTCAGGAAATTAGGTCAATCTTTTCTCTTTTTTTTCTTTTTTGGGAGAGCAAGAACTTTTAATTGGTCAAGTAAATATACAAATTTCCGACATACCCACCCACACACACACACACACACACAGACAGATTTGGAATACACACTTAGCTCGAAGTCAACCCACAATTAGCTCATACTCAACCCAAAATCTTGATATCAAACAATGCTCAGTATGGTGAGATCATCTCATGATACGATGGATTCATGTCAAAATTCTCCGAATACTGTCTAATTGCCAACTACGATGGATTCACGGCTGCTGATAGAGAAAGGCCAAAGGGGTTTCATAACACCATTACTGCAACATCGATACACCTCAGGCAATACTTGAAATCCAGAGAAAACCCAGAATCTCTATCTACTGCTGTCGGACTTCAACTTTCTTCTTCTGCCACAACCGATCTAGAGCACTGTCCGCATCTCCCTGAAAAAGATGAAAACATATCTGAGATGGGGTAAAAAAACAAATGGAAACACTTTGGCACATCAAACGAGAAAGGGAACAATATTATTCTGCCAAAATAAACAGAGGAAGCAAGGACCAGATTCGCAAGCAAATTAGAATAGGGTTCACCGAGAACCATCCCAACAGATATCGTATAGGCTTCACTGAGAACCATCACAACAGATATCGTATAGGCATTACCGAGAACCAAATTTGGAGGAAAATTATTCAATGCAAAGTTATAAAAGCAAGGACCTTTGTAATAAAAACCGAAGGAAATTGACCAAACTAGGAATCAGCTGAATTTGTGTCATAAAAGCAGTTACGCCTTGAACCACTCGGACTATGATAGTCAGTCGCATACTTTCAGGGGTGTGGTATTGACTATCAACAGCCACATCTTTTCACGCTTTTGAAAGTTCTATCAATAATACGGTAATACCCACAACATTATCGGGAATATATACATCATTTTCACATATCAAATAGATGAGCACAAAAATGTATGTGGGACAGTTCCTTAATTTAAACATGAGAGAACATGTAAAACACTTGAGACTGCCCCACGAATTTCATCTAGGCCGGGTGAAATTGAGTTGCCACACCATTTGTATTTCAGAACTCATTTGGATCGGCCTCAAAAAAGTAACAGCATTTGCAGTAGAAATTAGCAAATAAGAAAGAAAAAATAACTCAACTGCCTCAAAAAAGTAACAGCATTATTTGCAGTAAAAATTAGCAAATAAGAAAGAAAAAATAACTCAACTGCCACTCTTTCAGATGAGTAAAAGAAAGGAAAAGAGAAATGGAATAGTAGAATGTTAGACCCCTCTTGCTTGAAAGAGGTTACAAAGACATCCCATTCACACAGATGAAAGGTGTCTAATTTACTATGTGCCCGCAACGGAACACAAGCAGCAAGGAGTAGTAAGCATGCTCAGTTCTCTCAAAGGCAATCCAAAGAACCTACATTATTGACATTACATGCTCTCTTAGGCAACTTCCTCTTTCCAGATTCAAGACATGTGCGGCATACAAATCAAACAACTACTAAAGTTTGTTTTCCTCCTTCCAACACCCGACCACCCATCTACCTACCTTTTTCCCCACGACCCTGAAACCTGTTGACCCCTCTTGTGTGAAAGAGATTAGAGAGAAATCCCATTCACTGAGATGGAAGGGGTCTAATTTAATTTATGCCCGCAACGGAACACAAGCAGCATGGAGTAGTAAGCACGCTCAGTTCTCTCGAAGGCAATCCAAAGAAACTACATTACATGCTCCCTTAGGCAACTTCCTCCTTCCAGATTCAAGACAAGCGAGGCATACACATCAAGCAGCTACTAAAGTTTGTTTTCCTCCTTCCCACACCCAACCACACGTCCCTAAATAATAAACATACACGACCATTCTAACAGAAAAACAAACCCCAAGGTTAAACAAAATCCCAACCAACTTCTACGCCAATTCCAACAGGTCTAAGAAACCAAACACAGGAGTTCAATTACTATCCGACAAACTGAAAACTAGTGTCCAAAAATTCCACCACAAATGCTTAAGGTCGCGTGAAAGGTAGCAGAAAGACAACCTGAGCACGGATGTAACCGCAAAGAGCAAAAGTAGAGAAGGTGCCGGTAAAAATACCCCTCTCATCCAAATGCCCAAGGTTAACCTGGACCGAGGCATGGTCCTTGGCAGTAATTAGCCTATTTGTTGCGGAACTGTAATCAAACAACATAGTTCAGTAAACAACAAAAACAACCAAAACTCACAAACCCCACCAAAAAAACTACTTCATGAATGGAAATGAAACGAAAGAATACCATTTTCTGGGAATATAAAGATCCATGTTCTGACCCTCTTCATTCTGCATCTTGAATCCTTGGTGGATGTTTTTACTAGGAAGTTTGCAAAATCCACAAAATCCAACAGTGAATATGATGTATCTTCTCATGCAGTTTACAGTGTGATAACAGCAAAGAAACAATAACTATGCATACTCTAACATCGTAAACAGAAAGCACTAAATGGAACTATAGAAGTAACAGTCATGCAAATCTACCTTATGAGGTCCTCTAAATAAAATGACAAGCAATGTCAAATCAAATGCATATCGATCTTGCAAGATGGCCCGAGTGGATGAGTGTTCACAGAGGTCGACCAAGGGGGCCCGGGCCTGGCACACCCCCCAATTATTCTACCATATTTTAGGTTTTGTTTAGAAAATTTGTGAAGAAAGGTCTCCCCTAAAAATTGTGTTATTATTATTTTGTTGTCAACAAAAGAATACATGTGATTTGGTCCCTCACATCAAGAATCCTGCGTCCGCCACTGCGTGTTTGTTCCAAGTTCATCAAGTCTTACGAGCAACTCTCCTAACCCCACTACTAACAAATATCATATGATGTAGATTTCTATTCCTCGAAATTTTTTCTATTCCTCAAAAATAAAAATAAACAGCATATCACATAGAAAATTGATTGCTAACCAACTTTAGCAAGGCCAAATTATATTAGACCCTACAACTGAATTCAACTGTGCAGACGAGATAGGTGTTCTAGGTTATCGTTTTCTTCGAAAATAAAACAAACATGAAAGGACCCATACATGGAATAAACTCAACCAAAATTACACAATAGAGTTATATAGGCAGCTATACATGGAATATATGGAGAGAGAGAGAGAGAGAGAGAGAGAGAGAGAGAAGGGTATACCGGAAGCGCCCCTCGGAGCTCGTGGAGAGAGAGATTGCGGTGAGAATCGAGGAGGATGCAGAGGTCCCTTTTTAAAGGTTCAAAACCCTAATTCCTGGCCCATATGAGATTTCAATCTCGACCGTTGGTTGGAAGGGCCAACGCTAACAGATTACGGCTGATGAGACATCAACATATTTGAGTTGTTGGGCTGGCCCATGGTTCAACTGCGGCCCATATTTGAGCCATCTTGGGCTTGGTTGGGCATAGGTAAATTCAGATTCTAGGTTTGTAAATTTTTCGTAGTGTTTTCTTCTTTATTTTTCTAGTATATTTCTCAATTTCATTTCAAAAATTCATGTTTTATTGTAATCTAATATTAGGAGTAAAAAAGTAAAATTAATTAGAATGGATTCCTATTATGATGCCATAAAATATTCATTAAAAACCACATTGATAGGCCTCATTCCGCTAAAGGAAATAAGTACTTATTTGTCGAATTAAAGGTAATGTATTGTGAGAGAACAGCATGTCTCGTAAAGCGGAAAATAAATATTTAAAAAATAAAAACCTTAGCGAAACGGGCCTAAATGACTCACCATTTTGGGCTTTCAACTCTCATCGCGAGCTAAAACTCTTTGCCACTCAAGAACTCCCAAAAAGAGCATTCCAAACGTTTGGGGAATCCGGACATAATTTGGCACGAGCTAGCTAACCCAAGATACCAGACGTTATCAATGACGAATAATCATTCGAATAAAGTTGAGGGAGAGATTTGTAGTGAGACAATGGGATTATCATTGGGCCACATATTACTAGCATTTTCACTTTAGAGTAAAAGTGCAAGTCCCGTTTTTCTAAAGAAAATAAGTATCCATTATTTAAATTAAAAGGTGATATATTGTGAGAGAATAACATATCTCACAAAGCGAAAAATAAGTACTTAGTAAAAAATAAAAACCTTAGAGAAACGGAACCTAAAAAAACTCTAATAACCACGTGCATTGGACTTGATCTCTGAGCCATAACATTATGTTAATGTTGTGGCTATTGAATAAAACAATTTTTTTCCTATGGTTTTGTCAAAGATTTGATTGTGACTTGAGATGCGCCTTGAATGAACAAATGTTCAAATGCCAAGAACAATTTACCGACTTTTTTTTTTTAACTTACCCCAAAAAAAAAAAAAAACCGACTTTTCAATCATAAATCATTCTCCCCTTATGGACGCAAAACATTTTTCTGTGCATTTGTCCAACCAAAAAACTAAAGCAGAAAAAAATTAACAAAAAACAACCATTCTACGTCGAAAAAAGACCAAGGCTAAATGTCACGCCTTCCGCATCTCAGTTCTGTAAAGAATGGATTGTATTTTCGTGGCAGTCACGGCCCACACCTACAAGAAGTTACCAATGAAATGAGGCACCAAAAGATGCCTCAGTTACACATCAATATGATCTCAGACTAGAACAACTGGTTTGAAATCCCAGACAAAAAAACACAATCGGCAAGACAAATCATACGCATTAAAAAATCAAATGGCGAATGGTCTTAGGCCGAATCATCAGCTGTCCTTGGTTCTTCTTTCGGCTTCAGAGCAGCAGAAGGAGAAGGAGACCCCTCTTGCCCCATCTCGGTCCTCAGTTCATTGATGCTCTGCTCCAACTCGTCTATCCGGCTCCCCATCTCATCAAGTGCATTGTAGTTAAAGAAACAAACAAAAAACTCCACCCAAATCAGCAGTGACAATTGAGCACCGAAAAAGGGCAAAAATGGGCAATTTGGCATGAACAGTGAAAAATCTCATTGGAAAGATAGAGATAGCTTTCTGTAGAATTTGCCAGCATAAACCCATTGTCTAGAGATTAAAAAAAAAAAAAAAAAAAGATACCCTCCCCCTCAGAGAGAGAGAGAGAGAGAGCACAGGCAAGACTTCTCAGGTAAACGACATCGCACTGATGTTCCTATACTGCTATGGATACCAACAAAAAAGACACTTTATTGCAAGAAAAATAGTCATCCATTTACTTTGGATAAAACTGGAGTCATGCCTACTGAGGTATCCCTAAGTTGCCCACAGAAACTGGAAAACGAGAGGGAATGATCTTACGAATCTACTAAAGCAATTGAGTTAAAATCTACGAAGGAACATAATCTGTATTGAATGCATAGAAACACAAAAGGACTGAGCAAATTTCAGTGCTATAATGCAATTAACAGTGAGATAAATGGAAGGATATTCTTTGAAATGATGGAGTCTGACATCGTCTGGAACCTAGATTGCTGCAAAACTCAAGATTATCAACAAACAAACTCAGTTCCCAAAACAAAAGCATTTCCAGATGCAAAAGCCTAAAACTTGAGAATAGACTCACCATTTGCTGTAGAAGATTCTGCACCTGAAAAAAAGTAGTACAAAATTTCAGTAAGTGAAAAGGCTAATTTATTTCATTCATAGGCATCTCCAATTCACCTCTATTTCTCCAAAATAGAGGATGAATGTGACACATTGAGGGAAGATTTTGTAATTTATTCTCTTTTTTCTCCACTTTTTTATACTTTTTGGGAGAATTTTTGAGGGACCAATCGTCCTTTTTAGAGTTTGGAGGGATTTTGTGCTCCAAATTTACTTTTGGTCCTCTATTCTTAGAGTACAAAATTTACTTTTAGAGGACCAAACTCTAAAAAGGACGGTGGATCCCTTAAAGATTCTCCCCAAAAGTACAAAAAGTGAAGAAAAAAAAGAATAAATTACAAAATTTTCCCTCAATGTGTCACATCCATCCTCTATTTTGGAGGAATGGAGGTGGATTGGAGATGCCAGGCAAACAATTTCAAAGAAGGTGGAAGCTACTCTTTTTCTGTTGTTCTTTGGAAATAAGGTTGAAGCTTAAAATACATGACTATCATAAAAGTGGAAAGAAAATATAGTTCTCCCAAAATATAACCAACCCTGGCTCATTATCCAGTAACTGGTCTAGGACGGACATCAAGGAGCAATGGCATCACTACACCATTCTTATAGCCATTGTGAGGCACTCAAGAACTCTTTTCCTTATTGTGAGGAAAAGATGACAATAAACATAAACTTAGCCATTCGTCATAGTTGTGGAGCTTACAAATACTGTCATATCAGCAGGGCTCTGTTTCTGATCATCTGTATCTCGCCCATCCTGCCAACAAAAGTGAGTCAGTACTCAGCAAAAATGTTAACATTAGCAATGCACCAAACAGTAAAGCACACGATACTCATATACATCACATAAAACTAAACAATAACAAGGGCATCCATTAATGCTCAATTGGAAAACCTATGATTGATACTGGAAGACATAAATCAGATAAAAGTAGAACTACTTGTATGCACCTTGCTCCACCCACTCAGCATCAAGCAACTACAAAGAGACACACTGTCCAACCCAACACTAGAGCAGCAAATGAAGAGTCTAGAATGGTGATTTATTGATTTAAGAACAGTGGCGGGCAAAGTGGCTTTGTAACCCATTCCAATAGGAACAGCACATTTTTTGGACCATCATATCCATGAGAAAGGAAAAGCTGTACATAGTTCATTTTGGAAGTTAAAAGACTGCTATACTAACCACTTCAACATGGGTATGCACAAAAAAATTTAGCGAATCAGTCACATACTCCTACAACTAGGCGAGCAGAATCAAAGTCTTTAGGCATGGCCTTTGGCAAGTCAATCTTCCCCATACCTCCTAAAAAGATCCGCAAGGGAATCCAAGGCAAGTTTCTTACAACTTGAGCTCGCACCGCAATCGGGAAAATGGAGAAACTTGACTCTATTTTCTTCTTGAGCCTCAACAATGACCAAACAAGCTAAGAGGTGACAATCTCACCTCAACCTCATCACCAAACTACAAGCGAATCATACCATCCTTATCACATGTCACAACATCGTCATCATTCTCGCCATGGAATCAATCTTACGAGGGGCCGAAAATCTCATGTGATACCCATAACTGGCTTTTCATTGCATTTTGCTCCTAACATCCTATCATCCAATTACAGCTACGAAAGGTTTCATTTTGCTCCTAACATCCCATCATCCTTAGGTTTCATTTTGATCCCAAGGCTGTCAGGCAAACTAGGTTTTTCAAAGTCTAAGCTATTTTAGAACCTCTCTATTCCCAGCACATTTTTGAAAAATATCCTCGCTGATCAACTAAACACAAAACAGAAAACATGACAATACATACATAACCAACATCATGTACCCCAAATGGACAGTGAACATAGACTAGATAAAAGTAAAACAATACCACTTCCTTCGTTTCTCCATGTTCATCTAAAGCAAAGCAAATAATATCGATAGACTACGAGAAATAACTTTAGATTCACATCCAAAAAAGGTCCTTGATCAAGTAAATGCACAACAGAAAACGTTCCACCGCACATACCTGCCGAACCGACATTAGGAACACATACTATATGGACAAGTGAACGACAAGAGGAAATACTGAAACCACTTCCTTAGTTTCTCCCCCTCCATTTAAAGCAACTAATGTTATACAAGAAACAATCCTATATTTTACTATCTACCATTTAAGTTGTTTTAATTTTTGATAACTCAGGTGTCCGGGTCACCTTTCGCGCACCTCCAATTATCCAGGACCAATCCCACTGCCTACTTGCGTGGGTCCCAATTAAAGCAAGAGCAAAGCTTTACTCTGTACAGATCGTCCCCAAAGAGGTTAACAACACCTAAGAGGTTTCAATCCAAGACCTTAGGAGGAAGCAAATCCCTAAGTTCCAAGTCTTGACCACTAGGCCAACCCCTGTGGCCCGTACATCACGGTAAACATTTTAAACCGCAACTCCATCGGAAAAAAACCATATACAGTGAAACAACATATTTTTCCACATTAGTTACGAAAAACAAAAAAACATATTTTTCCACATCAATTCTACACCAAGTTCCTCGGCTAGCACCAATTTAAAAAACAAAAAATCAACGAACACGAACAGTCCGAGTTTATTGAACAATACGGTCTCGAGATCTAGCGTGTTAGTTTTTCCTAAGTTTTCTCGGCAAACAAACGGAACAGAAAATAGTGGAATTCGCGTACGTAACGTGGAATCTCAGATCAGTGGATTAGATTGATTAGAATCTTAGAATAGAGTTTGAGCAATTTCACTTTATGCCCTAGCGAAATGCAAACAAATTACAAAGCGCTAACGGAAATCGGATGGATTGAGGTCGATCGATCAGTTCATGCGTGTTAGAAATTTGCGTGATCAGACATTCTAGAGAGAGAGAGAGAGATTACCATGTTCGAGTTTCTGGTGGTAATGGCCTTTGAAATTCGAATTCTAAAAAAGGAGAGATGCGAGCGTGAGCTAAATACAGAGAGCCGATGCTAAAAAGACGATGGAAACGGGGGGAGGTCCTATAGGCACGCGAGTTCTTCTCGGTACACCCACCTCTTCTCATATAAATTTTCTTTTTCTTTTATTTCATATGGGCTGTGCTACGTGCACAGACTGCTGTGCACAGCAGCCTTTTTTTTCCGCCTCGGGTCGCACAAAGATGATCGGAGCCGCTCATTTTGTTCAAAATGGCTTAAATTCTGAAGTGATTTTGGGTGTTTTGTTAACGCCTCAAACGATATCGAACGAAGCTCATTTTTTACAGAGACCTTAAACGATATATTTTGAACAAAATGAGCGGCTCCGATCATCTTTGTGCGACCCGAGGCAGAAAAAAAAGGCTGCTGTGCACAGCAGTATGTGCACGAATCATTTCTGATTTCATATAGTGTACATCAAACCTGCTTCCCGTGGCACGGCACTCACACTCAGGCTACCACTGTGGAGAAAAAATGAAACGACGAACTTGACAAGCTTGGATTCACTTCATGTAAATTTTCAACTAGCTTATTTTTAGTAGGAAAATTTATTTTGACACTCCATATTTTCATAATCACACTTCAATATTTATCTTTTAGTATTTGTGTGTTATGTGTATTTTGAACATTAAAAGATAGTAGTAAATAATAGAGTTTATCAAAAAGTGGAGTGACAGTATCAAGTCTGACCCCCCTCCAATTCTAGCCCGTAAAAATTTCTTACGATTTTACGTCAATGATCGAAATAGTTCATTTTATTTTGCTCGTTGAGAACATGAAGTATGCTAAAAATCAAGTTTATTGGACATCTTTGGATATGATTTTGGAACACATTATCTTTCAAAATATAATATTGCAACGGTCGAACAAAATCTCTTTCTAAATTTTTTGCAATATAAAATTATAAATCTGTTTCGAAATCATATCAAACAATAATTTATCAAACTGATTTTTGATATGCTTGATGCTCTTAGGGAATTGAAAATTATGAATGGTCCTGATCATTGAAGTGTGATTGAAAAAGTTTTTTCCGAGCCGAAATTGGAGAGTGTTCTCGCCAATCCGGTCGGAACAATTTGGAGCATCATGCTCCCAAAACCGCTTGAGGGCATCACAGCCATTGTCCAAATTGGGCCAAGGTGACTCCAATTCACCGGGTGCAAATTTCGTTCACTCACATGAAAAAATATGTGAAACGATACAATAGTTTGGGAGTACCGCTGTGCGGTACTTCGGACCACTTTACAACCTCACAATCACATGATATCCACAATTAAGTGTATGAACCCCACATAAATGTATGGTTCTGAAGTAGTCCAAAGTACCAGGTGACAGTTCTCCCAGATTACTGAATAATCACTCGAAAATAACCTACCTACTTATAGGTTCGGGCCACCGCAATACACCTTTCCATTAGTTTTTAACCACTGTTAACCAAAACTCTATAAAAGGAAAGAGAGTAACCTATTTGGTCAAGGAAAGATGGAAGAAAGCAAGTAGACATACCATGATCAGGAAAGGTATAATTAACACACACATGGAGTACCGAAAGACCAAAAAATCCATCATTTTGAAATGAGAAGGAAAAAATTGATTTCGGCATACGAAAGTGTGTATATATATATACCGACGTGTGAATGATTAAATACGGATATATGCATTCGTGTGTAATTACAACTCCAACGAGTTACGATTAACTCTCCTAATTTTTCTCTATGGAGGCTTTCGATAGAAGTTAAAAGTGCGGTCAACTTTTTTTCCTTTTTTCTTCCTTTAAAAGCGGTAAATAATAGAAGATTAGGAGTGACCAACAAAAAAAGTGAGAATTGTTCACCCACATTTTAGGTGGTGGGTGAACAAAATTGATCAAAGATTCAAAATGGAGAGAATCCCTTTTCTTGATTTCCATTGAAATTTTTGGAAGTTCTGCCACATATGGAATGGCTATAGTCACAAACAAAAAAGGTAACGCCTTGACTCCAAAGGCCAGAGAATCCTACACAAGATCCATGCAAAATCTCACACCCCCAAATCCTCATTTTCTGCCTCATTCATCTCTCTCTCTCTTCTGGCCTCTCTCTCCTCCCTCCTGTCAAATCTCTCAGAATTCCCAACATCCCAAACCCACCACACCCCCGCCGTCCGCCGCCGTCGAAACCCAACAAAAAAGAAAACGCAATGGCAGCAGCCAATCAGGCTCTCCGGTCATTACTATTTCTACTCCTCGTACCCCTATCCCTCACCACGGCCACGATTTTCCTTTTCGGGTCGGGTCAGAAATACAGGGCCTTGGCCCAGACTGTTGGGCTCCCGCCGCTGCGAGCCATCCACCTGGGCTCAATGGGCTCGAGTTTCCTTATGGGCTTCTCGGCCTGGCTCGCGTGGGCCGAGGGCGGATTCCGCGGCCCATCCGACGCACTGCCCCTGTACATTGCTCAAGTCTCCTTGAGCCTGGTTTTCCACCCGCTCGTGCTTAGGATCGGAGCGGCTTATCTGGGGTTGGTTTTCTGTCTCTTGTTTTTTGGTACGACGGTGGGGTGTTACGAGAGATTCCGGCGAGCGAATCTGGTCGCCGGAGCTCTCGTCACGCTTTGTTTGGCATGGGTGGCATTCCTTACCTTTGTTAATTTCAAGCTTGTTTTGATTTGAGATTATCAGTTTTTGGGAGGCCAGTGGTCGCATTGTTTGTTGATCACTAGATTGTTATAGGATTCTCTTTTGACGTGTGCTTAGGGGCTATTTTGGCGAAATAATTCAAATGAATTATTTTTTTTGTTTTTATTTATATTTTTTTCGCATTTGTTAATTTTTGTGTTTTTTTATTGGGTTATTGTTTCATCATGACGAGAGGAATCTAAAAAATAAAAAATTATCATCGAAATTGATATTTTTTTTAATAAGTCATTATTCGATTGTAATTTTTTATTTTTTAGATTTCTCTCGTCACGACGAAGCAATAATTCACAGAAAATAGTTGCAAAATTTACAAATGCGAAAAAATTTAAATAAAAAAAAAGATTATAATATTTCTCCAAAATAGCCCTTAGTACCTTTCTTAATTTTATTTTACATGTGTGATAATTGAGTGGAACAAAGTAACAAACTACGCCCATCTTGAGGTTTAGAAATCAATGACCGGACAAATCTTTAATAGTCTCAAAGTTTTTGATAGCTGTGTTGACCGAAGTTACAAGCATAGATCGGCGTGTAAGAGCATCTCCAATCCAATACTCTATTTGAGAGTATTAAAATACTCTATTTTATTCATAAAGTGATTTTAGAGGAAATCACTATTCCTATTTTCTCCAACCACAAACCCTCTATTTATTCATAAAGTAATTTTAGAGGAGATCCTCTATATTTTCTCTCATCCTCTAAATATGAAGGATCAAAATCTCATCTTCTCAAATAGAGGAGGCTTGAGAGGATGGATTGGAAGAGTTTCATACTCTCAAATGGAGGAATAGAGCATGGATTGGAGATGCTCTAAGGCCTTACTTGCTCTCGTTTTGACCAATTTTCTTACACCATCCGTCCGAAAATAAACATTTACATTTTTGGTAAAGCTGTTTGGTTAACTGGCTCCAATTTTCTTTCTTTTTTTTTCCCCTAGGAGTACACATTAAACGGATGTTTTCTTCTAAAGAAAACAACTAAATACGAGTTTAGTGCTGTTGAGTGTGTTGTTTTCCAAGTTTTGACAGCACAACTAGAGCTAAATACTTTTAATTAAGAGATCGATTATGATGTCCCAATAAATATGAAATTGTACATTCCACCTAATTTTGCTATTACCAGTATGAACACGCAGAAGACTCAGAGAATCCTAAATTGCACCTCGCTACTGAAAACTCATTAAAATGTCACATGGTGCATCATGTCCCTTCTCTTTCACACGTTGTTCTGAATTTGGAAATCCTGTAGTGCTGTAGTGCAGTCTGCATTACGACCGCACTATAGGGGCTGTAGGGCGGCCGATCCAACCGTTCATTTTGACTATGACCGCTCGAATTCTCTATTGCCGAAATGGATGGTTGGATCGGCCGCCGTACAGGATCCCCGAATCTCGTTGTGCCTCAAGACAAAGTGTGTGAATCTCACCGTAATGTGTGATGAAGAAGGGGCTTGGGGCCCAACAGCAAAGAATGATTCTCCTACTGAAAAATTATTATCCGACGCCCTTGAAAACTATTCATTCTCACAAACAAACTCTACTATCTCAGGCTCCATTCTTGCAAACTCATTTTTCTTGTTTGTCTTTTATGATTTTTTTGTTAAATTTGTGTAATAGTTTTTGGATTAATCATCCGTATCGACAAGAGAAGTTTAAAAAGAAAAAAATTATGATCAAAAGTAGGAAAAAAAGTTTACTAAAGACGAAAAAAAGTATCAAATAGTAGTCTTATTTTTTTAAAGTGTAGTATTATATGAATTTTTTCAACATTAGTCTATATTTTTATATTTTTTTGATTCGTCTCGTCAAGATAAGCAATTAAATACGAAAAACTAAACAAAAGGTACAAAAAATAAAAAATACCAAAATAAATTTTAGACTTACAAGTTTACAACAACGCACCCTAAGAATTTATTTTATTCGAGTAGACTTCACACTTTGCGGTCCATCTAACCAATTTCAACAAATGAATTCAAAGAAAATGAGAGAGAGAGAGAGACTTCACACTTTGCGGTCCATCTAACCAATTTCAACAAATGAATTCAAAGAAAATGAGAGAGAGAGAGAGAGAGAGAGAGAGAGAGAGAGAGAGAGAGAGAGAGAGAGAGAGAGAGAGAGAGAGAGAGAGATTGCTCTGTTGGTGGGATAACGACCGACCTTCCTTTTCAATCTAGGAGTCCTTTTCTGGATGTGGAAAGAGAAACATGCAGGCTATGCAGCTGTATGATTTTTTTTGAGATTTTAGGGTTCTTATTTATTTTTTAAGTACTTATTTTTATTTTATAAGATAAATCATTCTTTCATAATATATAATTTTTAATTCAAAAAATAAGTACTTTGTTTAAAAATAAATATTTATTTTAATTAGTAAAATACACCCTTAATCGTTAGATACATATCGAAACAAAGGGTTGAGAATTGAGATATATAAATGAAGAATATTACCTAAAGATACCGAGCTTCCTTATTAATTTGTTACATGATTACCAATACAGGCTGCCTTGATTTTCATTGTAACTTATGAAACATCTATACAATTCACTAGAAAAATATTTGGAGTTGCCCCTAGGTTTTTAACAGAAGGATTTAAAAAAAGGATCACTCACTCTTGTTCGTTTGGGATACACAAAACTCCAATGCACGGTCTTCAATAAATTTTCTTTATCTCTCTCCACTCATTACACTTCAAAACCTCCCTCAAAACCCAAAACCGAATCAGTTATCCCCTTTAGTTTTTGTTGTATATCATGAAAAGTGCAAGTATGGTACCCCGTCAGCTTCGTCAGGTAATATTACCCTGTCATAAAATAGCACTATCGATAGGAGATTCATCGCATCTACGTCGGAACCGAAGCCAATTCCACCAGGTGCGAATAGAATTGTGAATATATTTAGCTCCAACAAGGGACTAATATTGGAATCCTACCATTAGTGTAGGGTTTTTGTTTTTTTGTCCCGGTCACTTTTTGAGGGACTAATATTGGAATCCTACCATTAGTGTAGGGTTTTTGTTTTTTTGTCCCGGTCACTTTTTGAGGTTGCGGGTTCATCCCAGCATTTTGAATAAATCCAGGCGGCTCTCCTAACGCGAGATATTCCACATCCCAAATTGTGATTTTGAATATGATCAAAAATAAAAATAAAAAATATTTGTGATTTTGAAATGTACTTAACGCGTAACGCGGATCCGCAGTACGTTTTGTCGTTTTTTAATTTTGGCCGGGTGTGAGTGAGTGGGGGGATCGATAAAATTATTATTATTCTTACACTTATAAAAAATGACAAGTTCGGCGTAAACCCGCATGTCTTTGCGGTCAATTTCCTTGCATCATGCTGCAGAAGACAGCAAATCGTTATTATTAGTTTACGACGTCCTATATAAATGTCCTAGAGCACCTATATAGTACATAGTGAGTAGTAATCAAAGCGAACAATAAAAATTACTCCACGACATGAACAATGACGCCCATAAAAAAAAAAAATGGGAGTAGTAAAATTTTCCCTTCCTCTGTTTTCTCACCATCATGTATACCAGTATCGTAATCGGGTAGTCTGTTGTAGGTAGGTGCGGTTAAAATTGTCAAACTTTTGATTTAAGAAGACCTTTTGACTCGTTAATTGGCTTGGGGAACGTGGCAACAAGGCCCGCGCGATAAAGAGACTTTGGTCAAATCTTGACTTAGAAAAAACGGTTGATCATCCAATTACGAAAGCACACGTGTACAAAGTTTGGAGAAGTATCCGAGGAAGATGTTCGCGGGGAGCAGCCTTCGCGGGACAGAATCTTAAACCGTGGAAATTCGCCAAAGCTCGCGGAAGGAAGACGAGGCCCCGTTACTAGGGCGGCCAACGCAGCAAAAGACTGTGGATAAAGTCCCGCGAGTCGCTGCGATTTCAGAATTATAAGAGAGAACTTAGCTAAAGAATCTTTGGAGTTTCATTCGGGCCATAAGGCAGGGTCCGAAAGGGCTCCGCGACAAGAGAACGATCGCAGCAGGTCGTGATCTTGCTCCAGCAGGAATGGGGGAGATTCTTGTGGCTTGGTGGCTTGGGAAGGAGGATGCGTCGTGGGGATTAGGCTCTCCCACGGGAAGAACCCGGGAGAGATAGTGTTTTTCCCCAAGACCTAGAGGTACATAAGGGACACGTGTCGGGATTTTATAGGAACGCCATCATGGGCCTGACCTAGGTCCAGGTGCCCTATAAATACCCCTGTCATTCCCCCTGATTTGCTATAGCTGACTTTTCATGGAGCGAAAGTGGTGAGCACTGAATTTAAGGAATGAGAACATTCTTCCCCAAAGAAAATGTGATCTCATCCGGTTAATCTAGAAAAAGCCAATTACTGCCTCCGTGGAAGAAACAAAGGACACGGTGCCTTTGTCTCTTTTGTACCTCTTGCTCCTTCTCTCACCCCACAAGATTGCTCCTCATTTCTCCCCACGAATCATCAACCAATCGCACCTCTCCAGCTCACACGTAAACACACTTTCGCGGAACCTCAACCTACACCTGTAATGAGGGGTGCACTATAGAGATGCATGTAGCACACGATTTGTAAATTAAAATGGACGACTCGATCGCACACTACACTTCTTTAGTATACTCTTGCACTACTGGGTGTCCGAATACCCCCCTCTCTCTCCATCGACGTTGATAAGGGAGAATCACTAACACAGAGAGAGAGAGAGAGAGAGAGAGAGAGAGAGATAGACGAGAGATTATCCAATGCCTTCGGTCATTGCCGTACGGTGCCTCTGGAGTGAACAATATAGGGTGAAAGAATGGGTCTGGGGCACATGGGTGTACTAAATAAATTTTCCACTCCCAAAGCAAATCGTAGACTTTCCCATCTTTGCAAAATATTCCAAATCCCGATTAATTAATAAAATCTAAACCCATATTCCGATCCCCCATCTTGGACCTGTTTTAAATTTTTAATCATCCCAATTCCCATTTCCCACTTCCATTTTCCATTCTGACCCCCCTATGTTTTTACTGTTCATTTTATGGAAGAAAATACTAGTAGTATGATTTTATTACAGACAATGTTCGATTTTTTTGTATCGGCGATGTTCTTAACTACGTACGAGAGCAACGAGATGAGTGATAAGAGTTCTTATTGTGAGCCCGAGATAAGACTCACAAAATGGTAAATTGGAGGAGAGTGGAAAGATGAGGGAGAGCTAATCCGATTTGTATCCATCATTTTCAAATTCTGTTTGCCAAAGTATATAGGTTTGATAACCAGGCTAACCAGTTGAGTGTTGAAGTTTGGTTTCAAAACTTGTCAAGTTTCAAAAATAGGTTAAAGATTAGCTTGTTTATTTGATTTGAAATGACTTTTAATAAAGCCGAACGGGGTCTGAAACCTTAATGATCTTAAACATGTTTAAGCTCGGTTTAAAATCTATATCTATGCTATATCGTGTTGTACGTAGGGGTTCTTTTCATGAGGATCTCCTTAAT
Source organism: Rhododendron vialii (assembly GCF_030253575.1). Classification (NCBI taxonomy): domain Eukaryota; kingdom Viridiplantae; phylum Streptophyta; class Magnoliopsida; order Ericales; family Ericaceae; genus Rhododendron; species Rhododendron vialii. Next base: position 41,582,645 of record NC_080560.1, read on the forward strand.
GACCTTAATGATCTTAAACACGTTTCATCAACTAAAAATCCTTGAATTTTTAAAGTATTTTCAAAAACTATATTAGTGACTAACCTAACCACATACTTAAATCTTGGTTACTAGAGCCAATAAAATTCTACTGGCCAAAAGGAATCCCATGATTTCTGGGATTTTTTCATAAGAAACCATTGAAAAGTACCTAATTAACATGCAGCCATGCAGGTAGCAGATTCAAGGATGCTTCAAAATTACAGGATTTCAAACCCTACAAACTCTACTAAACTCCATCACGTGTTCTAACATTAGGCTGTAATTCTATACCAAATCATGAGATCTAATTAAATTGCAACTGCGTCGTAACTTTGATTGGACCAATTCCAATTACCGCTAAGGGATTTTTGGACTTTTTTCGTTTTGTCATTATTCAACCTTTTTGGGGTTTATCTTGGATGTTTTCAAAAATAGTTGGGCAAAAAAAAAAAAATGTTCTGTGTAGAAAATGTGAGGATGTTTTAGGTTTATAAATAGATACTGAGAAAGGAAAACGTTTCGTAGTTATTAAATCTTATTTGTAAATTTATTAGTTATATATTTTATGAGTGCAACATATTCATGATGATAACAACATCTCATTCTAGACTTCTAGTTCATATAGTATGACAAATGAAATTTTAAATTTTTGTAAACTAGCAAAAAAGTTCACTCAGATAATTTGGATTATTTATATCAAAGTTTATACAATTTGGAATTCGGAATCTTCGTATCGTATCGGCCGGTATGTACCATTTTAATCGAATCCGATACTCTAAAGAAGTAATTATTTCATTTCGCCTCAAATTCCGGTTACTAATGACTAATAAATAAACTTTCGATAAATATATCTATTGTTAATCTAAATTTCCTTCTAAGAAATAGATCTATGTTCAATTCCATGCTCAATTTTCTAATGTAGAAAAAGAACACTTTAACCCGAAAATGGTCTACGATATCTCAACAACCGGTACAGTATTCGGAACCTCGATCTGATCTGCGGGATGACCGACAGCGCAGCGAAGAAACTCCCGAAAACTTAGCAGTGTGAAAATTAAAGAAATAAATTTTCATGCACTCAGTCAGTCAACCTCCCCCGTATGCCCTCTCTTTCTCAACTCTCCCCATATTCAAATCAACCTTCCCCGTATCCAATGTGGAGAGAGAGAGAGAGAGAGAGAGAGAGAAGCGTAGACTTTCACTTGTTTCGAAATCCAAGATATATAATCAATTCGAAACACATGGTTTCGATCCGCATCTTCGAGCAACAGCCTGTTGCTCTCTTCCCCATTTTCATTTTCCCTCTAAACTCCCACCATTTCCGATTCAGCTCGGCAAGACGATAGAATACGCTCCAGCAGAGAGTCAGAGAGTTAGATAATTACAGCAGACCAACAACGTTGTTTCATCAACTTGAACCTGAAGCTCGACGCCCTGAGAAGTAAAGTGCTCGCTCGCGGCCGCGTGAGCTACAGCTCTGGGTCGGGATTTATCAACCTAGCTACATAGACCCGAAAATGCTAGAGCGGTGCTTCGGGCCTCGGCAGCTATGGCACATCAAGCGAGTCCTCCGTAACGGGAAAGTAACGCTCATCTGCCTGGTGCTAACGATCCTCGTCATCCGCGCCAACATCGGTGCCGGGAGGTTCGGGACCCCGGAGCAAGACCTCGAAGAGTTCCGCGAGCACTTCTTCCACTCCTCCAGCCGCCGCGTCCTCGAGGAGGCCGCAACAACAAGCAATGCCGCTGCTGCCGCTGCCGCCGACACCGCCAACGCCACCGATGCGGCGTCTGAGTACAGCTACGCCAACGCCGACATGACGAAGATTTGGGCGGACGAAGGCGAGGACGAAAAACCCAAGAGTTACAGCGAGGCTTACACCCTGGGACCCCAGATACTTGACTGGGACGATCAGAGAGCCGAGTGGCTGGAAAAAAATCCTGATTTTCCCAACTTCGTGGGACCCAACAAGCCTCGGGTCTTGTTGGTTACCGGGTCGTCCCCGAAACCGTGCGAAAACCCGATCGGCGATCATTACCTGGTGAAGTCGATCAAGAACAAGATGGATTACGCCAGGGTTCACGGGATCGAGGTGTTCTACAACTTCGCTTTGTTCGACGCGGAAATGACGGGGTTTTGGGCTAAGCTCCCGTTGATCCGGAAGCTCTTGCTGGCTCACCCGGAGGTAGAGTTCCTGTGGTGGATGGATAGCGATGCCATGTTTACCGATATGGCGTTCGAGATCCCGTGGGAGAGGTACGAGGATCACAACTTCGTGTTGCACGGATGGGAGGTGATGGTGTACGACTGGCATAGCTGGGTCGGGTTGAACACGGGTAGTTTTTTGCTGAGGAACTGTCAGTGGTCGTTGGACATTCTCGACGTTTGGGCTCCCATGGGTCCCAAGGCGGTTCGGGAAGAGGCCGGGAGGTTGCTCACGCGGGAGCTTAAAGATCGGCCAGTTTTCGAAGCCGATGATCAGTCCGCCATGGTTTATATACTCGCGACGCAGAAGGAGAAGTGGGGTGACAAGGTGTATATCGAAAGCGAGTACCATTTGCACGGCTACTGGGGCGTTCTGGTCGACAGGTACGAAGAGATGATCGACACTTACCACCCTGGTCTCGGAGACGATAGGTGGCCGCTTGTGACTCACTTTGTCGGGTGCAAGCCGTGCGGAAAGTTCGGGGAGTATTCGGTGGAGAGGTGTTTGAAGCAGATGGACCGCGCTTTCAACTTTGGGGACAATCAGATCCTGCAGATGTACGGGTTTACGCACAAGACGCTCGCGAGTAGGAGGGTGAAGAGAACCAGAAACGAGACAACCAACCCTCTCGAGATCAAGGATGAGCTTGGTTTGCTTCACTCGGAATTCAAAGCTACTAGGGTGTCGACTCCTTGAAGGAAAAATGGAGGTATTGCTACATCGAAATCAACATAGAGGTGCCTTTACACTATATCCCAATTCTTTGTTCTCAGTTTTTTGAGTTGTATGCATGTTCTTTTGTAGTACTTTGGTACTATTTGTATTACTCGTTTATATCATTCCCTTTGATCAGTCTTTAAAATTTACTTTGATTTTGAATGGAAAGCAAATTCTAATGTTTAGAAATCGTTAAAATTAGAGCATTCGATATGGATAGATTTCGGAAATCAAGTTGTTCTTTCAATTTTTGATGTCCTTATTGCTGCTCTTTTTTTGAACTCTGATATCTAGACCGTCCATTTCGACAATGAACGGCTCAGATTTCATCTTTCTATTTTGATTATACCATCGACATGGATTCATGGCTTTACACACGTGGTACTGCTCATGCTCATTGATATGTGTTCGTTACTACGATAGTAATATTCTAACAGGTGGTGCACATAGAAAATAATCATAAACCAAGTCCATGATGTGGGTGCTAAACTTCATTAAAATTTTATTACTATGAACTACTGAGAAATAACATACGAGTGACCGTTTGTGCACATAGAACGCACATTTAAAACATAAATCCGAACACAATCGTGTCGAAAACCGTTAGATGTACGAAGATTAACATGCATCTAACGGTTGCCGATACGATTATGTCCGGAGTTGTGTTTTAAAGATATGTTCTTAAACTTTCGAATATCATGAATTCAAAGTTATTCAAAATATGCAAAATGCATGTACATATTCAATTTTACGTGTGTGTCATAGACTCCCATTGACACACACGTATCTATATATATCTATATATGTGTGTGTGAATAATCCTTTTTGGATTCAAATCATTTCCGGTCCATATTTTGGACTTGGACCGGAGGAAACAATCCAAATCTATATCATCAATTAGAAAAATCAATAGTTTAAATCTGCTAAAAACTCTTTGCATGAAAAATTCAATTCTTCCTGCAGCGAAGAGTCTTTGACTAGATCCGAACCATTGGTTGCAATATTGGACCGCTCAAATTATGACTATCTTCTCCAATCCAAAACATAGACCGAAAATGATTCACTTCTCTTTTTAACCCACTGCCACCAATACAAATGGGCAAAGTTGTCATTAACCAAGTTTTTGTTTTTTGCTATGATGTCATGCCTCTCATATACGATGTTTTATTTCATCATGGTTGTCACATTCTTTTTGATTACTGCTGGCCTAAAGTGCCATCCATTTTTTCAAAGCCTATTGATAATAACCCCTTAACCAATTTTTTGATTGATTATTTAGTCCAGAATTATCGAGAGGGACACTGGAGATTATACTATTACTCGTGTATTTTCAATAAGAAAATAAATAAAATAATTTCGTGTCGGAACAAATACACCCATCACTCTCTCTCTCTCCACCGACGCTCATGAGAGAGAATTCCCAACTGACACAAAAAAATTCTCCACAGCAAACTGGCAAAGCGTAGACTTTCCCCCAAATCATTGATCAATTTTTAGAAACCAATATTCCAAATTCCCGTCTCCCAGCTGTTTCCCTATTCCCCAATGCCAATTTCCCACCAATTTCCCACCCCAAACCCTAACTCCCTATCCCCAATTGCTTCGATTTTCAGCTGGGTATCATCAATCTGACGCAATTGAACCCAAACCCTAGTCCGAGTTTCGATATTTTTTTTCCGTTTACGAGCTCAACACCTTTGATTCAGCTCCCAAAATGCTAGACCGGTGCTTAGGCTCGCGCAAGCTGTGGAAGATCAAGCGACTCCTCCGTAACGGGAAGTTAACGCTCCTCTGCCTGGTCCTGACGGTGATCGTCATCCGCGGCAACCTCGGCGCCGGAAAATTCGGCACGCCTCAGCAGGACCTCATCGAGATCCGCCAGCACTTCTACTCCGGCGGCCGCCGCTCCGAACCCCGCCGCGTCCTCGAGGAAGCCGTGACGGAGAACAACTACGCCACGTTCGACATGGCCAAGATCTTGGTCGACGAAGGTGAGGACGAAAAGAAACGTGATCCAAACAAGCCTTATAGCTTGGGTCCCAAGATATCTGATTGGGACGAGCAAAGAGCTGAATGGCTCGCGAAAAACCCTAGTTTCCCTAACTTCGTGGGGCCCAATAAGCCTAGGGTTTTGCTAGTTACCGGGTCGTCGCCGAAACCGTGTGAAAACCCGGTTGGCGATCATTACCTGTTGAAGTCGATTAAGAACAAGATTGATTACTGTAGGGTACATGGGATTGAGGTGTTTTATAACTTCGCTTTGTTCGATGCGGAGATGGCTGGGTTTTGGGCTAAGCTCCCATTGATCCGGAAGCTCTTGTTGTCTCACCCGGAGGTCGAGTTTTTGTGGTGGATGGATAGTGACGCCATGTTCACCGATATGGCGTTTGAGGTCCCGTGGCAGAGGTACAAGGATCACAATTTTGTGTTGCACGGGTGGAATGAGATGGTTTACGATCAGAAGAATTGGATCGGGTTGAACACGGGTAGCTTCTTGCTGAGGAATTGTCAGTGGTCTTTGGACATTCTTGATGTTTGGGCTCCGATGGGTCCCAAAGGGAAAGTTAGAGAAGAGGCTGGAAAGTTACTCACTAAGGAACTTAAAGATAGGCCGGTTTTTGAAGCTGATGATCAGTCTGCTATGGTTTATATACTCGCAACCCAGAGGGAAATGTGGGGGAAAAAGGTTTATCTTGAGAGTGCTTATTATTTGCACGGTTATTGGGGTATTTTGGTCGATAGGTACGAAGAGATGATTGAGACTTACCATCCAGGTCTTGGGGATCATAGGTGGCCGCTTGTGACTCACTTTGTCGGGTGCAAGCCGTGTGGGAAGTTTGGTGATTATCCGGTGGAGAGGTGTTTGAAGCAGATGGATCGTGCTTTCAACTTTGGGGACAATCAGATTTTGCAAATGTATGGGTTTACGCACAAGTCGCTTGCTAGTAGGAGGGTGAAGAGAACCAGAAATGAGACGAGCAACCCTCTTGAGGTTAAGGATGAGCTTGGTTTGCTTCACCCTGCATTTAAAGCTGTTAAAGTTGCGTCCTCTTGAGGGCAAATGGAGGTGGTATGTCTAAATCAAGATGGAGGTGCCTTTACACTATTACGATTCTTTGTTCGCTTTCTGAGTTGTATGCATTTTCTTTTGTATTTTGGTGATATTTGAAACTTGTGGTACGTCTGGTTGCTGTATTACTCGTTTATCTCGATCCCTATGGTGTTGCTACTTACCAGTCTTTAAATTACATTGATTTTGAATAGAAAGCAAAGTCTAATTTGTGCTATGTTCTCCAAAGTGCACCTTATTGACTAGTGATACAGTTTTCTATGGCAAAGTCCTTCATACTCATATTAGCCTTTCTTTTTATCATGGTCGTGACTCAGGTAGCTTTCTTTTGTGGGCGATTGTCTTGGTGTAAACTTAACAGTCTTGTTCATAACTAGACCAAATGCTCCATTGCTTGTGTGACAAATGAAGCTCCATGGTTTGAAGGATGCTTTAATTCCTTGATCCTTTAATTAGCAAACTGTCAGCTTGCTTAAATGAGTTTGAATGTGCTCAGTGTGACAAAGAAGGAAGAACTTTAAATGAGTTTAGAATGTTCATGTTGAATTTGGGAAGGTAACAAAATTCTCAGTTTGGGTCAAACGACGAGAATTAACAGCGCATAAAAGATCATATCTACAATTTAGTATGGTGGTGACGTTTTGGAGTTGGGTTTTATTTTTTTATTTATTTATTTTATGACGCTTGAGCCTTGAATATGTGTAGAAAAGACCAATTAGAGGGCTGCATGGGAATTAGTTGGTGTAGAAGGTGCTAACAGGTTAGCCTGCAGCAAGTACCCAAAATGAGTGATGAAAATGACTTAGGACTGGATATCTAAAGTGATGCCAGTTTAGGTGTCCCAACTCATCAACTTCCACGGGACATTGATTCCTTCCCCTTATGGAATGATGACAAGAAGTGGCAAGGACGATAAGTTGCGTTGGGTGTGAATTCATCAGTAGTCTGATTACAACGACATCCCTACTGATTATGGTTCTTGTAGAGGCTGCAGCTTTTAATTGTGAAGCTACATTTAGAGTCATGCTGCAGAGAAGCCACCCAAATAGCTTATGGTAAATGAGGAACTGATTACCCTTTCCATCTCCCCTTAGAGGAATCAGGAAGCAGAACCCTGAATCAGCGAGTCAAGCGTTACCTGCATTGAGATCAGTTGGGTATCGTGCACTGGGTACCGGTATGAAGGTAAATAACTAAAAGCCAATTAAGTTGATAGTTGATGTAGGAAGTTTCAGTATAACAACTTCTTTTGATTGCCAATCCTTTACGAGAACCTTTCCATTGAGGATGCCAAAAGTTTTGATGCATTGTTTGGAGGCCGTTAGAGAAATAAACTTGGAACCATGGTAATTGAAGAATTTAGACATTATTTTGTAGGAATTGAGGACATTGAGCTACTCTATTTGTAACTTTAGTTCCGTTATACTACCCGTCTGTTGGCCTCGCTTTTTTAGCTATTGGTGTGGTTCTTATAGTTGGAGACTTGGAAGACGTAATTGTTATGGTTGCCGTATTCCTTGTTAGTTTTAGTTGCAACTCTCGAGCTGTAATCTAACTGGTACTTTGTAGACAAAGTGTTTCTTTAGCAAGTAGTATTAATTGTGGTCTGAATTTAGGCCAAATACATATTTAAGGTTCTATATGGAGTCTCTCACCTCTATTGCCACTCTTCGCTTCTCCTCTAACCTTAGCAGCAACACCTAGATTCCATGACTGAGTGCCAGGATATTTTAACCATGATCTCAAGTTTTTGAGTTCACACAAAAGAAACCTCTCCGGTAGCTACGACGGATACAATTTGGTCACCAGATCATGCTTCCCGCTCTGAAGCCATACTTGGTCAAGGATCCTCACACACTGCCGTGGAGAAATCTGCTTTAGAAGGTCAAGCTGATGCCCGAAGCACCAATCATGACAATGGACTCTCTTCATTAATCAAAACAACATCCTGCCGAATTTCCATTCGCAGATTTTCATTAGATCTGCACATGAGTTGTTTAACTACCATATTTGACAGCATTCTGTCTACTGTAATCTCATAATGCTCGCCAAATATATTTTAGGGTACAATCATTTCTGTCTCTCTTTTTTTCGGATGCAGGAAGTCTGAAAGATAAACCGATACCGGTGGAGTCGCAGCATTTTCAGTTCTCTGATCTTTTTATTGTTATTTTCACACGCAGCAGTTTTTCCATCTATAGTATACTTGGGAGGGAAATTGCTTTGCAACTCAATTCGTGCCCATCCCCCTACATAACATATTCACTCTTTCCGCACTGAGGATTGCAAAAAGTCTTCACATACTGACGAAGGAAAAAGAAATCAGCAGACAAGGCCGACCTCTTAAACGGGAGGTACGACGGTGTGGTAACACAAAAGAGGTGAGGATCATTTTAGCTATCTTTAAGGACATGTTCTCGTTTATGCTTATACCGCGCATAACTTTAGTGGCTTTGGTCATCCGATGACTGGCTAATCGAAAGGGAAAAGTCCATTTTACTACCTCGTGGTTTGGATAAGGTGCGCTTTACCCCCTCTTGGTTTGGATCAGGTGCGCTTTACCCCTTTACCCCCTCTTGGTTTGGATCGGGTGCGCTTTACCCCCTAACGTTTGACCTTAATCACATAACCACCATGTGATTTTTGAACTAGATTTCACCATCTAATTAGCATTCTTTCTCTCTCTCTCTCTCTGAAGGGTAAAATGCCCCGAGGAACATGAGAAAAGCAAGCCCCTTGCGTTTTCTCCTTCCCCGCACAAGCCATGGTGAATTGCTTATTGGGTGTCAAGCGATGCCGCCACAACGGCCGGGATTTTGAGAATCGGCCGGGATTTTCAGTATTCCGAAAGTACCACTAGTTATCAATAGTAGGATTTTTTGAGATCTCAGTCCCCCATATGTGCCCGTGTATGTATATATACTCGTTCATTGATGAATGGAAAATGATTCTGACACTCTAATTTTTTTATGATAGCACTTTAAAATTTGTCTTTTAGTGTAAGCTATGTATAATTTTTACACTAAAAGACATGTTTTGGAGTGTCATTATAAAAAAAGTGGAGTGCCAAAATCATTTACCTTTATGAATGTGTGTGTGATATGCATAAAGTGGAGTGCCAAAGCCATTACTTAGAAGAGTTGTTAACAACGGGGTGAATCCGAACCGTCCAAAACTGTTTTGGACGGTCCGAATTTTAAACAAACTTTTCCAACTCTTCCCCGGAAAAGTTTGTTTACAATCCGGATTGTTCAAAACACTTTTGAACGGTTCAGATTTACCTCCATAAAAACTTATTTACGGACTCTACGTAGAAACTGAACAAAGAAATATGATACTGTAAGGGCACCTCCATCTTTGATTTCGATGCACCACCTCCGTGGGTCCTCAAGAAGACGATATCTTAAGAACTTTGAATGCAGGGTGAAGCAAACCAAGTTCATCCTTAACCTGAAGAGGGTTGCTTGTCTCGTTTCTAGTTCTCTTCACCCTCCTACTTGCAAGCGTCTTGTGCGTAAACCCGTACATTTGCAGGATTTGATTGTCCCCGAAGTTGAAAGCACGATCCATCTGCTTAAAACATCTTTCCATCGGAAAATCCCCAAACTTTTCGCACGGCTTGCACCCGACAAAGTGAGTCACAAGCGGCCACCTATGATCCCCAAGACCCGGATGGTAAGTCTCAATCATCTCTTCATACCTATCAACCAAAATACCCCAATAACCGTGCAAATAATAAGCACTCTCAAGATAAACCTTATTCCCCCACATTTCCCTCTGGGTCGCAAGAATATAAACCATAGCAGACTGATCATCAGCTTCGAAAACCGGCCTATCTTTAAGTTCCTCAGTGAGTAACTTTCCGGCCTCTTCCCTAATTTTCCCTTTGGGGCCCATCGTAGCCCAGACATCAAGAATGTCCAAAGACCATTGGCAATTTCTCAACAAGAAACTACCCGTGTTCAACCCGACCCAATTCTTATTTTCGTAAACCTCATGATTCCACCCGTGCAAAACGAAATTGTGATCCTCGTACCTCTCCCACGGCACCTCGAACGCCATATCGGTAAACATAGCATCACTATCCATCCACCAAAAGAACTCGACTTCCGGGTGAGACAGCAAGAGCTTCCGAATCAACGGAAGCTTAGCCCAAAACCCAGTCATTTCCGCATCAAACAAAGCAAAGTTGTAAAACACTTCAATCCCATGAACCCTACAGTAATCAATCTTGTTCTTGGTCGATTTCAATAGGTAATGATCGCCAACTTGGTTTTTACATGGTTCCGGCGATGACCCGGTAACTAACAAAACCCGAGGCTTATTGGGTCCGACAAAATTAGGGAATTTGCGATTTTCTCCCAGCCATGCAGCTCTTTGCTCGTCCCAATTAGATATCTTGGGTCCCAAACTATAAGGCTTGTTTGGATCAGGTTTTTCTTCATGCTCATCTTCGCCCACCCAAATCTTTGTCATGTCCACGCTGGCGTAGCTGTTCTCCGCAGTTCCAGTGGTGGCAGCGGCTGCAGTTGCAGTGGATTCGGCCTCCTCGAGGATGCGGCGGGTGGAGTAGAACTGCTCGTTAAGGTCAAACCGATCAGAAGCATTATCTTTTCCGGCTCCGAGGTGTTCGTGGATGACGATGACCATTAATGTCAAACCGATCAGAAGCATTATCTTTCGGTTACGGACGAAAATCTTGATTTTCCATAGCTGCCGAGGTCCGAAGCACCAGTCTAGCATTTTCGGGGCAGTGTATTGGTAAACCCGAGCTAGGGTGAGCCAAAGGAGCCGAGCAAGGGGTTGATAAAACTTGGTTTGAAAATTTAATGAAATTTTAGAAAAAAAAGTTTGAGCTTGGTTTATTTACCTAACAAACCAATCTCGAAGAAGTTTTTAACAAACGAACGTGAGCACGAACCCTTGTGGCAACATGAGCACGAACTCTAGTAACTTGGTTCGTTTAGCGGCCGTAACTCGGGCTGAACGGGAGATGTTGGGATGGGAAGTTGCGGGAATGGAAAATGGAAGTGGGAGATTGGGATGAGGAAGATGGGTATGGAAGCCATGGATTTAAGAATTGGTTATAAATTTGGGATTTGAAAGCAAGGGTAAAGTTTACGATTCCAGGTTGGCCCTGTATGATGGGGGATAGATGGTAGGATTGCACTATCAATCCCCTCCACCCACTTTAATCACTTGCTGAAAAAGTGCTTATATTTGTAATAATCAACCAACCTCTTAACAAATAATTAAATTTAGACATTTAGATAATTAAAACCTATAACCTTTTATTAATAACTAAATTTAGTGGTTTTCATATTTTTTCAATCAAGTACAGCTGTCATTACAAAAAAGCTCTTTCTTCCATTTTCTCTCTTTCTCTCTCCCTTTCTTTTTCAACAATGTTTGCAAAAACGATATTTTTTTTTTTTTAAAAACAATCTTTTTGAGGATTTTTCTTTTCAAAAACTATTTTCGGAGGGATGAAATAGGCGTGAAAATGAAGGAAAGTTTTTGGAGGAAAGAACCAGCTGGCAGTGGGTCCATTGGTTTTGAATATGGACAAAAAATAAACAACGTGAAACTTGACATTACTAACTTTAACTTTAGCAACCTCTAAATCATCATAATAATTGTAAAGCAATGCACGGGCCTCAAGAGTGTCACCAGTTCATGAACAAAAAATCTGTCGACACAAATAGATCATTATGTGAGGTCCACTCTAGGTCTTACACAATGGTCCAAGTCATTCTTTAAATTTAAAGTATTTTTTCGAGAACTTCCGCAAAAAATCAGCTCAATTCAATAACTATAAGTCTTCGATCCAATCATGTAACTTGGCATTCAGATCTTAAGATCCTCAAATCTGATTGAAAATTTAGACGAATGGATCGAGCACCTACAGGTTTCTGATTGAACTAGTTTTTTCGTGAAAGCACTCGAAAAAATCTTTTAAATATAATGAACGGCTATGATCATTTTTGTGGAATCCAATATGAGCTCCACATTGCAATATGTGCACCTATACCATTGGCTTACCCAGGCAATCCCCCGCACTAAATTTCACTTTTCCGAGTACGATTTTATACTAGTGCACGTTTTCGACCTGTTTCCCATCAAACCAAAATCATCATCATCAGAATACAAAAATGTTTAGGACCACTGTTGCTCAAAATCATATCTTTTCTTATCTTATAGATAAGAAAATGGGAAATCCCTTTCATGAAATGAGTCTGTCTGACCACAATAATTGCTGTGTTTGATTGCCATGTTTGATGGGTTTTTGAGAATTTTTGAGTTTGATTTTTGGATAACGAGTGAAGAGAGAAATTAGGATAATAATTAGTTATATAGATAATAAAAATGTCTTATTTTTTTGTCCTTATTCAAAAAAAATTCTCATTTGTTAGTTTTTCGCCATTTTTTAAAAGGATTATTGCTTCGTCATGACGAGAGGAATTTAAAAAGTAAAAAATTACGATCGAAATCCAATTTTTTTGAATAAAGACAAAAATAAGTCAATAAGTCATATTTTTTTTGTCTTTATTAAAAAAAGGTTTCAATCGTAATTTTTACTTTTTAGATTCCTCTCGTCACGACGAAGCAATAATTCTCAAAAAATTGAAGAAAAACTAACAAATGCAAAAAAAAAATTGAATGAAGACAAAAAAATAAGTCAAATGGCTTATTAAGCCGAACAAGCCCTAAGTGGAGAGAGATAGAAGGAGAAATAAGAATAATTATTGGAGATAGGAGTAATGAGTGAAGAGAGAAATAAGAGTAACGATTAGAAGTAAGGATAGTGATTATTTTTTGAGTTGGAATTTTTTTTTTTTCAAAAGCAAACCAAACAAAGTAATGTAATTTTGAGGTTTTAGACTGCCTGTGGACAGGTGAATCCAAAAACTAAATCCAAATTAGTGCGGGGTTAGTGGAAAATTAACAAATTAATAATTTAACGGGGTTCAATGTCTTTACATTAACAATAATGCATTTTTTGTGAACAACGTACATCATATTAACATGACCTTTATTCGGTCTATTGGAACAGCGTACATCATATTAACATAGGCTTGGAGAAAAGATATATTCTACCATCCCATTTTGTTTAACTACTCTTTTGACTTTCTTTAAGGACAAGTTCTCATTTATGGTTAGATCGCACATAACTTTGGTGGCTCTTTTCTTCTTTGATAGAGTTATTATCCTTGTGCCGGGACGTCGAATCCTATGACTGGCTAATCGAAAGGAAAAACTCCATTTTACCCCCTCGTGGTTTGGATTGGGTGCGCTTTGCCCCCTAACCTTTATATATATGTATGAAATGTGTGTATGTGATACGCATAAAGATAAAGCCATTACATAGAAAATTGAACAAATAAATGTGATACCGTAAGGGCACCTCCATCTTGATTTCGATGCACCACCTCCGTGGGCCCTTAAGAAGACGATATCTTAAGAACTTTGAATGCAGGGTGAAGCAAACCAAGTTCATCCTTAACCTGAAGAGGGTTGCTTGTCTTGTTTCTAGTTCTCTTCACCCTCCTACTCGCAAGCGTCTTGTGCGTAAACCCGTACATTTGCAGGATTTGATTGTCCCCGAAGTTGAAAGCGCGATCCATCTGCTTAAAACACCTTTCCATCGGAAAATCCCCAAACTTTTCACACGGCTTGCACCCGACAAAGTGAGTCACAAGCGGCCACCTATGATCCCCGAGACCCGGATGATAATTCTCAATCATCTCTTCGTACCTATCAACCAAAATACCCCAATAACCGTGCAAATAATAAGCACTCTCAAGATAAACCTTATTCCCCCACATTTCCCTCTGGGTCGCAAGAATATAAACCATAGCAGACTGATCATCAGCTTCGAAAACCGGCCTATCTTTAAGTTCCTCAGTGAGTAACTTTCCGGCTTCTTCCCTAATTTTCCCTTTGGGGCCCATCGTAGCCCAGACATCAAGAATGTCCAAAGACCACTGGCAATTCCTCAACAAAAAACTACCCGTGTTCAACCCGACCCAATTCTTATTTTCGTAAACCTCATGATTCCACCCGTGCAAAACGAAATTGTGATCCTCGTACCTCTCCCACGGCACCTCGAACGCCATATCGGTAAACATAGCATCACTATCCATCCACCAAAAGAACTCGACTTCCGGGTGAGACAGCAAGAGCTTCCGAATCAACGGAAGCTTAGCCCAAAACCCGGTCATCTCCGCATCAAACAAAGCGAAGTTGTAAAACACTTCAATCCCATGAACCCTACAGTAATCAATCTTGTTCTTGGTCGACTTCAATAGGTAATGATCGCCAACTTGGTTTTTACATGGTTCCGGCGATGAACCGGTTACTAACAAAACCCGAGGCTTATTGGGTCCGACAAAATTAGGGAATTTGCGATTTTCTCCCAGCCATGCAGCTCTTTGCTCGTCCCAATTAGATATCTTGGGTCCCAAACTATAAGGCTTGTTTGGATCAGGTTTTTCTTCGTGCTCATCTTCGCCCACCCAAATCTTTGTCATGTCCACGTTGGCGTAGCTGTACTCGGCGGTTCCAGTGGTGGCGGCGGCTGCAGTTGCAGTGGATTCGGCCTCCTCGAGGATGCGGCGGGTGGAGTAGAACTGCTCGTTAAGGTCAAACCGATCAGAAGCATTATCTTTTCCGGCTCCGAGGTGTTCGTGGATGACGATGACCGTTAACGTCAAACCGATCAGAAGCATTATCTTTCGGTGACGGAGGAAAATCTTGATTTTCCATAGCTGCCGAGGTCCGAAGCACCAGTCTAGCATTTTCGGGGCAGTGTATTGGTAAACCCGAGCTAGGGTGAGCCAAAGGAGCCGAGCAAGGGGTTGATAAAACTTGGTTTGAAAATTTAATGAAATTTTAGAAAAAAAAGTTCGAGCTTGGTTTATTTACCTAACAAACCAATCTCGAAGAAGTTTTTAACAAACGAACGTGAGCACGAACCCTTGTGGCAACATGAGCACGAACTCTTGTAACTTGGTTCGTTTAGCGGCCGTAACTCAGGCTGAACGGGAGATGTTGGGATGGGAAGTTGTGGGAATGGAAAATGGAAGTGGGAGATCGGGATGAGGAAGATGGGTATGGAAGCCATGGATTTAAGAGTTGGTTATAAATTGGGATTTGAAAGCAAGGGTAAAGTTTACGATTCCAGGTTGGCCCTGTATGATGGGGGATTAGCTGGTAGGATTGCACTGTCAATCCGCCCACCCACTTTAATCACTTGCTGAAAAAGTGCTTATATTTGTAATAATCAACCAACCTCTTGACAAATACTCCTTTCATCCCAAATTATTTATCCGGTCCGCAAAACAGGGACTAAAAAATAATGCATTTCCCTCAAGAAAAAATTTAAAAATTTTTCATAGATTAAAAAACTCATCAATATCTAGTAAATTGTTAAAAAAACTTTTAATTTTTCTTGCAAAAATTGTACTCCCTCCGTCCCTTATTTTGTGTCTAGTATTTTATTTTGGGCTGTCCCTTAATAAGTGTCAATTTTGTAAAGTTAGTGGGTAAAAGTTGGTGCATTGTCTATTTTGTCCCTAAAAGTATATTCCATTTTGAAAAGTAAATGAGTAAAAATGTAATGATGATGAGTAAGTAGGGAAAGTGGAGGAAAAAATTGATGTGAAAAGTATAATAATGATGTATTTTTAATAAGTTGGAGTTACGAAGCAAGACACTTAAAAATGGACGGAGGGAGTATTATTTTTACGTCCTTATTTTGCGAACCGAACAAACATTATGAGACGGATGGAGTAATTAAATTTGGACATTTGGATAATCAAAACTAGCAACCTTTTGTTAATAATCAAATTTCGTGGTTTCTATATTTTCTCAATCAATTACAGCCGTCATTACACAAAAATCTTCTCTCTTCCATTTTCTCAATTTCTCTCTCCCTTTCTTTTTCAACAATGTTTGCAAAAACGATTTTTTTTTTAAAAAAATAAAATCTTTTTGAGGATTATTTTTCAGAAACTATTTTCGGAGAGATGAAATAGGCGTGAAAATGAAGGAAAATTTTTGGAGGAAAGAAACAGCTGGCAATAGGTCCATTGGTTTTGATTATGAACAAAAAATAAACAATGTAAAACTTGAATTGTTAACTTTAGCAATCTCTAAATCATCAGAATAATTGTAAAGCAATGCACGGGCCTCACGAGTGTTTGTTCACCAGTTCATAAACAAAAAATCTGTCGACACAGATAGATTTATGTGAGGCCCACTCCAGGTCTTACACAAACGGTCTGAGTCATTCTTTAAATTTAAAACATTTTTTTGAGAGCTTTCGTTAAAAATTAGCTCAATCCAATACCTACAAGTCTTTAATCCAATCACCTAACTTGTCATTCAAATCTTAAGATCCTAAAATCTGATTGAAAATTTAGACGATTGGATTGAGCATCTACAGGTTTCGGATTGAGTTGGTTTCTTCGCGAAAGCACTCGAAAAAATCTTTTAAATCTAATGAACGATTAGGATCATTTTTGTGGAATTCAACATGGGCTCCACATTGCAATATGTGTACCTATACCATTGGCTTAGCCAGGCAATCCCTGACCCTACCCCGCACTAAATTTTACTGAGTACGATTTTATACTAGTACACGCTTTCGACCTGTTTCCCATCAAACCGAAATCATCATCAGAATAATGTTTAAGACCATTGTTGCTCAAAATCATATCTTTTCTTATCTTATCTTATAGATAAAAAAAATGGGAAATCCCTTTCATGCAATGAGTCTGTCTGGCCACAATAATTGCTGTGTCGGATGGGTTTTTGAGAATTTTTGAGTTTGATTTTTGGGTAACGAGTGAAAAGAGAAATTAGGGTAATAATTGAGGATAGGGATAATAAAGGCTTGTTTGGCTAAATAAGCAATTTGGCTTATTTTTTTCGTCCATATTCAAAAAAAATTCTCATTTGTTAGTTTTTTGGCATTTTTTAAAAGAATTATTGCTTCGTCACGACGAGAGAAATTTGAAAAGTAAAAAATTGCGATCGAAACTCATTTTTTTAAAATAAAGACAAAAATAAGTCTTTTTTTTTTGTTTTTATTAAAAAAAAATTAGATTTCGATTGTAATTGTAATTTTTACTTTTTAGATTATTCTCGTCATGACGAAGCAATAATCCTCAAAAAATTGACGAAAAATTAACAAATGCAAAAAAAAAATTTGAATAAAGACAAAAAAATAAGTCAAATGACTTATTAAGCCGAACAAGCCCTAAGTGGAGAGAGATAGAGAGATAAATGAGAATAATGATTGGAGATATGGGTGATTAGTGAATAAAGAAATGTGAGTAATGATTAAAAGTAAAGGTAATGATTGTTTTTTGTGATTTTTCTAGACTGTATTCGGAAATTAAAATTGTAACGTACTCTAAGGTGTTTCATCCAACTTTCTGTTGGATGCTTGTCTTTTCCTTTTCGGAGTATCCTAGCTCTTTATGCTAAGGTGCTTCTTCTCGATGTACTCTTTCGAGCTATAATAATATTTCGTTTGCGAAGCAAAAAAAATGATTGTTTTTTTATTTGGAATTTTTTTTTTCAAAAGCAAACCAAACAAAGCAATGTAATTTAGGGTTTTAGACTGCTTGTGGACGGGTGAATCCAAAAACTAAATCCAAATTAGTCCGGGGTTAGTGAAAAATTAACAAATTAATAACTTAACGGTGTTCAATGTCTTTACACTAACAATAATGCATTTTTTGTGAACAACGTACATCATATTAACATAACCTTTATTCAATCTATCTGAACAGTGTGCATCATATTAACATGAACTTGAAGAAAAGACATATTCTACCATCCCATTTTATACTTGTCTACTCTTTTGATTTTATTTAAGGACACGTTCTCCTTTATGCTCAGACCGCACATAACTGTAGTGGCTCTGGTCATCTTTGATAGTGTTATGATCCTTGTGCCGGGACGTCGAATCCTATGACCGGCTAATCGAAAGGAAAAACTCTATTTTGCCCCCTCGTGGTTTGGATTCGGTGCCCTTTGCCCCCTAACCTTTATATATACGTATGAAAGAGTGTATACGATATGCATAAAGATAAAGCCATTACATAGAAAATTGAACAAATAAATGTGATACCGTAAGGGCACCTCCATCTTGATCTGGATGTACCACCTCCGCGTGCCCTCAAGAAGATGCTATCTTAATGCTTTAAATGCAGGGTGAAGCAAACCAAGCTCATCCTTGACCTGAAGAGGGTTGCTCGTCTCGTTTCTACTTCTTTTTACCCTCCTACTCGCAAGCGTCTTGTGTGTAAACCCGTACATTTGCAGGATCTGATTGTCCCCGAAGTTAAAAGCGCGATCCATCTGCTTAAAACACCTTTCCATCGGATAATCCCCAAACTTCTCACACGGCTTGCACCCGACAAAGTGAGTCACAAGCGGCCACCTATGATCCCCGAGACCCGGATGGTAATTCTCAATCATCTCTTCGTACCTATCGACAAAGAAATCCCAAAAACCGTGCAAGCAATACGCGTTCTCAAGATACACCTTATCGCCCCAATTCTCCCTCTGCGTCGCAAGTATATAAACCAAAGCCGATTGATCATCAGCTTCGAAAGCAGGCCTGTACTTGAGTTCTCTAGTGAGTAACTTTCCAGCCTCTTCCCTAATTTTCCCTTTCGGGCCCATCGTTGCCCAGACATCAAGAATGTCCAAAGACCACTGGCAATTCCTCAACAAGAAACTACCCGTGTTCAACCCGACCCAACTCTTGTTATCGTAAACCTCATGATATCGCCCGTTCAACACGAAATTGTGATCCTCATACCTCTCCCACGGCACCTCGAACGCCATATCGGTAAACATAGCATCACTATCCATCCACCAAAAGAACTCGACTTCCGGGTGAGACAGCAAGAGCTTCCGAATCAACGGAAGCTTAGCCCAAAACCCGGTCATCTCCGCATCAAACAAAGCAAAGTTGTAAAACACTTCAATCCCATGAACCCTACAGTAATCAATCTTGTTCTTGATGGACTTCAATAGGTAATGGTCGCCAACCGGGTTTTTACATGGTTCCGGCGACGACCCGGTAACTAACAAAACCCGAGGCTTATTGGGTCCGACAAAATTAGGGAATTTGGGATTTTCTCCCAGCCATGCAGCTCTCAGCTCGTCCCAATTAGATATCTTGGTTCCCAAGCTATAAGGCTTGTTTGGATCAGGTTTTTCTTCGTGCTCATCTTCGCCCACCCAAATCTTTGTCATGTCCACGTTGGCGTAGCTGTACTCCGCGGTTGCAGTGGTGGCCGTCTCGAGGCGGGTGGAGTAGAACTGCTCGTTAAGGTCTTGCTGTGTTGGGGTCCAGAATTTTCCTGCTCCGAGGTGTTCGAGGATGACGATGACCGTTAACGTCAAACCGATCAAAAGCATTATCTTTCGGTTACGGAGGAAAATCTTGATTTTCCATAGCTGCAAAGGTCCGAAGCACCAGTCTAGCATTTTCGGGGCAGTGTATTGGTAAACCCGAGCTCTGGTGAGCCAAAGGAGCCGACAAGTGGTTGATAAAACTTGGTTTGAAAATTTAATGAAATTTTAGAAAAAAAAGTTCGAGCTTGGTTTATTTAACTAACAAATCAATACCGAAGAAATTTTTAATAAACGAACGTGAGCACGAACTCTTGTAACTTGATACTTGATTCGTTCAGCGGCCGTAACTCGGGCTGAACCGGAGATGTTGGGATGGGAAGTTGTGGGAATGGAAAATGGAAGTGGGAGATTGGGATGAGGAAGATGGGTATGGAAGCCATGGATTTAAGAATTGGTTATAAATTTGGGATTTGAAAGCAAGGTGAAGTTTGCGATTCCACGTTGGCCCTGTTTGATGGTGGCACTTGCTGAAAAAGTGGTTAACCCGGTTTTTAACCGTGTAAAAACCTGATACTATTAACCTGTTAACAAATAATTAAATTTGGACATTTGGATAATCAAAACTAGCAATTTTTTGTTAATAACCAAATTTAGTGATTTTCATATTTTCTCAATCAAGTACAGCCGTCATTACACAAAAAACCTTCTCTCTTTCATTTTCTCTCTTTCTCTCTCCCTTTCTATTTCAACAATGTTCGTAAAAACATTTTTTTTTTTTGAAAATAATCTTTTTGAGAATTTTTTTTTCAAAAACTATTTTCGGAGGGATGAAATAGGCGTGAAATGAAGGAAAAAGTTTGGTGGAAAGAAACAGTTGGCAGTGGATCCATTGGTTTTGATTATGAACAAAAAATAAATAATGTGAAACTTGATATTGTTAACTTTAGTAATTTATAAATTATCAGAATAATTGTAAAGCAATGCATGGGCCTCACGGGTGTCTTTTTTCTGATTTAAAAAAATCTGAAAATTGTATCACCAGTTCATAAACAAAAAATCCGTCGACACAGACAGATCATTATGTGAGGCCCACTCCAGGTCTTACACAAATGGTTTGAGTTAGGGGTGAGCAAAAAATTCGTCAAACCGCGAATTCAGAGTCCAAGCCAATTGAAACCGAAAGATTTGGTTTGATTTTTTAATAGTATGGTTTGGTCATGATTTAAAAAAAATTAGAAACTGCGTTATATGATTTAGTTTGTAGATACACATTCACGGTTATAGTTTCAAACCGATCCAAACCATATAGTACACACACACACACACATATATATATAATTTAATTATGATTCATCAAATAAATATGAGAGCTTTAATTAACTACTTTTTCTAATTTTATTGATCCTATTAAATCTACCGCAATATTTATTTTTTCTTTCATACCAAGATAATTTAGACTAAACTTCTATATATCAAACCCAATCCTAATTTTCTATGATTATTAAATTATTATACATAAAAAGCATCACCAGATCAGTCAATTTCTACAGCTCAATTTCTAAATTTTTATACATGAAAACCAATTCCAATTCCTATTCCTATAATTCCTTCTCTACCAAGACTAAGAGTATTCCAATTGTAATAAGTAAATGGGTGTGGATAAAGAAATTTAACAACAATGCTAAAAAAATACCCCACATTGTAATAAGTAAAGTTATAAGTCTTTTAGCAAATAATCAAATTCCATCCACTCTATAACCAAATTTAACAATTTTTACCAATAACTAAAACTCAATAACCAAACTCAAAACTCAATAACGCAAAAATACCCTACATTGGAATCGTTTTATTGAGATGAATAATTTAGTGCGGTCGGGTGCGTGATTGAAACTTGTTTGCGATTGAAAAAATGTGCATTGTGTATTCTGGGGGTTTTTTTGGTTAGAGATGCAAAAATAACCAATATGGAGGTAGAGGTTGTTAAGTTTGAGTATGGACTAAATGGATAATCAAATGCTGACGTGACATGTTTTGGTTGTTAGTTTTGATTATTACCATTGCGGATGCTCTAATTACCCAAAATTTCTATACATACAAACCGTGATTTAAAATCGAAACCAAACCGTATTTTAATGGCTTGGATTGATTTGGTTCTATGCCTTTTGTGGGTTGGCTTGGTTCTCCAAATTCATAATTCGTAGATATTGGTTTAGTTCTTGATTTACTATGAAACTGAACCAATCCGAACCATGCTCACCACTAGTCTGAGTCATTCTTTGAATTTAAAACATTTTTTCGAGAGCTTCTGCGAAAAATCAACTCAATCCAATACCTATAAGTCTTCAATCCAATCATCTAACTTGTTATTCAGATCTTAAGATCCTAAAATTTGATTGAAAATTTAGACGATTGGATCGAGCATCTACAGGGTTCGAATTGAGTTGATTTTTTCACGAAAGCATTCGAAAAAATCTTTTAAATGTAATGAACGGCTAGAATTATTTTTATGGAATCCAATATGGGCTCTACATTGGAATATGTGCACCTGTACCATTGGCTTACCCAGGCAAATCCCTTACCCTACCCCGCACTAAATTTTACTTTTAAGAGTACGATTTTATAATAGTATACACGTTTTCGACCTGTTTCCCATCAAACCGAAATCATCAGAATGCATACAAAAATGTTTAAGACCATTGTTGCTCAAAATCAAATCTTTTTCTTATCTTACAGATAAAAAAAAAAGGGAAATCCCTTTCATGCAATGAGTCTGTCTGGCCACAATAATTGTAGGGTTTTTGAGAATTTTTGAGTTTGATTTTTGAGTAACGAGTGGAGAAAAAAATTATGGTAATAATTGGGGATAGGGATAATAAGGATTTGTTTGGCTTAATAAGCCATTTGGCTTATTTTTTTGTCCTTGTTTAAAAAAAATTCTCATTTGTTAGATTTTTGCCATTTTTTAAAAGGATTATTGCTTCGTTATGACAAGAGGAATTTAAAAAGTAAAAAATTACGATTGAAACCCAATTTTTTTAAATGAAGACAAAAATAAGTTAATAAAGCCATTTTTTTTTGTCTTTATTCAAAAAAAAAAAAGGTTTCGATCTTAATTTTTACTTTTTAGATTCCTCTTGTCATGACGAAGCAATAATTCTTAAAAAATTGACGAAAAAATAACTAATGCAAAAAAAAAATTTGAATAAAGACAAAAAAAATAAAGTCAAATGGTTTATTAAGCCGAACAAGCCCTAAGTGGAGAGAGATAGAGAGAGAAATGAGAATAATGATTGGAGATATGAGTAATAAGTGGAAGGAGAAATGAGAGTAATGATTGGAAGTAAGGGTAATGATTGTTTTTTGAGTTGAATTTTTTTTTTTCAAAAGCAAACCAAACAAAGTGTAGACACTCCAATCTGGACTTCCAGATTAGTTTACTTACGGTTTTTGATTCCCCGATGATGAAATGGATCAAGAACACCCCGGGAATGATAGCGTGTTTGAGTTTTGAGTGTTTGCAAAACCCTTGAACGTAACCTAGCCTAAGCCACTTCAAAAACCAAAAACCCTACTGATGCGCGCCAGGGCGCAACCATCCCGTGCCGGGGCGCACCATTGCGCGCCTAACTCACTCCATTGCGCGACAGAGCACCGAGGCGCACCATCGCGCGCCTGACTCACTCCATCGCGCGACAGAGCGCCAGGGCGCACCGTCGCGCGACAGACTGACTCCGTCGCGCAACGGTCCAACCTACCACCAATCTTTCTGAAGGAGGACAGTTGGCCACTAATGCAACTCTCAGCCAGCCTCGTGGACTGACTGAACTCCTTTCCTGGCACCAACTAGATCCACCATTTCCGCCTATATATACCCCCCATGGTTATTCTTTCAAAGGGTTACCAAATTTTAAGCCCAAAGAAGGATTACACTCACAATCCTCCATTTTCACACTTCAACCATCCAAGAACAAAGCTTGTTCTTCCAC
Source organism: Rhododendron vialii (assembly GCF_030253575.1). Lineage (NCBI taxonomy): Eukaryota > Viridiplantae > Streptophyta > Magnoliopsida > Ericales > Ericaceae > Rhododendron > Rhododendron vialii. The sequence continues at coordinate 41,606,026 of NC_080560.1, forward strand.
CTCAACCTTTTCAAACATCTCAATCAAACCTCAAAGCTCGAATTCGTTTCAAACTCAACCAAAGGTATAGCATACCTACTGTCTTTCTGTTCTGATCCCTAAGGGGGGCTGGCAGGGTCAAGGTTGGTAATCAATATCGGTTCTGGTCCTAAAGCTGACAAGGTTTCAAAAACCGTCATGGTAGGAACCAGCGCGCGATGGTCCCACTCTCTCGCGCGACACTCCGGTGCTGCATGCGATGGACCGCGTGGGGATTGGTGTCCTACTGTTTCATGCTTTATTTTGTATATAGATCACTGTTAAGCCTGTTAAAAACTAGTTTACTGCTTTCCTTTGTTAGAAATTGCTAGCCGTAGTTCAATTTGCATGTCTTCTGTTTTGGAGTACCCCTGGGATCATTCTGGACCTGTCCCAGAACCTAGAAATGTGTAAACCAAACACTGATCCGCGCCAGGGCGCATCATCGCGCGCCAGACTGGCTCCATCGCGCGACAGTGCGCCAGGGCGCACCCTCGCGCGCCAGACTGACTCCGTCGCGCGATAGTCTGCCTCTGACCAGTGAGTGGCCTTGCACGGGTAACTTGGATTGAGGCTGTTATTCTATCCCCACGCTGTTTATGGGGTGCTTTATTCATTTGCAGGGCTTTTTAGCCTTTAACATTACTTAGGACTGTATATTATGCTGTTATATAAACTGCATGGTTTGTCCTGGGCGTGCACTGGTCCTTCCAGAGCCTAGAGGGTTTGAGAATAAGAGTTGTGGGTTTGAGCTCACCGGCGCGCGCGTGTCTTGGAGTTGTGCGCGCAGGAATGAACAGCATGCAGTGACTTGTTCAATGCATGCTGGTTTCTTCCTGCGCACGTCACTCCAAAACAGGGGCCTTCCAGTTTGTTTAAAACTCCCACAGCAGTCTGTTCTCATCCTATACTAACTGCTCATCAATGCATGCTATCTATCATATCCTGCAAACATGTTATAGTTTTAATCCCCGATTAACTGTTCCCCAGTCCTAATTGGCTAAAAAATTGATTAATGAAACAGAATCGCAAATAAACATCGTTCGCAAATGCCTAAGTAGAGACCGATCTCCGGATTGGGCGAGAGGGGTGCCATAAAACCCTTCCCCTCTCGTAACCTGGCTCCCGAACCCAGATATGGTTATGACGGACTGGTTCCTTAACTTTTTCAAATCAATCAGCGCGGCAAGTGCTTCGAAATACAGTTCCTTGGGTGTCGGACCTTCAAAACCCGAGTGGCGACTCTGTATTTTCGCGAGCGCTTGCTTCCCCGCTCGCGCTCCCTCGATCTGAGCCCTTGCATTTTGGAATCCGAAAATTCCAAAGGCACGCTGCCCAGACAAAGCAATGTAATTCAGAGGTTTTAATTAGATTGCCAGTGGACGGGTGAATCCAAAAAATAAATCAAAATTAGTGCGGAATTAGTGAAAAATTAACAAATTAATAACTTAACAGGCCGGGGTTCAATGTCTTTACATTAACAATAATGCATTTTTTGTGAACAACGTACATCGTATTAACATGACCTTTATTCGGTCTATTTGAACAGCGTACATCATGTTAACATGGGCTTGGAGAAAAGATATATTATACCACATCCCATTTTGTTTATCACTCTTTTGACTTTCTTTAAGGACAAGTTCTCGTTTATGCTTAGATCGCACATAACTTTAGTGGCTCTGGTCATCTTTGATAGTTTGTTATCCTTGTGCCGGGACGTCGAATCCTATGACTGGTTAATCGAAAGGAAAAACTCCATTTTACCACCTTGTGGTTTGGATCGGGTGTGCTTTGCCCCCTAACCTTTATATATCTGTATGAATGTATATATGTGATATGCATAAAGATAAAGACATTACAGAGAAAATTGAACAAATAAATGTGATACCGTAAGGGCACCTCCATCTTGATTTGGATGTACCACCTCCGCTATCTTAATGCTTTAAATGCATGGTGAAGCAAACCAAGCTCATCCTTGACTTGAAGAGGGTTGCTCGTCTCGTTTCTAGTTCTCTTCACCCTTCTACTCGCAAGAGACTTGTGTGTAAACCCATACATTTGCAGGATTTGATTGTCCCCAAAGTTAAAAGCGCGATCCATCTGCTTAAAACATCTTTCCATCGGATAATCCCCAAACTTCTCACACGGCTTGCACCCGACAAAGTGAGTCACTAGCGGCCACCTATGATCCCCAAGACCCGGATGGTAATTCTCAATCATCTCTTCGTATCTATCGACAAGGAAATCCCAAAAACCGTGCAAGCAATACGCGTTCTCAAGATACACCTTATCACCCCAATTCTCCCTTTGCGTCGCAAGTATATAAACCAAAGCCGATTGATCATCAGCTTCGAAAGCAGGCCTGTACTTGAGTTCTCTAGTGAGTAACTTTCCGGCCTCTTCCCTAATTATCCCCTTGGGGCCCATCGTAGCCCATACATCAAGAATGTCCAGAGACCACTGGCAATTCCTCAACAAGAAACTACCCGTGTTCAACCCGACCCAACTCTTGTTATCGTAAACCTCATGATGTTGCCCGTTCAACAGGAAATTGTGATCCTCATACCTCTCCCACGGCACCTCGAACGCCATATCGGTAAACATAGCATCACTATCCATCCACCAAAAGAACTCGACTTCCGGGTGAGACAGCAAGAGCTTCCGAATCAACGGAAGTTTAGCCCAAAACCCGGTCATTTCCGCATCAAACAAAGCGAAGTTGTAAAACACTTCAATCCCATGAACCCTACAGTAATCAATCTTGTTCTTGATCGACTTCAATAGGTAATGATCGCCAACCGGGTTTTTACATGGTTCCGGCGACGACCCGGTAACTAACAAAACCCGAGGCTTATTGGGTCCGACAAAATTAGGGAATTTGCGATTTTCTCCCAGCCATGCAGCTCTTTGCTCGTCCCAATTAGATATCTTGGGTCCCAAACTATAAGGCTTGTTTGGATCAGGTTTTTCTTCGTGCTCATCTTCGCCCACCCAAATCTCTGTCATGTCCACGCTGGCGTAGCTGTACTCGGCGGTCCCAGTGGCGGCGGCGGCTGCAGTTGCAGTGGATCCGGCCTCCTCGAGGACGCGGTCGCGGCGGGTGGAGTAGAACTGCTCGTTAAGGTCTTGCTGCGGGGTCCAGAATTTCCCGGCGCCGAGGTGTTCGCGGATGACGATGACTGTTAACGTCAAACAGAGAAGCGTTAACTTTCCTTTACGGAGGAAAATCTTCAATTTCCATAGCTGCGGAGGTCCGAAGCACCGGTCTAGCATTTTCGGGTCTTTATATTGCTACAACCCGAGCTGGGGTGATAAAAAGGAGCCAAATTGCCGAGCAAGTGGTTGATAAAACTTGGCTTGAAAATTTAACCAACTTCAACATGAGCACGAACTCTTGTAGCAACATGAGCACGAACTAGTAGCTTGGTTCGTTTAGCGGTTATAATCCGGGCTGAACCGGAGATGTTGAGATGGGAAGGGAATGGAAAATGGAAGTGGGAGATTGAGATTGGGATGTGGAAGATGGGTATCGAAGCCATGGATTTAAGAATTGGATTTATGAATTTGGGATTTGAAAGCAAGGTAAAGTTTACGATTCCACATTGGGAAAATCAATCTCTCTCTCTCATCGGCGTCGCCGTTTACTTTCCGATGAAGCATAGGTACAAATGAAGTTCTCTCTTCTCTTTTAATTTAACCCCAAAGAAGAAGAAGAATTCTTAGACATATATAGGAGTAATAAACTTACCCAAAAATAATGAAGTTCTCTCTTTCTACAATGTAAAAAATGATACAAATCAGAGTTTGGAGAAAAGATACTTCTACCGTCCTGTTTTGTCTGTCTACTCTTTTAACCTTGTTATGGTCCAAAATGTCTTTTTGTTTGGAAAGTGCAATGTTACATACTTAACTTTAAAACATAGCTTTGGAGACAACTATATCGAGAATCGTTCGACACATGTGGATTGAACGGTTCCGAATACAATTATGTCCAGAGTTGTATTTTAAAGTTATGTGCATAAACTTTCTCGTTTGTAAATTTTAAGGAACAATCTCCTATGGAGTTCTCTTTTTGCTCCTCTTTTAAATAGGTGTGATGACAACTATAGTTTATATTGGAGGGAATTTTTGGAAAGTTTGATGATTGTGGTGCATTAATAAAGTTAGATGTTTCATATAGACAAGCAAATATAGACGGATAGATAGAGAAAACGTGTTGATTTGAATTGTAATCTCGTCTTAAGAATGATCATTCCTTTTTCATCTGTAATCAACTTAAAGGTTAATCAAACTCTTTTTAAATGTAGTCAATCCTTTTGAAGTGTAATTAACTTAAAGGTAATCAGCCCTTTTCAAATGCAATCAACGAGGGAAATCAACTTAACAAGGAAAATAGTGTAACTATCACAAGTAACTGAAAAATCCTAGATCTGGTCATTATAATAGCTAGTCCAACATGACAGCGGCGCATTGGGACGTTTGTAATTAAGCACGTCCGGACGTCCTTACAAAATGTAACAACTCAGTCCCGACCATCTTGCGGATGGACAGAAAAAAACAGCAGCCTCGAGAATTTATATCGAGCTCACTTCAAATGACCAACTCGTTTGTCATATAGGACCTTTTTTTGGGGGGTTCTTTTTATAAAAAATTAACTTAATTAGTTGGATATCGGTAAGAGCTTAATTTAAGTATTGTTCAACATTTTAGACTACAAATGTGAATAAAAACAAGTGTTATTTAGTTGATCAAAATGTTTTCCAACATGCGTTGAGTTTATTCTTTGCAATATTATCTAAAAATCAAGCTCTACAAAACGAATATATTTGAGTTATTAACATCTCTCAACATCTTTATCAGTCCTAACGAATCACCTTCCGTCTCTATCGGTCTAAATCATAAAGTTGCCGCGAAAATTAAATGCATATCAACTAATTCCCTTCCCCGGTTCGGTCGAAGACAAACTACTTACGCTGCGATTAGAGAATTCACAAGAATTTACTTTTTTGTGACCCGACTCCAAGAATTTACTTGGCCTGTTCTCAATACAATTTAATTTATTATGGTATGCTGGTTTAAAAATAAAAGAAAAAAGAAAAGACGCAAAAGCATGGCATTTTGCCCACGAAACCATGCTCACATCCCAGTTTACTTACCAGTTTGGGTTTTTTTGTCGAGTGATGCTACAGGTACCGACGGGTCGGTATTGAAATCGTAGGGACGGCTGCGCTTGGCAGTCTCTGGCCACCGGACGGTAGATCCGAGCCGTCCAAAAATTCTAAAAAAAAAACCGAGGGGGTCTTCGCGGGAATCAACGGCATCCGAGGTGTGTAAGATGCTTGATCCGAGCACCCTTTTTTCGTGTATATATGTATATTCGCAATATACATATATATACGAAAAAAAGGTGCTCGGATCAAGCACCTTACACACCTCGGATGCCGTTGATTTTTTCACAGGCCCCCTCGTTTTTTTTTTTAGAATTTTTGGACGGCTCGGATCTGCCGTCCGGTGGCCGGAGACGGCCCGACACGGCCGTCCCTACGATTTCGGTACCAATATCATTTCTGTTTTTTGTCCTCTTCTTCTCGTACAAAAATCATCAACACTACTCTGCAGAACTTATCAAAAAACGTGTCATACTGTCATGATAAACGTGTCATCTCGTACAAACCAGTTTGGTTTTATTTTTATTTTTTTATCAGTCATGATAAACGTGTCAAAAAAATTTCTTACCAAAATTAATTGAAGGAAAATGATTTTGTCACACCATTTTTTTATAATGTCACACCTTACAAGTGCATTTTTCACCAAAAAATATACTTACAGAGTGTGGCACTATCAAAAAGGGTGTGACAAAATCACTACCCTTAATCGAAAGGTATATGCAAAGATACGTGGTGTCCTAAATCATGTTTCCATTACGTATTTGTGTGATTTCACCACAAAATATATAAAGCTCACGTAAATATGGAGATAAAGTTTGTTTGTTTGTAGGTCTCAAAATTCCTGCGCCCTTGGGCCACCGAATAAGCTCTCGACCAAAATGGATATGTGCAAGGTAAAATTTTAGTAACAAAGGCTAAGTGCCTCTAAGGGCTTTTTTGGATTTTTTCTTATTTTATTATTTTTAAATTTTTGCGCGTTTATTAGTTTTGCAGGCCACCGAATAAGCTCTCAACCAAAATGGATATTTGCAAGGTAAAATTTGAGTAACAAAGGCTAAGTTCCTCTAAGGAATTTTTTTGGATTTTTTCTTGTTTTATCATTTTTAAATTTTTGCGTGTTTGTTAGTTTTGCAGGTTTTTAAGGCTTTATTTTGAATATTTCAAACAAAAAAAAGGGTAAGTCATTATTTTTTATTTTTTTGATTTGTCTTAAGATAAATCAATAATTCACAAAAATTAAGCATAAAATAAATAAACACAAAAATATATTTAATTAAAAATAAAATTCAAAAAATTCAAAAATCTTAGCGGAAACTTCCAAAATCTGATGTACTACACACAAGTACATACTCCTACTGTATAATTGTCGTTTCCTCTTACTTCGTAGTCCGTATAATATCGGCGCCTCTCATAAATCTCCACTTCCCGCTTTTATAGAAACCCTAATACTCTCTCTCTCTCTCTCTCTCTCTGTGTAAACACTCATACATCGACGTATACACAAACACGCATATATAGAAATCAATCCGAGGTCCGAGCTTGAACAACGTTAGCAATGGAGGTTTCAGTGGCGCAAAAGCAAAAACAGATAGACTTCGAATTAGCCTCCGTATCGGAGCTCTCTTCGTCTTCTTCGACGCTTCCTCCTTCGCCAGTCGTAGCTCGTTTCGGCTTCGATTCGGGAGCATCGGTGCTTCGCTTTCACCGTGATTCCGAATCAAACGAGGCCTTCAACATTGATCTTCGATCAGCTCAGGTCGAATTTCATCATCAAGATGCGTGTCGCTTTCGATTGAAGCTGTGGTATTAGTTGAGCAGTTGTTGTGAAGTAATTGAGGCTCGGTTTGTTAGTAAATGAGTTGAGCTCGAGTTTTAAGCTCGTTTAGTAAACAGGTTGAGCATGAGTTAGTTGTAACTTGGCTCATTTACAAAAGTTTGGCTCGTTCAAGTTTGGCTCGTTCGCAGCCTTGGCTAGTTTTAGAGGCTCAAAAGTTTGGCTCGTTCGCAGCCTTGGCTAGTTTTAGAGGCTCGTTTAGTAAATGAACGAAGCTCAAACGCCTCGGATATTAGACGAGCCGAGCTTGATTATTTTGGCTTGAATTCTAGCTCGAGCTATGCTAATTTTGAACGGGTCGAGCTCAAACACTTCAAAGCTACTACTATATCCTGGACTTTCTAAGCAACCGAATGGAGTGTATGTTGTGAAATGTCTAGTATTTTCTGTAATCTCAGATAGGGTTGCAAATGATTCACCGAGCAGTTTGAGAGCAGCTTGAGGCTCGGCTCGGTAGTAAACGAGTTTAGCTCGAGTTCTAAGCTTGTTTAAACGAGCCGAGCTCAAAAACTTCAAAGCTAGCCTCACTCGGGGCTTGTTTGCAGTCCTAATTATATGTGTCCCTTTTTTTACCGAGCGCTACAATATTTGTTAGCGATTTTGAGGACTTCTTGAAAATTTGAGGATACTGTATCCTGCACTTTCTTAGTAACCAAAGAGAATCTATGTTGTGAGGTGTCTTGTATTTTTAGTGGGGAGGGCTGGGGCCTGGGAGAACGTTATACAAAGCCTGTGTGAGAGATTATAAGTGGTATAGCGTATTGTGGACTGTTCTCCCTCTTCCCATTCATGTAGGCACATTGCTGAATCACATATTTCTTGTGTTCTATTGGGTTGTTTGATTTTTTTTATTTTTATGTTTTGTTGTGATCAACAGATACTGTCTTGTGTGACTGTTTCGTCTTTCTTTGGTGTTACTGTTGCCTAATTCTACTTGTTCTTGCATAGCAGTCTGCCATGTAATTTTGGTTTATCTGATGCTTGTTTTGTAGTAGTGGTAGTTTTAAATTATATAGCTATAGCTGTTTTAGGTGAGTGTTATTATAACGGGGAGAAGTGGGAAACTTTATTGGACATGACTTTAATCCATTTTTCGCTGGTACTGTTTATTTTCAGCTTTTCAGATTGAGCCCTGTTGAAACTATATGCATATGTGGAACTTCTGAAACCAACACAGAGGTATGGATTTGATTATTTGTGTTGACAATATTGTGATGTTGTCTCATATCGTAGATTTTTTGATCCATTTTTTGGCAGCTTACAATTTAATTATGTGCTTGCAAGTGTATTTTTCGACAATACCTTGTTTGAAGGTTATATCCCTGTTCTTGTTATGGTATCCATTGATTGTTTTACTGATTTGGATACAGTGATTTTGGTGGCTTTATGGCGTATTATTGTTTTTCTTTTCCCTGTATAGTGCTAATTTCGTTAACCTTGTAACTTTGGACCAGAAATCCTATTCAAGGGGAATCACAATTCAGTTTAGAAAGGAGGAGGAAAGTAGGGCCTTCCATTCTGCATTTGACCAATGGAAGAAGGAATTGGTTCTTGAAGGTGCTCTTCCGTTATCTACCTATAGTTCTGTTCAAAAGTCGAATGGTATATCTTAGTCGCATTTTGGATACCATCCTTTATGATAGTTTATCACACCTTCTTTTCTCATCGTTTACATTTTTGGCATTGTCTAGTCATTAAAGTCCTTTGGTGAGTTGCTTGTGATTTGTATAAATAATGATCGTATCTTGAAGGTTTCCTTTTTTGGGTGGGGTGGGGGTGGGGTTGGGGTGGCTGATAGGTCAAGACCAACTCCTTCTAAGTTGTTCAGTTCAATCTTCTTTCCCTTGGTAACCTTAAAAAGACTTTTAATGAGCCTTTCACAATTCCTATTTTGGTAAATGGCTTAGCATCTCTTTTTTAGAAAAGCAATCAATGTCTAAGGATGAGGTTGAGGACGGCTTAGGAAACCTCATTACGTCTTTACCTAATCTTAAGTCTTGGATATTTGTGCATTTGATTATAGTTGTTTGACTACTTCGAAGTCTTGTATCTTTCTAGGCTCAATTTAGGAGTAGATGTTTGCTATAATGAGAATAAAATTATGGCCATGGCTACACTTCATACAACTTTGTATTTGATTGAGCTAATGAGTACAATCACAACATTCATGCATGGGGAGGCCTAGTTTTACTTGTGCAAAACTCAATACATGATTTATCTTGAGTCAGTTATCTAAAACACTATTGTATGTAGCAATTAACAAGCACAATTGCAAAGAGAGGGACATGTATTTCAACAAAATCTCGAAATGGACTTGAAACTAAGCGACCCTCAAGCCTAACTATTCTAAGTGAGACTACTGAACCTTAAATGAGGCGGTGCTTCAATGTGAAATCATACATGCCTACTCATTACCTGTTTTGATTTGCGTAGAATTTTGCCCTAACAAGTGCAAACATTTATATCCAGAGTTGTATCAGTGTCAGGCATGTGTTTGATACCGGTACCTCAAGGTTACTGTGAAGATAATGTCTCATAACGTGATTATATTCCCCAACTCAAAACAAATTGTGCTTCGGGCATGATGCCAACGTGTCTCAAATACTCGTCAGGATAGTAGGAACTAGAAAGTCTCTACCATTTCCCTTATTCTCGCCGTTAAGAAAGCAGACACATTGCTCATGGCAACTGGAATCAAGCATGCATATGCACTTAAGATTTATGGGATGAACAGATTGAAATATTCAAGACATTGAACTTGATGAGGGAGTGAGGGACTACAGATGAACTTCGCAGGGGAATGCGAGATAAACCTTGACAAGTTCATTTTGATTGCAAACATTCAACAGAAGTTCGTTTCTTATTCCGGACATGAACAATGGATTTTTTTAGTACTTTTCGAGTCACATCAATTAGATGAATCTCATGGGATAAGGTCAAATGCCATAAGTTTTGAATTAAAAGTTGAGTTATGGTTTGGATACTTACTGTTTCTTGTTTTTCCTCCCAGAATCATGTCTACCAAATGGGATATTATCAGCGTCTAAAAGCAAGTTTGATGATAAGATAGAGGCATCTTCTGCGAAAATGTATTTCCATTACTATGGACAATTGCTTCATCAGCAAAATATGCTACAGGATTATGTGAGAACAGGTTTATCACCACGCTTCAACTTGTTTTTGCTTCTGATCTTGTCGTAGGTGTTCACTCTCTGGGTTTATAAATATAATCTTGGTTAATGGCTTATAGAGCATGGGGCTGGTGAAATGCTTTGTATCTTGACTGTTTTCTTTGGCTTGTTCCTAAATTTGCATTGTGGGTGACATGAGCAGCTTTCTTGTTTTAGGTACCTATTATGCTGCAGTCATTGAGAACCGTGCAGATTTTGCTGGTCGTGTGGTTGTGGATGTTGGTGCTGGTAGCGGTATTCTGTCATTATTTGCTGCCCAGGTTGCCTTGGCTCTTTGTGCACAATCAGAGATATACTGTGATACTAGTTTATCTTTTATGTTTGTTCTTTATGTAATGACCCCTCACCCCTGATTCCTCTCTACCTTGCTCCTTTTGGTATACCAGGCTGGTGCTAAGCATGTTTATGCTGTGGAAGCATCTGAAATGGCAGAATATGCCCGCAAACTTATTGCTGGGAATTCATCATTGGGGCAACGAATAACAGTGAGATTTTTATCCTTGGATTTTAGTTTAATTGGTACTGTAGTCAACGCGCTGTTTCTTATTCCGGTTTGGGGCACTTTCTTATCTAAATTATAGGTAGTCAAGGGTAAAGTTGAAGAAGTTGAATTGCCTGAGAAAGCCGATATTCTGATCTCTGAACCCATGGGTAAGCTTATCGTGCCATATGCTATTTGGTCATTCTAGTTGGAATTCCCTTGGTATTGACATATTGTGCACAATGCACATTTGTTAATGCTTGTGGTGTTGGTTATGGTAATATCTCCATACCAACAATGTTATGAGCAAAATCTGATTTAGGATCTCCCCCCCCCCCTCCCCCCTCCCTTCTTGTAGGGACTTTATTAGTCAATGAAAGGATGCTTGAGACCTACGTAATTGCAAGGGATCGGTTCCTTGTTCCTGATGGAAAGATGTTTCCTACGATTGGAAGGTAATCAAGTGCGCCTTAATATCCAGATCTTAATGCTTTTCTACCTAAGATAATAAACTCTCACAAATGGTCAATGGTTCTCATTATCATGCTCTCCTGGTTTCTTTTAGCCATTTTATTGTAAATAGTTCCCCTCCCCTCAAGCCTTAATGCGCGAGGGGTCCTAAAAAATTAAGGGGCAAAGCAAAGCCAAGTGGAGGAAGGGTAGAAAATTCTTATAACTTGATAGATTTTGATGTGTATGACATTGTTGCCTTGGTGGTGTGATGCATTCTTGCTACTCCAAAGGGTGTTAATATTTACTCAAGGAAATTACCATGTTTCTTACCATTAGGAGTTGTGGCTTATCATGTTTCTTTGTCTTGTCAATGTGGCTAGGATTAATTTGTACTCTGTTACATGTCATTTCCTTTGGTTTCTGATGTTTTGATTTTGTTGCTTCTGCAGAATACATATGGCACCATTCAGTGATGAATATCTGTTTGTTGAAATGGCAAACAAGGTATGTAAGTGAATTGGATTTGTTGAAGAGTTTTTTGGTTGGGTCAGTAATGGCGAATCTCGCTGGTGCTCTTATGTTTGTGAGTGAAGAGAATACCTTCACTAGAGAAGATTGTGTGGTGTTTAGAATCAGTGATTTTATTAGGGCATCTGTTTATTTATTTATTCTTTCATCGGCAGCATCTGTTTATTTCTTACGTGCCTCAATTTCTTTTGTATTGTGCTTATTCCGTACTATAGGTTCATTATTATCTTCTTGGCAATGAAAGGAGTCTATTTTTTTGACTGTTATCTATGCAGGCCCTCTTTTGGCAGCAACAGAATTATTATGGAGTTGATCTAACACCCTTATATGGATCTGCATTCAAGGGTTACTTTTCACAGGTTTGCCTCACTCTCTAGAGTGGAAGTTTGGGATGGTGTTATAGTTTGCACATAATGCTCAGCTTGAATGTCAATAAATGCCTTGCAATGCATCGTTTTTGTTGAAGCTTTTACTATGTTTATAATGTTTTCAAATGTTGAACTCAAGAACAGTAATTCCCGTACCCCTCTTCTTAATTTTACCTTTGATTATTTAGCAGTTGTTCGTTGAGGGTGGAGTTTGTAGTTCCTTTGTAGCTTTAAGATTCATCCACATGAGAAAAACTTTTGCAGCTTTCAGATCTTATACCATGGGAAGTTGAATCTTAATAAACCAAAGCTATTATTTGTTGTACACCGAGGCTCATTTTTCTTAAATTGCGTAACCAAGAATAACAAAATTACCATGTAAAAGTTCGGGAAGGGTTAATGCAAACCAAAATATCCATAGATAATGTAGAGAGAGGAACTCCCAAAAAGGATACAAAAGAGTTTCTTCAAAATGATAAAACTACTAAGTGAAGGGCTCAAACCACTATTTATAGACCCATTACTACTAAGAACACAAAATGACATAAGTACCCTAACATCAACGGTATCTTGGTTACTGAAATTCGTTAATAACCACTTATCACTGAAGCATTGTCATTTTTCCTTTGGAATTAATTGTCATGTGGGATTTTGTCATTTCTACATTGCTGTGTGAACGCAGAGCTTATGGGTTCTGTTCTACTTGCAATAGTGCCTTTTTATAAAGTAGGAGATTTTGTCCATCGACATCTAATCACGCTGATCTGAATATTTGATTGGAAGCAATATTATATTGGTCTATCATCCAAAGATTCAGTAAATATTATTGTCTAGCTAGTATTTAAGTGCAATGATATAACTCTTACCATATTCTTGTCTAGGTAATAATTAAGTGCACTAATAATCAAGTGAAGTGTAGAAGATATAACCTAAATTCTAATATGATAAAGGTACAAATGTCACGACATAAGATATAACACTCAACCTGTCAACCATATGGTCTTATGTTATATTTGAGAGGATTTTTTGTCTGGCAGCTGTTTCCTTCGTTGGGACATTCTCTGTTTTCCATGTTGCGGAGGTACAGCTGTACAGGTACAGGAGGAAAAGATTTTTTTAGGGATTATAGTTGAAGATGGAAACTGTGAACCATCTCATTGTATAGACTGTAGTAAGCTGTGATACTGTCATTTAAGGAGGAAAGCTTTGTGCAGCTTATTAGTTGAATTAGGTCAACTTTGTTTCTGGATGTGTAGATGGGAAAAATAGGTTAAAGGGTCTTGAAAGCTGAATCTTTTTTTAGCACAAAGTGTGGTTGACTGCATTCCTATCCTTTTTTTTGACAATAATTATACTGTTTATACTTGCGTGACCTGTATTTAAGGATCTCTCTCTCTCTCTCTCTCTCTCTCTCTCTCTCTCTCTCTATATATATATATATATATATATATATATATATATATCTTGTTTTTTGTTTCTTACATGCCTAATAATCTCCTTACTTTCTTTACAGCCTGTAGTGGATGCTTTTGATCCTAGGGTATTGGTGGCTCCTGCAATATCTCATGTTATAAACTTCACTTCTATAAAGGTATTAGTTAAGCATCTGAATAAGAACCCTCCACTTGCCCCCACTACAATACTTGTGTTCTGAATGTGGTGAATTGGTTTGTTGGATTATTGTGACCGGCAATAATGATCATTACAACATGCGGTTAACTTGGTACTGGCAAATCTAGTGCACATCATCGCTTATTTGATTCCGGTGGTTCAAGTTAAAAGGTTTTCGTGCTATTGAACTTCTGTTTCCGTAACTATGGACCTGCTGAAATTTTAGATAACAAAGCAAGTCAACAGGTTATGAAAACGTCAGAGGATGTCATAGTTGTTTGAGGTCTCTTGCTTTCTAGGATACAAATAACCTTCTGTTTCAGAAGTTCCACAACCAGTAAGCTAGATTTATTGTCATAACCCCCACGTTCCAAAAAAATCGATATATTTAACCACAGCTATAATCAAGTGCACATATATACTCCAGAAAGATGAGTGGATATATAAAGTCATGTTGACGAGAACTATCTAGTTCTAAATATCTTTGGTATTCCAATGCTATGTATTGGTCCTATGGTATTATTTCTTTTTTGATAGGCGTCCTATGGTATTATTTCTATGGATTTATTATTTATATGGAACTATCCGTGGCATCTCTAATTCTATCCATGTATGGGATTTACGAGTTGAGTCTGATGCTCATCAATTTAATCCCAAAACTCTTTTGTGCATCAATGTGGCAGGAAGAGGACTTATATGAAATTGATGTTCCATTGAAATTCAAAGCCGCCGTGGGTGGTAGAGTTCATGGGCTGGCGTGCTGGTTTGATGTTTTGTTTAATGGGAGGTAATCATTTGATGGTAATAAGTAAGGTCATTATTTTTGTTCTATCTAGCATTGCATCTTCATATTAAAGAGAGTTGAGGTTACAACAGACGTTTTACTGCTATTGTTTCATTGTTCTACAGCACTGTACAAAGATGGCTGACAACAGCTCCTGGTGCACCTACAACCCACTGGTATCAACTGCGTTGTGTTCTCCCACAGCCACTTTACGTCATGCAAGGTCAAGAAATTACAGGCCGACTTCACATGATCGCACACCATGCACAGAGTTATACTCTGTATCTAACATTGTCAGGTGGGCATTCATGTTGTAGTTATAATCATTCGCATTTGTTTGTTCATTTCAAATAAATTGTCTTTATTTTGTATTCTCTTTTGTTTTAGACATTTTTGAAAACTTGTCTGCAAGAATTAATTGAGATCTTTTAATTTGTGAAAAAGATCTGGAATTTTTTTCTCAGAAAGATATTATATATGAAGCCACATTAAAGGGCATGACTCCTGAAAAAAGAACAGAGAAATTGTGATGAAGTACCTTGTTGAGGGGTTTCAACCGTTACGATCTAACTAGTCGTAAATAAACTTGAATAGCTAAAATGTGGGGCCCTGGTGCTGAACAAGGTGGAATACTTCAGGCTTCGTCCTGCAAATTTGATCTCAAAGAACCCTATTACCGAATGTCTCAACCCCAAGCCTATCCAGTGGCTCAAGATCAGCCAACTCATCATCTAGTAAATACACAGGTATTGATCCTTGTGATTTGCAGTCTGTTTTCTTTGCTCTGTATCGCTTGCTTGACTTGCAAAGTACTTGGGAATTAAATTTGACATAGCATGTACTTAGTGCATAATTTAGTTGGAAGGGAAATGCTGATCACTGCCCGTTGGGCGGTGGATACCCTCGATATGCATTTAAAAAGTATTTAGAAATATACGAAGGCATTAAAAGTGTCTAGAAATCTGTAGAAGCTTACGAGGATATGTAAGAAATGTCTATTGAACTCGGAACTTTTTTGGCATTGCATAAACCTTAAGAACTGCCATTGCACGGTGGTTAGCTCCATTCTTTATTCTTTCCCAAAAGAATGTCAATGGAGAGTTGAAAGGGTGCATAAAGGGTCCTAGATATCTGTTTGCTTTCTTTGTGGATGTCCTCTTCCTTGGCCTCACTCTGTTGCTTGGGCAGCCAGTGAACTCTTAGGGAAAGTTTTCCACAATATTATTGGGGAATTATCTTTGGCTGCAACCATCTACTTGCTATGGCTTTATTAGAGGAATGACATGGTTTTCAAGGGTATCTTAGGCCCCACCTCTGGACTATGGATTATGTTTGTTTCCCGTACCAAGGCTCTTCTCCTCGGAAGTCAGATCAGAAGAAATTAAGGGAGAATTCCACTACTGTGCAGAAACTGCACAAACCCTTTGATTATCTTTTGGCCATGCTAGATCTTATTTTTCCCCTTTATTGCTTTTGTTATCTTGTTCGCTTGTTGTTTGAGTTCTTTTTTCTCTTTTGCTTTGTTTCTTGTAGTTTTTAAGTCTTTGTATTTGGGAGGTATGCCTGCCTTGTACTTTGTTTTGTTTGTTCATGCAATGACACTCTCAGTTATTGTAATGACCCGCGTCAGCTGACCTGCTAACCCTTAGCCTAATCACGTGGCTCGAAAGGTTAACCTCGAGTTACCATAGCTGGTGGCAATTCATTATATACTAACTCTACTTTCATTGCCTCCCTGATGTGGGACTACAATGGTCCCAAAAAAATCAAAAACAAAAGGAGTCCTAGAAAATTAGAATTTAGCCTCATCAAGAAGCTATCATGTTGAAAGCCAATATCTGCATATTCTGATCAGTTTCGGGTGTTCACATCTATTTGCGCCTCCTTTCCAAATTCCAACTTTCACCTAAGTTATAGTTGGCAAAAAAATGGGATTGCATATGCAGAAGCTTGTCCAGAATTTCAATAGCATCTATTAATGTTCCGTACCAGTGTGTCCCTAGTAGTGTAATGCTGGTTTTTGGTTTCTGGATTTTCAAATGAATTCTCTGTTTGTCCTCGTGGTGTTTAAATGTTATTCAAAATCTAAGCATATGACTATTGACTTTGTGTACCACGACTTTGCAGGATATACAAACACAATCCCTGGATGAAGAAGTATCTGAATTTCTGCAACAACCGCCCCAAAAGTCGGATGCTGGACTCAATTGAGTCAACCGGGGAAATGCCCCGGATCGGTAGTGCAGGGGCTCCCATGTTTTTAAAGGGTTACCCTAAGAGCAGGAAATTTGCATGAAAAACCTTGTCTTAATCAACCTTTTCTCCCACCACTACTCGTCCATGTAGATTAGATCGGAATGATCAAAGCATTCTTGTTGCGAAGCTAGCGATCTTGTAGAGTATTCTAAGGTTCAAATAATCAAATGTGGGTTTCTTTGATTATGATTTCTAATTTTCCGGTTTCTGCAGGCTTAATTATGAAGTGATTTTTAAAGGAAATTCAATTCGTTGTGAAATCGACTACTGTGCTAGTTTGTGGGTGCTAGAACTGCTATTGTTACTTGTGGACCTGATCCTGTGAAAAAAGATGGACTGAATTGCAGATTTGGGTGGATGTCGGGTGGTTTTGGACACATAGGGAAGAAAATGGAGTAATTGTTCAATAGTTCGGGAGTACCGCCACGTAGTATTCCGAACCACTTTACAACCACACGTTCCTGTGGTGTTCATACACTTAATGGTAGGCTCCACAAGAATGTGTGATTGTAAAGTGATCTGAAGTACTATATATAATTTCACAAGAAGATGATACAAAAGAAGTCCATATCACTTTATTATTCGTCTTGTTTATCGACTGAATTTGATAGTTCGCGACAGGAACCATCTCTTTTTTCTTTTTTGAAAATAAAGAAATAAATAAGAAGAGAAACCTCTAATTACAAAATGAGAGAATTGATTTTGGCTCCCCATAATTGGATAACCGCTCCAAAGTGTCTTTTGATATTCAAAATACACGTAGCACAATAATCAAAGCATACTAAAAGATCAATTTTAGAGTGCGATTATTCAAAAGTGGAGTGCCAAAATCGTTTCCCAATAAGAAAAAGAGGTAAGCAAAACAATTCTACAGTAACTTCATTCTTTCGTTGCTTTCGTTAAATAATCATATGCCCGAAGAAAAAAACTTGGAAGAAGAATGTACATGCGTACAACAAATAGATCAGCTTTCCCTTCCATCCTGAGATATTCTCTCCGGTATATTCTATCTATAATGACGAATTACTACCAATAATCAGAATTTGAAACCTATAAAATCAAACGCGACAAAAATTGGTTCAACGATCCTTGTTTCAATGAAACAGCTTTTGGCTTACGGAGCTTCTAACCCGGTATTCTTTAACATTGTCAAGTCTCAACTAACTGCTACCAAAGCTGGAATTGGTTGATCACCTACAACATTGTAACAGCGGGTGCAAAGGGTGGGGTGCTCCGAAAAGGAACCAACTTGAAGAGAGTAATTCCAGCATCTTTCACATTTTGAGCCCTCTGCACGGGACACTCCAATCCAGATTTTCTTCTTTCCTTGAATGAGGTACTCTCCACGGTATGGAATGTCCCTGGTCTGTACACTCTCCAAAGATGAAAGGATCTGTACCTGCAGATCACCATTCGATTGAGTCACATTAGAAATTTGCTACTTGTTTTCGTGTAATAACACGGTGCTACTTGTATAATCACGACAAACCCAAAAATGTTTCGCTATTTGAAGGTAGAAAGAAAATATTTTCGGGACCACTACCACTAGACACAATCACTACCACCCATCACCATCTATACCGTAGCCACTGGCACCATCATTTTCAGGGAATGCTCCAAAACAAATACTTCATAGAGTTTCCAAGCACGTGAGATGAAAAGTTGTACCAATTTTGTATCGTGCTATGCCCAAGGTTGCTACTGCTTGGGTCGACGCAATGCTACAATGGAAACTAATGGGAACTATGTTGAAGAGGAATAATACAGTTCTGGTTCCTAAAAATATTTCACAGAATTTATATTTAAGTAGGACAAGACACCATTACAAATCAAATCAGTCGCGAAGTCATAAAAATGTACTAACGATAACAGATTAAACCTATTTTATGTTAAACATATTTTGAGATGTCCACTGTTGGTCATTGAGACAGACCAGGGACCATAAGGGCTACTGGTTACATATTACTATTTTGCTTTGCGAATTGGTCACCAGAATCTTTACTTGTGTTTTACAGAAAAAGATACTTGCAAACGCCAGCGTAATAGTATTACTGACAGCGAGTTGGGC
The DNA here is from genome assembly GCF_030253575.1 of Rhododendron vialii. Classification (NCBI taxonomy): domain Eukaryota; kingdom Viridiplantae; phylum Streptophyta; class Magnoliopsida; order Ericales; family Ericaceae; genus Rhododendron; species Rhododendron vialii. Next base: position 41,624,786 of record NC_080560.1, read on the forward strand.
GAAGTCACCAAGAAAACACAGGATAAATTCATTTACTGAAAGGGCAAATACCTGAGATGTTATGAATATCCGGTGCAAAGTGTCGGCATCATTTTTGGCTGCACTCATTTCATTCAATCTTGCAGCGAGGCTGTCATCCAAGGTGTGAAGATAGACCTTTGCTTCCAAACTTGAACCAATCAACTTCTCAGTACGAGCAACCTCCAGGACTTTATTCACCTCGGTTCGCAGCTGGTCAAATTTACAGAAGAAACATCGTCAGCAATTGAAAAGTCCACATCCGTAATGCAAACCTTATAACCTAAACTAATAAACTTCCACACGAGCAATACTATCTTCATGATACCCGGTAACCTTGTGAAGTCAAATTTAGAACCAGGAAAAAAAATTGATGGTTAGCCAGTAAGACTACTTGGGAAAAAGTGACATTCTTTCTCTCTTTTGCTTAGCAAGGAGATGAGGGTGGTCTCAAGCTTAGGCATTGGAAACCCAGGCTGTGACACAATACTGATCTGAACAGCATCTATCAACTAACTGGAAGGTTTTTCTTTCTTTTCTTTTTTTGAAGATAACTAGATGGTAATATATAATACCATAACGTGCACATCAAGATCCAGATTCAAAAAGAGATTATATGGAATATCCATTAGTTTTTTGGCATGATTATCTCCTAATTACGATAGTTCTCCGAGATGAGGAGCAATACAAAGGCTTGTTTCACTAAGCGACTTCAGAGCTTTCTGGGTCTGTGAAGAAGCAATGCGAAAACAACAATAAAGATTTTTGCCGGAAGGCATACCCTTCCTGTCAAAATAGAACTATATGCATTATCTCATCCATAACTGAAACGAGAGTTTTCATTTTCAAATCAATCATACATTGGATTTGCAAAAAGAGTTATTTTAGCTTATTTGGTTATCTACTGTTGATAGACAAAGAACTTACCTCAAGAATATTTTCCCAAAAGTTAATTTCTTCGTCAGGGAAAGCAAGCCATCTTTCATTTAATGCTGGCCATCTTGATTCAAAAACAAATTTGGGAATAGAACCATCTTCAGTAGTATACTGGAAAGGAAGATGCTGCCAAACATCCTCGGCCAAATGAGGTAGTATTGGAGCAATTACCCTTGCAATGGAAAGCAGATGTGCAGCAAGAACTGTTTGACAACTTCTCCTTGTAAAACTTGTAGAGCCCCTGGCAAATAAATGCATATATAAAAATCGAATCCCTAAAAACAACTCTTTGGGTGGCATGAAATTAATGCTATAGTACTGCTACAGTTACTCGTGAATCATGATCGATACGCTAGAGTATGCACAAAGGTACTGCTGCAGTAATAACCATATTAAGGTCTCTCTCTCCAGATTTAGGTGGTGGGGGTACCAATGATGTTTGAAATCGGATGGAGTTGTCTCTGCTCATCAAGAGTTGTTGTATGTGATACTTGTGTGTCTCTGCTCAACTAAAAAGAGTTGTCGTATGCGATACTCATGTGTCCTTACTTGATACTCATGTGTCCTTACTTTGAATGGAAATCCAATGGTTAGACTTAAGACCACCGCAGCTCATATACGCAATGCACTTAAAATCATGGGGTGAAGCCGTGAAGATAAAGTTTAACCTTGCTACAAGGGGCGCTAAGTAACCAGCCAATTAGAGGTGTCAAATGGGCCGTGCCGGCACGGCACGACACGGGGCAGCACGGCACGTCACAGGCACGGTATTGGCCTGGCACGGCACGACACAGCACGATTGTAGTGGGCCCGGGGCACGGCACGGGCACGGAAGTGGGCGGCACAGCACGGGCACGGCATGAAAGTTGGCCTGGCACGGCACGGCATGACACGGTCGTAGACGGGCACGGGCACGAAAAGTGGACAGGAACGGCACGGCACGGCACGGTTCTAGCAAGGCACGGGCACGGGCACGGGCACGGGAAAAAAAATTAAATAAGCCAAATGGCTTTTTTTTTTTTAAATTTTAAAAAAATTAAACAATTTCTATTCGGTAAAAAATATTTGTTTACCTTTTTTTAAAGGTAAACAACTAAGATATTTAATTTTTTTTTAAAAAACAATTTATTAAAAAATCATGTTTTTAAAAAATTATTTTTTCACTTTTAAAAAACTATCAAATTTTATTCGGTAAAAATATTTGTTTTGTTTTTGTGAGTAAAATTAAATAGGCTGTGGACCTTTGGTTTGCAAATTTAACATTACAATACAAGATAACAAGTAAAATTAAAAATATTTATCAAAATATTTATGGTGCAAGAGTAATTTAATATGAAAGGAAACGTGCAAAAGTCATTATTTACCCCAAATCTAACAAGAAATAAAAAAAAAAAGTGTCAAACAAAAAAGAAAAAAAATACATAGTAGAAATAAGGGAAAAAAAAATATAAATAAGGGTTAGCTGGACAGCCTGGACTAGGACAATAGAACCATTTGTAATATGTTATTTTTTTAATTGTTAAATTTTACTTCATTAAGACCAAGAATTTCTTTTTAATTAGGGGTTGTAATATGTTATTTTTTTAGTTAAATTTTTTTGGCGTGCCATGGTATATGAAAATGCAGCGTCCGTTGTTATTTTTCTTTTTTCATTGTGAATTGTCCTCTCCTTTTTCTCTTCTGCAAGTTACAGAGTGATTATGATATTCTGAGACCGAGTGTGAACCTTTGGCCTAACATAATTCTTGTGCACTAGCAGGAGTGTAAAACGGTAAAAGCTTTTTTAAGAAAACACCTCAAACTATTCAAATGTGCGACAATAAGAATTGAAAGCGCAACTGCAGATTGATTGAGCCCTTTACCAAACTCGCTTGTATACTAACCAAAAAGTTGTCTGAGATTTATTAAGTAGGAAGCTGGAAAAGCGAGGAAAAAGAGGGGACGTTCAAAGAAAAAAAAGGAAAAAGAAGGGGCAACCGAAGTTGAATAGCAACTTCGCTCTCTCTCTCTCTCTCAAACACACACACTCATCCCTTGTTTTTTATGAGGATGCAGTAAATGCAAGGATTTCTCTATCCTTGCCCAATGTCGCTGAGTTTCCAATATGCCAAAAAACCAAATGTATACAATGATTGAATGTTTGATGCAAGATTAGTTATGCCTTAAGTCAACCCACACATGTTAGGGCAGACTAAAATGACACGACTTAAAACGGCACGGCACGGCCTGATCCGACACGACACGACACGATTAAGTAAATGGGCCGGCACATCTTGACACGATTGAAAACGGCACGGCACGACATGATTTAAGAACACGGGCCGGCACAACACGATTTAAGAAAACGGACCGGCATGACACAACATGATTGAAAATGGCACGACACGACACGATTTAAGAAAATGGGCCGGCACGACACGACACGATTTCAGAAACGGGCCGGCACGGCACGACACGATCGACAAATGGCACGGCACAGCACGGCACGATTTAAGTAAACGGGCCGGCACGGCACGGCACGATTGACAAACGGCACGGCACAACACGACACGATTTAAGTAAATAAAGTAAACGGGCCGGCACGGCACGAAGCACGGTTAGCACAAAGTTAAAAGTGCCGTGCCATTTGACACCTCTGCAGCCAATAGTCCCTAGAGAATTAGCAAACTTAATTACAAAAAAAATATTCAAGCATTAGGTCCACGAACTATATTCATTAATTGATGTAAAAGCAAACAAATATACTCCACAACATTCCAGAAACAATGTACACATAGGTCATCAAAACTCTCTATAATAAGTGAATGCATGCAACACAAACTGATTTATGATGTGGGGATAAGCATATAGCTAATATTGCACAGGCCTTAGGATATTGAAAAATAGGGTGTCCCATACTAGGTTGGCAACCGAGAATCATAAAATACTAAACAAAGTAAACTACTTGGCAAATGGAGTGTGCATTCATTGACCTTCAATATTGAACCTAGTTCCTACAGAAAAAAATGCAGAGTAATAGCTGGATGGGAAAAAGGAATCAGGTAAGGAACGTTTAGTTCTTTTATGAGGTCAAATAACATACCCGACATAAAGTCGATCTTTGGCAGCATCAAAGTAAAAATTTGATAGATCAACAATCACAAATCGTTGAATGGTCTGAAAAGGGGAAAAGCAAAGGGTTTAGTTACCACGAAAGAGCATTTAAACTGATTTCAAGATCTCAAGATAAATTAACTCCAACTGTAATAAAATAAAGGAATGAATTAAGCAATAACCATGGACAAAAAATAACTAATCTTTATCAGTCCCGAAAGTGCAAAAGAAGTTATAAAAAGAGATGCAACTACAAGAACACAAAGTTAGATCTTGGGTGTTCTGGTTTGAAAGAGTGTTATGCATCACTATATGTGATTCTGATTGATAAATGTCAAAAAACACAAACAATCTAAGGATGGCTTAGGCTAAAAAGGCTTGAGGATCACGAGTTCACAAAACAACTTCAGTTGCCTAATGTTGAATTTAGGCTCACTACAAGTCAGTATGAGGTCACGAACTCTTGGAGGTAAACTACGCCTTCTAATGTCAAGTAGTTAATCTTCACTTACATAACCCATGTGAAGAATGAAACACTAAAAGATGTCATCACAGTACGGGAGCCATGTTTATGGAAAAATAAAGTTCTGCAGTCATTTGACATGGTCCATATATCATTCACTTGAGAGTGAATGTATGGAAAGAGACACAGGGGGAAGTACCACAGCGATTAAAAGAGATTGGTGGTTTTGTGGGGTTCTCATAAAGTGATACCATACCAGCATACCTGGAATATTTTGGAGAACTGATAATTTTCATAGCTTTCGTTAATGTTCTTTACAACATTTTCAAGTTGAAATAGAGCATGCTGATCAATCACGGGAAGATCGCTATAAGGAACAGCATTATCAGCCTGCAAACAAAAGACACAGACTGTTAAACAAAGCTACAACAAAAGATCAAAATCAAAATCTCTTATATAACAGTGCCAACTGAGATGCAGTAAAGAATGTCATATGAAGAGCAACAGACAAAAGGAGAAACCAAATGCAATGTGAGCCGTTGTTTCTGTGCGTGAGCAGGATTGCCTCAAGAACATACGCCAAAAGAATCAAAGGGCCAACAAGGAGAAAAAATAGACTCTTTTTTCATAGAATAGACGGCATGAAGCCATGAACCCAATGGCTATGGTTACAAAAAATCATGGACATACCTCCCAATCGTGAAGATTTGCCAAAAGAAATCTCAATGTTCCTCGCAGCTTCCTGTATATGTCAGACATCTGACGAAGAACTTGAGAGCCAATCATCACATCGCCGGTATAATCCACACTCGAAACCCAGAGCCTCAGGACATCAGCTCCATAGGAAGGTGCTTCCTGTCAAGACAAAATCGTAACCCCATTGAACATGTAACAACTGAGAAGATGAATCGTAATATGTTCAACCTGTGACTAACCCCTGGTTTATTCCCCCCTCCAATCACAGTAGCTGGGTCTACAACATTCCCCAAAGATTTGCTCATCTTTAAACCTCTCTCATCGAGTACAAATCCATGCGTTATCACACCAGAATATGGAGCCTTCCCTGAAAAATGGTCCAACGTGTCAACAGAAAAACATGTGGCAGCTTATTATTTTAATAATAGAATAACAACCGCTTCCAGTATGAAAGATAAATACATGCCTTACTGAATAATTTTTCTCAAAACTAAGTAAATTTAAATGCCTTCTTGCTATTCGCTAATCAATCATTACAAATGGAGCATGGATAAGTGCAACAAAGCACCAAGTTTTCATATTCCAAAGATATGCAGGTAACAAAAAAATGTAAGTGCTCAGAAGAACAACATTTGAAACCTTCCAAGCCATGGAATTCCACCTGTTTCTAATAATTGCTAAGCAAAGCTTTCAGAGAAAAAGGAGGCCAACACAAAAACCAAATGATTGATCAACTTAACAAATCTCAGATTCCAATATCTTTTCCCTTCCCTTTCATGCCACATCATAAACAATTTGTTCTCATTCTTCTCGCCAATGAAACCTTTCTCAAATGACCCAGGCCTCTAAATAGTACCATGCACGCCAACAATGCTAGATTTTCACTTTCCTTTAATAAAAACAAAACAACATTCTAGTTTGGCCCGTCTTTTCCCACCCAAGATACGCCACATAAAGTGTAAGAAAGAAAATACTAGAACTGTGATCGATGAAGGCAAAAAATTAAATTGTGCATAGTAATCTGGCAAAATGCTAAATGCGTTGAGTTTGGTTTTGTTGTGTGGTTGCAGAAACAATATAAAAGGAGAATGATCTAATGTTCCACAACAGTAAATTGCACTTGGGCAATAAAAAGCATATTCAGATGTACATTACCTTTTGTAGCAATACTTGTTAATAAAGAACTCTGGAACCACCCGCGATGTTGATCTGTACCTTCAAGATATAAATCTGCAGGAAAACTAAGTCCGCTTCTTTTCGCCAACACAGCAGCCCAAGAAGAGCCTAAACTAGATCATGAGCTATTAGTCAGTTTGGTGAGCGGACATTTTTTAAATGAAACTACAGACTGCAGTTTCAATGTAAAAAGCATCAAAAGCTAAACACCAATGTTACTACGCTTCATTAATGACTATGGCTTGATATCTAATAAAGTAATGACAGATATGACTGCAGGATTGTAAGATGCAAGAGATGTCATATGGAAAAGAATGCACCTTATACAATCTATGTGCAGCTTGCTGCAACCAGGTTAAAAAAAACCCTAAAAATGAAGTAACTTCCGTTAAAGAGGATTCATCAAACGTCCTCTTGTTATACAGAGACAGCATGGAACATCAAAGCACTAGGGTTTCTAACAAGCTGTTTCCTGAGCTGTCACCCAACAGCCACGAAGTCCTTTTCGCTTGGTAGATTTTGAACATAAGGAAACATAATAACCCGCTTAATTGAAGCATCAAAAAGCACATGATAACAGAAATCCAACTAAAGATTTTAAGCTGCAATTTGGTGTGAAATTTTCATGCTGCTCTACAACATCTTGATGTGCCTTTTGGTGCTCATCCTATTCGTTGTTGCAATCTACTATTCTCCAGATTCCACAACAAAGTTGTTCAAAAATGTTTTTTTAACCCCTTGATTGTAGGGAATTTTTCTGATGATCACATCGACTCACCTTCCAACCTTAATGACCCGCAGAGAGAAACTCAAAACTACAGGTCAATGCATGTGCATATGTAAAAAACTAAGTTGAGAGAGAATTATTCAAGCAAAAAGAAAGTAGCAATTCCTTTTGAACCTTCCGACCCATTTCTTCTATGTGCTTGGTTCCCAGATGGAGATTTTTGGAACTTCCAAAGTTAGGGGAAGAAAAGAAAAGTAAACATTTCAAAATTGATTACATTTTACACCATCATCATTCTTAAATGAGGAAACAAGAAAAACTTGGCAAATTACCAGAGAGCAAACAATTACTAGAAAAAATCTCACTACAGTTTCTGAAAGGGATTCAAATTTATTTTCCAATATATATCTGCATCTCCCTCGATGTAAAAGAATTAAACCAAAACATCCCAACAAACTCAAAAAGTGTTCATAAAAGCTTAGCCAGTTGCCTTTCTGATGCCTTTAAGTATCTATATTTGTAGACTAAATATAAGGGAAACAACAAAGAAAGATACGTGCAAAAGGATTTTCTCTGCATATTAAACAAAATAAAAGGCAAACAAACAGAAAGGTAAATAACATAGGGTTTTTCACAAAAAAAGGTGAAACCCAGATGAGAAGCATTTGCTCCATTGGAACAACAGCCGTCGGGCCTGAGAACGAAGTAGTGGCTATACATTCGATCATGTGCAGAATTCCCTTCTCATTACTGTACATGGATTTTGAATTCCTCCCAACTGAAGAGGAACAACTTAAAAGTGCTATATCTTAAAAGGATGCCAGTGAACAAAATTCAGAAGTACCAACAACATCCGTGTTTTAGCAATATCGAACAAAATTATGTCCAACGTTAAATATTGATACCTGAATCAAACCAAACATCCATTGTATCAGTTCCCTTTTCGTACTCCGGTGCTTTATGACGATAAACATCAGGAAGTAAATCCTCCACGCTCATGTACCACCAGGCGTCGCTACCCTTCTGAGAAATTATAGCTGCCAAAACAAAACAATCAATAGTGCAACAAACCAAAATTTAGATGCAAAATTTTAGTAGCTTGATATAAACTCTGAGACTACAATAATCAGGAGAAGGGAGACAAGTAATGACTACAATAGCATACCAAAGATGCCGACAAATGGGAAAAAAAGAGAAAATAAAGAATTTCTACATGAGATGCGGAATAACATTGTTGACAGATTTTATTAACTAAGTGACCATCATATTAGAGTCAGCCTACACAGATTATTACCTACGATACCAAAATGTAAATCGGAGAAGGAAAAAAAAAAACAGAAAGCAATGACCTGTTTTACGAGGTCCTTACACTTAATATGGTCAACAGTCTCTTCATTCAGGAGAGGTTCTCTTGATTCCACGTGATAAAAGACTGGAATAGGGACACCCCATGTTCTTTGCCGTGAAATACACCAGTCAGAGCGGCTAGAAGTCATTGCAGAAATTCTGTTTTCGGCCTGAAAAGAGTATGCAATTTGGAGAACATCATCAGACAAAGAAAATGATATATTTTTAAGATGAACATTAAAAAAAACACCTCATAGAAGTGGATTACAGGCTTCCGTGTAACTTTGATCCCTTAGCAATACAATCACTTTTTTTTATAAAGAAAAGAAGTCAGGTACCCCATAACCATAAGCATCCATGACCCATAGTTCAACATGCTAATATAGATTAGGGTTCAGAAAGCAGCTATTTCTAGTTCTATTCATTTAATGGATCAACACAGTGCACAAATACGCCAATAACTTCTTCCAATATCCTCTCAACAGAATTACAAATTGCTATGGCATGGTCTGATTCATTGACGGGTTGATGTAGGACTTCAATATAGGGTTGCTCATTGTCACATACAAGTATACCATGATTTGCTGCTATAGAGGACCTAATACCTGAGATGGAACCCACTTTACTTTGCTTATTGCGTCCATTGCAGCCTCCTTAAATCCTTCTACAGATGCGAACCATTGCTCAGTGGCCCTAAAAATCGTAGGCTTCTTCGTTCGCCAATCATATGGATACTTGTGTTCTGCAGGAGAGGAATTGTGTAACCTATTATACCACCATGCCTAACTCATACTACTCTCAAAATAAAATAAAAAAGAGATAGTTTCATGAATTTGGGATAAAATGAGATAAGAGAACTTACTATATGGTTCTACCATGATAAGTGATGTGTATTGATCCAAATACTCAATTACAGCAACATTACCATCCCCAAGTACATCAAGCCCACTAAACCTTCCTGCTTCTTCAGTAAACTTTCCATCATCATCTACAGGGGAGAGTAGGGGCAAACCATATTTCAAGCCAGTCACATAATCTTCCTGCCCGTGACCCGGAGCTGTATGGACTAGTCCCGTTCCAGACTCTGTCGTAATATAGTCACCCCCCAGGACAACCGGACATTCTCTGCTCTCTATTGGATGAATATACCTGAAGCCAAATTTGAAATATACAGGTTAGACAAATGTCATACGAAAAATTCCAAAGATCTGACTTTCTGATGTAAGTATAGACATGGAAATTATATGAACTAGAGTGAAAAATAGAACAAAATTTTGAATGGCATGACTCCCTAACAATATAATACAGTCGAAGTTTATATTTATTGACTTAACTTGTAGTTTTCAAGATCTGAACCTAGTAGTGTTTTCTTCACAACAAGCTTTGCACCCCATTTTTCTTCTAATGTTGACAAAAGGTCTGATGCTATGATAAGGAAAGGCTTCTTCTGCTCCTTCAAAACATTGCCGAGCCTCTTCTTTCCATCTCCAGGCGTTGTTGAAACATCTCCCAAGAGTTCATGTACCTCAACGACAGCATATTGAAGCTTAGGATTCACCACAACAGCTGAGCATGAAAAAGGAATATATAGTACATGTGTGAGAATTTATAAGGGAAAAAGTGGGAGATAGAGATGTGAATGCTTTTTGCCACCGCAGGGAACTGTTGCTGAGGTAAAAAGACATGTTAGAGGACTAGCAGCAAGTAAGTTTCTGCCATACGCCATGTCGTATATAGTAGTAGTGCATACTATCAGGAAAGAGACCTGAACAAAATTCCGCTGATTTATGATTTTATGGGATGCGGAGATGGTGGATCACCTTCTCATTGATTGCCCGGTAGCTTGGGAGCTTTGGTCCGTGGTGTTTTCTTGGTTTGGTTTAAAATGGGCCATGTCAAGGAATGTCATGGAACTCTTAATTGCTTGGAACAGGGCTAGAGTGGGCAAGAGAAGGAAGCGTGTGTGGGCCATGATCCCTCTTTGCTTGATGTGGACTATATGGCCTGAAAGGAATTCGAGGTGCTTTGAAGGGGTTGAAAAGCCTTTATTTAGAATCAAAAGTTTTGTGGTTAGTAGTTTGTATAGTTGGGACAAGGGAGAATGTAATCCCTCTATTGATCAATTTTTAGATTGGTTTGAGCTTTTTTTGTTAAATAGGGGTGGTGTATAGGGCCTTTTTGTGTTGGTGGCCTTTTTTGTATACGGGTGGCATTCCCTTAATGCCATGTTTCTAATATAATTACTTACTTATCTATACCATACACTATGACACCATTATTTCTTGTTTGATAAGCAACATGAACGACATTATTATTTCCTGCCAAGTCAGGATTCAATTTTCTTGGAACTGAGGGTGGATGCAATTTTCTATGGCTTAAATATATGCAGATAAGGGCATGGAGAAAATGCTTAGCTTCCTAGAATTCTGATAAAAGGGATGTGAATACGTAGCACTTGTTCAGGAATCAGGATACAAACTTTATTCATTTCGTCATAATTGTTACAGTTCAACCTCTTTCCCATCTCAAGAAATATTCCCATGGCAGAAGTTACTACTACAGACGACAAAGGATAACTATAAAAGAAAATTTTACTGCAGTAAACTTTACGGGAGATGGCATCATTTGCCACATGAGCACTTATTTAGGCTGTACATAGCCCAAAGATATACCTAGATGGTCCTGCTTTAGACACTGTTTATAAATACAAAGAGAACAATCTGAGTAGGCATAAGGAAGCTGCATATCAAACCTATCTATTCTTTCATTGGAATCGCATTACCTATTACCGTTAACAACAAAAAGGAAGGGTCACCAAGGAGAAAAAGAGAGAACAAAGTGACATCAATCACTTACCAGCATTGGCTGGAATAGTCCAGGGAGTAGTAGTCCAAATGGCCAGGGACAAGTTGGGAAGAAATTCTCCCAATAAGTCACCTGAAGTTGAAGATCTGCTGACTAATCTGAAAATGGCATATATGCTCTTTGAAACATGCCCCTCAGGATACTGCATATAATTTTAAAGAGAATGACTCATATGAATCCTGATCCATTATCTTTTCAAGCATACCATGCAAAACTAGTGAAGAACGTGACTACTGACAAATGATTTTCTCTTTTGAATATTTTCCTTTCTGATGGTTCAAAGTTCAAACCCTACTCACTGGAACAAAATAGAACTAGATAGGAAACTCAAACAAAGCCATGCAAGAACTCACCCACCCTCCTCGTGCCAATCACAATTCTCCTCTTAAAGTTAAGCAAGTGTATGCACACAGGTACGCTCTGAATGCTTCTAATAGGCCAATTTGAAAAGACAAGTATCTCCTGTGTTTTTTTGCTTCGCCGTTCAAAAAAAAAAGTATCTCCTGTGTCAAGTAAGTCCTAAGCAATGGGATCACCATGAAATAGGAATGGTTTGACCCAGCCCACCAAACTCCTACGTCACCCTCAAACCAAAGGAAAATGGACCCATAAAGGAAGTTCCTTCACTGTCTCCAAGAGACGTATGGTCTCTATTTTCATAAAATGTTCTCTGATTCAGCACATTTGGAGAAAGCTGACTAACATCACTTATCAGCTCAACCTTTTTCAGCGACATTCAGTTAGACAACTCTGAGCACATGTATCAGATTCATTGGAAGGGAAGACAACCGCAGGGGCCAATTACCATCACAACAAAAGCTACAAATATCTCAACATTAGGTTCAAAGGCAACCTTACAACTTGTGCTAGTGCATGGAGATGTTAAGGTATGAAGCCTACAGAGAACACCTTTCCAGGCAGTAATCACTGCTTTAGAAGTAAAATATCTTACATAAGCCTATTGGCCACAGGAAACCTTACCATTTGTGCTAGTACAGGCAAGAAGAGATGTTAATGTACAGAGAGCGCCCTCTCCAAACTGACGGCATTGCTTTTAGGCCAAATGACACAATCCCGGCCTTCTGTTTGCTAGTCTTGTACGCGAGGATAAACCAACTTCATCATTTTCATAACTCAGTAAGCTTCTCTGCCGGTTGCCTATCTAAACACGTTAGTTTGAGAACAAGAATGGGTAGGATAGCAGGAGAAGGTTGCTTCTTGACTGGATCCAATCAACAACTCAAACTAGCAAGTAATTAAAATATGAGAAACCTTTTTCCTATTTATTTCTACACCTAAGAAGAGAATGAAGTTTAAATTACAGGCAGTCCCACCCGTTGCTGTAACTGTCAGCTTTGAATCAATTTCCACAGTAAGAAGGGAAAAAATATATATATAAGATACTTTTACACTTAGGTCAGTGGGAGAGAAACAAGAACTTAAAAGGCCTATTACCTCCAACTCAGCCTCTGCAAGAGCAGTTCGTGACGAGGGACTCCAATGGACTGGTTTTCTGCCTCTATAGATATACCCTTGAAGGGCCATCTCACCAAACACTTCAATCTAGTAAAGGGAAGGGTGGAGAAGAAACAATATCCAGGAGATCAACAAATAATTATATCAGCATCAAAAGGATAAAAAAAACAACCTTTTCTATATTCCATGTAAGCTAAAAGGCATCTGCAATATGTTTTTTCGAAAGTGGTTCGACTTGATATTATGCGGAGTAAATATTGAGCAAAATCCCAGAATTAATGGCACAACAAAGCATTACAGTTCATTCTAGAGGAACTTAGATGTACTTTCAACAACCCCAAAAAAAAATTCTTCAGAGAATGTTTAAGTCGCTACCTGAGCAGCCTCGTATTCTGGATCGAGAGTCAGATAAGGATGATCCCAGTCTCCCCAGATCCCGAATCGCTGTTAAAATTAAACATCAAGACTCAATATTCAAGTATGCCCTGAACTAAGCATTAGCGCTGGTTTGCAAGTGAATAGGTGTAATTTTTTGGTGATCACGTAAGCATCTAAGAATTTTGAAATGACTATAGAAGAAATATGGTTTTTAATGGAGGGTGGCCCTAATGCCACAATTACTTTTTTTGGAGCCACGACACCTTTCTGTTATTGACATGTTTGCCCTTGCATGTTAACTCTCTCTCTCTCACATTTGGAAATCATCACAGTTGGCTTAGCGTAGGAGTCTCACACTAACCACTTCTCTCCTCAGCTCAGCTTCCATTTCAATCTCCTTCAAATTCCATGAACGTCCAAATGTCTTACTGAATCTCTGACTTCCAAGCCATTCGACACAAAAATTGAACTTTGAGAGTTCCTCCAATGAGTACTGATTTTTCTTCCCAGCGTTTGGATTACTTCATCAATCAAACTGAAATCACTTAACTCCACCGAATAGTGCAATTTTTGTTCAGAATTTCAATTATCTCGATCATGCAAAGACCTGAGTATTAAGGAAAAACAAAAACGCAGAAGATCGAGCAACATCAAAATGAGGGCTTTTGGAAAATATTCTGAGAGCATAGCAAGAGAACTTGAACGAGTTTTCTAGATTTACGGATGGGATGATGGTGGTGGTCCGGTGGATAAGATTTGTGTGGGCACCAGAGAAGAGAGGAGGAGGAGGAGAGGATTATTTGCTCTGTAAATGAGAGGAAAAGAGTAGAGAGAGAGAGACTCAGATGAGAAAGGAAAGTGCGCTAGTTCAATTAATGGGCAAAACTGTCGAGCAATATCAATTGTCGTGGCAGCAGAAAAATCAGTCGTGGCTTTATCATTAACCTTTAATGGACTACTTTGGTGTTTTAACATGGATAAAGAAAATTCAAGGAAAACCTTAAATGATGCCATTTGTATCTTAACGGTGGCTTTTGCAAACTTGGCTGCCTTTGCTCTCAATTTTAATGGTGTGAGATCCTTTCTAGCATCGTGATCCAATGACTGCATCACTGACATAATTCGAAGCAACAGTCAAATTACTCATCAACAAGAATTAGCAGTTTTCTTTATGTTTAATAGAAAGCTATGCAACTGTTAAAGCATCCAACTCAAATCCAATTGGCCATGAGTGGAGAGGCCGCCCAGGCTCATATACTAGTTTTGGAGGTTATAATTAGCCAATGTGGGACAGGCTTTAACAGCAACTAAACGTTTAATGACTGATAGCAATCTTGAAGGGAAAAGCTCACAAGTCACATCCAATATCAAAAGAGAGCACATGTAAAATACATTGAAGTCATAACTCATAAGTAAGCACAAAGGAACAAAAACAAGCAACCATGTCTAATGCCATAAGCTTCCACAAAAAATGGGTAAATGGTATTATTACAATCATTTCCCAGTCCTCGAGATCAATGAAACATGTCGACAACAGACCATGAATTTAAAGAGGAAACAGAGGTCTACATGATGTAAGCTAAATATCTAATGAACAGTACACTGCTACACTTCTTATTAAGATCCATACACAGCAGTCAATTACTTTTTTAGATGAAACTAAGTCTACTGTTTTCCCTTTCCTGGCAGCTAAAGTGGCCAACATAGATGGGAGGAACTGAGTCGAGATCAAGAAGGGAATGAATGCTTTTTTAAGAATTAAAAGATCGTTCACAAATTGCATCTAAGGGAATGCCACCCGCATATAAACAACAGGACCAAAAACAAATAAGGGCTCCAGAAAATCACAAATTGCTCTACAGAAGGGCTTTCAGTCATTTACACCCATGACCCAACTGCACATAAATTTGCCTTTTTGCAGTTAATTGCTAGCAATAGCATCAACGGATGAGTTCAGATTATACAATACTACCAAAACATAAAGCACGTGTAAACTAAATACTTGCCTTTCAATTCAATTGGTAGGCCATGGCAATCCCAACCAGGCACATAGTGAACCTTATAGTTTTGAAGAAGCTGCGGCAGAAAGAGAGTAAATACAACATAACAAAAGCAAAATCAATAGTGGCGGTACTTCACATATTAAAGTTGAAAAAGTACACAGAAATTATACAACCTTAAGGGTATGTTTGGTTCGATGGAATGGAATTAACAATGAAATGAATTTTTGGTTGGAATGGAATCGGAGCAAATGAGATTGGAATATCAATATCCTTTCCATTCCCAAGTTTGGTTGTACTAAAGAATAGTCATTCTCATCTGCAGTGAAATGGTGTGGCAATAGTAGTTTTTGGAGTGGCAACAGTAATTTTTGGAGAGACAATAGTAATTTCTGGTGTGGCAATAGTAAATTTTGGAGTGGCAATAGTGATTTTCGGAGTGGCAATAGGGAATCTTGGAGTGGCACTAATAATTTTGGTGTGGCAAAGAAATGGAATGACAATTCCTTAGTTTTTTTTAGTGGAATGACAATTCCTTTACTAAGGTGAATAGTGATTCGGGATTCCATTTGGAATAATCATACCATCATTTAATGGTGAACCAAACGTGGGAATAAATATTCCATGGAATGATAATTCCATTCCAACGTTGATTCCATCGAACCAAACACACCCTAAGATTATAACAGTTCCAGATCACCAACTACCCAAAAGTGCTTATTCAATGCATCAGTAACACTATAATATACATCTCTCAAAATAGGCACCACCAATCTGAATTTTAGAGACCATGGATACCAACAAACAAGCTCTTCCAATCCCCAACCTTTCCCACTTGGTTATAGTCAAGCTCCATACCATGCTCTTTGGGTAGAACATAAAAGTTGCTATTACTGAAGGTTGGATAATAAGGCTCCAGAATCAACTCAGCTTCCCTCCACCAACCACAAGGTGTACCAAATTCCCTATTCAGCCTTTTGAGTTTCTTTCTCAGACACTCTAACAATCCCCTATCCGCCAAAACTTTAACTTTTAAGGTTTCCAAAGAGGCTCAACAATTTGGGGCAAATTGCTTCATTTTCTCAAGGCCATCCTATAGTAGGCCAAACAGAGGCATTCTTCCCAACTATATCGAGTTGGAAGTAGTCCTGGTTTATCATAAATACATATAAAGGCCTATTAACTCTCAATAACCCCAGTCTTGAAGATACATCTGAAAGATATGTCCCAAAGCATATAATAACTCTCCTTACAAAAGTAGCCCAACAAAGAAGGCCCCTTATCACTTGCAATCCTAAAAAGAGCCGGACTACCCATCTCTAACTTCCCCTTCCTCCGCCAAAAATGCCACCAAAAACTTTTCCCTTGCTCGATTCCCACCCACCCACCCATTGAGTTTAGCCAGCAAAATCATTGATACCTCTTCTACCTCCCAAAGGCCCGCCACATAAAACAAAATCCTACATTAGTCCTGCCTCCACCATACAGGCAACCATATTTCAACGAGACAACCCCTCCAATAGCAGTCACGAGCGTACACATGCCCCCACAGCCAACTCCTTGGCTATAGGCGTGAAGATGATACGGAGAAAATCACACCATATTATGAAGCTGGGACTTACTAAACTAAGTAGTATTGTGAGCCAAAGAACACAAAAGGAAAGCGGAAAAGGATGATAGTTGAAGGATACAACTAGATCTTGTAATTTGTTAACATATTAAGGCATAATAAAAAGGTGGAATGCTAAGAGTTAATTCCAATCCAAACAGTAGTTCAAGTACTAAGAGCGGAAGCACGCGCTTCATACCTCTTAGATCAATTAAGGCCAATAAAGAATAATGTCTCTACAATATTATCATTTTCCAAGATATCCAAGCTACCCGCAAACTTTATATTTGGTGATATTAGGCCTCAACAGAGACCATGTTACAGTCTGCGATCGGCATCGATCAGATATTCAAACAACAACAGGCTCCATTCTTCATCAGATTAGCCAAATCAAAAGCACCATGGCATCCCTCTATATCGAACCAAAATTCCACGAATACTTGAGACTTGACGTCCAAAAGGATGAAACAAAATGCAAGTACTATAATTATGACATGCATCCATGACATATTTTCTATATCCCTGCTTCAATGTGTTCCAAGATCGGGAGGACATATAAGTTCTGGCATGTCAATGAGACATCAAACTTGACAAGATGAACATAAATAAAAAAGAAACAGCATGAAATTTATGTTGAAAGTACGGAAAAATCACACCTTGTAGCGATTAATAATATCCTTCAAAATCTTGTTCAGAGCATGACCCATGTGCAAATCACCGTTGGCATAAGGAGGGCCATCATGAAGAACGAAATTTCCCTGTCAAATCAATTCACCGTCAATTATATTTACACAACTATAGTTAAACAAATTCAAAGCCAGTCTAGAAAAAAAACTCACCCCATTATTCCTGTCAGAAACTCTCTTGAAAACCTGATTTTCATCCCATAATTTCTGAATCTCGGGCTCCCTTACAGCAGAGTTTGCCCTCATGCCAAATGCCGTCTTAGGCAGATCAACCGTATGTTTGTACCTTCCTTCCTCCTGCTTTGCCCCTGAATAATGGTAAGCACATCAATGAACTACAAGGATAAATTTCCCTCATCGGAGGGAGGTATGACAAGAAAGAAAATAAATTGTCATGAGAAAAACAACAAATAAATCTACAAAAGTTGACACATAATGAGCAACATATATCCCAAATGATGAGCAGTATTGGAAATATGATATTGTATACCTTCAGATGCTTTCTTTGCCGCCATGACAGGTCCACGAGCTCTTCGCTTTGATGAATAATGAAACTCATCACTGGAATAGCTTCTCCTAAAACACAACAAGCTAATAGAGGGGGTCTTCCCAATGGACGAACAAGTTCTCAATAACAGAACCTGAACGCAGATAATACACCATTTCAGCTGCAACTTATTGAGTACTATCAGAAACTTTA
Source organism: Rhododendron vialii (assembly GCF_030253575.1). NCBI lineage: Eukaryota > Viridiplantae > Streptophyta > Magnoliopsida > Ericales > Ericaceae > Rhododendron > Rhododendron vialii. The sequence goes on from NC_080560.1 coordinate 41,642,956, forward strand.
ATCCATTGAAAATGACAACCAAACTAAATAACCAAAGCCTCAAGCCAAAAAGATTCTTAAAGTAGATCCACTAGCTTATTTTCCTACACAGGGACATGCACAAAAACACACTGAGAGACATATAACAAATGCAGGTATACTCTTAACTCTTGTACTAGTAGGGAGCCCCGAATGAGTTCTCTCTGGTGCCTTTTATGCCCTCCTGATTGCAGTTCACTTTTGGGAAAAAGGGAAGAAGATAATAAAAAGCAACGATGTCAAGTAATTACACCATCATCCATCACTAGACACATCACTTGACTAGAAGAGATATATGAAGTATATAACTGTGAAGGCACCTTCACTTCAATAGCTAGCTAAGTCAAATTTTCTTTCTTTCCTGACACCTCATTGCAACCCGTCCAAATTCGCATCATCTTTCCACTTCAACCCACCAATATACCACATCTAAAGAACTGAAATCCATGTTACCAGAATGTGCAACACCCACAAATTAAGGTGAATTATATAGGCACATTGCAACAATAAGCTCCATAGTGACATTTTAGTCAAGCAATCAGCATTCCAGTGATTTCGTACATACAGTAAAAATTCATCAAGCAGACACATATGCTGTACGCACATAAACACACACCCAAGCGATATCAGCTTATGCAAATTACCGTGGAAGCTGATTTATTCTTAATCAATACAAACTAACACCATTTCTTGGAAAGGTCACGAAATTGACCTAACTAAAATGAAGTTTACAGTGAACTGTTAAACATGTAGTTCCACTGTGCATTATCATCTATACAAAGCAAGTGTAATTACTAAAAACAGAAGAAAGCTCTCTCCTTGATTCTCTCTCCTACATAGCATATTCTCAATAAAGTTTGATTTTTTCTTCTTTTCTACCCGTTGTAGAATACGAAAAACTAAATATTAAAAAAAGATCAAACTTTTTTTTTGTAATACAGGATGTCCTGGCTAGTTTGCGCGCATTTCAGACTAATCCTTGCCACCCCTCCCACAACTGTTTCACACGCTTGCGCATGGGGATGAGGTGACCCCAAGAGTTGCAGGCAAGGCGAATCCAACCCCTTAGAGGAAGCAAGCCCCTAAGTCACAGGCAAAAACCACGAGGCCAATCCCTCGGGGTTATCAAACTTTATTTCGTGTACAAACTTTTCTTTACCAACTTCTTTACAGGTTTTCACATCTACCGCGCAAGTACGTACTTTATAAGTGTGTATATATAAATTCATGTAAAAATGTTAATATATACCTTATGCGAAGAAGATTGCATCGCCATTTGAGCTCTGATGGGATTAGTGGTGAGCAAAGTTGCGGCGCCGAAGGTTTTAAGAATGGATTTGGCTTCCATCCATTTTCACTATCGTTTGGGAGGAAGATAGAGATTTTGTGGATAAATGAACTGAAAACCTGAGACTCTGTTTCTGCGAACCGGAGAGGTAACACAAAATTGGAATTTGCACGAAAGGTCCTCTGCAAATAATACTAAAAATTCTAATTCTCACAGGGCCTGTAAACGAGCCGAGTCGAGTTTTGTTGAGCTCGAGCTCAGCTTATTTACTAGACGAGCCAAAAGTTTGAAATTCAAGCTCGACTCGAATCTTAAGAGCCGAGTTGAATCATTTAATAAACGAGCCAACTCTTAATGAGCCGAGTTTTTGTCGAACAAGTCGAACTCGGCTCGTTTAGTAAATGAGTTAAAAACTCGAGCTAAGCTCGTTGCCAAGCCAAATTGAGTCTTAATGAGCCGAACCAAGCCAAACTCGCGAGTTGCTCGATTCTTTTACTGTCCTATCTGCAATATTATTTTACTCCTACTTAAACTGCAAAACGTAAAAAAAAAAAAAAAAAATTTGCGATAATTTGTCAGCCGTATTTGCAGCCCAAAAAGGAAATCAGTCCAGTCCAAACATATGAGCCCAATTCCACAGCAGAAGACGAACAAATTAGCCCAACTATATTTTATATTAAATTTTGAAGCCCAAAATGGAGACATTGGCCCAGCCCACAAACACCCATACTATAAGTAATTGTACTATTCTTTCTACCGTTCTACGCGGGCTCTCTCTCTCTCTCTCTCTCTCTCTCTCTCTCTCTCTCTCTCTCTCTCTCTCTCCTGCATGCAGCGCTGCTGCTCCTCCGACTCCGACGAAGATCTCTTCCTCCTCCTCTGTTACGCCAGACCTACTTCACATCTCTCTTCTTCCAAAGCAGGTACAGTCGTACTCGACCCTTCTTCTTCTTCTTCCTCAACTTAGATGTGCAGACAGTGGAGAACAGAGTTTTTACGGATATTAGAGCTTGCATAAGCTCTTGGAGAAGGGTTAAGAAGACAGGGGTCAATAGTGCCACCTGTGCTATTTGGCGCCTTGCAAATAGGATTTTTGATTCGTGAAGCTTAGCTGTTGATAAGTTTGATTGTTTTCCATGATTGTATAGTTGCCGCGGTCTGTTTGGACTTGCAAAAGATGTTCTTTTGTAGTTAGCTTGTGGTTTATTGGTCATAGGGATATGCCCCTCTGACTTCGTTTTTTCCTTTTTGGTTCAATAAAATTTTCAATTACCCAAAAAAAAAAAAACTTAGAGATGACTCTCATTGTTCCAACATGTCCGATTTTCAACTGTCTCACCCGGTACATATCCCGCACCCAGGTTCGCCCAAAAACAGGGGTGTATCTTAGGGACTCTCCTTGGCTTAAACTGCGGACCATAGTTTTAGCTTCACAGTATGTAATACTACTATTTTGATACTGCATTCTAACAATGGTGACAATTGCTCGCAGTTTGCAGCCATGCCGAGGTCCAAGGTTCAGAAGGCAGATGACGACGACATGGATCCAACAGTAAACCCTTTTTTTTTTTTATACTACTTGATACTTGATAAGTGCCGAACTTAATACTTCAAATTGATTTTCAGGCTCCCGTAGGATATATCATAGGTCTATACTCTTTAGTTTCTTGAACTTTATGCATCATTTTTCCTGCAGCAATACTTCGAAAATAGGGTGAAAACCCTTGGAGCTCTGAAGAGTTTGGAATTAATCCCTATCCTCACAAATTCCATGTTTCAATGTCCATCCCTGAATATATAGAGTACTATAAAGGCCTAACTAATGAGGAGTCTTGACGACGTTGAAGTATCTTTGGCTGGTAATTTATATTTAAGAATTTGATTCACATGTAGGGTATTTTCTCTCAATCTCTCTCACACTCCTCTATTGCCAGGGAGAATCATGAACAAGTGATCTTGTTCAGCAAACTTGTTCTTTTATGATTTACATGGTAATGGTGCCAAAGTCCAAGTTATGGCCAGAGTCCAAGATATGACCAATGCAAGTTATTTAATCCTTATAATTGATTGTGATAAAAGAAATTCTGGGCTAAGTTTGTTTGGAGCAGACACGCTTGAGTCCTGACTAAATTGAGCTTATATACTCTGGCCCGATAATGTAAAGTTCGATTTATGCCCTCTCAACCTCGTACCCTACTTGTTTGCGAGGATTGGCCATGACTGCATTTGTCTGATCCGAGTCAGGCATCCATGTTTACATGCTTAAATGCAGTGGATGACAATCAATTGGATATGCACGCCATTTTGAATCTTTTGATGAGTTGTCCTAATTCTACTGGGTTTTATCTGGTATAGTGTTTTTTATTTTCTATTTCAATAGGTTCGTGTAGTATTTTTTGTTGGTTTTTCTTGCGAGTCGGTAGTTATAATTATCTGGTTTATACAGCCATGAATGTAGGTTTTTTCCCCTTCAAATCAACACCACCTTGTGATAGTCCTAACACACAAACTTCTATTTGAAACCAACCCTTATGTCTTCACTCTGATGTTTACTTGTAAACTTTACAATTTTTGTTTTTCAAGACATCAGTAATTGTCCATCATTGCAGGGTTTCAGAATTGGATAAAGCTGAATTTTCCAAGCTCCACTCAGGTGTGAAGCGTGGAGATGTTGTTGGTGTTATTGGGTATCCAGGTTTGGAATTTTGCTGGCTCCTATAATAGTCAATAACTGTCTAAGTTCACCAATACCTTTTGCCTGTCCGTCGTTTGTAGAATAGGACTAAATTGATGAGAATAGCTTGTTACTAGAAGAAATCTGCTTTATGAAATCTCTTCAACATTCCATCTGGATTACAAAAGCTACAAATCTGCTTGACCCCTTTGACAGGCCATTTCTTCCAAAAGCTAGAAAAAAAAAAAAAGTTCCTCAATTACTGTTTATGTCAACACCTACTGTTATTTTCCTGCTCTTTCTACTGCCATTTAGGCGGTCAAAGGAGGGAACTCATCTTCATTCTTAAGTTGCAATGCCTTCTTTGCAACCCTGAAAACCAAAAACCATATACCGAGCTTTAGACAATCAAACTGGAAAGAAAGAGAAACCTCAACTTCTGAATCTAAGAAGCACTGAGAAGGACACAACTAGGACATTTGGACATGCCATTCTTCCAAAAATAAGGATACGCAGTCATAGGTACTCATATCATGTGTATCTAATAAACTCATATAGAAATAAAACAAACTCTGCATTTAAATTAGCATGACAAAAAAAACCCAAATACTGCTGTCCAAAAAAAAAAAAACCAAAAAACAATGGCTAAGCAAGTGTTAACCAACTAAGCATCCTAATATGTTCCTAATGTGTCCTACCATGTCACCTGTGTGTCCGTCTAGAAAAAACATAACGAAAAACTTGAACAATATTTAAGCCTGGCTGGAGCGTGTCATGTCATGTCCGTGTTTCATATGTGTCACCGGTTAAATGTGTTTGTGCTTCTAGGCCTTAAAACACTTTCGGATACAATAAATTACCCTACCTTTGTTCATTATTTCCAACTTCTGTTTTTGAACTCTTCACCTTCAGAACGAGGCTTGGAGTGGAGCCCCAACTGTAACATTTCTCCAAAGCCGTCAGGCTAAGTTGTTCCGACAGTTGCCCAAGAGATCCAAATTCAAGTTTATTAGATGAAATGCAGAACTCTTCATCATTGGAGTTTAATCCAGACTTCCCACCACGTGGAACCTCACAGGCCACTTCCTCAGATGACTTCTTCTCTGGCTAGGTAGGACCACTGCCATTGATACGAGTATGTCTCTGGACCTGACAGTGATTGGCCGCTGCCTGCTTCTTTCCCCTCCCTGTGGCGACCTCTCCCTGCATGAACAACCATTCTGCAGATTTCATGTGTAAGATCACTGATAATGTGAAACTGTGGATAAAAACTGGCACATGGCCTAAAATCGCAACAAGTTTGACAAGACAATACCAGTTCTGATTTGGGAAAAAATGTGCCAGTTCCACGCACTTTTCGATTTTCTTCCAATCTCAAACAATTGAATGGTTTGCTATCGGTCATGGAATTATAAGTTGATCCCAAGACAACACCATTTGTGATCATATGAGAACCCTGCTTAATTGGCATGGATTGACGAACAGTATTCCATGGCCTTTTGTAAGGGAATGTCATAGCATTGGGCAATATAGGGGCATATAACCATGGCAACACTGACCATATAGCAAACTCCTGATGTGACTGTCATAATCCCCACTAAGACTGGGCTTCCAGCAATATCAATTGAATCACTTCGTACATGAACGGACTGCTCTACTGGCGCCAAATTGTTCTCTATGTGTCCCATACATGGATCAGAACCCGTCTTCTCATCTACAACAATCCATGAATCGAAACCCATCTTCTCATCCAGCCATTCTTCACAGAACATCTCATTTTCCAACTTCCCATTCTCCACGGACGATCCAGATAGAGAGAATTTAGGTGGATAGCAACATATATCAGAAAGAGAATCGCTTAAGTCACAATTTGATGGTGAACAATCAGAAGTATCACTTATGATTCTTGAACTGACTTCTCCATCTAGGTGAGATCCTGAAACAGAACTCCCATCCGTTGAGCAGGCCATTTTTGACACCACCTTCATAGAATCGTCTTTCGTTGAGGATCTATATAGCTCACTATTTCCAAGCCTCGTATATTATTGTCCAAATCTAGTTCCGCTAAGTTCAGTTGAACCTATTCTTAAAAGGAAGGGGTTAATGAGGATAAATCACTAGATTTTTGTAAATGTTGCTCCAAAGTGTTTGAAAAGAACTTCTTGATCTCATCAGCAATTCTCGCTCTGGGTAGAAGAAGGATTTGACCAAGCTTCTGGGCCCCATATTTGAAAGCACCACGGATTCGGTAGAAATTACCTGGCCCATGTTCAATATATGACCATAGAAGGAATATACACCCATGCTACGTTAGATATTATCATGATCGGGTGCTTTCTGGGAATCTGGATGTACTTCACAAATCAATAAAAAAACTTCTTTTTCGTTTATATACAATTTTTGGAGAGCAGAAACTAGAAAGTAGGAAACATGTTCTAATGCCGCACAAAAAGATTCTGAGAGCAGAGGCGAGGTCAATGGTAAGTGCTCTTACAGCGATGATAGAGTTTAAGGTGGTATTTTTTCTAATGCCATCAGCAGTGGGCGTGGTCTAGTGAGGTTGTGCTGGTTGTGGTAGTGATAAATGTGGTGATGAGTGGACATGGTAGTAAAAGCATTATCTTCTTCATGCGTGCAGATCCAAAATTTAGCAAATAGATATTTACTTTATAACAGCATAGTTTTTTTGCTGGTATACAAAGACTTGAATGGTGCATTCAAGAAACTTCTTCAGTTTTTCTTTCTGATTATATATTTTGTTTCCAGTTTTTGCTTCAGAGAATACCACAAGGCTCATAGATGACCATCTACCAAATCAGACTTCTGTAGCAATACCTTCTTCATAGACTGAAGACTATCTTCTCATTCTTTCCTATACTTCATAATTTTCTATGCATCGAATGAAATACAAGAATGCCATCCAAAGAGCCCATATAAAGAAGTCTAGCTTACCCGGACCAATTTCTCGACAACCATTCATTCTTTGAAGTTTTTGGGGAGGGTGTGGGGGAGTTGTTTTTGTTGGGAACAAGTGCTTGGTGAGCAGAGTTGTGTTTTATACGTTTTCTTTCCGTGTTAGATAGTCAGAGATCATTGTGAAACAACTTTCCGAAGAATATTGTTGCTTTGAATTGCTCTATCAGTTTATAAATTTCATATAAATGCAAACTTGAACATATTTGGTCATTTTAATAGCTAAAATCATAAGCTTATAGACAGCGTTGAGAATATTAATAATAAACATACCCTCTCTCTAGCAGCTCAAGCTTTTAAATTAGTTAACGGTAGGTCCTGTGTTCCAACCTCACCGCTTTTCTAAATTTTTGGAAGGAGGGCTTGACCATCCCTTTTGAAAGTAAAATATATCTTGTATTCTTCAATGAGCTGGTTAAAAGACACTATGTAACTGGTAAGGAGTGGCTACTAAAGCAAGAATGAACCTCTGCATCCATAAAATTTGGTGGAAATTGAAAGATTGTTTGTTCTTTGCATCCATAGAAACTTAGTCCATCGTCTCTTTCTTTTGTTGGGTCAGTACTTATTGCTGTTAGGGGTGTCCATGACTAGATGCTGCACTGGATACAATTCAAACCTTTCAATAGAGCTTAGTACTACTTGTGTGCTTTTTCCTAATGCCTTTCACCCCTTTTTTTAGGAAGAACTAAAACGGGAGAGCTGAGCATTTTGCCCATGATTATTCATGCCATTGTCCCATTGTCTTCATATTATGCCAAGGAAAAAAGCTGGTCCTGGTGTGGAAATTGCTAATGTAAGTTTGAGCAAATTTTGTTTTCTAACAGATCCAATGCTGGTTGACTTCCTTTGCTGACATGAGAACGTTCTGTTGCATAGGATATATGGGTCCCTGCCTCCTGGTAGTGCGAGGAATCCAGACACTTACATATTAAAGGATCAGGTATTGAGTATTCTTGAGCACTCTCTCTCTCTAAAGCTAGGTGCTCCGGTGGTTTGTGCGGTGGTGGTTGCTAGTTAGGGTTTTGTGGTTTGGTTTGGGTGGGCCGGTCCGGATTTGGGCGTTTGGGCTTAATTTGTTTTATTTGGGTGTTGGGTTGTGCTGTAATGTCTTATTTTGTTGTAGACCCAGGTAGACCTTTGGGTGTTTTGGGATATGCCCTTGTGGTATATTTTCCAACTCTTTGTTGGATCCCCTTTCCCTTTCCCCATGTTTTAATAAAATTTTATCTTTTGCCGATAAAAAAAAGTTAGGTGCTCAAGTCATTGTGTTTCATGATAGGAAACTCGATATCGTCAACGTTACTTGGATTTGATCTTGAACTTGGAGGTTCGACAAATATTCAAGACTCGAGCAAAGATTGTCTCATATATCCGAAGCTCGTTACAATCTTGATTTCTGGGAGGTAAGATGCTTCTCCAGTTGTTTGATGGCATCACGTTCTTCCTTCCTCAGAATGTATTCTTCTTTCTTTGGTTCATCATGAGATTTCATTCTGTTGAAGGTTGAAACACCAATGATGAACATGATTGCTGGGGGAGCGGCTGCCCGTCCTTTTGTGACCCACCACAATGACTTGAACATGCGGCTGTACATGCGGATTGCACCTGAACGATGATTGCTTCACCATTGGAGCGAGTTGGAAGAAGAAAGGAAATTGTGGATATATGAACTGAAAAACCTCGGGCTCTATTTCAGCGTATTGAACAGACAAAAAAAAAATATTGCAAGAAAGATTGAGAATCTATCAATCGACATCAGTGGCAAAACTACATTGGGTCGGCGAGCCAGCCGTTACCGCCCAAGTTTTTATTTTTGTTTCTCTAATACGAAGTAAAATACTTTGAACATGTTTTCTACTCATAATTAGTGTATTATATCAATTTTTAGGTCTTTTCATCATCTTATATGGTCTCTTTTCAACTTTGGTCTACTCCTATATTTTTTAAACTTTTCTAATTCCTTCGTTGAGACGAAAAATATGATGTAAAAATTTGATCCTGAATATAACAATTAAAAACAACCATCAAAAAACCTACGCAAAAAGCCCCTAAAAGGTTAGGCCAAAGAGGCCTATATGGTAATCGAACTCGTGAAAGTAAGCTAAAACTTGCATCGAGATCCTCTATGAGGATGTTGCCTGTGGGGTTGCCTGTGGGGATCGTGTGATTGTTTAATGAAACTTGATAGTAGTATTGGATAGAATTGGCACAACTTTTAAGGCACTCGGCAACTTGTAGGGGGGAAATGGGACCTTTTCTTTCAAACGATCATCTATCGAACTTATTTTGTTCCATTCAGTGGGCCCAAGAGAGACAAATGGCTAATAGTGTCATTTCTGGTTCACAGAACAGGAGATTTTAAAACAGGGTGTCGCTTATGCTAAGGAAGATAATCTTCATACTCTGAGAGAGAGAGAGATGAACTAAAAAGCACAAGAGAAAACTAGACAGACCATTACAAGAACCAAAAACCCATGACTCGTGAATTGACTCATTTCCTTCTCAACAATACAAAAGTAGAACAGAAAACTAAATCATTACAAGAACCAGGAACCCATGACTTGTATAAATTCTCATTTCCTTCTCTGTAGTGAGACAGAGAAGAAGGGCATCAGACAAAGTTAAGAAACATCACCTACTGGGTTACGTATTTCTCACCGAATCCCGGGAAAAAGTTCTGGAAAATGGCGTTAGCAACCGGAAGAATACCCAATAGCGCGATTTGAAGTTGGTCTGAGCTGCTTATACTAACAGATACTTGCCCATTTAATTTACTATTCAGTCCACCTCGAAAAACGACTTTAGAACTTCTTCCAATGGACAACTGCGACTGAAGACTTCCACCCCATATAACCTCCCCTCTCCATCTCATCAGAGAAAGGCTTGCCGTGGTTTGGTCCTGTCCGATAGGAAAATCCTTTTCCCTGAGTCGCAATTCGAAGCTTCCCCCACATGCTGTGTCCCCTTGAGACCTGATTATTCCAACACTTCCCACTAAAACCAACCGTTTTCCAATGGTGATTCGATCCTCAATTTTCACTCCAGTGGCAATGTTTTCACCCAAGAAAGTTACCGATACCCCAGCAGAAGTCTTATTTGTTTTCAAAATTTTCAACTTGGTTTGACCCTTGAGAATGTAAGCGAGCTGGTTTCCAAAATTTTGGATGTTGAGTCCTGCCATTGTCGATCCGCTCTCCCCATGCTTCATTGCGACAGAGGAATCCAAATGGATATTGAAATCTTTCTTGTCTTTTGTTATTTGGACCGCTATCGCAGATGGGAGACGACCGGCAATTGCGAGATTGCTTTCGAGGATGACGCCGTCGTATCCACAGTCGTGGTCCCACACATGTGAACCCATAACCTCCCTTGTAAGAAGTTGCGATGTGTGCTCCAGAAATCGGTACCTGCAGGAACGCAGCCAAGATTTTATCTCCAAAAGCAGTGAGCATGCACACAAACTAAAACAAATAGTGGAGACAATATTTACGTAGTTCAAAACCCATTTCGCATAAACAAGAACATTTTACAAGAACTGCATCAATAAAAAGAACAAGAAGCCAAAACAGAGCAACAAAACAATGGGCAAATGAGTTCGAGAGAGAGAGAGAGAGAGAGAGAGAGAGAGAGAGAGAGAGAGAGAGCTTCTTTTTAGGAAGCAAAGCTTCTGGGGATCTTAAAATCACTCACATTATATCTTTCAACAACAAATTTTGAAGGCATGTGGAATATACAAGCTAAATATAATCTTATTAGCGAATTCATGGTTCCGAGTACCGGTAGTGAACAAAGTGTTAGGGAGCGCAGTGGTGGGAGTGGTAGTTTAGGAACAACAAAGTGTAAATAATTTTTCTATAAAAAAAAAAAAAAAAACTAAAAAAGAAGTACCTGTAAGTATGATTTTCTCCGTCAAAAGAAGGTGGGAGTGTCATATCAGGTAAAGGAACTGCTACGGCTGATGGACTTCCACTCTCCTCATCACCAGATTCCTTCGCGTAACCATCGTAACTGGTTTGACCATCTTTGCCTCTATTCTTTTTCAACTCCCTTAACCTTTTCACGTCCTCTCTCAACTGCTTCTTTTGAAGATGCCTCACCCGGTAATCATACTCCTCAAAATAAGCTTCCTGATGCTCCTTGCTAAGCTTAGCAATCTGTTCTTTCTTCAGAGGCTTGAATGGTGGGAGTCGTAGATCATATTCATCTTCATCTTCATTGTCAGAAGCGGACAAATCACCCAACTCAGTATCCGAATCCACATTGTAACCACTTTGCTCATTAGGAAGTTTTGGATGGGCATTAGACTGCAATAAAGACGACAAGAAGTACGGCAGATGTAGGGATGGCACCCTGAAGCCAAAGAGCTTTCGATGATCAAAAAGGTCTTGAGTTTTCGCCACAGAATTTGCCTCAGTTAGAATCTTTATTGAGTAGCACAAAAGCAATAACTGCGGTCTCCAACTTTCTCCATTAGGGAGCACCATTAGACAAGATGGGTGGTTTTCAACAAGAGACACTGGACTCATAAGACTTGGACTCATCAAACGAAGATCGCCAACTGCTTGGCTAATCAACTGGTGAATAACGCGTGATCTTTGGGCAACAAATAAATCATAGGTTAAGGGCAACCCAGTGGGCCCATCAGGAGGGTTAGAGGCAGCATGGGTAAGAGTAATAATGGACTTGTCCCATATCGACGACCCAAGTAAGCTAGTAATTGACCTTAATAAAGGCAAATCATCGAGGTCTTTTGTCTGCGTGTCCAACCGATCAATGTATAGGACAACATCCGGGGGGAATTTCTTTGTTAATTTCCTTATGGACAACAAAATCTTCCGGTTAACCGTTTGTTCCATAAGAGAAGATCTCAAACCAGGAGTGTCAAATATTCTAAACCTAATTCCATCTATTGTTCCAACAATGTTATTTACAGAGGTCGTTCCTGGTTTGAACGAATCGACTAATGCTTTCTTTTCACCCAAAATGGAATTTATGGTTGCACTCTTTCCAACTCCAATTTTCCCAAGTACCAAAATATTCAAGGAGAAATCTAGGTCATTTTTACCTTCTGCCTCAAGCTGCATAGCCTTCCTCTTGGCCATTTCAAGGCTGAATAATTGACTTGTGGGCCTTCCCGCAGCAAGGACTAACCGGTATAAAACCTGTGAAGCTATGGAATCTTCATAAGACAGTCCTAGTCTGTGGACAAGCCTGAGAAATTTCACTCTTATTATTTGCATCTTGTCAATCTTCTTCTTTTCCTCTTCACTTAGGGTTGCCTCAGATTCAACCCCAGAACTAGCAGGGAGCTCTGAATTATCAGTAGGCTGCTCCAGAGAAATGACTCTCGAACCATTAGCAGTGGTGACTGTGAAATTGCCACCACCAGATCCACCACCTGCAGCTGCTTTCAAAAGAGCAGCCCATATGGTGGAATCAAACAATTCTTTTCCATCGTTTTCCTCGTTTGTGTCCACTTCAGCATCCGAGTCCACAGTAATTGCCCTTTCAGTCTTCTGTAGGAGATCCTGCAAATTCTCACCACGAGAAGTGGGGGTTAAATTTTGTCCAACATCACCTATAATTATCTTGGTTTTGTCTGAGGCTCCAATGACCAAACCTGGAAAATCCTCTAAATAATGTTGTGAATTTTCTGAATCGTGGGCTGCTTCATCTTCCACTTCTGCTTTTAATTCAAGTTCAGGGTCTAAATTAGAACCAAGAATCTGTGGATCTCTGTGCAGCCTATTTTCCATTACTTTGCCTTCGGAAGTTTGTATTGAAAGACCATTCCCATGACAATTTGCATCCTGAACTGAATGCGGTTTTGAAATTCTACTGCTGTCTGTATTGTGAATGCCATTTTCGGCAATTACACTGTCAACTGGTTCAACACTGCCGCAATCAACAAAATTATGCAATTGAACACCGGACTCAATTCTTTGTTCATTTATACCTTCCAATAGATCATGATTGCTATCATCAACAACTTTGTTTTCACTGTTTAGGCAATTCATATCAACTTCGGCCAAAGTTTCAACTTCACTACCATAAACCAAACCTGAATCATCTTCGTTAATTTCTGAATTTTCGTGGAGAACACCGTCTTTCTTTGCCACAAAAGACTCCACTTTTGCTTCTTCAGCATCATCAGGAACCTCATCTTCAATCGATTCAGATATAACAGAGCCATTATCAGCAACAGATTCCTTCACTCCAATGCACACTTCAACTTCAGCTTCCAACGCTGGCTCAAACTGAGACTCATCCTCTTCGTCTTCATCAACCCCAAGACCTTCAACTTTAATAGCACTATCAGTTCTCCCGATAGTATGAATACCCGGTACCCTAACTGCACCAGGAAACCCAAAATCATCCCCCTCCTCGGTACCCACAGAATCATCGTCGCTGTCCCTCGTCAACATAGCAATGGGGGCACCCACTTTCCCAACATCAACAACGGCCGGTTCATCAGAAAATTCATCCTCTTCTTCCATGGTGCTTGTTGCTAAGGTTTCTTCATCTGAATCTATCACAAGAGGCCTAGAAACAGTACAGTCCTCATCATGACCATTATCTTCCCTCCTTTCTCCATGTGGGTCACTAACAAAAGCCCTAGAAATTCCATAACCCTTAACAGAACCACTCTCTTCTCTGATTCCTCCATACGGGTTCGTCTCAAAAGGCCTAGAAAAGTCATAATCCTTAACAGAACCACTCTCTTCCTTGATTTCTCCATACGGGTTAGTCACAAAAGGCCTAGAAACACCATATTGCTCAACAACATGAGTCTCTTTGAGGGTTTCATCATCTGGGTCAGCGAAAAATGGCCTTTCCAACGCCGTTTCAAACTCATCCTCGCCACTAACAAACCCCTCAGACTCAAACCCACTGCTTTCACTGCTACTACTAGTGTTCTGGTTTTCATAGCCGTTAGTTGAAGCGGAATATTCAAAATCAGAATCAACAGTTAGGGGAGCTCTTATAGGAAAAGAAGAACCTGGTGGGGTGGAAAGAGAGACCTTTGCTGGTGGTGATGGGGAACCGCCGTGGTTTGAGGCCATGGACGTGAGAACTCTTGTTTCCTGTATATTTTCTTTTTGTTTTCTTTTGTGCAAGGAAAAGGGGGGAAAGGCAGGGAGAGTCTTGGGATATGATGGGCTAGGGTTTCTTTTTGGGTTTATCTATGGTGTTTGTTTTGTTCCGTTTGTTTCAAGTATTTTATGTGGCGGTGATGATTGGGTTGTGGACCTGTGGTGGGTGTGTAGAGAGAGAGAGAGAGACGGCGGGTAAAACAAGAAGGACCCAGATAGTGGATTACTGGATTTGAGGCTTATTAGGATAATATGCCCCCGAATTGAATTCAACAAATGCAATGTAGGGTTATTAGGAACTTGGCTTTGTTTGGATCCTGCCGAAAAGAAAGGAAAAGGTGGGAAAATAATTTACCCTTGTTTGGTTTGAGAGGAAATAAAAAGAAAATAACAAAATAAAAAAGAATTTTTCTTCCTACTTTCCTCTCCTTTTCTTTCTTTTTCTTTTTTCTAAGTTCCAAACAGGCCCTAACAAAAAAAAAAAAGGAAATTTAAAAAAAAATCTCTTTTATTAGTATTTGGTTTGGAGAGAAAGAGAGGAGAGAATTGAAAATTTCAATTCTGTGCATATTAAAAAATTTCTCCCATTTTATTTTCCTTTACTTTTTCTCATTTTCCTCAAGTTGCAAACACCGCGGCGAATGTCATTGCTCCAACTGATATCTAATAGAGAAATTGCTCCTTCAAACTAAAAACTTTTGGGGGAGAAAGTTTCAAAATATTACATAAATACTAAATTAAACTAATGACATCCATTCAAAACAAAGGACCCAGTGCCCCTGCTATGCTATGACTTGGGACACAGCAGGCTGTTATGTCGTCATTTCGGATCGTGTTCCGAGCTCGAAAATATAATCTAAACCATTCACTGTTTAGAGCTAGACGTGAATAACGACCTTGACAAAAATCAAGTCGATCAGGGCATTGGTAGCTTGAATTAAATGATCTTGCTACGTACTTTTGAAATCGGATTCGATGTTATTTTTGCTGAATAAAAAAATGTCATTTGTTTACTAATTAAAAATGTCCGATTGACTTCATCTTTGGGATTGTTGTTCACGTCTAATTCTAAAAGTGAACGGTTCGGATTATGTTTTTGAGTGTGAGGCGAGCCCGATCTCAAGGCACAACAAAGGCCCTTGAGTCCCCAAATAAACATGCATATTACTCTTCCCCTCATGAACACCACAATGGTATGTAGACTCTCTCGTAATCCTATGAAGAAAAATTGCATGAAACCACCTTCTCCACAATGAGATTGAACTATAATGTAAAGCATGGTCTGCCCAAAAGAATTCCGGTAGGAGTTCCTAGCACATGGATTAGCAATAGATCCTTAATTTGAATTGAACAGGACATTCCAAATTTGGATCGTCCATTGTTGTAGCCAATGATTCGGATTTGCTCAAGGCTTTCCCGAACCATCAATTATATCAAGGTATGATCTACATTTGGACTGTCCCATTCAATCTAAAACTTGGACATGTGAGAATCCGAACCTTATTTTTATTCTACCAGTAGTCATGCCTTAAGAGAACAGTATATTGTCATCCTCATCAACCCTTTACTTAACCAGCAGTTTAGAAAGTGGCCACAGAAAACTAACTTCAGTAGACAAGGGGGATGCAAAAATGTATCACATTAGGATTAGGGGAGGAACTCATTTGCCTAGTCTCCAAATCAAATATGGCATTCAAAAGAGGTGGAAAAAAGACCACACTCATATTGCAGTGATTCCTGTTCAAAGTTTATGCCCAACACAGAAATATCTCAAATAATTTAGGAAAAGAGGTTGAGAACTGTATTGCAGGCTTGCAGCAACATATATCAAATAGACACCGAAAAAGTGCAAAATGTTACTCTAGAGAAGAGTTTCTGAGACAGGTTATTCTGAAACTACATAGTATAAGTATACATATCCGAGGCAAGTCGTCGGTGCAACAAAATGCTACACTTCCTGCTTCAAAATAAACCAACGCCCACCAAACCACATATATGCAGGACATCACAGGCAAACAGCAACTCCTGGTAAAATACACGGGTACTTCTTCGAATTCTGCAACTCTGATGCCTACACCAGCAACTTGTGTTCAAGTGATATGACCATCTGGATGATCCAAACCAAAACGGAATAAAGTTTTCTATCAATATACAATCCAGTGTAGGGGGCAGAGACATTAACGGAAGGTAAAAGGAGGAGCATTTATGCATTTGAACCATATAACAAAGGCATCCGAGTTAGAAGAAAGTCTTCCCCGTCCCAATAAGACTTCCTCTTGATTAAGCCAAAACGGTATTGTGTCACTATGAATTCAGAATATTCAGAACTAAATGCCAGCGTCAGTAATTGACTTACAAACTGTTGACTCAATGACTTTATACTGTATCATCATCTAAAGGTTCGCCACTGAACAGATTAGGAAGTACCTCCACAACCGTTGATTTTCTAATGTGCAAACATCTAAGATTTATTACTGAACAGATTAGGAAGTACCTCCACATGGTGAAATCCATGTGTTTTATAAGTATTCACGAGATAAAGAATGCATATCGGCTCCTGCTCTCTATCACATAAATCAAAGGGTGCAAACCCCACTGTTTACAAGAATGCATGAGAATAAGGAACACATATCGACTGGTGCTCTCTATCATGTAAATTAATTCTCCAGCAAAATTGCATGGGCCTTGTGCGACTGAATCACCAAATAAGTATGGCGTAGCCAGTAATCAACATAAACGACAAGACTGATGTCATAAGGATCTTGAAGCATGCTGAGACTTCGCTGTTTCCCTCAACACAGCACCCACTATTGCCGCCTGCTCAAGACAGTCAGCCTTGTGCAAAGCATCCAGGAGAACTACACAAGTCTTGGTATAAATGTTACAACCTTTCAACCGAGTTTCCTCAAAAAGCGAGTACGCTTCTGTTGCCCTGTTAGAGATGCTCAACCCCTCAATCATAGTATTATAACAACCAGCATCAGGCATACCCCCATTTGCCTTGAACCTTTCAAAGAGTCCATTAGCCTCCAATATGTTTCCTGCTTTTGCAAGACCTGAAATCATGGTGGTGTAAGTGATCATATTGGGTTTAAACCCTTGTTTCTGCATCTCCTGCCAAAACACAAATGCCTTATTGAACTTTCGAACCCTACAAAGACCATTTATGAGAATGCTGTAAGTTATGGCATTAGGAGGGCATTTCAAGTCTTTCATGGAATTAAAGCAAACAAGGGCTTCATTAATTTCCTCTGCCTTTACTAATGCATCAAGCAAGCAATTCCATGTGTATACATTTGGCGTTAATCCCTTTTGCATTAACTCTTCCATTATCAGATATGCTTCATCAATTCTACCCACCTTGCCAAATCCATCAACGAGACTACTATACACAACTACATTCAATTCCACACCTTTAGATTTTGCTTCTTCAAAAAGCATATAAGCTTCATCAAGCCTGTCAATCTTAGCAAGCCCATCAATAACAGATCCATAAGTGACCACAGTAGGCGGGTGACCCTTAACCTTCATCTCCTCCAGCAGCTGGTAAGCTTTATTAACCTTACCTGATTTGCAAAACCCATCAATAACAGTGTTGTAAGCAAGGGTATCCAAAACACATCCTTGTTCCTTCATAAAGAAGAACAACTCATTAGTCTCACGTGCAAAGCCTGCTTTTATAAGGCCATGAATTAATATAGAATAGCTCCGCACATCTGGGGTGAACCCTTGAGCCTTAATTTCCTTAAATAAACTCCTGCCTTTCTCAGTTTCACCGGACTTGAAAACACAATCCATGTACGTATTAAGTAGAGTAAGGTCAGGAGAAACACCCATATGGACCATTTCTTTGTACACTTTGTGACCGTCATCTTTCCGACCACACTTGAAAAAATTCCGAATGAGGGATGTATAGACTATAGCATCCGGAACCCTACCAGAATCTAACATCTGTTCATAAAGCCTGTATGCATCATCTACTCTGCCATTTCTGCCCAAACCATCTATCAGAGAACAAAATGTAAATGCATTTGGGGTACAAACTTTGTGATCCATTCCTTCAAATAAAGAGCAAGCTTCGTCGATTTTTTGAGCCTTACATAGCCTATCAATCATTATATTCATGGTCAAAACGTTTGGAAATAAGCCAGCTTCTTTCATGGAATCCCGAATCTCCAAAGCAGATTGAAGTTTCCCTGCCTTGCAAAGCATGTCTATGAGAATATTATAGGTTGAAAGATTGGGAGTAGCATCTCTCTTCATTTCCTCAAATATCCTTAAACCCTCATCTACTGTCCCTTTCTTCCCAAGGCATGTGAGAATACAATTATAAGCAATCACACTAGGAATGCTACCCTTCAGCTTTTGTCTTTCAAGTAAGTCGTAAGCTTCTTGGAACTTTCCAGCGGAACCATATCCCATGATCATGGTGTTATAAGCATATGCACATGGCACTTTTCTGTTAAGTTCCATATGTTCAAATAGCTCCACAGCTTCATCCAGCCTATTAGCTTTGCAAAGAACTCCTATCATGCTTGTATATGTGACATCATCGGGCATAAGGCCATGCACTTTCATCTCATGAAAGAACTTCCAAGCCATATCCACCTTGCCCGCTTTGCCAAAGCAGTCTATACATACATTATATAGAACAATATCGGCATTTAAAGAGTTGCTTTTCAAATCGTCTAACAAAGAAAGAGCAGCATCAACGCGACCCTCCTTGGCAAATACACGAATAAGGGTGGTGAATAAATGCACATTTACTTCGTAGCCTAACTCTTGCATCTGATGAAAAAGAGTGAGCATGAGGTCAGGTTCGTGAACGGAAGATAAAGCACCGATTAGAGTTGTATAAGCTGAAAATGCAGGGCGAATTTTGAACTTTCTCATGGACTGTATGAGGTCAAATGCTTCTCGTAGCTTCTGAGACTTGACGCAACTCGCAACTAACTCAATACATGTATTAGGAGATGGGCCAAACCCAGCTAGGCTCATTTCTTCCAAAATCTGCTCCAAACAATCGTAGTTTTTGCTTCTCCCCATTAGCATGAGTAAAGAATTATATGCTTCTGGACAATGTGCCTGGTTGCTTTTTGTCTCCGCCCATCGAAAATATTTCAATGCTACATTAACATCCTTAAGCCTCTTTAAAACACCAATGACTAACTCTGTCTGAGGTTTTTCGTTGCACAGAGAGAGAGCATTTTCCATGGAAGGTCCCCAGGGACCACTCTCCAAGATCTGACACACACTACTGACCCCTCCTCTTACCGCATCCAATTTTGGCAAGTGTTCTGCATTATCCCCATCAACAGAGGAGACAGCTGTTGAATCGTGATCAGAAGGCCCATTCCAAGATGATGATAACTTTACACCAAATGCGAAAATGGAACAGCAGTTTGGAGAACAGTGGAAGATTATTCCTGTGGCACCAAATAAATAACCATTAGCAACTAAATCAAACTCCTAAAAACAGAATGCACCTCGAAATTGGAACATTTGGTTGCAGTTTTCAGTGTTCATTTTCTGGAAAAGAAACAATTTTTCTAAAAACATATGCCAAAACCTTTGTGCTCACTGCTCAGAAATGTGAAACGGTGAGTGTTCTTGTTTTCAAAATGAATTTTCGGAGAAGTGTTCTACGAGATCTGTTTTGGAAGATGCAACCAAGCAGAAGGGATGGAACTGGAAAGAAGAACTCCTTCGTAACACAATCTATTGAATGATTGTGACAACAAATTGTCTTAAGACAGTACGGGCATCTCCAGTCCTCCATCAAATCGCTCAGCAAATTCAAATCCAAGGATAAAGTGGTTAAAAACCAGCTCCAATCCTTCATCAAACTGGTATTAAATTCAGGGATAACCAAGTCCTTACTCAAATTAAAAATGGCTCGATTATAAGTATAGCCTGATGAAATGTCCAAAAGATTAAGGATTGGAGATGGCTTCTACAAAGATTTATACGGGGAAACAAAGAAAGAAGGGAGAAAGGGATTTCAGCGCCTACCCCGGCTCCATTAGCCCCTTCTGCTGGAAAATCAAATTCATTGAAAATTTGGATCATCCATAGATGTATACATCATGTACATCCTGGTTTTCCATTCTACACATTTGTATATAACAATAGAGAGTGAAGATATTCTACATCATGTGAACATTCCATCTACAAGTTATCTTTCAGTACAAAATGAGAGAAAAGGATTGGGGGTGCTTCACAATAGATCAAGCTTTTAACCAAGTTGTTCAATCAAAACAGACGAAAAAAGAACAAGAGAATAAGGATTGGAGCAAAAGCAAATAGATACGAATTTCACTCTACTTATCATTGAAGCGTAAAGAAAACGAAATTTAAGAATGTAAAAACATGATAGTAAAAAACCAGATTTAGCTTGGTTTCTAAATAGACTCTTCATCCTTCCAAGCTGCTAAATTTTCATTATTTCTCCGAATCCCATTTTCTTATCATTGAGTAGTCAAGGGAACTAGGGATTTTTTTTTTCTTTTGATAACTCAGGTGTCCGGGCCAGTTTACGCGCACCTCGACTAATCCTGGGCCCAATTCCACCACCACTTGCGGAGAGCCCAATTAAAGTCAGAGCAAAACGGAACTAGGGATGTTGCAGATAACCTACGAAAAGAAAACCCATTTCAACTACTGAACTGCACAATCACAGCAGCTAATCCGTCTACAAGATTAAGATTGGAGATGGCTTTCTTTCATGGAATTTGATTTTTAGACTAGCTTGGAACTTTGTAAAAATACTTGATGAAAGAAAACAACTCGGGTGCTTCATAGTAAACCAAGCTTTTAACCAATTTTTACCCTCAAATCAGATAATAAAAATTAAAAAGAAAATAAATTTAAGGGAATAAAAAACATGATGGAAAACACCCAATTCACCTTGGCTTCTAAAGAGGGTCTTCATACTTCCAAGCTGCTTAATTTCCCTTTATTCTCCAAATCCTATCTCAGTGACATTGAGTAGTCAATGGAAATTGCAGATAACCTACAAAAAAGGAAAACCCATTTCAACTGCTAACCGATACAAACACAGCATTTGATCTGTATGCGATAACAGAAAAGACCTCTAACAAAAATCCCAATTCAAGCTTCTATGATGCATATGTACGCGTGCAAATATACAAGAAGCAATGGAATTCTTGAGAAATTTGACGAACCAGGGCGTTCTCGGGAGGCAAAACTGTTGAGATTGAATTGAGATAAGAGAGAAAGATTTTGAGTAGGGTTTATCAGATAGGGGGAGAAGACGGAGACTGAGGTTGTATAGAACTTCCGTCATGTCCTTGGTGACCAAAGCATAATCAAAATTATCTCTCTTTTTTTTTTCCTCGATTTCCTTTATTATTTACTTAAACTAAAACTTACCGTATTAATTTTGTAAGTATTCAATTTAGGAGTATTTTTATGTGATTTTTTTAAGTCTTTTGTTGAAATATTTGACTTCTCCATTCATTTTAATGAAAATATTGAAAAAATAAAAAAAAAACATACTGGTTGCATTTCGAAATGAATGATAGAAAACCACGTTAGTTGAAATTGAAACAACAAGAATAAATACAAGGCAATCGATTTTGACACGCCACTTTTTTTTATAAAATGCACTTCAATATTTGTATTTTAGTATTTAAAATACAAATGGCAAAAATACTAAAAGTCAAATATTAGAGTGCAATTATAAAAAAAAAAAGAGTGTCAAAATCATTATCCTAAATATAAATACATTTGTATTGCTCCATTAGTGTCTTTAGTAAATTCTTCGCTCTCAATCATAATTTTGTAGTTTACAAATTGTATCTTGTCAAAACAAATCAAAAGAGTAAAAAATAATTTGACTTAGAAAACTTAAAAGAATTTATATAAGTAAGCTAATTTACTCTAGTCAAAACTTAGCCCATTTAGCCTAAATTCTTTGATCTTTCTACCATAATTTTTTTTGGATCAATTGCTGGTGTCAATGAAAGAAATCATAAAAGTATACAAAAACATACATAATTGTACAATTGATCCATAATTTTTTTTGGATCAATTGTACAATTATTCCCCGCACTATAGCGTGCAGTGAGGCTAATTTGGCCGTTCATGTGCGATGATAGAAAAGCTCGAATTTTAATCCGAGCAATGGACAATCAGATATGTAGATGTTCGGATCAAATATGAGTCGCCCGTGGCAAAAGAATGGCCAAATTGGCTACGCTACAGCATCCAAAAATCCGACTCTATCAAAGAGTTATGCGATTAAGATCCGAACGCATTATGGTCTTCCTCCCCACTTTCCATAAATTTGGAACCTATTTTTATCTATGAAAGTAGGAAAATAAATCTGGTAGACTGGTAGTTAGAAAAGAATGTTGTGTGGTCCATTCACATGACCATTACCCAAATCACCTTTATAGTAATATTTATCATTCGTTGTAACCTATTTATCATCGTTTACGGTTGAATTTGAACCGTTTAATTTGTTTAAATATATTTTGGCTGCTGATCTTGTCATTCATTTTTTTTGTTAACGTCACTCCCTGCAAGTATATTTTTTGTAACAAAATATATTTGTTGGGGTAGCGTTAACGAGAAATGAAGTGGCAAAATTATTTTCCTATTTTTATTTATGTGAATGCATTTTCTAATTCTTTTATAACGATACAAAAAAGGAAGTGGATTATCCGCTCCAAATATCCACAAAATTTATTCCAATTTTCCCCTCACTCTCAGGCGAGCTTCGAGAACGGCGTCGATCTACGTTACCCTCCCCGCACCAATAATAAAAACCATGCACTTCGCAGAGAGAGAAATGAATCCACCGCCGCCGCCGCCGCCGCAGTACCCGAGGCAGCATCGTCCGCAAGGTGGCAACGGCAACGGCGGAGGAGGGCTAATTCCGATGATGGAGACGACCACGATGAGGCGGCAGGCGTCGTCGTCGCAGCACTCCGACAACGATCGGAGCAGCGGAGAGCTGCGTGCGCTCGACTGTAACCTAACTTCTCTCTGCGACCACATACAGCTCGAAGGGTTCAACGGTGGCTCGTTCTCCGACATCGTCGTTCATGCCATGGGCTCCACCTATCACCTCCACCGCCTCATCCTCTCCCGGAGCTCCTACTTCAGGTATCTTTACAGATATGTACACAGACATGTTTATCTATAGATGTGCATGTTTTTGTTTTTTTTATAACTCAGTGTACGGAATAGCTTAAGCGCACTCCAACTAATTAATGGCGGGACCAATCCTACTGTCTATTGGCAAGGGCTAATTAAAGCCGGAGCAAAGCTTCCTGATTTGCATGGTTTGTTTTATAACTCGGGGAGTGCAATTTTGTTCACCCTTATTGAAAGAGGGTGAACATTACCCTCCTTCATGTTGGTTGAAATGGTGTGAAGCTCACTACAAAATGATGTCATACTTAACATCATTTTGCAGTGGGATCCACACCATTTCAACCAATAGGAAGGAAGATAATGTTTACCCTATTAAGTGGAGGGTGAACGAAACTCAACTCATAACTCGGGTGTCTGGATCAGCTTACTTGCATCTCGATTTATCTAGAGACCAATGTCCACTGTCCCCTAGCAGGGCCCGTTTGAAAAGTAAAAAAAATGCTTGACAGGATGGTCGCTTGACAAAATTGGAGTGCAGTTTAATTGGTATCTTTAGTTTCCCCCAATTTTGTGCTCATATGTAATGCCTTGTTACTTGTATGAAAGAAAGGGGAGGCATTCATGCATCGCACTGTTCGTCTATCTATGTGTTTTGCCGGTTCATTTAGGTTTTTCGTGTTGTTTGGATAAGCTGAAGGGAAAAGGTGTGGTTCTGGCTATTGGTAATAAAATTCTGGTGCCAATGATGCCAAGCTTCAAGAAAGGTAGAAGTCAGGGCTTAATTAAGGCAGTGAGAAAGGATACGTTATGGTTGACAGAGGAATAAGGCTAATTTCCTAGCAGATGTAATTGCTATATTTGGTTTTCCAGGGTGGACTAGAGTTACTGTTCTCTGAGTTATTTGATGACTACTTATTTTGTCTTTGAGTAGCAGTGTGTAAGCCTATCATCTACAATATGTCATTGTAAGTAAAAAAATGTTTTACCAACTATGTGTTATTTCTTCATTAGTTGCTATTTGCCGGCAGAAACATGCTTCATGGGCCTTGGAAGGAAGCTAATGCTCCAACTGTGACCCTGCATGTTGACGACAAGAATGTTAATGTGGAGGCCATATCAATGGCTTTGGCGTATCTTTACGGGCATCACCCTACGCTTAATGATAGTAACGCCTTTCGTGTGCTTGCTGCTGCTTCTTTTCTTGACCTTCAGGTATCTCAAACGTGTAATCAATGTTGCTTTCTTGAGTTATACTTAATGAACTGAGGAATATGAAAGCTGGTGAATCTTCCTGTCTTACGCGCCCTCAACGATGTAATCCCTTCCTTTTTTGTTTTCTCATGCAGGATTTATGTGCAATTTGCACTGATTTCATTATATCTGAACTTTGGACTTCAAACTTCTTAGCATATCAGGTTCCAGATGCTTGTGGGCTGTATTAGTTTTGTGGACCCTATTTTATTGAACTAACTTCTCTATTTGTGATTTAGATTTTCGCGGAGGGCCAAGATTACGGTATACATGGAGAACGTGTTAGAAATGCTTGCTGGGGCTACCTTTGCCAAAGTGGTGATATGGAGTTGAAAGAGGTAATGAAGGACAGAAGGAGATATTACTTTCTGAATTGCAGGCTGTGAGACATCATCAAGAAGCTAGGATGGTTAAAAAATCATCTAACCAATCTATTTAAAAATTTACAAATACCCAATTGTCTTCTTGCAGAGGCTGTTTTGAACAAATTGTGATCTTGAATGCGGCATTGAATACAAGGAAAAGTTTTTTTCCTGGCCACTTCAAACCAACTAGCAAACCCAGGAAAATTCATTGGGTGAATAGACTATTGGTGCCCAAATTGTCTCATCTCCATCCAATACACATTCAATCTTTTTCCTAGTGGATTTTTCTTGTACTTAAGTAGCTTCCCATCTGATACCATGTCTGTTCCTTTGATCGGTAGTCGGCACTCAATTCATCTTGAAATTTGTCGAATTGCTACCTTCGTTGCTATAGATCTTTGCACAGTGAAGCCAAGACTGTTTAGTTACCAGTAGTCCCAAAAGCTTAAGCTGATAGGAAATTGACCAAATATGTCAAGCTATCACCATTCTGTCTTACGTGCAACCTTGTCTTGCACGTGGAGATGCAAATTTTTCGCAGATAGAGCGAAACAGAATACAAAGGGGAGAAGAAGAATTCGAACGGGGAATAAATACAAACAGAGGGACTTGAACTCAAGAACTGCCACACAACCTATACTATGTTAAGTTACCAATAATCATAAAAGCTAAGCTATTAGGAAATGGATCCAACAATGCATATCAAGTTATTCAAGAATGTTGGGGTGAACCCATTGTCCAGGACACCTTTGATACGAACCCTGTTATGAATTTATTTAAAATAAGTTATAGGGGAAGAGGGTGCCCACTTTGAGGGGGGTGGGCCTTCTATTGGCTCAAATTGAGGAGAAACTTGACCTCTATTCTTCACAGTATAAGATTGTAACAAATATTATTCAGCCCACTTACCCATTAACCTACAAAAAGGAAACTAACCCACCAACTTACCGCACTATTTAACCCATTACCTAGAACTGGTATTGCTATTTGGTAACTACTGCATATTGTGACAAAATATGTACGTAACAAAGACACGCATGCTATTCAACTTTTATGAAATGTTAGTCGAGTATTTTGCACAATTACTTCAATCAGGTATTATATGCATCGCAATTTCTCGTTTAAATTATAGGTGCTTCCAAAACTTTCTTCGCAAACTTTGCAAGCACTGCTGACCTCAGATGAACTCTGGGTACCTAGTGAAGAGAAACGGTGAGGGCAATCCTAACTGCTTTCTATGCTATTAATATGAAGTTGAATTCTGATTCAGCTGAATGACCACATTTTCTCTTTCAATTGAAAGGTTTGAATTGGCATTTTACACATTTCTTGCGAAATGTGCTTTGTGCAAAGGAGAACAGCCAGAGGAAGGATGTTTGTCTACTGAGATGGGAACAAATTCTCATCCTGATTTTCCTAAAGTAGAGGGAAACAACTTGAGCTATAGGGGCACTGATAAACAGTTGGAATCTGAGTTAGGGTGCATGAGTTTGAAAGATGACCTTGAAGCTCTTAATGCTGCTCATAATGTTATGGTTGAATCTACGGATGGTGTGGTTGGTTCTGAAACTGGGGTCCATAGTTCAAAACAACAGTTGTTACAAGGTTCACCCATGGATTCACATATGGAGCCAAGATACAATGGCGACGTTGAACAGCTTTCATCGAGTAACTCACTTTCATATATGGATGATGTTAGATCCTTATCTTCTTATCTTGAAATGCCAAGTGCTGTTGGAACGAGTGGATTGACAGGTAATGGTGTTGCTATGGAAGGGCCGTCTGAAGAAGGATCTTGCTACCAATTGAATAACAATAGTTGGCTTTCCAGGGACCAAAGGCACTGCAATACAATGAACGCTTCATACAATGGGTTCGTGCCTGGTGAATGGGGGAGATGTGGCATGCCTCCTTTATCATGGGGGGGCAGGGTAGTGGGTCGAAGACAGGTGAAAGGTTATGCCAAAGGGAACTGTGGCATGAGTGAGGAAGAATATGACGCGTTCGTCAATATCTTTGAAGGAGGTTCTCTTTTGTATTGTAATATGTCTTTCCAAGCACTTCTAAATGTGAGAAAGCATCTTGAAGAATTGGGGTTCCCTTGCAAAGCTGTCAATGATAGTCTTTGGCTGCAGGTCTGAAACTCATATGCATTTCCATACTGTTGTTAGTTGCCATGTTTAAAATTCTTCAGAAAAGAGAAGCGTCCCTAGTTCGTGTGACACTTTTCTTGATGCATATAAGATGGCTCAGACAACATGAGATAGAAAAAATAAGGTGTTTCAAGATTGAACCTCGGTAGTATTCTATCTCAAACATTTCCTAACCCACCTGGATTCTGGTTCATGACGCATGTTTTGAATGACCAGGAAGTAGGAGCACTTAATGCTCCTTTTGTTTGATGCAAAATATTTTCCTCAAATATGTCTTACCCATTCTACAGTTTTTGGTTGAATAAAAGTAGAATGGTTTTACAGGAATGTTCGTCTTGAGGCTGTGAATGATTGACCCCACAAAGCTTGTCAGTCATTTGTGTGATCTTTTCACTCCTGTGCCATTGTCTTAGTCACTTCATGCCAATTGACTCTCAGGTGTCGGAATCAAAACACACATCCCACCAATCCATTTCATACCGCTAGTAAACTTCCACCAATACCCTTGGCACTTTCCCTAGCCATATTTGGATGGCCTTCATGCAGCAAAGGACCATGTTTTAACTTTTGTGTTGAAACATATTTTCCATTTGTGAACCAAACACCGGTAAATAAAATGAAAAAGATTGTTCAGGGGAAATATTTTCTGTTGTAAAGTACTTCAGATGGGAAAAAATGGAGCCTTATCTATTACTGTCATTACACAAATGATGGTATGTTCGGCCTTGGCAATTTCCATTATTTGACCCATCAGACTGGATTGGACATTTGCATAGCTGCCAGAACCAGAAGTTTGGACTGCTCTGCCATTTTTTTAGTACTCCCTGAACTAACTGTTGTCTGTGTTGAATCCATCAATGGGAATGGGAGTCTAATGCTCTATTATTCCGTTGTTTCTAAAATTGTATGCATATCTTGCAGATGCTTTTGAGCCAGCGGGTGCAAGAAATTGGTGCTGACACTTGCAAAAATTGCTGCCTTGTCAGTATGGCCTGCACATGCAGGCAACATTTTGGATTTTCACGTGGAGTTGCTGCTACTGGTTATTATGGTCAAGGGCATGATCACAATAATCAACCAAGTAATGTAGGAAATGTTTATGTCACTGATTCTACCCAAGGTGATGGAAACGGAATCTTTAGGCCTGTGAGAGTTCATGTGAGAGGGGCCATTGATGGGTTAGCTGGTATTGGACGTGGGACCACATTTGTGCCAGCAGATGCTTGGCCTCCAACACGTTTTGTCTTTTCCCGTGTACCATTTGGTGTGGGCAACCGAAACTGCCAGCAGTCTCTTGCCAATGATGATTCAGAAGCTAGAGGTGACCACAGTGGTGACCCGGCTGGTGATGGATTGACTGCTTTGGTTGGGCTGAGCCAAGGTGTAAACATGGTTGGTGCTCATGGAGAGCAAACGGAGAGTGGGTATGAGATGGATCTACAGAGCAGATTGACTGGATCTGGGCCTTCTGTTGCTGGGCCTAGTACTAGTGACATTGCTGTGCAGATGCTAGAGTCACCAGAGCACACTATTGGAATTGAGTGGGAAAATGCGAACAGTTCTATATCTTTGGATATGAAGACACCTTTGAATCACTTCCCTCCGTTCCGTTTTGCGTAAGTTATTTTTTGACGTGCTGATTAATTTCACATCTGCATACTGTTAATATTGAAGTATTTTATGTTGTGGGAAGATGTTGAACAAGGCAGCTTCCTTGAGGAAATATAGTTATTGCTCATCCCATGTCCCAATTTGTGACAATACTAATAGGATCAATTTTCTAACTCTTTAAAACTGTTCTGGACAGAAGCAAGGCCACTGTTACTTTTAGGGTACTATTCTGCTCATTGCACTTGTATCTCCCGCATAAACCATACCAAACTAGGCCTTGCATTCCAATTTATTGAGGTCGGCTTCATGAATCTTTTTTCTCTGCTCTGTCAAGAGCTATATCATCAAGTATCATAATTTCATATGCTGTTTTACCACAACGTCACATGTCAATTTAGGTCTTCCCCTCCCTCTTAACACTTCCATTAACAATTGTTTTATCACTTTCCTTTAGTGAGATATCTATTAGTCTCTGACTCTCTGTTAGTTGAGTTTGTGTTTTTGTTCACATCTTCTGCTCCTGTAACACGTAGCCGATCAACCCAACAAACTATTGTATATCTGTTTTGTCATGTATCTTATTTGATGCGATTGCAGTAAGTTGTAGTATCATATGGATAAGCAAATGACTGCTATTTTTCTGAGGTTATTTTATAAAGTTGCAAAAGGAAATCGACTAGCATTTGTGCTGACAATCCAATGTTTGTTCTGTAGGGTGGAATTCCAGGATGTGCACAGGCTCAGTGATGGCCAGGTCAAGCACTCTTCAGAAGTATTTTATGCTGGTTCTTTGTGGAAGGTATGCAATATCCTTCATTTGATGCTTTTTCTGAAATATTATCTCCTGAATGTTATGATATCGTTTATATGGTACCTCAGACTAGGGGCGGAAAAATTGATTAGTTGTTTCTATTATATCATCTAGGTTAGTGTTCAGGCTTTTAATGATGAAGACCCTCAAGGACGCAGGACTCTTGGTAATCTCCCAACTACCTAAAGGATTTAGCCTTAGATTTATCTTTCATGCGGGCAGGAAAGATTATGTTATCGTGTGTTGAAGTTTCCTTCTAATTGTATGCAATTATTCAGGATTATTTCTCCATCGACGGAAGGCAGAGATAACAGATCCCCTAAGAAAGGTCAGCCTTGTTCTTGTTTCTAGAACATGAGGCAATCCATTGACAAAAACTTTTCGACGACAGTCACCTTTTGCCCTGTTTGTTAATTTCCAGTCACAAATCATATTTGCATAGCCATCAAGCTTCCAGTTGCTTAATTAGCTTTTGGCAATTGTCATAACTGATTTTTAAGGCTCAAGGACGAAGGTTAGTCCTCTGTCCTCAACCCCACCAGCATAGAGCGAGTGGGCAATTCTGGCCTCTGCATAGGGGTGCGCTGGTTCGAGCACCACAGGGGGATGGGTTTGCAGAGGTTGAACCCAGCCTATGGGCTGCAGCATTTCATTTACGCTCGTAGCATTGAAACTACGGCATCAACTACCAAAAGTAGAAAGTGTTTAGTCCTGGAGTAGTACGCTATGGAAGTTTTAAGTGTTTGTATCCTGTGTTTTCAGGTTCATATGTATGTGGATTCTCGCGAAAAGGTTACTGCACGATATCAAGTGAGTTCGGATGACATTGACCAAACATAATTTTTGTATAGAGTTTGTCTACATAATTTGATGTGGCCTTTTGCAGTTCTTTCCATTCAAACCAAAATCCTCACATTTTTGGCTAACAATCTCAAACATGCCACTGCCACATTATTCTGGATGAATTTTATGTATGCAAAAGTTGTATTTGGACATTAGCTTTCGGTAATCTTTACATGACGTAGGCCATTTTCTCTACTTTCTTTGCAAGTCGTACTTGCATGTGGAGCTTGTAAGATAGCATATTTGAGTTGGTTTTTCCTTTCTGTTACAGTTAATTTGCCCATCCAAAAGAGAGGTAATGGTGTTCGGAAGCTTCAAGCAGACAGGAACTCTTTTACCAAAAGCACCCAAGGGGTGGGGTTGGCGTAGCGCTTTGTTATTCGACGAGCTTGATGATCTCCTCCAAAACGGGGCCTTGCGAATCGCCGCTGTTGTGCAGCTCGTCTGACACTGCTGATGTACATCAATAGTCGCCTAACTTTAATCATTTGATTAAAAATTAGCTGCCTCTGACCCAACTTAGTGGTTTATGCAGAGTCACTCTTAAGTACTTGAAATTCCTCTTTATCGTCCATAATGTCGTTCATATTATAGGTACCGTATGATCATCTTGTAAAATATAGTATGCGTACATTCCAATCTGCGATATATATGGGTCAGATCTATGCCATTTTGGGTAGCTAAAAGCCTAAAACCATAGTATAGTGTGTGTGTGTTGTGCAGTTGCTGTAAACAGAGTTGGGTCTTCAACAGCAGAAAGTTTACACACACAGCATATCTGTGCACAGATTTCGTTGTGGGGCCAACAATCGTAAAATTCTGGACCAATGCCCCTAATCTAGGGAGTGATACTGCGGTGGTCTCGTGCATCAATTATCAGTTTTTGGGGAACCAAAAATGGATACATAGGCTAGCCATGGATTCTGTCAACGAGTAATTACATGGTCATTTGTGGGAGCCTCCGCACCTATGACGAGACTGAGGCCAAGGTCTCACCATGTGTCATACGGGATGAAAGAGTATGTTAACTCTATCAAGTATGTATAAAGACTAGTAATCATTGAGGGAGAAATTTCAACTTCTTTATCAATATTCAAAAAATCGCTAGAGCTAGTCGAGCGAAAAAGAGGCCTAATCAGCGGCCTAGCGCCTAGGTGGGGACTAAGCCACTTGTCCCTATTCAATTAACTTGATATCAAGTGACGATCGATCACACTCGGATTCCTATTCGATTAACTTGCTATGAAACTAGTTACCAAAAAAAAAACTTGTTATGATTAACTTGCTAAGAAACTAGTTACCAAAAAAAAAAAAACTTGTTATGAAACTGAATTATATACTCATCGTGATACATAAAATGAACGTTTTAATTTAGCAAAATGAGATCGGCATAGAGTCTCAATTTTTTTTTGAGAGGATCATATTCCGGGTCCGAATAGTAACCAAGAACTTGACGTACTGAATGAGCGGGAGTTGGAGCATGTGCACATGCTATGTCGTGCTTTAAAAATGATCGAATAAATTTTCCAACTACCGTGGGTTATGTGGATATTTATTAAAAATGAGAGAGAGAGAGAGAGAGAGAGAGAGAGAGAGAGAGAGAGAGAGAGAGAGAGAGAGAGGTATACGTACAGTTGCTTCCATCGGCGATGAGGAATCAGATAGATGCACGTACAAAGATCGAATTTAAGGATTTAAGGCATTGATCAATCGAATTCTTAACACTAAAAACTGAAGTAGCCAACAAATATCAGAAATCCGGAGTCCGGACTCTGGGGGGCTGCTATGCCCAAGGGGCAGCAGCGGCCAGCTGCTCCCCCAACCGGCACCGTTTCAGGTTCTTACACTCCATTCCAACCTTAACGCTGTTTTTGTTTGACTTTGGCCATGAGGGAAAAAAATAAAGGCCCCTGTTGGTATTAATTTTTTATTTTTGTGGGGACCATTGCAGATCCTAAAAAATTGTTTCAAATCGCAAGTTATTCTTAAAATTTCTTTTATGGATTTCTAAAAAAAATAGCTCAATTCAATGTCGGTAAAGGTTCTTTCAGAATTCGTAGGGCGCTTTCAGTATTCATAGAGCGCCCTACGAATACTAAAACAACCCTTACTGGTAGCACATTTTGCTAATTTTTACAGGAACTCGTAAAAAAATATTTTAAGAATAATTTGCAGTTTGAATCATTTTTGTAAGACCCGAATGGGCCCCACAAAAATAAATAGCATGTGTTCTGGTTGTAGGGCTTGTTACGGGTTTTATAAAAATGATTCAAAATGCAAGTTATTCTTAAAATATATAGAGTTTTTTTTTATGGCCTCCTAAAAAAATTAGCATATTCCGATATCAGTAAGAACTATTTCGAAATTCGTAGGGTGTTTTAGAATTCGTAGATCGTCTTACGAATTATGAAAGAGCCTTCACTAATATTGGATTGAGTTAATTTTTTTCAGGAACTTTTAAAAAGACATTCTAAAAATAACTTGTGGTTTGAAATATTTCTGTACAACCCTCAATATGACCCACAAAAATTTTAAAAAATGAATGCAAGCAGTACTGTTTTTTTTTTCTCATGGCCAAAGTCAAACAGAGTTAAGGTTGGAATGGGGTGTAAAAGCCAAACGGTACCGTTTGGAGGAGCTGCTGGTTACTGCTGCCCCTTGGGCACAGCAGCCGCCCGAGTCCCAGAAATCCTATGGGGACCGACCCGAAATCGTACCGACGGCCGCGTCGGGCCGTCTCCGGCCGGACGGCCGATCCGAACCTTCCAAAAATTCTAAAAAAAAAACCGAGGGGGCCCATGCAGTAATCAACGGTATCCGATGTGTGTAAAGTATTTGATCCAAACACTATTTTTTCGTGTATATATGTATATACGAAAAATGGTGTTTGGATCAAGCATCCTACACACATTAGATGCCGTTGATTCCTATGAGGTTTCCTTTGTTTTTTTTTTTTAGAATTTTTGGACGGTTCGGATCTGCCGTCCGGTGGCCGAAGACAGCCCGACACAGCCGTCGGTACGATTTCGATGGAGGAGCCTTCGGTACATATAGCATGACTCAACAAATATTTTAGAGTGATTATGCAGTATTTCCTAAATGGTGCTATGCCTTTGTCAGATCCCGAATGACCGTATCAAGAGAGAAGATTTGACAGTGACTAATCCTTTTTTCATCGAGTGATTATTTCGTTAGTGTTTTTAGAGCAATATCAGATAGTGCTGCATGCGTGCAGTGCGCGGTGTATGAGGTCACTGTCCACTGCACAATCAAGAAAGACTCTCGCAAAATGTAGCCCATGGGAGAGTCTCCCTGAATTACGCCTTTTTAATATCAGGTAGTGTTTCATGGTAGCTTTTTCTAACCACAAATTGGTGCAGGAGTTAACAAGTTTTGTGGTGGAGCCCATCCGACTCAGCAGTTCTTAATAAAGTTTTCTTTTTTGGCATTTATATGCATAAAAGGTTACTACTCCACATTTTAGTATATTCTTCTTTGGCCTGCTCTTCTTTTCATTTTACTATACGAAACCCACGTTGACGCATAACCTCTCTGACTTGGAATTTCTCCATCTTCTAATTTATTTACCCAAACCTGTTTCTTTGTGAGGAAATAACACTCCAGGAGAGAGATCAATCCATGATGCTATTCAAAAACTCAAAAGGAGGTTAAAAAGATCGAAAAGAAAGATTCACAAGAAGGAAACTTTTTACTGAGCACAGAGTGAAGGCTGTCGAATTTAAATGTCAAGATATGGAGCTAGCTAGGTATCTTCTTCTTCTTCTTTTTTATCATCTTTTGACATTCCGAACAAAAACTCTATTTTATTTAAACAAGCTCATAAGACGATAGATATTGGTTCTTCGTTGAGAGTTAAATTTAAAGGGAGAATTAAAGGGCTTTTACTTAAAGAAATTTGTTGAAATGGAGAAGGATGATTTAGCGGAAAGAGAGGGATATATGATTTTGCTGTCCTGGAGGAAGGTGCCCCCCACCCCAAGAGTAATTTCTAGGTTGTATTCCTGTCAGCTGGTTGTATGTTGTTTGGATGTTGGACGGTGCTTGTTTTTTTGGTTGTGTCTCGGAGGTTTGCCGTCTTTGGGCTTTTGGGTTTTGTCTTTTTTTTTCCCTTTCTCTTCGGTCCTTATTGTTTTGATTGGCGTCTTGTTTGTCTTGATGTTTTGGGTCTCAAGTGGTGGTTGTCGCTGTGCCCTTAATCCTTTTAAATAACTTTTGGCAGAACAATGTAGTTTTAAATATCTCTTAATCAAGATTCTAATGCAATAGTATTTGTCATGATAATATGATAGTACGGAGTATCAATTATGTTAAAGGTACTGTAATCACAGTTATTGTATTAATTAATTAATTGCGGTAAGAGATATACATACGTAAATGTACATCTGCATAATTATGATGACCATGGAAATCTCGGATTATTATAAATGATAGCTTTTTTAGTACAAAATTAATAGGGCATCGATTTGATCTTAGTAGGTGAAACAATTTTCTGCTATACTATATATTATAGATTACTAGTGCTTGTCCGTGCCAACTGCACTATCCACCTTGATTAGAATTGTATTTACTCTTTGAATCTTGATAGTGGCTCAAATTGTTGAAAATTAGCCTGGTACAAAGAACTCAGTTATCAAAACCGTATTTTTCAATTTCCATGGAGAAGGAATTAATAAAGTACAAAACCACCAAATACAACCAACGAACTCAGCTTCAATATTCCATATTCGTGACTTCCCCGACTTCCCCCTTCATACTACTACACTATTTGCTATAAAGCTAACCAGACATTAAAGATGACTATACTATTTGCTCCAGTACGTACCCTTTAAAACGACTAAAAGAAAATACTAATCTCCAGGAACAAAAAATGGAGACAAAACAAACAACAAAGCAAGCCTGAGAAGAAGATTGAAAT
Organism: Rhododendron vialii; assembly: GCF_030253575.1. Taxonomy (NCBI): domain Eukaryota; kingdom Viridiplantae; phylum Streptophyta; class Magnoliopsida; order Ericales; family Ericaceae; genus Rhododendron; species Rhododendron vialii. The sequence continues at coordinate 41,678,099 of NC_080560.1, forward strand.
ATATACCAGCAAACATCAATCAATCATAACTGGGATGTCAAATGCTAGGTCGTTGTATTCCACTGGACCCCATAGAGGACCTGTTAAGTAAACATATTAGGAAAAGAAAATTCTAAAGTCTAATTCAAATAGGTGAACTTAGTTTAGAAACAAATAAACCATCGCAAATTCAAGATTAAAGTTTGCCATATCTCGCTAGAAGGGCACTAGCGACTGCAGTATGGCTGCAAAACCCACCCATTCTGAAAATGCATTAGCCAGTAAATTCTTTCATTTACAACACAACACACAAAAATGTCCAGCTTGAGTTGATCACCTTCAGTTCTGTTATCTCCAGACCTCCCTCGAGTACAGTACAGGCTACGGCTCCCGTTTTGCAAACGTTACAATGAATGCAGCTTCCTTCTTTGCTTTTTCTAGCTGGTAGACAAATTGAAAAAGGATGATGTCTTGCATAACTATTGCCAATTTCTATTGCAGAGACAGGAAAGCTAAAAAGAACAAACACCTCGAAGCAAATACAGATACAGTAGCACAAAGACAGACAACACAAATACAATCATCTTGAAGCTGTGAGTGGAAATAACCCATAGGATATTTGCATGAAAACAACTTCATAATACAAAGTTTTGCCCCAAAACAAAGAAAGAGTATCATTTTACCAACCAATTCTTCAAGATAAATTGCCTAAAAATGGTTCTAGAGAATCAATTCTCCAAAATTCAAAACTGAGGAAATTGGTTTAGCTTTCTATTAGTAAATGAGAAAAAAAAAAGCCCAAAAATACTACCTGAAGTTGCAAGGATTTTTCCATTCTTCATCAGTTGATTTCATGATAATTAATGTGCCCATGTCTATTTCTTAACTTGAACCAAAAGAATTTGCTTTGTTTGCTTTACAATTCAAAAAGAATTTTTAAAAAAATTCCCCTTAGATTTTCCTACTTTCAACATCTCTCTCTATCTCTCCACTTATTACCCCTACTATTTTTCAAAAAAAAATTCAAAAACCAATTCAAACAAGGCACTAGAGTCGGTCTACTACGCTTTCTTCGTCTAAGAAGAAAACATCCAACATCAAACTTTGGCAAGCCGGCGATGCTCCAAGAGCCTGAGTGAAGATAATACCAAAAAAAGAGAAACAAAATATAGTCATGTTATTGCAGTAGCCAAAACTTGTACCGATACAAATAAGCAAACAAAGAAAGGGTATAATGACGCACTCAAATTGTTCTAAATCATGGTTACATGAGAAGTTGCAAGAAGACAAAATCGAAATGACCAACAACAAATATCCACAATAAAGTTGTTCAATTCAAACAGTTTTCACTTAAAACTTTTAAGGGAGACAGATACGGAAACAAACTTGTAAGCATATTCCACACCTATTTCAGTTCGCCATCTATTATCACGACATTCACTGCCAATCTACATCTCAAAACGTATTGCATCAAATATCAAAAGCAGATAGGGAAGAGGTTCAAGAGGGGTTTGATTTTCGTGGTGGTGTTTCTCAATGAAATACCAAGTATCTCAAACACTTCAATCAAATCAGCAAAATGAAAAAAAACTTTCAAGACAGACCCACCAAAGAACCCTGAAAAAACCCCCTAATTAAGACCGACCCACATGAGGAATCACCAAAAATACCCCAAATCTCAGCAAACACACCAAGGATATTGTTCTCAAAACCTTAGCTTTGCCAAAAAAAAAAACCCCCTTGATTCCCGTCACAGATATAGAATCAACTAATTCCAAAAAAATCAGAACAACGAAGGAAATCAAAAAATACATATGAAGCAATCAGCACAAAGAGTGCACTCCCTTTTTTATGGAGTTGCCGCCATAAAAAACAACAGGGATGGGAGAAATACATGTGTGTGTGTGTGAGAGAGAGAGAGACGGTGGTTGGGTGGTTGTCGGTGGGGTGCGTTGAAGATCTGGAGGAAGATGGGAAAGAGGAGTGAGAGGGTCATTCATGGTTCAAAAGGGGGAGAGAGAAAGAGAGAGAGAGAGCATACTTGGGCTTGGCGGTACTGCAATAGAACTTGTAACAATTTGTCCTCACACTTTTATGTTTTATTATCTATATAATAAAACACAAAGGTGTGGGCCTCCACACAAGACAAGTTGATCCAAAAGTTGAAATTGATTTGATCCAATGGTCGATATGTGCTCTCCAACTCTCTTAAGGAAGTATCTACACTCTTACAAATATATTACAAAAATGCCATCAAGTTGAGACGCTATCAAGATTCAAAGGGTAATTTCAATTTCAATTGAGATGGGTAGTGCCGTAGGCACGGGTAAACACTAGTATAGATATAGATAGGGAAATCAATCTAAAAGGAAACAAATTAAAAATAAATATTAAATTGAATATAAGGGAATCAACTTTAGACATAAATCAATTATTGAGTTAATTTAAATTCAAAAAGATAATCAAATTTTTTAAGGAAACAATCTAAAAGCAATCAATTGAAAGAAATTACCAGTCACAAAGTTATGAGGTTTATATTAGAAAGTATGCTCTTAATTAGACAGATATGATTTATTGAAAATTCGATCTAATGGTTGTAGAGGATGTTGGGTTTGTATGAATAGACAAAAATCGCTATGTCTATGTTATTTTCTTTTCATCTATATGACTATAGGAAAATCAATTTAAAAAGAAACAAATTAAAAGCAAATATTGAATTGAATATAAGAAAAATAATTTGAGACAGAAATTAATTATTAAGTTGATTTAAATTCAAAAAGATAATCAAGTTTTTTAAGGAAACAACTTAAAAATAATCAAATAATCAATTGAGGGATAACGGCTTCACCTATTCTTAAATTGTGGGATAGTAATTTTGAATTTAATACCTTTTTTTTATTATCCAAATTTAATACATTATTTGGCAATTTGAACAACAAATATGGAAGCATCCTAATAGGACCGGGGGGCCGTGATGTGCACCTAGTGCACAGCACAGTGTTGTGCTATCTCAACCGTTCAAAAGTATTATGGATGGTTTAGATTTTTCAAAACTATTCTTCTACGAAAAAATTTCATTTTAATCCGGACCATTGATTACCTAGACGGATGGTCCAGATGGTGTACAATACAGTCCTCGCTTCTATCCTAATATTTCGAAGCCTTGCGTTCTTATGAACTTAATTTAAATCTGAGAATTTTGTCCTTATTTGAATTTTTTTCGCTGCGCCAAACTTTTATGGGTTACTGATTCGTCTCGGTGAGAGGAATTGGAAAAGTACAAAAATTTCAATTTTACCTTAGTATTTTGAGAAATAACCATTTTTTAGAGCAAAAAGGTACCCTGTAGACACCCCAATTTGAGCTTCCAGATTAGTTTACTTACGGTATTTGATTCCCCAATGATGAAACGGATCAAGAACACCCTGTGAATGATAAGTATTTGAGTTTTAAGTGTTTGAAAAACCCTTGAACCCCTAACCTTAGCCAAAAACCCTACCAGAACACGTTGATTTGGAGCCCGCGCACGCAGATCAACTTGACAGGTGTTGTTCAATGGTCAAAATTTGACCGTTAACCAACGCATGAGTATGTAAAACATGCGCGCTGCACCCAAATCTGCGAGCGCCGGTCAAATGGCCAGGTGGTGATCAACCGTCAAAGCTTGTCCGTTAACCCACACGCGTGCACCGGGGTGCCATACGCGCGCGCTAGTCCAAGTTTGTCCCCAGCACCTTTTATGGGTTGGTAAGCTTAACCACCAAGTAACCCTCAGCTAGCCTCATGGACTGGCTGAGCTCCTCTCTTTACACCATATCTACCTTCCTCTCATCTCCTCCTATATATATCCTCCATGGTTCTTTCATTAAAAGGGTTCCAAAATTTTAAAAAAGGGTTGCCAAGTTACAAAGTTTTAAGTCACAAATTTCCTCACCTTTGCACTCTTCTTTGCAAAACCAAAGAGACACAGGGGAGTTCAAGAACATAGCTTGTTCTTCCACCTCCATCACTCAAACACCTCAATCAAGCCTCAAACACATCAAAGCTCAACTTCATTTCAAACTCAATCTAAGTATAGCATACCTACTGTTTTCTATTCTGATTCCTGAGAGGAGCTGGAAGAGTCAAGGCTGGTAATCAATATCGGTCCTGACCCTAAAGCTGGCGAGGTTTCAAAAATTGTCGTGGTAGGAATCAGCGCACGCAGGTCCTCTGTAAACGCGCCACTCTGTGGCTACGCGAACAAGACCGCGTGAGGGTTGGTGTCTTACTGTTTTATGTTTTACTTTGTATATAGATCACTGTTAAGCATCTTAAACAACCAGTTCACTGCTTTTCTTAATTTGCACTGTTAGTTTTAGTTTCAATACGCATTTCTGCTGCTATAGAGTACTCCTGGGATCCTTCTGAAACTGTCTCAGAACCCAGAAATATCTAAACCAAGCACTGGTTCGACGATTCAGATCAGCGCGCCGCAGTGAGAGACCTGCGCGCGCAAGTCTATCTCTGACCAGTGGCTGACCTTACATGAGTAACTATGCCTCAGGCTATTGTTTTGTCCTCACACTGTTTATGAGGTGTTTTGTTAAGTTGTAAGGTTTTTCAGCATTTAAACTGTATATTATAACTGCTATAAATTGCTTGGTTTGTCTTGGGTGTGCACTGTTTCTTCCAGAGCCCAGATGGTTTGAAAATAAGAGTTGTGGGCTTAGGCTTACTCGCGCGCGCTGGTTTTGTAGTGGCGAGCGCAGGTGTGATCAGCATGCAGTGATTTGATCAGTGCATGTTAGTTTCTTCCTGCGCATGTCATTCCAAAACAGGGGCTTTCCAGTCTGTTTAAACTCCCACAACAGTCTATTTTCATCCTATACTAACTACTTTTGCATCCATGCTATCAATCACATACTGCAAATCGTGTTACAGCTTTAATCCCCATTAAACTGTTCCCCCGCCATAATTGGCTAATGAATTGATTAATCAAACAGAATCACAAATATTTTCGCAAATGCCTAAAGTAGAGACCGATCTTCGGATTGGGTAAGAGAGGTGCCTTGAAACCCTTTCCTTCTAGTAACCTGGCTCCCGAACCCAGATATGATTATGACGGACTGGTGCTTCCACTTTTTCAAATCAAAATAGCGTGTAAAGCATTTCAAGTTCGGTTCCTTGAGTGTCAGACCTTCAAACCCAAGTGGTGACTCTGAATTACGAGTGCTCGTCCCGCTAGCGCTCCCTCGATCCGCCTTGCACATTGCCCACAGACCCACAAAAGTTTAGCGCAAAAAATAACAAATGCGAAAAAAATTTAAATAAAGACAAAATTTTCACATTTAAGTTAAGTTTATAAGAACACATTAGTCCATTTGATTTTTAAAAGTAACGGGAGGATTGTGAAAGAATTTGTAGGTTTAGATCATACTTAACCAAATATTAGCTAAAAAATGATACACGCACAATCGTTGTTCAAAACGCTTTACACAACAAATCTTTGACCATTGTAAAAAATGCTACACGCGCAACCATTGGTTGTGCAAATAATTCTGACTGTCCAGATGTGTTTTGAATGATCTGGATTAAAAATAAGCTTTGAATCCCTCTATTCACTGTCTTTCCCATTCTATGCTACTGCTATTTTTGCATCGTCTCTCCCATTTTTTCTCTCTCTCTCCCTTTGAGTGATATCCTCTCCTATTTTACTTGTCTTTCATTTCGTAATTTTGAAATCCCTACTGTACAAATGGTAATATGCTTCTGTAACGAGTTACCAATCGATCGAATTTTTTCTTTTTCCAATTCTATTTCGCGGCGGCGAGTTGTTATCCTTTTGAGATTTCTCTTATGCATGCAGCAGCTGTGGTGAACCGAGGAGCACGTACTAGAGTACTGAAAGAAGGCGATGAACCGAAGCTTTAATACCCAGGAATACATGCCTACAAGGTATTTTGCTTCTCACAATACAAGAACTTTATTTATTTTTACTAAGAACCCACTTATGAATCCCACATTGACCGGAAATTTCTAGAAAAAATGAAATGGTATATAAGGATTCATGACTAGCTACTGTATAATCCGAGATTAATTTTTTGAGCCATGTGTTTAGGTTAATGATTAAGTAGGTCAACTGGCACGGGTCGTTATAGTTGGATAATATATAATTGTTTTATAGAATAGATTTTAAACGAAATTTCCAAAAAAGAAAAGTATAGTATATCTCTTCAACTTTTAGCAAAAACCCAAGTATAACGTGTCCACTGAGTGTTTTTTGTTTTTTTGTTGGTACTTGATGGATTTTAATTTCTTATATTAATCTATTTCTCACTTTGAAAGGTAGTTCTTCACTTCTTATTACTTATTTTTCAGGGTTTTTTTTTTGTGTGGTTTTTATTTTTTATTTTATTTTTATGTATAAGGGTTGATAGTATTTCAATTCACTTTGTTAGTGTGTGGTTTTTGGTTACCCAAATATTGAGTAAAAACATGAGTGCAACTTAGGTTTACGAATAAACACAGAGAAAAAAGAAGCGCTGCGTATCTTTCTAATTGTCATTTTGCAGATTTCTTGATAGATTTTGCAAGCGTGACATATTGGAATGATTGCATGTCTCATATAAGAAAATACGGCCGTGCATAGCACGGGTTATTGCTAGTCCTAAGAAACTATATATAAAATCAACAATTACGATACAATGGTACTGCAAGCTATATTTGTTTGGTCATGCGGTATTTAATCTTAATCCCCGTAAATTTGAAAGTTCATGATACTAAATTCGTAAAATCGATAAAAGGACGTATTTAGTCCATACTGACCAACAAGTAGTTGTGTTCAATACCATCTCACCCCCAACGCGTATAAGCATGTGAAACGGCTGCGAAAGAGGCTATAGAAAATAGTCTGAGGTGCGCCCAAGCTGGCCCGGAACTAGGGGTGTGCACGGATCGGACGGGTCGGGTTCGGCCCCGACCCGATTGGTCGGTTATCGAATTTTTGGGACCCGAACCCGAACCGAAGGAGGGGGGATACCAGTCCGCGTAACCGATTTTTTTGGTCGAGTCGGGTCGGGTCCGGTTTTGGTCGGGTCCGACCAAAACCGAAGTAAACTATATGAATTCGTGCCTTTTGGTCGGGTCGGGTAAGAAAAAACAGCACCCCGAGCCCCGAACCGAAAACTGATTTTTTTGGAAAATTGTACCCGTACCTGACCGAACCATATGTTCGGCCCCGCCCGAAACCCTTCGGGTCGGGTCGGGTCGGGGCTCGGGTTTTTTGCACACCCCTACCCAGAACACCCTGTATTACCAATAAAAAATAAAAATCGTGTTCAATAGTTTTTTTTAGCACATAGTAAAAAAAAATACACTACTATAATTCTTACCTAACCTAACCTAAGAGCATCCACAGTGGAATAAACAAAACAAAAAATTGTTAAAATTAGCAATGTTGGATAAAAAAAGTGCTCACATTGGAATAACCAAACTTAGCAATCTCTCAACAGCTCATCAAATTTTGACTCTTCAATAATCAAAACTAGCAATATTTTGTCAATAACTAAATTTTAACTCTCAATCAAGTACACGCCAACATTACACAAAAACATTCTCTCTCTCTCTCAACAATGTTTTCAAAAAATAATTTTAAAAAACTGTAACTTTCAGATATTTTTTTTTAAAAACTTAAGTAAATAAAGTGTGTTTTTCAAAAAACTGTTTTTGAAATTTCAAAACTCTTTTATAGAAAACCGTTTTTTACACAAAATCTGTTTTTAAAAAACTATATTTATAGTTTTTAAAATTTCAAAATTATTTGTGTAAATACAATTCTTTCAAAATTTCTCAAAATTGTATTTATAGTTTATAAATGAACAAAGTGTGTGTTTTTTGAAAAATTGTTTCTAACATAAACTGTTTTTTCTCCTTCAAAAATCGCTTTTTCAAAAAACATGTGTGAAATGAAGGGAAAAAGTTTGGAGGGCCCATTAGTTTTGATTATGGGCAAAAAATAACCAATGTAAAATTTGACATTGTTAACTTTAGCAACCTCTAAATGGATAATCAAAATCTTATGTGGCATGTTTTGATTATTTATATTTGCTTATTCCACACTGCTGATGCTCTAACAATATAGAAATAAAATTTTTTCCTCTACAAGGATTAAATCAACAACTTTTTAGTGCAGGTACAGAATCATCGTGCCAACCTTTTTCTAATAGCGAAATAACCAACTTTTACGAGAACAAGGCAAACGAAAAAACTTATTGAAAATCGTATTAAGAGAGGGAATGGTTCTGGACATATCAAGTGATCAAAGCGCGGGGTCCCTCTTATTATGGGTTTTTTTTTTGTTTTTGTTTTCATTTGCTTTGCTTTATATGTCATCTTGTGGGTCTCCTTTGGTCACATAGTAACGTAGTAAGATCATTCATTACCGTGTTTTTAATCTTTACTCATGTTCTCACTCTCGAAAATTTCAATAAGTTGAGATACTTTCGAAAAGTATTTTCTCTCGCATTCGCGCTCCGATTTTTGCTTGGGCTCTTGCACGCAAGTCATGGAATCGAGTGATTATTTGCTGTCCCTAGGCCAGGGTATGGTAGGTGGGTGGGCGCCCCAACTGACTCCCTCCTTACGTACCACACATTTGTGTTGGCTTTACACACTTTTGTGGCATTTACTACCATGTCCCGGGGCATTGAATAATTCTTCCATGAAATCTATACACAGAGTACGAGCTAGATCTAAATCAATCCAATTAACATAACATTGATTTTTGTTTATTTTGATTTCATTTAGTACTTTGAAGGGAGGTATAAATGTTAAAAAGACATCAATTAAAATTAAGATTTTGAATTTTCTAATTGAGAGAGCTATTGAGTGAGAGATCACAATTTGTTGTTATGTGTCAGAGACATGCATGGACTGAATTCAATTTAGTGGGATCTTGTGTGGCGAGGAGAGAGTTTGTGGCATTTATCTACCGTGCCCCGGTTCATCGAGTAGTTTTTGCTTAAAATCTTCTATATTTACAACGGAGAGCGATTTTACAAAATGTACTACGTGGCACTTTAAAGTTTAAATGGTTCAGGTTGAATTGATTTTGAAGGGTCAATATTGATTCCCCGAAAGGGGGTTTGAAAACGGCAGAGGCATCTCTCTCTCTCAAATTTTAAAATTCTCATATCACTTTCTCCGAGCTCAATGTCTCAAACAAATGATTTGATGACAAATCTAACTGCAGCATCTTCAACCTTTGCTTCAAATTTGAATGTCAATGTTTTTTGAAGGTCAATGCGACAATTTGACACCCAACTATTGTTTCTTCAATCATGGTGTCAAATTTGCTATCAGATTTTCTTTCTTTTTTAAAAAAAGAAGAAGACCAAGACGTTATTTTTGGTAATTCAAAAAGGCCGATTTTACATTTGACACTTGATACCAATTTTGAAGCAAATTGGTTGCCTTCAAATCCATGTAGGATTTGACTTTCATTTGAAGGTAAAGTTGAAGAGGGTTTATGATGTCAATTCCCGCAAATGGAATTCCACATAGGATTTGACTCCTTTCATTGGCCGGAGATGATGATGTGAACAAATATCCATTAGGTTTCAGGTCTGATTTTATATTACATTCTTTTGTTTTTCGAGGTTTTCTTTTTTGGGTATGATATAGAAATCTCTTTTTTGTTTCTTTTTACCATGGTACCCTAATTCTAAATCGTGTATGAATTAAAAGCGGGTTATTCTAATTGTTTTAGGTAATTGGAAAATAAAGTCAGTTCGAAAATGGATCGCTATTACAAAAAAATGTTGGCCCGATTTGTGTTCAAACATTGATATTAACTAATAATGTTTCAGCATACTTATAACTGGCCAGCATGCTTAAACTCAACTCTAAATTCCTCATAAAAAAATATCTATAAACATGTTTTTTTTTAGCTTTAAATTAAACATTGTGTCGCTTGGATAATTGTTGTTTTCGAAAAGGTCATGCATTGTTCTTATTGTATACAGTAGATTTCTTTTCAAGAAATTTTGTTTCAAGAACTTTGCACTGAATGTTACAATCTGTTGGTTTTAATGTCTAAGATTACGCAAGTGATTGTGGCTGCAGTTAGGGTTCGAGGTGGTGGAGGACGGGGTCATACGATTGATTAAGATTCTAATTTATGTACCTATTCAAATTTTTTTCGTATTTGTAAGTTTTACGCTAAACTTTTATGTGATATGAGTTCGTTTCAACGAAAGGGACCGAAAAAGTAAAAAAAATATAACTTTTATATAAGAATTTCGTTAACAAGTGTCTTCAGGCACGGGGAAAGTGCTAGTCCATATGCAAAGTATGAGCAAGAACAATGCGTGGGCTATCTAGAAACCCGCGTGGCATGTAGTATTCGTCAAAATCAGCGTCAAGCCATTTATCCTTTCTCCCGTAACAAAATCCCACATTCATTTAATTTTGACAATAAAGCATGCACACATCATGAACTGATCTCGATGTGAGGCCCACTACAGGTCTCACGTAAATGATGCGAGCTATCCATTAAATGTAAAACATATCTTTGGGAGGCTCCGTGAAAAATCAGTTTAATTCGATACTTGGAAGTACTCGATCTAATCGAACCTGGATGAAAAGTTAGATGATTAGATCGAGTACTTCTAGGTATCGGATTGAGCTAATTTTCCACGAAATCCCCCTTAAAATATGTTTTAAATTTAATAGACGGCTTGAATTATTTGTGTGGGATCCATAGTGAACCCCACATTGAGATCAGTGCACGATCTGTGCGTGCTTTATTTGTGCCTACAGACTTGCTGTTCATTTACGGAGGACAAAAATCATGTGGCCACATTTATTACACTAATCTCCCTACCTAGCTTCAGTTATTCTCTATGTTTCTTTTCTGTGAGAGTTTATATTTTTTTTTAAAAATTCAGAGTACATAGGATGAACAAAACTTGTCTTTTTATGTTTTACCCACTAATGGGTTTCTAAAGCTTTTTTCTTTGATTGAGTTAACTTAAAACCAAAAAAATGGGATGAGTTTCGAGTTGTTTTACACCTTTTACACTGAAATGTACAGACTAGTTTTCCCTCCCTCCGTTTCCAAAAAATATTGCCCGGTCTGCAAAATATAAACTTTAAAATAATTGATTTTTGTCGAAAAAATTCGCACATTGTGCCACGAGTTACAGCGAGTTCTTTATTAATTTCTCAAAACAGAAGTTTGAACTTTTCTTGTAAAAAAAAAAAAAGAATCTTTAATAGATTTGTCGTTTTGTACTTCATTGACTAGTTTCGGCTACATGCAAGGATGGGATCGGGGGGGTTTAGTGGCGGCGACCGCCACGACTAAAATTTTAAAAAATGCAATTATTATATGTAAAAAAAAAAATTTATGCCGAACTTATATAGTCTCGCCACTACTAGATTTTTTTTAGTGTACATTTTGCCACTGCTAGGGTAAAATTCTGGTTCCGTCCTTGGCTACATGGGGTGGGGAGTAACACTAGCTGTATTAAAATAGGGGGAAATTATAGTTACCCCCCTCGAACTAACCCTCGCATACACTTACCCCCCTCTAACTTTTATTTTTGGCACTTAACCCCCTCAAACTAACTGAAATTCAAACGGTCATAACTTCAAACGGTCATAACTTCTTTGTCCAAAATTGAAAATATGCAAATTATATATTGATTTCGAGGTCTTGAAGTCAGCTTTCTAATGACACTAAAATCACATCACGATTCAAAGCACACAGAAAGTTATGATCAAAAGAGTAAGGGCCGGTAGACAGAAAGACCGTTTTGATCATAACTTTATGTGTGTTTTGAATTGTGATGTGATTTTAGTGTCATTAGAAAGCTGACTTCAAGACCTCGAAATCGATATATAATTTGCATATTTTCGATTTTGGACGAAGAAGTTATGACCGTTTGAAGTTATGACCGTTTGAATTTCAGTTAGTTTAAGGGGGTTAAGTGCCAAAAATAAAAGTTAAAGGGGGGTAAGTGTATGCGAGGGTTAGTTCGAGGGGGGTAACTATAATTTCCCCTTAAAATAGCAATGATGACACATATAACATCTGACAGGTCTGCATTTGTAATAGATTTTGGACGTACATATTCAAATATAAATGTGCTCACGATCCGTGTCATTTTAACAAATGGTTCCCTCAAATGACTCGAGACGTATTTGTGTTTGGGTGTCTGTGTTCCTACCGCAACGCTCTCTCGACCAACACTAGTAGTGGAATTCGCACCAATCTCTCTCGATTTTCTTTTTTGCAGTTAGGATGCTATTGAAAAAATCGTTTATACTCGTTCGCGCACGCGCATTATGTGACTTAGTTGGAATTACATACGAAGCCAGTGAACAATAGTCAAGCCTTTCAAGAGCACACCTTGGTCCAAAACTTCCCTCTCTTTGAATCAAGTTTTGTGGCCATGGTGCAGTAAGAGGATAGAGTGATCTTTTCTCACTCTAACCACCTAGTGTATGCAAATCTTTCTCTCTCTCAACTATTTTGTTGCTTATCAATGAATTATCAATGAATTTGGATCACTCCATGTAGAATACTGATCAAAATAGAAGTTCTTCTCTCCTTCCTCTATTGCTGTACTATATGTTCAATTTTTTTTTGGTAATTCTGTAAATTTGATTTGTACGTCACTGAATTATGATGTTCATGGTAAACTACTCACACTCTGCTTCAAACCTTGATTTCAACTTTCAACCCATTTGATGTTATATTAATTTGCCCAATCTGCATGTTCATCTCATTGAATCCATGTTTTCCTCAACTTATCTGAAATGGATTTTGGATTTTGTGACCTGTTCTTCCTTTCTTGACTTGGTTTTAGCACGTATGAATTACAGATTGCTGCAATGATGCTTGTTCATATTCCTCTGTGATGATTTCAGGCCTGTGGTTAAATCCATATCTAATCCTTGTTCTTCTTTTCCAGGAGGCTAGTTAGTGTATGATCAGAAGCAAGTTTCAAATATATAACCATGTCATCTGTTTCTTGGCTCACCTCTCCTGAATGTTCAACCTCAGTCATTCAATCCTCAGATAGTGTTTCAGCTGCAATCCAATGGCTGGGGTTCATCTTCCTATCTCCATGTCCCCAAAGACTTCTCTTTTCAGCCATTGATGTACTATTCTTGTTGACCCTTTTCGTTTTTTCGATCCGAAAGCTATACAGTAGATTCTTTCCCAAAAGCACTTCCAATTCCTCAATAAACAAGCCCCTACTTGAAAGCAACAAATCCCATTTCAGAGCCACCACCTGGTTCAACCTCTCTCTAGTTCTAACATTTCTGTTAGCAACATGTTACACGGTGCTATGCATTCTAGCTTTTATTCGAGGTACCAAATCTCCATGGCTGCTAACAGAAGCTCTATTTTGGTTAGTCCAAGCGATAACCCATGTCGCAATTTTGATCCTTATTGCACATGAGAAGAAATTTGAAGCTGTTATTCATCCTATGTCCCTTAGGATCTATTGGGTGGCCAACTTTGTTCTTGTATCTTTGCTCACTGCTTCAGGTGTCACTCGTTTTATTACGGTTGGTGGCAATTTCGACAGCGCCATGAAAACTGATGATATAGTTTTCTTTGTTGTGCTTCCAACGTCTGCATTCCTTTTTGTTGTTGCCATTCAAGGATCATCTGGGATTGTACTTAGAGAACCAGAAATAGATACAAACTCAAGGCCACAAGTAAATGGGACTTCTTTGATAAATCCTAATGTGAGTGGCTACGCTACTGCTTCTTGGTTCTCCAAAGTTACTTGGCATTGGATGAGTCCTTTATTAAGTAAGGGATACAAATCCACTCTGAAAGTGGATGATGTTCCTTCACTTTCACCGGATCATCGTGCTGAAATAATGGCGGAGGTTTTCGAAACAAATTGGCCTAAACCAGAAGAGAATTCCAAAAACCCACTTCGAACCACTTTGCTCCATTGCTTCTGGAAGCAGATTGTTTTCAATGGTTTTCTTGCCATTGTCCGGTTGTCTGTTATGTACGTGGGTCCAGTTCTAATCAATGAATTTGTAAATTTCACATCTGGGAAGGGAAGCAGCCCCTATGAAGGATACTATCTGGTTTTGATCCTCCTACTTGCGAATATAGTTGAAGTCCTTAGTTCCCACCATTTCAATTTCCACTCACGAAAACTAGGAATGCTAATCCGGTGCACTGTCATTTCCGCCTTATACAAGAAGGGTCTAAAATTATCTTGCTCATCGCGACAAGCTCATGGGGTTGGACAGATAGTGAATTACATGGCGGTCGATGCTCAACAGCTCTCTGATTTGATGGTACAGTTGCATTCACTATGGCTAATGCCATTTCAACTTGGCGTTGCCTTAGCCCTTCTTTATTTCTACATGGGCCTATCCATGTTTGCAGCATTGGTCGCAGTTATCGCAGTTATGATCTTTAGTCTCATGCGAACGCGCAAAAACAACACGTTCCAGTACTTTGTGATGACGAGTCGTGATTCTAGGCTCAAGGCCACTAATGAAATGCTGAGCAATATGAGGGTAATCAAATTCCAAGCGTGGGAGGAACATTTTAACAAAAGAATTCAATCTTGTCGAGAAAACGAATATGGGTGGCTTAGCAAGTTTACCTACTCAATGTCCTGGACCATGATTGTGCTATGGAGTATGCCTGTTATAATGGCAGCTCTTGTTTTCGGGGTAGCGATTGTCTTGGGAGACATTCTTGATCCAGGAAGAGTTTTCACAGCAGTAACTGTTCTTAGAATTATACAGGACCCCGTTCAGACATTCCCCCAGGCTCTCGTATCAGTTACTCAAGCGTTGATCTCATTAGAAAGGTTGGAGGGGTTTCTGATAAGCAGGGAGTTGGATGAGAGAGCTGTGGAGAGAGTGGATGGTTGTGATGGTAGGGTCGCGGTGGAGGTGAGAGATGGGTATTTTTCATGGGATGATGAGGGGGAAGATGCTGTTTTGAAAGGTATGAATCTAGAGATCAAGAAAGGCGAGCTTGCTGCAATTGTTGGAACTGTTGGGTCTGGAAAGTCTTCCTTATTGGCTTCAATTCTTGGCGAGCTTCACAAGAAGTCAGGAAAGGTTTGAATCCTTCCATTTCTTGAAATTTTCTCAGACCAAATTTTGCAGATGTTTGGTGTCTCATCATCAAGATTCAATGGCAGCATAAACTTTTTGTTGCAATCCTAGTTAAATGTATACAGTGGTTAAGGTATTTTACATGAAGAAAGTTGTTATATGTTGTTTTCAGTCATCTACGACTAAATTGGTTGCATTAGTTTGTCCCTTTTACTCCTAATATTGGTTAATACATGTAATGGCTTATACCATCAAAGTAGCAACTTTAAGCAGTATATTTTGTTGCAGCGTACTAAATGGCGAAAGTTAATATTCTGTAAGCAGAAGGCAACAGCATCCCTACTTCTGCTTTCAGAATATTTGCTTCTTTTTTTCAGCTTATTTAAGCAACTACTTTTTACCACATTAGATGTAGGCAGAAGCACCAAAGACAAAGACATTTAGTCCAAAGGTTAAAAGGTGGAGATAGACTTGCTGTTCTTCTCTCTATTATAATAATTTGATTTATACAAGGAGAAAGGTCCGACTACTTTATCCTTGATCTGTTAATATTTTCTTGAAATTTCTTTTTTTTTTTCCCCTCTACAGGTTAGAGTTTGTGGAACTACTGCCTATGTGGCGCAAACGTCGTGGATACAAAATGCAACTATCCAAGAAAACATATTGTTTGGTTCACCAATGGACAAGGAAAGATACAATGAAGTCATTAGAGTTTGTTGCCTGGAGAAGGATTTGGAAATAATGGAGCATGGTGACCAGACCGAGATTGGAGAACGCGGAATCAATCTTAGTGGGGGCCAGAAGCAGAGGGTACAACTTGCTAGAGCTGTTTATCAGGACTGTGATATTTATCTTCTTGACGATATATTCAGCGCTGTTGATGCTCATACTGGATCAGAAATATTCAAGGTTACACTGAATTCTACATTGTCATAGTTGATATTACTTGCAATCGCAATGCTCTTTCTTTTAGTGATACTGTTGAGATGTCCACATCTCATATCTGTCTTGTGCTACAACTATAATGATTATAGAAACTGAAGCATAGATGATCAAATCCTTCTGCGATAAGAGTGATCATATTGACCCCAAGGCATGATAATTCAATAATAAAACATGCTGGACTCTGATGATTTTGCCAACATATTTGTTTACTTATGAGACAGAATAACAGATCTAAAAGCTAAATGCTCCTTTAATGTTTTAACTCTTCATGAGTTCTAACTTTCACTATTTGCAGGAATGTGTGAGAGGAGTTCTCAAAGATAAGACCATTTTACTCGTGACACACCAAGTTGACTTCCTACATAATGCTAGCCAAATAGTGGTAAGTAGGATTCGTTTTCTTCGTCGGTTATCCCTGAAATTTATGGAAGACTGGTCTTGATATTGTAGTTTATATGACTTGGTTATAAGTGATTGATTAGACTCATACTTCCATGTTTCATGGTCATTTTATCACTTGGCCAGATATGCTGATTGTGAGAAGCATCATCGCCTGTATTGTGATGTGAATACGCACTCTAAAGTCTAAACCACATGGTAATAGGACCAGTCCATTGTTTGTAAGGATGAACCATAGAACAGCTTGTTACAGACTTGATTCACTTGTGATGCATTTCACTTCCACCTACAATTGGGTATCTGAGAGATGGTAGCCTAACTTTTACTTGATGTTCTTTTCTTTTCTTGTTTTGTTTGTGTGTCTGCTGTCTGCATGTAGGGAGACTGCTACCCATGACTCAAACCTGCACCACAACATTTGGGGCACATAGCGCTTGCTATTAGGTCAAGTCATGACTTCAAACTTCCAAGGCACCGCCTTGACTGCAAAGCATAATTTCTCATCATTAGTTTCTTAACACAATTTCTTAATAACAAAATACCAGGTCATGAGAGATGGTATGATCGTGCAATCTGGGAGGTATCAAGAGCTTCTTGAATCTGGCATGGATTTTGGTGCACTTGTAGCTGCCTACGAGACCTCCATGGAGCTTGCGGAAATGAGCACTACCATATCAGCTGACAGTCCACAGACACCAAAGTCACCCATTACCCCCATAAGCCGAGGGAAGTCTATTGGTGAAAACAGGTGATGTGGAATATACATGGCTATTGAAGCTTTTATTAACAGTTTTCAAAATGTTGTTTGGTACTTAACTATTTTGTGTTTATGTTCTTTTCAGTTTTAGTTATTTAGGAATTAAGGATTATTTTCCTTTCGGATTAGGATACTAGCTTCCTCAGTTAGAGTTCTTAGCTTATAAATAAGACCTTTAGTCACTGAAATCGTTTGAGTTGATTATTGAATCTGTATAAGGCTGCTGCCGTCTGTGTTAGGGTTGTGGCCCTTTTGTGCTACCTTTTCTCCCTTCTGACCCCTCCACGTGCTGCACCATCAGGTCTTTGGATCGATCCCAGTCGAAAAAGGGCACCTCAAAGCTCATAGAAGATGAGGAGAGAGAAACTGGCAATGTTAACTCAGAAGTGTACAAGCAATATTGCACAGAGGCATATGGATGGTGGGGAGTTGCAGCAGTGATAGTGACATCTGTCTTTTGGCAGTTATCTTTTATGGGGGGTGACTACTGGCTAGCATATGAGACCTCAGAAAGTACCGTTTTCAGACCTTCTCTATTTCTTGGCATCTACTTGGCCATAGCCGGAGTTGCATGTGTGTCGGTGGTGATTAGAGCATTTCTTGTAGCAATTTTGGGTCTTAAAACAGCTCAGAAGTTCTTCAGTCAAATTCTTCATAGTATCCTCCATGCTCCGATGTCATTTTTTGATACTACACCATCGGGAAGAATTCTAAGTCGGGTGTGTTTTACCACCTTCATTAATATATTACGTGACTTTACTTTTGGTCTCTTGAACCTTGATTCTTCCAAGGTAGTGTTTGGTTATTCTCGAATAACTTTGGGAAGGAATGGGATGGTAATTCTCCAGCTTTGCAACTGAATAGCCATTCAACAAAGTTGGTGGATGGTGATTCCATTTGTATTGTACATTCCCTTGTTTTTCATAACTAACCAAACGTCACCATGAGCATCCTAAGGGAATGACCATTCCATTCAATATATCGTGTCAAATAAACCAAATTGCTTCATTCATGCACTAATAAACAATTTGATTTTTCAGGCATCAGCTGATCAAGCTGCTGTTGACTTTATTATCCCACTCTTATTAAGTATGACACTAGTGATGTACTTCAACTTGCTCATCATTGTGGTTGTTACATGCATGAATGCTTGGCCAACAATAGTCCTTGTAATTCCTATGGTCTGGGTGAATATCTGGTACCAGGTATGAGAGCTCTTTGCTTCGTTTTTGTTGTGTCATTTTACTATTGTTTTGTGTTAAAAAAAGGTGACCAAAGTTGGGCGGGAGCTGAGTGTAATTCCTCATTGAGTTGTTATTAGCAATCTCTTAACAAAACAATGAAGTGGTTGTTTATGATACTTATTTCAGTGAAGAAGATTCTAGTATTTCTAACTTTCCACATTTTCTGATGTGCAGAGATACTACCTTGCAACATCACGCGAGTTAAGTCGTCTTGATTCAATTACTAAAGCCCCAGTCATACATCACTTCTCAGAAACTGTCTCTGGTGTTATAACTATCCGCAGCTTCAGGACACAGGAAAAGTTTTTTCAGGAAAGTGTTGACAAGGTCAATGCAAATTTACGCATGGCTTTCCACAACAATGCATCAAACGAGTGGTTGGGTTTCCGGTTAGAACTGATTGGGACTTTTTTCCTGTGCTTTGCCACCATTTGCATGGTCTTGTTGCCAAGTACTGTAATCCAGCCAGGTAGTTCTCTCATGAAGTGGTATAAAAAGAACAGCGTGTAACTAATAATCCTTCTTCCAAACACATTGTGGGTCAATCATAGACATGGTCAGGCAATCAATCCACCCGAGTCTTTCTAATTTCATCTGTTGTTGAATCTAACTGCCTAGACTTACTACTTCTCTTTGCTAATTCTACATGGATTTGGGGAACTAAACCAGGAGTTCAGCTCTATTAACAACAATGCATGAGCTCTATGTATATGTTCATAATTCTCAGTTACATGGACTCGGGTACAAGTCTAAAGGGTTCAGGTTCATCTAATTTTTATCCTTAAGGACATGGGTATACACTGGTAAAGTCATATTGCTTGGTACATATTTGTTGTTTTCTAGAATAAATGGTGTTTATAATGTGCCTTAGGGCATTTCATGCATCACATTGAACATTTATGCACGGTTTGTTGTAAATTTGTAACTACAAAATATCGCTGTTAGGTGAATATGTCACAAACGAATGTCATACCCGCATCCCAGTGTCAATTGTCCGAGACAAGTACTTTAGACATTTAAAAGACTCCATGTAACATGGGTCCATATATTTGGTTTCTGGTGTCCATGTTCAGAATATTGGAATTAACAACCTGACTAATGCTTTTGTGTGTGCCAGAGTATGTGGGCTTGACTCTTTCATATGGCCTTTCCCTGAATGGTTTACTCTTTTGGACGGTGTATATTACTTGCACGGTGGAGAAGCAAATGGTTTCAGTTGAGAGAATAAGGCAGTTTGTAAGAATCCCATCAGAAGCTCCATGGAGGATACCTGACTGTGTTCCTTCTCCAAATTGGCCCCATCGCGGTGACATTGACATAAAGGACTTGCAGGTCAATTACCGAATCCTTGGTGATAGTTCATATGTTTTTTCTTATTAAGTCCTGTTTGTTCATGGACAATGGAGGTCATATAGTATTTTCGTATACAATTTGGTTAGAGACCTTAACAGAACAAGGGGGTATACTGGTATTCTTTTTTTCAAGGTAGTTGAATATCATTTAGTTGGGAATTCAATAAGTTTTGGTAGTACTTTATGCTGACATATCCTGCTGAAAACAAAAAACACAAAACTTACTATATCACTACTTTCAGTCCCTCCAACTGTGCTACGATTGGTCCTTAACTGAAAATGACCACGACTAGTCGCTTGCTTGGATATTGCCGCCTTTCCCTTTTTCTTATGATCACTCCTGTTTTGCCATCATTGGCTTTAGTAGTTTTGTAGCTACCATTGTTACGATTGCTCAATTGGATTACCATTTGAGCTAGACTTGGCATTTTCGGTTATGTTGCTCAAGTTATTTTTATCTTTCTCCTTATTAAGAGGGACTCTATTGCATGGAATTTTGAGCAGGTTAGATACCGACCGAACACTCCTCTAGTTCTCAAAGGCGTTGCTCTTAACGTTCACGGAGGAGAGAAGATTGGCGTTGTTGGGCGAACTGGGAGTGGGAAGTCAACTCTGATCCAAGTGCTCTTCAGGCTAGTGGAGCCTTCTCATGGGAAAATTATCATTGACGGGGTTGACATTTGCAAACTCGGCCTACATGATCTTAGGTCTCGATTTGGGATTATCCCTCAGGACCCAGTGCTTTTTGAAGGAACAATAAGGAGCAATATTGACCCCGTTGGGTTGTATTCAGATGACAAGATATGGAAGGTAAATAATATGTTCCGACTGTACGATCTTATCTGCATTCATTAAAGGTCTGGTGGATTGGCATTTGTTTTCAATAAGCTGACAACAGTTTTCTATTTCTCTAGGCCCTCGAACGCTGTCAACTGAAAGATGTGGTGGCTGCAAAGCCTGAAAAGCTTGATGCTCCAGGTCTCTTTCTCTCTTTTTGATTCCTTGAAGCGCAATTAGGCTCTGTTTGGATAGTATGGATTTCTGATGGAGAAATTTGAAATCATTCCCTGGAACTAGCTCAAATTTGGATTTAATAGCTTACATATATATTTCTACATAAACATCTTCCACGGCAGCTTTACAATCTACCTATAACTGCGCATCTCATATCTTTTGTTGAAATTGTGATTGAAATCTGTTCGTCAAAAGTCCATATCTATCAAAATGGAGACTTGTATTTTATGTCAGTTATCTTGATTGTCTTAACGTACAAAACCAATCCAAATTGTGGGAAAGGGTGATAAAAGAAAGAAAAGAGAACCTTTTTGCTTATTTCGATAACTAAAAGAAGTTAAATGGTGAGAAAGAACGAGAACTAAACAAAAAGGATGAATCTTTACTGGTCCATTTTGTTTCTTACCAAATCTCACAAAATTTGGTGATTTTTGTGCTGATGAGATCTAGTGAGAAACCACAATCTTTTGTTTTCTCTCCCTTTTTCTCACAATCCAAAGGGCCTCTAAGTGCCTAGCAAAAACCCAACCATTTGATATTGATGATTCTCTTTCTGTTTTTTCGCCTTCTACTAGTGGCTGATGGTGGAGACAATTGGAGTGTGGGACAAAAGCAGCTTCTGTGTTTGGGGAGGATCATGCTAAAGCGCAGCAAGATTCTGTTTATGGATGAAGCAACAGCTTCCGTTGACTCCCAAACTGATGCTGTTGTCCAAAGAGCCATACGCGAGGATTTCGCAGCTTGTACCATTATAAGCATTGCTCACAGAATACCCACAGTTATGGACTGTGATAGAGTGTTGGTGATGGATGCGGGTATGTTTTTCACTCTATTTGCTCTATCGGGCATGATTAGTGACTTTCAGCTTAAAATGCATCATGGTGTTGGCTATTATAGTTTCAGCTTCTGCATAAGTAGATGAGTGGGGAAACCATGTTTCTTTGGTCGCTGTTAGAATCTATTTTCGGAAACACTTCCAAGAAACTTGTGGAAACTTTATATTCAAATCAAAAGCTTCCATTTGATGGAGAGGTTCCAACATTATATTAAGTGATTGTTTGGTTGGCGGTGTTCAAAAGTTGGGGATGAGGTGGCTGGGACAACTATTTTGGTTTGGTTGTAGAACCCCTATGCATGGTCTGTGAAATGGATTGAACTTTGCGGTCATATGTTTCTCGTCTGGTTTCTGTGTTTTTCTTATGTTTCGCTGAATTGTTTCTGTTTTCCAAATTTGGCTCTGTTTGTTTCGTGCAGGACAGGTGAAGGAGTTTGATGCCCCGTCTCAGTTGCTGAAGAGGCCTTCCTTGTTTGGAGCATTAGTACAAGAGTATGCAAGCCGGTCAGAAATATGAGCATTACCGAGAAATTACTCAAGCTTCTGGGAATACAGCTACATGTACCGACCTTGTCTCCGGAAGACACAAGACTCATGGTTGGTGGGTATTGGGGCGGGCACACTACGCGACTGTGTTCCCCAGATACAAAATAATTTCTCGAGCGCAACCATTGCTATAGGTG
Organism: Rhododendron vialii; assembly: GCF_030253575.1. NCBI lineage: Eukaryota > Viridiplantae > Streptophyta > Magnoliopsida > Ericales > Ericaceae > Rhododendron > Rhododendron vialii. The sequence continues at coordinate 41,700,403 of NC_080560.1, forward strand.
CAACATATTTAGAGAGCCAGTTGGTGGGAATCTCTTGTTAAGAAGAGCTATGCACTTGTGTTATTAGATGCTAGGATTGCCCAAATTGTAGCCTTATTATTAGGATCAATTTTTGTGATGTCAATAGTTTACTTTTATGTGTAAATTTATCCTTTCTTCTAAAATTTATCACTCCCTTCATTTATAACTGCCGCACATGTTGCTTTTAACCGCGAGAGAAAAGCACCTCTAATAGAGGTAAAAACGCTGCTATTAGTAAAAAGATTAAACTTTTACGTCCTCTTTTTGTCTCCTTAGTAAAATAGATTCGTTGTAACATACTTTAACAAATATTCATTTCTCATTTCAACAAAAAATAAATATTCATTTCCTTTCCATTTTTGTAGACCAATAGAAAAATAGAACAAATATAATAGTAGTAATATGTTATGTAACAGTTATATACCAGCCACAGTTAGAAACAGTATAAGGCCTTCATTTTCATTTACCATTTTTATATCAATTTTGTTCAAGGGTAAAATTGAAAAATACACATTTTCAATCTAATCTTATCTCATATAAAACAAACATGTTAGATAATAATCCTATCGTTCAATCCTATCCCATGTAAAACAAATGTGAGTAGTGATACAGTTATGAGGAGCGATATCAACAAGGCTGCAAAAAAACCGAGCTTTTTGACTCGGTAGAAACTCATTCGAGTTTGATGATATTAAACAAACCAATCCTAAATATGACAGTATTCGGTTCGATTAGACTCGCATACCTGGAGTATATATATGTATGTATGTATAAATAACTCCTAAGAACTTCACAAATAACTCCTAAGAATTTCGCATATAATATTGAGTTAGTAGAAACAACTTGACATCTTTGGACAACAAAAAATTGTGCATAACTTAGGACAACAAGAAATTGTGCATAACTTACTAGTTAGTATCCAACAGATAGATCATCTTCAAACTCGAAAATGGCCATAGGATTGATTCCCGTGGAGACTTGAATTCCAGCTTTCTTAACAGCATCAACTTCTGCGACAGACAGAATTTCCAACCGTTGGAGGCCTAGCCGTTTCTTCGCCAGTTCCAAATTCTTCTCCACGACCTCAGCCATGCAAAAAGGCAGCTTCAAATCCAAGGCTTGAACCCCAACTAGAAGGCAATCTGTCTTGGAATTCAAGAAAACGCATCAGGTTCTGCTTGGAGTTGCCTCGCTGCCAAATTTTACTGTGCTGCAGTGCTTCCGCCGTCTCCTTGTCCACTGAAAACCTGCTTCGCAGTGTCTCCCAACATTCGTTCTCCCACCCATCGTATTGCTCAGCAATGAACACAAGGGTAGCCACCCTCGTCGGTCTTTTTGCATCACCAGTTGCACTTGATTTATTTTTCTTGAGGAGCTGCTTCCTTATTGAGACAATCAATCCTTGCAAATAAGTGTTGGCCTTTTTAAGGGTCATATCAGGTGCATCAGCTTCAGGCCATCCTGCTTTAATGGCATAACCGTTCTTCTTAAGAATCACCCTCCAAGCGTACTCAGCGTAATGAGGGCAAACGGGAACAATGAGCCTTGTCTGAGCATCCATAAACCGCCACAACAGATCTCGGTTCATTCCCTCTGAGCCGCAAGAAAGCCTATACTCGTCCCTGGCAGCTTGTAAGTCATAGAATCCCGTTTTGAGAGCCTCCCGAAACATAGAGTCACTGTAGTTCTTCTTTGTCGTTTCGACTGTGATGTTCATGTCATTGGAAAACACATGATCGGAATAAGTCGAAGGTGGACCACTTCTTAAAGATGACTCTGTAGCAATGACCCCCTCCATCCAGGATAGCTCTTTTGTGAGCTTTAGGATTGCAGGATTAGCAGTCTCAAAAGCAAAGTTGGCATCGTCCATGCCGTCACCTGCATCTGCAATAGCAAATCTTGTGGCAGAAGCTGAAAATTTCTTAATCGCTTCGCGAAGCATCATAAAATTCCCTGTTGATTTGGACATCTTCTTAGAATTCAGCATAAGATGCCCATTGCATCTAAATCCCCTAGGCCAATGGCGCTTGGGCATAAGGGCAGTGTGATTGTAAATGCAAAAACTAAGATGGTTTTGAATCAGATCCTTGCCGGAAACCCGGAGATCCATTGGATACCAATAATCAAACTCCTGTTTCATCTCTTGAAGAAGACAAGAAGGTATATATGTCAACTCCGGGTACAACCCACCACAAAATAAGTAGTCCCAGACCTCATCTGTCATCTGTTCTGGTCTTATAGAAGCAGTATCAGAACCACCGTACATATCTCCTCGCTGCAATAGATGAGACATGGTATAGTATGCCATGTAAAGAGTGGAATCGGACAAAGAATCAACAAGAAAATCCTCATCCCATGGGATGCGTGTCCCATCCCCATAACTACGAGAAGAAGCCCATCCATGAAGCCGCTCCAATGCATACTCAACAGCAAGTCGTGTATCGTCAGAGTATAGATTCATCCTTGCCAAGCACTCATTTGCAAGCTTCTTCCATTCTGGTAGCCCATAAAGGATGCACCACTGATCGGTCAAAGCCACGACACACTTGTTCCCTGATCTAGACATGACCTCCTTCTCAGGCTCGCAATAGATAACAGCTAGACCAAGCTCTAAAAGCTTTGTCTTGACCAAGCTCTTAGCCTCCTGCACTTTCATTCCAGCATACTCTCCCACAATCATGGTCCCAAGATAGAGTCCTTCCTTGTAAACTTCTTTCTTGGTCTTATCTAGTTTATCCCTCTCATTCTGACTCTTTATCTTCATCTTCGAGCAAATTTTCTCAGCAGAGTTATCCCCAAAATCTGGGTGGTTGATGATTGGTATAATCTCAAATGGTAGGACCCACTCATCCTTCACACCATACTTCGCCCTAAGAGCAGGTTTTGATTTCAAATCATGTAATGCCATGTAATCATCTGGAGAATCACTAGGCACACTAGTAACAATTCCGGTACCCGTGTCAGTGAGAACCGACAACATGGGGAGACAATATATAATTTCATTCAAGGCCAAAGGAGACCTGAGAGGCAGACCAATAAGGTCATGGCCAGTCAGCTCAACCAAACAAGTAGGCTTTTCTGGGACACGCGATAAACCCTGATAAGCCATATTAAGGGCTGCCCTCTCAGTTACAATATATACCTCGGTCTCATTGATTTCAAAAGCTCCATACTTTCCTTCGGGAAGCACCCACGAATTCATTTGGCCATACATGGTTTCAGGCCTCAATGTAGCTGCTGCAAGATAAACTCTCCTGGCTTCCAAAGCACTCAATTTTGGAGGAAAAGGTGGGACAACCTCCATCTTGATTAGCGTGTATTCTACAGGAGTAACACCTTTGCCTGAAGCCCGATCATGATCGGCACATGGCTGGCCATCCAAAGGAGAATAGATAGCGTATCTCAAGTCCTTCACCATCTTGCCCTTTTCTTTCAACTTCCTCATGTGCCACTGGACAAATGAATTAAAAAAAGGGTTTCTATCGGTAGTTATAAACGTGCGCCTCCAATCACAACCCAAACCAAAAGCCATCAAATCCTTTACCGCCGAAGGAGGAAAATGGTTCATCCAATGAGATGGGACTTGGAACTTTGGAATTTCCTCTTCAGACTTGCCCCAAAGCTACATTATATCCCATTGGTGCTTGTCCCCACAAGATTTAGCTGCTGCCTTGGACTTCTTACCATTAAATTTCCGCTCAACATCTTTACTTCCTTCAGTTTTTGACCCGGGAGTCAGTACCTCCTCTTTAACAATGGGAAACTTCGGGGGACAACCAAATTTCTCGATCTCCACTTAAGCTTATCTGCTGCAGCCTTGATTGGCATTCCAGTGCAGTGAAAAGCAAAAGGTAACAGCACATTTGCACCCCTTAACCGGTGAAATGCAGCAGCAAATTCCAATTTGGAAAGGGTGAATGCATGCCCCAAGTGAAGATGACCGTTCATATAAGGCATTGGAAAAGTTCCGAAGAACTTTTCTCCCGGTTTGGGAGCTTCTGCTTTAGAATCAGCCTTAAACTCATCACCTTCTTCCCACCACTTTTGAACCTGGGATTCAATTTCCAACAACCGGTCTCTCCTAGCAAAGCTCTTCCCAGCAATCTCATCATCCATTTCCATACCGCGAAAGAGTTGACAAAAACTGCACAATACACAACAATTTAGATATGCTCATTCATAAAAGTGAGCAACAAATTTTTGACACATTCTGAGCTTCTAGTAATGAAAATTATTAAATTAGCTATTTCTTTCTTTCAACCAAAGAGTATTACGCCAAAACAATCATACAACACCCAAGGCAGCCGAATTCCCAGAAAGAGACATTATTAAAAAAAGACAAGGCCACAAGGGTCTATGGGGGATGGGTGACAGCAAGTGTTTTCTCACCCAGGTTGCCAAAGGGGCTGTAAGCGTTCAAATGACCAGAAACCATAACAAACTATTGCGGAAAAAAAGGTAAAACGAAAATAATATCTGTTGCATAAATAAAGAAATACAATTAAATGCCATCTGAATTGCTATCTCCTAATCAATGGCTCCTAGGGCCAAGGCCCCCTGGCCTGCTCATGTATCGAATGCTGTAAGTACCGATATGTAGAACTATTGACAATATCGATGCAATTCTATCGAGAATAATGGGCATGCAGTAAAAACTACAACTTTAAATTGATTTGGATAAATTTTCATCGAATCCGAAAATCGAAACTAACAAAGTTAATATTAGCTCACAGGAGCAGAATTCCAGATGGGGTCCGAAGCTAAACCGCTGGAGGGCGGCGAGAACGAAACAATAGGGGCAAAATGGGAGAAAGTATGACAAAAGGCAAGTTCATACCAAAAGTGGGGGGAAACAAGAAACACAGTGAACATAAAAAAGCAAGTGAACAGAGAAAGTAAATGGGTAGAAAGGGATTTAAAGAGAAGATCTTCTTCGATTGGAGTCGAATTTGCAAGGGAGAAGACGCCTCGATGGAACCATTGGCTGTAGAAAGCGTCTCATCAAGATGTAATAACAAACCATAGTGACACCCAGAACACACTCACACACACACACACACACACACACACACAGAGAGAGAGAGAGAGAGAGAGAGAGAGAGAGAGAGAGAGAGAGAGTGAGTTCACTTCACTAGGTTTTCCCTTCCCAAAGTTAAAATCTTGGTTAATTATGTGGCTTTTGGTGAGGAAACAATTCTCACGCCTGAAGTGGCTTCCCACTCTTGATATTTTGATCTTGCTTCGTGGAATCGAGAAAATAGCTCTACCTATTCTCACGCTGGTGGTGGTAGAAGGAGGTCGATGTGAGAGGCGGTGGTAGAGTGGTGGAGGGGGGAGGTTGCGGTGGAGTCCGAGGGAGGGTGCCTTGCGACGGCGAGGGTGCATGCATGGCGGAGATCGGCAGAGGACGAGGAGAGTTACAAAAGAACAGGAGTTTTAAGGTAAAAGTAAATTTTGAAGTGAATAAAATTTCACTTTCCCAATTTCTCTCTGGTCGATTCTACACCAATTCTCTATCAACAAACAAAAAAAAAAAATTGGCACAAACAAAATTTTTTTTGGCATTATCATTATCTTAATTTTATTGACATTAAAAACAACGCTAAAGAGTTTAAATTAGGATTGTGATTTTGACACTCTAAAAATTGATGGAAGAGCTCCAAAACTGAACTATATTAATACACAAAACGACATTGTTTTGAAGCCCTCCATCAATTTTTGGAGTGTTAAAATTAATTTCCTTTAAATTATATACACCTTGGGTGGAAACCCAAAATTTTCAACCACCACTAGTTGTGGGCTCAACTGTGCATATGGTACATTAATTTGTATCGTTTATCTTGTAGGGGCTCACAGGCAGCATATGTTTTTAAAAAAATAGTTTTATTAGATATGGATAAGTATATAAAAAATTGAAGTTTGATTTACATATAATCGACGGTAGATAAGTTTAAAATTAAACTGTCCATAACCGTCTATTTTATTAACTAAAATTTTAATCTTTGATGTACTTATCGACATCTGATAAACATGATTTTTTGCGTGATTATACTACTTTACGAACTCTATTGGATGAACGATTCAGATAGTAATTAAAAATAACGCACGGTAAAGCCCGCAATGAGTGGTGGTCCCGGCGGAAACCATGGGATTTCCATCCATGGCGGCGGAAAAAATTTAAACTCATGTTTAAAATGTGTATCAAAACGAGGGGCATCCAAGTCATTTCCCATATTTTTATTACCCAAAAAAACAAGAGTCATTTCCCACCACCAAAGCATATCTCTCTGAGCCATTGTTCTTCGATTCGGAGATCTCCAAGATCACATATTCACGTCTCTCTTTTCCCTCATAGAAACCCTAATCACAACCAACTTTCCTCAAATTTAGGGTTCCGTTCCAATTTCTTCGAATTCCACACCCCATTGTTTCTGCTGAAGAAATGGTACACCTCAGGCAAGGTAACCTCTTTCCCTTCTAGGGTTTCGCAATTTCCTTCAATGGGTGCCCTAACGACCAACCGAAAACGCCGCGACGAGTACTACACCTTGGATTACAAGCTCCCGTCATCATATTACACGCCCAATGACGACAACCAGATCGATCTACACGTTTCGAAGAAGCCCAGATTTCAACCCCCCTCGTATCCGATTGCAGAAACCAGGGTTTCCTCGAAAAGTGCGGAAACTAGGGTTTCGAGAGTGTTTCGGTACCCCGAGCCAGTTAATCGGATCGGGAGGGAAGTTCATGCTCCTTGTAGGTTTCCAAAGTTAGGCTTTTTGGCGGGTTCGAATCGTAGTAATTCGAGGCCTAGCGGAGAGGAGTTTGGGGATGTAATTGGGAGTATACCGAGGTTTGGTTATAATTGGGGGAAGAATCGGGCGCTTGAGGCTGTGAGGTATTTCCAGAAGGATAAGGAAGTTGTTCATATTGATGTTGATGTAGAGAACTATGAAGATGATGCTTTAGAGGACTCGAGCATTGAGAAGGATGAGTGGGCGAAGAATCACGCGATGAAGAATTTTGTGTATAGGAAAAAGGATAAGGAAGTGATGGACGTTGATGTAGAGGACTATGGAAATGATGCTCTGAAGGGCTCGAGCATTGGGAAGGTTGATTGGGCAAAGAATCACGCGGTAGAGAGTTTTGGGTATAGGAAAACGGATAAGGAAGTGGTTGATGTCGAGGAAGAGAAGTGTAGAAGTAATGTGTCGACAGGCTCAAGCATTGAGGAAGTTGAATTTATGGAAGATGAAGTGGTTCCGAGTTTGCAAGGATTGGATGGCAAAGTTGTGGAGCGTAATTTTCGACCATCTTCGTCATCAGTGGTTTCTGAGTTGACGAAAGTGGATAATAATGCTGCAATTTCATTGGAGCAGAAATTGGAAAAATTGGAACTTTTGGGGTTGCCAATGTACAAGAAGTTGCTCCAAAATGTGGAGCGGCGAAAACCTAAGTTGGATAGCTTGAGTTTTGAAATTGAATTAAATGAGACGCGCCGTGCTACGCTTCAATTACTGCGCCCTGTGAAGAGAGTGGAGGAGGAGGTGAAATTTCATTACAACTTCCATTGTTGGGAGTGCCATATACATATTTCTGTTTTTAGTGTATGTTTGCTTATACTTTATACCATGTTAATTTGTTTTAGGACGTGCTTCAAGATGCTCTTCGTGAACCGTTTTTGCCTCTTACGAAGGAAGAAGAGGCTGAGGTTTCTCGGGCCTTGTCTAATTCCTATAGGTAGTGTATTGATGAGTCCACCATTTGCTTTTGAAAAGGGACGGCTATTTGCATTTTGATCTCTACGGTTCTTACTTTTGCAGGAGGAGAGTTTTGGTTACTCATGAAAACTCTAATATTGAGATCACTGGAGAGCTTTTGCAATGTTTGAGACCGGGTGCATGGTTGAACGATGAGGTAACAACTGTCAACATGTCGGATGTTGGCGGTTTCTATATAATGTTTTGTAATGAATGATTGAGATCATCCAGGCATATATTTAACTTGTAATGTTGTTTGTTAGTTTTGAATGGAGTTTCCTGACTGGCCTTCTCTTGTAGGTCATAAATATTTATCTTGAATTGCTCAAAGAGAGGGAAAAGAGGCAGCCCAAAAACTTTTTGAAGTGTCACTTCTTCAACACATTCTTTTACAAGAAGGTTCGTACTGCTTTGTTGCCTAAGTTTTCAGATATGTGTGTGTAATATTTCTTGTATGGTGTTATTTTTTGGGCCTAACTTTTGAACATTCTTTCATCAATTCACTTGCCTTTTTGACTCTTAACTTCTATAACCATCATTTAGTCTAAGAGACTTATGTTTGTTCAGAGAAAATATAATGTATACATTGCATCATCTTGCCATGCTGCTGATCTCAGTGTGGACATTGCACAATGTAATGTCCACTTTACCCTGTTGTGGTTTAGTCCAGAAACCATACGGGGGTTATGTGGTCAAGTCAAAATTTCAGGGAGACGAACTGCACGAGGCCTAAACCACAAGGGGGTAAAGTGGACTTTTCCCTAAGTGTTTTACTGTAACGGACTGGACTCGTGGTCTAAGCATATATTTTCAATGCTTACAATGAGGCAAATAGGTATTATTGTTACTCGTGGTTGATTTGTTCAATGAATATGCATTACTTATTTATGTACCATCAACATATGCTTCCATTTAAGCATGACGAGGCCAGAAGACAAACGGGATATGATCGTTATAGTCCATCTTTATCTGCTAACTCCCCTGTTTCCTGGAAGGCAAGAAATAATTTTCAAATATGCTTCTATGAATGGGAGATTGTACTTTTTGAAGTTTCCTTTGAGGTTGTATTTTCCTAGTGGTAATATATAAGGTGCTATCACCTAGGTATATGTCTGTTTCTAGCTGTGTAGTAACCATTTAACAAACGAGGACTTGCTTTTGTCACTTTCTAGTTGGGTATCATTTTGTATTATTCAAGTTCAGTAGCGTCGATATCCTAATCTTCTTCTTCTTAACGTCAAACCAGTTATTCAGTGGGAGGAAAAGCTATGATTTTAAATCAGTACGAAGGTGGACAACTCAAAGGAAACTGGGATACTGTCTTCGTGAGTGTGATAAGGTGAGTGGTGTCATGTGTTCCATTTAGTAGTTTTTTCATTGTTTATTTGTCTTTCCTTTTCCGATAGTATGTTTATCTGCATTCTAATTTTGTGAATATGCTCAGATATTTATTCCCATCCACAAAGAAGTTCACTGGTGCTTAGCAGTTATCAACTTGAAGGATCAGAAATTCCAATATCTTGATTCACTCGGATGTTTTGACACTCAAGTGCTGAAAGTACTGGTATGTGTTTTATTTTTATGCTTTCGTATACTTCATTTATGATCCATCTGCTGTAAAGGTTGTATACATAGACCTTTATTTTAACCTAGTGTACTCTGGTGGCACCCCCTTGCTGGGGCCCTGTGGTTGACCTTTTCAGCTTCAGATAAAGTATTGCACCCAATCAGCTTTCATTTTCAGGCACATGGGAAGTTCTAAGTTGTTCTGTTAAAGCATCCAACTCAAAATCAATTGGCAATGAATGGAGAGGTCACCCAGGGTCATATACTAGTTTTGGAGTTTATATTTAACCGATGTGGGACAAGCTTTAACATTTTCCTCCTGAAGTACATTAATTTGTGTGGGTTTCTTGCTGCGAATGATACATGTTTTAGTGATTGTTGGTGTTGTACCAGGCTATGTACTTTGTGGATGAGGTGAAGGACAAGAGCGGAGACCACATTGATACTAGTTCCTGGAAGCAAGAATTCGTGGAGGACCTTCCCGAACAGGAAAATGGGTGTGTATGCTTTACAACTTTGCTTTTGCTTTCCAATTTCAATAAATGCCGATTTTAGATTAGCAAATGGAGTTTTTATGGAGGATGTTTGTTGTATGGTACTTGCCAGTTATTTATCTGGCTAGAAGCTTATGTTTCTCAAAACTCGAAAGTAAAAGAAAAGAAAGCATGTTTGAGCTCATGTTAGTCTTTTAGAGTTGGTTATTTTTGTGTTTGCCTTCAGAAAATAGATTCGCATGATTTGTGTTGAATGGTCAATGATAACCTTTTACATTTGAATTGGGCGGAAAGGGTAGCTCTCATGTTGATAAATTTCTGAACTTTAAATTGCATGGACTCGTCATTATTAATAGGAACCTGCCATTGTAGCCTGGTGGTTTAAGCCTTTAAGGCCATCACTGGATCAACGTAAGTTGAGGTTGTGTGCTCAACTTCTGCAAGCAACCCTTTGTCTTGTGCGTGCATTTGTGCTCTCCCTGGTTTTGCATGTTGGGGTGGGTCCAATGTGAGTGTGTAATACCTTATTTGTCATGCAAATGAAGATCACCATTTCCATGTTTTTATTTCCACTTTTGTTAATCACTCATTTAATTTTTTCCAGTGTTTGTGTATTGAAATGTATCTAGCATTATTGAATGATGATGAAACATTGAATTGGATACATGATCTGGATACAGGATCTATGGGTGATGCAAAAATCTCACTTGCATGCCCTTGTTTTAAATGTGAAAAAAAAGTTGTACGTTATTTCTAGGAACAATGGAATGGACTTTTAGAAGATATGTTACCTAAAAACGTGCATGCTGAATATGTTCAATATGTTTGTTTAGGGGGTGCAAACAGTGTTGTCAGTTATGTCCCTGCTTTTGGTTTTCCTTTTTATCCTTTATTTTCCTGTGCTTAACATGTATGCTTATCTTTTATCATTTCTATGTCAGTCTCCTTTCATTAGAAAAGCACGTATACATCTTCCATTTATTAATTTATTATTTATTGTCACTTCATCTATGAACTTTCAGCAACTAGGATGTTGCGGAAATGTTATCTTGTGCGTTATATGTTATCTTCCATGCACATGGAAATGCTTATTCCGAACTGATAAATGGATGATATTTTGTTTCTTGACAGGTGGGACTGTGGCGTGTTCATGATCAAGTATGCTGACTTCTATAGTAGAGGTCTAGGACTCCATTTCAACCAGGTAAATGCCAGAAAGCATACTTTCTACTCTTGTGCATGCAAGTCACTTTTAGAAAATGTGGGTCTCCCTGTCCTAGTTTGGCTACATTTCAAGTGTTAGCTAAAGTATCTAGCATATATATCCCAGGCAGGGATTTGAAGCACATCATTGTGCCTCTGTGATTTTCAATATATGGACGGAGTGTGAAATATGGAGTTAGAAGGAAGTTTGGTGATCTTTCTTATCACTGAGCTATAACTATTGTAGATGGAGGGGAAAATTATTGAATGCCCCTGTGGTGCCCCAGGGGCATGGAATAATTACCCAGATGGAGGGTAGTTTGAGCCAAACCGTGTGAATGTGTATTTCCCCCCTATATTTGTTTGATTTGATGTTTCTTTTGGTTCTGTCCTTGTAGGAACATATGCCCTATTTTCGTTTGAGGACTGCAAAGGAGATTTTACGATTGAAAGCCGAGTGATGATTTAAAACTTGAGCACCTGATGCATGTGCGTTTCCCTTCATACGATTCACTGGCAAATTGAATCTGCATCGAAAGATCGTCTAGATTTTGAGTGAACGTGTGTATATGCAAATATTGATTGAGGAGGCTTAAATTCAATCGAGCTTCTGACGTGCTGGCATGTGGCAGTTCTATGATTAGAGTTGCTCAGTTCTCGAGCTAAGTGATCAAGACTCGTCAACCCTGGTAAGGTACAAGTGATGCGTACTTGGGAGGACATTCACGATGTTTTGTACCACTTTTAAGCTCGTCGGAACTTAACTTTTTAGGTCCGTGAGGTTGGAATTAGGATCCTTCGTGTAATTCGTTTTGCATTTCAATTTTGTTTATTTTGGCCCCATACAAATGGTGATTTAGCACCTCTTAGTTTAATTATTTTAAAGCAGTTTTGCAATTGCAAGGACAGTCAATGCCCCGGAAAAAGAGTTGTAATATGTTTCTCAATAGTTCGTGTGGCCATCAAATATTTGATCATATTTGCGATATGTTAAGATCTTCGCATGATTTTCTCTCTTTTAGCTCTAATCGCATGCACAGCATCCCAGATCATGTTCTCAGCATCAAACATGATCTCACCAAGCTACTCATTCTAGTTACATGTACATGGGATGGGATCAGAGATAGGGTTTCAGAAATTTGTTTGTTTGTTTAACTCTCCAAGTGCGAGTTAGGGATCGCACGTACGGGGAGTGTTAGAGCTTCTCTCGCTCATTGTCAATTGATATTTATTGGATGCTTTATTAAAGCTAGGATTTTGGAAAATTTGTTCCCCCAAACCTTAAGTGCACCGTTGTTTGTCAAGATTCATGTATGGCATTTCCATGCTGGATCTTTCTGCTTGGAAAGAGATTCCTTTATGTTGAATTTTCCGAAGGTAAACTTTGATTCCTTTATGGTTTGGATTGCCACTCCACCACAAGATTTTTCTGCGTTTCTGTTCTCAGAAGGGACCAAACTGACCCAAAGTCGCATGCTTCGAGTAGGCGCACAAAAGGAAATCGAGAAAGGTTCCGAAATAGAAACAACTGCAGTATTCAAAATATACATACACATGACATTATGTCACAGAATTAACAATGTTTGTTTCACTTTTGTTTTCCTTTTTCTGGAAAGAATGTCTTTATAATTCAACAGAGCCACCAGTACCCCATCAAACAGCCGAAACCCACAAACCCAATACGAACAAACCTTGAAATAATACCTCTGTTTTTTATACACCCATCAGCAACAAAAGCCATGAATCCCCACCATAGTTGCTTCTAGCCTTGATGTGAGCCGCATGCATGCCTCAGAAGCAGTAGTTGGGCTCTGCTTCCTTAGTTTCCTCTCCCGATGACCTCTGTCACCAATTCAACTCCTCCAGAGGGAATCATAGATTAGACAAAAGATTCAGAAGAAAACAAAGCACGAGCAGCAGATTCGAAATAAACGTTTCTGGAGCATCAACGAGGTACTCTCTTGCGACTGAGTATCTCCTGTTCTTTGAGCCGGTGCTGGAACCTGGCAAGGCGAGCTTGAAGGCTGACAAGGCTTGCTGCTTTGCGTGACAACACAAAACTCAGCTGAGATACGTAATTGTCGATGCGACTACCTGGTTGATCCACTTCCGCCAACAGTTTCATTTCCTGGCATACAGAAAGTACAACACGGGGTATAAAACTGCTAGATACTTGGGAAATTTCATTTTCTCCTGATAGATTTTACGATCATAACGACTACAGACATTCAGCTAGAAGCACACAAATTTAAATTCTGAAGGGAAAATATAAACCCCCAGCGTCTTCAAATGCAAATCAAGTCTCAAATCATGAACAAAAAGTACCAGGCAACCAGTACTTGAAATCTTGTCAAAAAACAAAATACAAAAGGGACAAAAAGGAAAAAGAGAGGAAAAAAGATAAGAAAAGCAATTATAGAATGCCATTCATATTCCCACAAAATTGATGCCACTATTAAATGATAAATACAGAAAAACAACTGCCCTAATTTGATCGTGGGCTTAGAAAACTACTAACGTTCTATATAATCCATAGCTGAAATTTCAAGAGTGCTGCAAGTGCTGGATTAGTATTAATTTTTTCTCTCTCTCTCTCTCTCTCTCTCTCTCTCTACATATATATATACATATATACAGAAACCTTCAGGTAAGGACCTTAAAATGAGAACCTTATATGCGGACCTCCCATTTCTCGCCTTTCCCGATCGGATTTCGATGATCCGAGCCGCTCAATGTGTTCAGAACGTGATTTTAAGGACACCCGTGAGAAATCGGCAAAAAAAATGACCGGGAAGGGCTTGATTTGAGAAGTTGTTATTTGAACCGTTCGATAAAAAACAAACAAAAACTGCTCGGATGAAGCCCTTCCCGGTCTTTTTTTCTGCTGATTTCTCACGGGTACCCTTAAAATCACGTTCTGAACACATTGAGCGGCTCGGATCATCGAAATTCGATCGGGAAAGAGAGGTCTGCATTTTATCAAAATAAGGTAGTCCTTATAAGAAGGGGACGTACGTGTATATATATATATATATATATATATATATATATATATATATATATATATCTCCATGTATGTCTTTCTACAACATTTGACAATCATACACCTATTTCATATTCGAGAAAGAAAACAGAAAAACCAAGTCACAAAATCATGAACTTCTTCGCATACACTTCCTTGAGATAAACACAGAGACAGAAATACAATTCTAAGTGACCCAAAAATACTTATTATAAATCTTTTTAGAAACTAGATTTCTTTGAATGCGGTCTGGAAAAGGAAAATATCATTCACTTGGATATCAACATATACAGAGGAGAAAGATAGAAAACTTCACTTACTTCACGAACGATCTCCATAGTGTCTTCGATTTCTTTTCTATGAGCAGCAATTAGGGCCTCCTCTTCCTAAAAATAGCAAGTATTATAAAGACAAAACTTAAGCAACAGTAAAAATATCTACTCATGCGACAAAACAACAGACAAGAGTGTGCAGCTATAACCAACCTCAAGTATTTCGTTGATATTCCCATCTAAACTAGGAGGCTCGGGTT